>NC_044319.2:44937199-46144699 GCF_007474595.2 Lynx canadensis | reverse complement strand
TGATGTGAGTCAGTCATTGGGCTGAGCTCAAACTGGGCTGGGTGGTCTGGGCTGGCCAGAGCTCTTCAGAAGGGCATTTGTTATTGCTTGAGGGAGTAGTTTCAGTTTCCATCACCAGATGCTTTGCCCATTGGGTCTTTTGCTTGAGTCAAAAGATAAACTGGAAAGAAGAATGTAAGGAAAATGTGTGACAAATGTCAGTGGATACATGCAGGTGGGAAGTAAAGGTCAGGTATTGGGGTTGATCTGTAGGGTCGTGCTGGTGAGAGTACATTGACAGTGAAAAGCATATGTGAAAGCTGGAGGTCAAGTGTATGAGAACTAAGTCATTATTTCTATAGTAGGAAGCCAAGAAATATTGTTTAAAATTGAAAAATAAAAGAAATTATAATAATATTTTTTGGTAATATCAAAGTAAAATCACAAGATAGGGCTAAAACCTTTGAGTGTTATAATCCTTTTAGAACTGGTCTTTTAAAACCTTGAACATGTATAACTTTTATACAAAAAAGAGAGAGAAATAGGGAGAATGGGAAGAGAAGATCTAGAGATAGCCCTTGTATTTTAAAAATTAATTAGTAGGCTCCAGAATGATTCAATGCGTGGCAACTCCCAAGGTTACCTGTGGCAAAATAGGTTCAAGAATTCCTTACACTTACATAAATGGGTTAAAAAAGCTTAGGGCAGAAAGTTGCAGCCACAGGGTGAAAGCACCTAAGGTTAGTTAGCGAGATATTATATTGGGATCATAAGTAACTTGTTATGTCACCTGCAAGAACTACTTTCCATCTGGACCAATATACTTCGATCAAAACTTCAAGCTCCACTTGCCCCCCAGACCCTTTGCTTCTTACACATACAAGTTAATGAGTACTGTCTGATTGTTTTCTTCTGCATGTATACCACGTGTGTAAGATCTTGGGCGCTCAATAAATACGGAGATGAATCCCCCCCTGTTCAAGGCTCTTGTCTCCTCCCAGACATTAGCCTCTCTCCTATTCAATTCTGCATCTGTCCTCTTGCTGGACAAGACAGAGTTTCAGACTCATAGTCTGCAACAGTTGACCAGTAAGACTTTTGTTTGTTTTACTGAGCATTATTATAAACATTGATTTGAATATGTTTCATGTAATTTTGCAATGATTACTCTTTTAAATGCTCCAATTGTCCCAAGCTAGTTGATCATATTATTGCCTGAGAAGAAACCAAATATGATAGGTCTTCTAAGGTAGTGCAATAAAAAAGTATAGAACTCTTTTTTCCAGTTTTTATGACTATGTACGTGTGTGTGTGTGTGTGTGTGTGTGTGTGTGTGTGTGTAGATGCTCTCTGAAAATATAAGAGAGAACAAGAGAGTAAAAGTGTGGGTAGTTACTAATTTTGCTATTTGGGATGTGTGGAAAGGGACAGCCTAACTGGAGTAGATAATGTCTGAAGTATTAATTAAAAGGAAAACAATGTATTTGGAATTTAGTGTTAGTTTATATTCCTTATTATAGCAAATAAATACATTTTACCACGAAAAAACCTCTAAATATCATATAGTTTTCTCTTTGCAAAATTTTGTGTGTTCAATGTCTGAGTATAATCAGAAGTTTAAACATAAATACCACTGTTATTTCTTCAGTGCTTTAAAGCAAATTTGGATGCCACACTGCCTGTTCATATCCAGTGGAGAAGAATCATTTTCTTCTCCTGAGAAATAGCCATATAATAGCAGAATTGTGTTTCACAGATCTCACAAGGAAATTGCAGCTTTGTTGCCCAAACAATTTCAAAAATCTATTATTTTCTGACAGACCATATTAATATATTTGCAAAGCCAGCTGCTTGTTTACTTATAATCTACATATTGTTTTATTTGGTAAAACCTTTTTATGTTCCTACCCTAAAGGAACACATTCCCATTTCATATAATTGCAAACACGGGGTTTTAAAACCATGGGGAACCAAAGAAGATATATGGATGGCAACCAAGCATATGAAAAGATGCTCCACTCAAAAGACATGAAGGAAACTTAAATGCATATTACAAAATGAAAGAGGTTATTCTGAAGGGGCTACATACTCTATGTTTCCAACTATAATAACATTATTTTTAAAAAGGCAAGATTATGGAGACAGTAAAAAGATCAGTAGTCAGCAGGGAATAGAAGAAAGAGAGGGATGAATACGAATAGCACAAGGAATTTTTAGAGCAATGACAGTATTCTCTATGATATTACAATGGTGGATACATATTGTCACACATGTGTCCAAACCCATAGATACACAAAACTAAAAGTGAACCACAAAGTAAATCATAGATTAGGGGTGATTATGAAGTATCAACATAGACTCACCAATTATAAGAAATGTTTCACTCTTAGGAATAATGTTGATGATGGGGGAGATTGTGTGTGAAGGTGGATAATATATGGGAACTTTCTGTACCTTCTCTTCAATTTCACTGTGAACCTAAAACTGCTTTAAAAATAGCAAAGCAAAAAACAAAACATTAGAGATACAAGAAACACTTGAATATATTTTAAATGTTCTGTTTCTTAATCTCAACCAGGATACAAGTGTGTTTAGTCATTATATACTTTATATGCAATATTTAGATATTTTATTTGAACTCTTTTATGCCATGTAAGCTTTACAGAGACTAAAAAATTGTTTTCAGTATTAGTTATTGTATGTTTTGTATAATCTGACCTAAAAATAATTTCTATGGTACTTTTTGTGAATTAAATAAGAACTGATTGGAAATCAGTTACAAACTCAATCATAACAGCTCAAGTATAAGTAATAGAATTGCTTTCAGAGTATTAGGTTACCTAGAGGTAGAAAACCATACAATCTCTTATCACCAACTGTTTTCATACTATAGTATTTTTAAGTGACTGTAATGCTTTATCATTTGCCAACTTCAAATATACCCTTTACGTTGTTAATATTATGTCTGTCATTAAAGTTTCTACTCTAAAATAAAAATGTTTTCAAGGAGTACAGTTTTTACAGTGAAATATACATTGCCAATATGTTTAATCAAATTCAAGTATATAAAACCTGGTTTACTAACAGAAATGTTTATGTTTGAAAGCATTAATATAAATGAGGAAAAATTTCTCCAAAATTACTGCAAATATTATGCCACTTTGTTGAAACTAATCAAAAATATCTAAAGAAACAAGCAATCATCAGACACATGCTATGATAAAAATGATGAACTAACTAAATTGAGATTTTGATTTGAATGGAAAGTTGAATTAGGGATTTTGAAAATATAATTATTTTAAAACATTCCAATTTTATATGGAAATATAACATTTAAATAGAAAGTTTTATTTACTTTGATACAGTGTTAATTAACTTGCCTTCAGGTGCCAGGTAAGGTTATTTCTAGGATTATATATTAAATGTTTGAAACAGTTGTAAAGTTTACAAAAGTGAAAAATAATGCCATTTTATTTGTAATATTGTAGGTCCTCATCTTTATCCTTCTATAAATCTTCCAATGCTAAAATACTACCATAAAATTTAACAAAGGCACTTTGAAACCTATATCTGTTATCAGAAATACTATTATTTCAAATGGATCCCATTTCAAGGTAAATAAAGAGTCATTTGGTAAATCCAAAAAGTGTTAAGCTTTATAAGGCACTTTTATTGAGGTTATAGTTCCCAAACTAGAATGACTATGTGTGACAATATTTTCCCTCAATATAATGTTTTATGGGAAAAAAATGAAAAATAGTTTGAGCTTTAAAATAACTAAGCATACTATCAAAGTTATTACCTTGTGATACAATATCTCCTCTCATTTGATTTGTAAAAGCAGTCTAAAATTTTCTTATCCATTCCAATGACAAAACTGTAAGGTTATCAGTAGTTACATTGGTTATAAATATATTAACTTGAATTAAGAACTCAATAAAATTGCATGTTTTCTTTTATTTTACATTATAAATTAGTAAATTCTTGTACTAAATTGGAAGAGCTATTCATTTCGTCTATGCATAAATTGTTATAATACATTCTGCAAAATTGTTACTGCTTTCAGTTATTATATTCCTTATCAATGAGGAGATAACTTATTCATCTTTGTCATACCATTAAAAATTCCTTAGTATTTGTCCTTTAGCTTTGAATTAAAATAATATTGGTATTTTAGAACATAATTTAGGTATTAAGGATTTTGTAGGAGCAAATAGGCAACCCTAAGAGGGGCCGCTTTGGCATGACCATTATTTTGATTTAAAAGCAATCAAGGGGCGCCTGGGTGGCACAGTCGGTTAAGCATCCGACTTCAGCCAGGTCACGATCTCGCGGTCCGTGAGTTCGAGCCCCGCGTCAGGCTCTGGGCTGATGGCTCAGAGCCTGGAGCCTGTTTCCGATTCTGTGTCTCCCTCTCTCTCTGCCCCTCCCCCGTTCATGCTCTGTCTCTCTCTGTCCCAAAAATAAATAAATGTTGAAAAAAAAATTTTAAAAAAATAAAAAAATAAAAGCAATCAAAACCCAGCAGATTCAGGAAAGGCTTTTTACCTCCCTGTCATTGCCTACTCGTACCAGGAAGAGAGCTATTAATAGAGATTCCTCTTTACTTAGGAAACTCGCCTATATAATATGGAAACATTTATCTTCCAAACATCTCCTTTCACCTTCCTGATAATAGTCTTTCTCCCTTTTGTATTCTCAGATCTTACCCCTCTCCTTAGCACATATAAACATCTAATTGGCTGACTCTTTGGAATTTCTGTGTCTGCATGGATCCCCTATACACATATGCCATTAAATTTTATTTTCTCCTGTTAATCTGTCTCCTGTCGATTTGATTCTTAGTCCAACTAGAAAGACCTTGAAGGGTAGAGGGAATTCTTTCCCCAACACCTTCATAGCCATTGCCAAATTTTCTCCAGAAAAGCATTTAAAATTAACATTATAATCAAGAGTTGTCTGTTCTGCTACTTTCAATAACACTAAGTATTGAAAAATATACAGACTAAAAAAAGTAAACACCAGGGGCACCTGGGCGGCTCAGTGGATTAAACATCTGACTATTTTGGCTCAGGTCATGATCTTAGAGTTGGGATCAAGCCCTGTATCAGGCTCTGCTCTGAGCATGGAGCCTACTTGGGATTCTCTCTCCATCTCTCTGCCCCTTCCCTGCTCTCTCTCTCTTTCTCAAAAAAAAAAAAAATTTAAAAAAGCAAACACCTGATACCATTTGTAATGAACATAAGGAAGGATGAAGAAGAGATGAAAAGAAAAGGAATAGAGATAGGAAGAAAGTATAATAAATAAATCTGACATTCTACAAATAACTCTAATCCATTAAATGCTCAAAAAATACAACTTGTTTTGTACAATCATAACTATACAATTATTTAGTAAGTTATTTAATTTGTGACATTTCCTCTAGAATGTAACTTCATGAGGTACAAAATGTTTCTTTCCATGTTTTCAAGTGTTTCTGAAGAGTCTAGCACAGTGCCTGGTACAGTAGGCACTCAAGAAATACATGTTGGATGGATAAAAATTGCATCCGTTCACCATTGCTATATAAAATAATATTGTATTTTGTTTGCCACGTGATTTTGTTTAAAAATTTTTAAATGTCTACATCATCTTCAGTAAGTACCAAGCCACTTATACTGTGCTATAGCTATGTCTTTCAAAGAGTTTTTTTAGGCATTGCATTTTCTAACAATAGGGCTTTAATTTATTTAATGTGTTTGGAACACACAGAAAGCAAGAAAAAGTCATGTTAGGTGGTAAGAGACATGTTCAAAGAAGTACAAAGCAGGGATGTGGCATCTTCAATATTGAGTATAAGGGAGCAGGGGTGCCTGGCTGGCTCAGTCCACAGAAGATACGGCTCTTGATTTCAGGGTTGTGAGTTCAAGCCTCACATCTGGCATAGAGCTTACATTAAAAAAAAATAGAAATAGGAGTGCCTGGGTGGGTTAGTTGCTTAAGTGTCTGACTCTTGATTTTGGCTCTGGTCATGATCTCATGTCATGAGATCGAGCCCATGTGGGGTTCTGCACTGGGCATGGAACCTGCTTAAGATTCTCTCCCTCTCTCTCTCTGCCTCTCCCCACTAGAGCACATGTGCATGCATGCTGTCTCTCTTTAAAAAAATAAAAATAAAATATAAGGGAGCAAGTTTGTGCAAACCAAAAACAAAGGTATTAATTAATTCCAATAAAGCAGCTCCATTGGTTATAGCCCTTATTGGAAAAAGTAATGGCCATAATTATAATGTCCATGGGTTCTACACTGAGTATTTTACATATTTACATTTCCTTATTTATATCCATCAACCTTAAGGCCTCACTGTTATTATTACAGATGAGAAAACTGAGCGTCAGAAATCTGAAGCACTAGGAATTTTAAATGGCACCATTACAAACCAGATTGGATTTAAAAAGAGAAGAGAGGGCTTTTAGTCATTAAAATATATTTCTGGTAATAATTAAGATATTAAAGTATTTGGTAGAAGTTGATACATTAATCTTTGAATCCTACACTCAAGTGCACGCGCGCGCGCACACACACACACACACACACACACACACACAGTCACACTAACAAATGTAACCATAGTTATAGAGAGCAGTGCATTTTCAACTAAACGTTACATCAGAATCATCTGAGGTTGGTAGAGCACAGATTTCTAGGTAGCAGTCCCAGAGTTTCTGATTCAATAGGTTGGAATGGGGCTTGAGGATTTTCATTTATAACAAGTGCCTAGTTGATTTTGATGGATGACACTATGAGAAGCACTAATCCAGGGGTATTATCCCTACACATAGTGTTCTTTTGGTAAGTGATAACATGGAAGAAATCTCTATTATCTCAGAGGACGAGCTTTGTCTTTGCATTTCATACAGGCTCACAGGTAGAATGTTTACCACTGTCGTTAGGCACGTGGGAAAGCATTGCTATATGAGTATAGACAGAGGCAAAGTGGAAATAATTTATTCCCTAGAGAATTTAACTTTTTCTAGATTCTTTGAGACTTTCTGAGATTGCCAAAGGATTATAAAAAATTCTTATACATATTTCTCTTCCAAAATGGGTGAGTTGCATTTTCCCACATTACGTATGTGATAGTGGGGAAGAGTAGAAGAGAGATGAGGGTTATCAATTAAAGGTGATTTGGGCTTTCAGCTACTTTTCCTAAGAGGGCAGGATTGATCCAAGAAATTTTATTTATGACATGTAATAACTCCAACCGCTTCAGTCTGGGGTGAAAGAAGAATGCTCAAAATATATATCTGAGACATTCCAGGCCTTTACAGAATATAGAGCATTTCTGTTTAAAGACTAAGGGCAAGTCAGAGGATGGGTAAAGATCTCTAAAGGCACAGAAAGCTGAGAAGGGACTTAGAGAACAAGGAAAACTCCTCTGTGACCCAAAAAGCTGCAGCTGGGCTATAGGAAAGATAGAGAGAGTAAGTTAATATGCTGAGGACTTGGCTAAAAAAAACCACAGAGATCTCAGGGATCATGCAAAAATGCAGGTTCCAAATTTTTCTGAAGGAAACGTTCTGATTCCTTGTCAAAACATTTGAAAGTATGTAGCAAATGAAATCAAAGTTGCATAGGAAGCCTAAATGAAACTCAAACACATATTATATGTGCTCAACATCTCACTTCAATGATGTGTCAAAAGAAGGGGCACGCTCTTTTCTGAAGGTAAATAAAGAGCAAACGAAGTAAAATAAATATTCGAGAAAAATACAAGAATTAGAGCATATTAAAAAATGAAAAACATCCACCCACAGATTCGAGAAGTTCAATCTTTTTCATACTTTTGTGCAATATAGCTTAATAGCCAAAGCCAAGATATTAGGGTATTTCTTAACATATTACATTACTCATACAGAAGATACACTTGATGTGTAATATATAATTTTTAATATAAATATATTTGTCAAATAGAATATAGAATGTTTGCAAAATTTATATTATCCCAGCACTACCCGATATTTAGTTAATTCAATAAATTGAGACAGGTTGATTACTATTGTAAATATGGATCCTTAGCACTGAAAAATAAACCTCAGTTGTCATGTATTCTGTGTTCAAAATCACATGATCCATGCTGTTTCTAATTGAAACTAAGTCCCTTCTCTCCTATCCTTGTGTTATGTAGAAAAATTTCTACAGAAGTGCAATGTTTGGTCAATTAAACTATAAAGCATAATAAGCCAACAACATGAGTGACCACATCAGCAATTTTCCTATAAATTAAAATAACAGAATTTAGAGATATTTTAGAGGGGAATATTAGATTCAGAGTCACTGCTTACAGGGTTTGAAATTATAGAGGCTAAAGAGGTTACAAGCAGCCAGAGTGAATTAATGCAATTCAAATACAGATACACACACATACACAAACATACTCAAAGAATGCTAATAAAATGAAACATCTAGACAAATAAGCAAAATTTTTGTCAGCTTTTCAAGACCACTAACAAATTTAAGTTATTGGTGTATGGGTACATGTTAAATGCAAATTAAAGTTAAATTATTTTTTTTTCATTTTATTATCAGTGCTGTCACTTTAGCCCAGATCAAAACATCAGCACTACACCAAAAAACAAGCAAACAAAGCAAAAAACCAAAACAAAACAAAACAAAAAACAAGAAAAATCCACCAAAACAACAACAACAACAACAACAACAACAACAACAACACCCTTGGGGCAGCCTCACCAAAAAACAAAACAAAACAAAACAAAAATAACAACAATAACAACGTCTACACTGCAGTGAAAAATTACAGCTGCCCATTTTTTAATTGACAATAAAATATTAATTCTTTTTTCTTTAACATAGATTTATTATTTTCCTACGGAATTTGAAGTGTATTCCTGATGAAGTCACTTCAAAATGTTATTGAATCTTTTGTTTAAATTCCAGTTATATGTTTCAACATTTATCAAGTGTACCAAGAATAACAGGTTGTGCAAGGGTTTTAACCAAAGTTATTGGGTCTGTAATTGTGGACTCTATGTCATTGTTGTCAGGAAAATGAGGGGAGTATGTGTCATTTTACGTGTTAAGGATAGCTAATACAACAGGATTTTGTGTAGGAACAAGGTAGAAAATTGTATTTCAAATGCGCTGTCAGCAAAATTTCCAGTGAATTTTTGTAAACATTTAATGTGTCTCTTTACCAGAGAATTCAGGAAAGATTTATGCTTGTAAGTTTCAGGAAAGATAATTAAAGGTTCATATAAAAATAACCCACACCACTGAGGAAGAAGGATTCATAAAATAAATAAGCAATAACATTATAATTTTTGATGCTCTTCGTGTGTCAATTGCCCACAAAGGTATTCAGTAGGGCTGTTTAATTTAATAGCACTTACTCTGCAGTCCTTACCGAGGGGAAACTCCTATACATTGAAAAGAAGTTGTCCGTTTAAAAGAGGATTTAAGATCAGACTAACAGAGGCTGTTTTTTTACTTGCTTTAGAGCCCATGCTTCTTTTATCTCATTCAGAATGAAATGCTTAGGCATAGGATTCACAGAAATTGATCACTTTTCATGAAAATTGACAAAATCACGTTCATTAGTTATTTTACTATTTTGTGAACTATATTTATTAATAAAGTGAAAGAATATTAAGCTAATATTCCTCTATGCTGTTCAATATAGTGGGCTCTACACATGTTATTTCAATTTATGTATCTTTTAATTTAATGAAAATAAAAACTGTATTCCTCTGTCTCACTAGTCACATTTCATGTGCTGATGTGTTCCATGTGGCTAAGGACTACCAAACTGAACAGTGCAATATTAAAAAAATTTCCATCATTTCTTTAAATTAATTTAATATCTATTAGACACAACTGGCTTAGAATGACATGTCTTAGATAAACTGATATATAGTAATGATAAGCAGCTTATAGGACTTCTCCACTATGTTTTCAAAACTATATACCAATAAATGTATGTCTTATCATATATTACATATTTATATTGTTTGCAGAGAAGTTATTACATATTTTGGACCATGTACTTATAAGTAATTGGATTTTCTGTTAAGTTATTTTATAGCAAGCAACCCAGGAAAAATTCTAAATTTAATAAAAGTGTACCCTTTTCTGATTTTTTCCTATTGAAAGTATGATTATTTTAAAATGTTTGTTTTTTTACTACTTTTAAATATTGATTGATTTTATTTATAATTTTTAATTTTTTCCACAGTAGGCTTTTTTGCATCATTAATTTATAGTACTTATATTCAAGCTAGGACAGGGCACCTGGGTGGCTCAGTCTGTTAAATATCTGACTTGGGCTCAGGTCATTATCTCTCACCAGTTCTTGGGTTCAAGCCCCACATCGGACTCCGTGCTGAGAGCTCAGACCCTGGAGCCTGCTTCAGATTCAGTGTCTCCCTCTCTCTCTGCCCCTCCCCTGCTTATGCTCTCTCTGTGTCTCTCAAAAAGGAGTAAATATACATTTTGTAAAAAAAGATTTAAGTTAGGTCAAAAGTGTATTACTAAAAAATCACAAAAACTTGGTTTTCTCTGTTTCAAACTGAAGTATACTATAAATTCTACAGAAATAAAAAATAATTATGAGACTTAACATTAACCAGATTATACACCATTGAGATTCCAAATAATCATCTTTATTTTTTATTTTATTATCATCTTATTTCTTATGAAACAAATTAATATGAAATAGAAAACATGGAAGGGAAAAACAACATAGAGGTACAATAATTATAAGGCACAATCATGCCATAGTGCCATAAGACACAACTTAGATATAAATTGAAAGCAATTTAAACACAATCTGATTGACTCACTTCCTTGATATATACTTTTTCTGTTGTATTATTCAGTGTTTTTTTTTGTTTTTGTTTTTGTTTTTCTTGAAAATGCCTCTCATTCTAAAGTTTAGTCCAGAAGTCTGCCTTTTTGGAGCAATAATCCGAATAACAGTATTGACCAGTGTGAACGGTTATCCTGTGCAACTTAATTGGCCACAGTTATAAAGCTTAGGTTTGTGGTCCCTTTTCTGAGGTATTTGTTGATATTTTTATACAAAAGGAGAATGATTAAGTCTAATTGTAAACAGGACATTTTGATAGTAGAAAAGATAATGGTCCTTTAGCATTTGCTTCAAAACATCTAGTAGCATTCATTGAGTAGTAAGGAGATATCCTTTTTGGAAGCATCTAGATAACATTTGTTTATTCATAAGATATTTAATGAGCTCTATTATGTGAGGGAATTGTGCTAGATTTTCCCACACAGTGAGACTAGTATATTGCTCAGGCCATTAGGGATGGGTGGAAATGTTTTGTTTTTGTGATTACCTAATGACTTTCAAAGATGAGTACAAGATTTCAGCAGGTTTTTCAACTTCAGCACTATTTAAATTTTGGACCAGATAAGTCTTTATTTCCAGGATTGTCCTATGCATTGTAAGACAATAGTATCTTTGGCCAATAGCATTCTCACTGGAAACTAAAAATGTCACCAGACATTTCTTAAGTTCCCTTTTGGCAGGGCAGGTCAAACTGCCCCCAGTTGATAACTACTGGAGCAGACTACCAGTTATTGGTAACTACCAGGGTGAAGATTTTTACAAAATTGCTCAACAGTGATCATCTTTTTGCATAGCATATAGTCTGCCAGATGGAGATGGAAATCGCTCCTCTCAGGATTTCAGTGGAGCAATAGGGTGGAAATCAACTCGCTATATGCAATATAGAGAAATGGGAATTGGAAATTGGAGACAATAAATGAGACCCAATATGCCTAGATGTTTAGATATGAAGGTGCTTTACATAAAGAGCTTTATGGAGTTGAATGGCGGAAATATCAAGTAGATAGTTGGTAACACAGACCTGAACCTCTGAGAGAATTCTGATTTGAGCTATTCACCTATGGTAGCATCAGCGTATTGTGATAGGTTAGCCATAAGAACATGGCACTTTTATTTATGCTATTTATTTATTTATGCTAGCCCTTTTTAAATTTTGAATTAAAATTTACAATCAGTTAAGACAATTATGGGACATTCTACAAAATATCTCAGCAGACTATTTAAATGTTCCAGACCCCTAAAAGACAACGGAAGACAAAATTGCCCCAGATTGGATGGTACCAAGGAGATATTTAAACTAGATGCAGGAGGGAACCCAGTTAGTATTCCAGAAAAGAAAAAGAATACTACTAGAGAGAAAGTTTCTAGAATCCAAATGCTTGCTATACTTTAGTAGTAATAATACTGTACCAAGGTTCATATTTTGGCTTAGATTAATATATTGCCTAAATATTTTATCTACATCATTTGTCTTTTTTAAAAGTTTATCTTTTATTAAGCACCACAGTTATGTTTCAACCAGTGTGTTTTCTTTTTTTATTTTGAAACAAAGGTTCTGCTCTAATGTGTATATCTTAAATAATTTCTGTATGTTATACTTATATAATATTATTTTATTTCAATGGAGAATCAATGGTAAAATTAATATTTGTTTATAATATATCCTTTTCATGTCTGTTAAAAATGCTACTTGCATGACAAGTACAATATATACAGGTACATTTTTTAAGTTTATTTTTGAGATAGAGACAGAGCGTGTAAGCTGGGAAAAGGCAGAGAGAGAGGAGAGAGGGAGCTCGACCTCACAAACTGTGAGATCACTACCTGAGCCAAAACCGAGAGTCAAATGCTTAACTGACTGAGCCACCCAGGTGCCCTACACGTCCATTTTTTTTTTTTTTTAAACAGAAAGTTTTATTTTTTTTAATTTATTTTTGGGACAGAGACAGAGCATGAACAGGGGAGGGGCAGAGAGAGAGGGAGACACAGAATCGGAAACAGGCTCCAGGCTCTGAGCCATCAGCCCAGAGCCCGACGCGGGGCTCGAACTCACGGACGCGAGATCGTGACCTGGCTGAAGTCGGACGCCCAACCGACTGCGCCACCCAGGCGCCCCTACACGTCCATTTTTTAATTTTACTCTTCATGAAATTATCTTTTTAATAATGATATACTTTATGTTTTAAACAAGTCTGAAAATATTATAATAAATTCTTTCCCTTATTGCTTTTTTTTAACAAAATTGTGTTTATTACTCTTGCTCATTTAATCTTCCTGATAAACTTCAAATTTAATTTACCATGTTACCAAAAACATGTATTTGTACTTGAAGATCTAAATTAATTTAGAAGAATTGAAATCTTGGATATGTTTATATATTTTTATATTATCTCTTAAAAAATAATATAATTCTCAATTTATTTAGTTTTTTAAGGTTATTAATTATTCTTTTATATTTTTCTTCTCATTGTCTTTAATAAAATATGTTGTTACACTGAAAGGGGGTATATTTCATAGCCATGCTAATTAGTTCATATATTTCCATAAGAAGTTACTGACTTTCATATACTAATCAGACACCTAACTAAACCCCCTTTAACATAAAGTTATGTTTCAGTTAATTCTCTGTGGTTTTCCAGATAACGAATCTTACCTTCTACAGATAATGATGGAACTTAAAATCTAAGTTTCACTTACCACATGCTAGCAACTCCTTTGAAACTTTTATGAATATTAGTTCATTTAATATAGATTTGTAATTTATTCTTCTTGTGTCATTGCACTGTTTTATACACCTTAAAATAATGTTGAATAGCAGCACTGACAATCAGATTTCTTATTTATATTTTTATTCAACTATAATTAACATATAGTCTTATATTAGTTTCAGATATACAATGTAGTAATTCAACAATTCTATATAGCTCTCAGTGTACATCAAGATATCCATACTCTTAGTGCTCTTTATCTGTTTCACTCATCTTCCCACCCACCTTCCCGATGGCAACCACCAGTTTGCTCTCTGTATTTGAGAGTCTGTTTTTTTGTTGTTTTTTGTTGTTTTGTTTGTTTCCTTTTGTTTCTTAAGTTCCGCATATGAGTGAAATCATATGGTATTTGTCTTTCTCTTACTGACATATTTTATTTAGCATTATACACTCTATGTCCATCCATCTTGTTGCAAATGATAAGATTTCATTCTTTATATATGTGTATGTATTTATGTATATGTATATATATATGTGTGTGTGTGTGTATATATATGTGGTATGTATGTGTGTGTGCATATATGTATATGTATTCCATTTTCCAGAGAAAGTTAATTTGATAAAAGAAAATTAAAGGTATAGTGACAATGGGTATGGTTTCTCTTTATTTTTTGAAAAAAGATGAATTTCGGGCTACATATACTGAAAATGCTTGTAAAGTCCTAATTTTCCTCTCTTGTTATGGTTACCAGCACAGAGCTATAATATATGTAATGAAATATTATTTTGAGGCTAATTTTCAGAGTTGAAACTCAAGTATAACAAATCAAAGCCTTAGCTCTGGTAGCATTTTCTTTTCTGACACTACAGAAGATACACATTCCCCAAGTGTCTAATATTCTGGCATATATAACTGAAATAATCATGCCCGTGTCAAAACATTTAGCGCTTAGGTTATAGACACTGTGTGTACTACCTGATTTGTGAAGTTCTTCCTTAAATTCTTAATTACTTTCTCTGTAGGAAAATCTTGAGGTTGTAACATAGGTATAAACCTCCAGGCCCAATATCTGGAACGTTAGGTTAAAAATATACTTCAAAATACAGTACCTTTTACTTTCTTACAAGTTGGACATTTTTCTTCTCTAAGTATTAGGTGAACGGCCAACTCAAACCTTTTGGCCATAGTTATGTTTGGCAGATGCGGCTTTCTTTGGATTTAAGAAATCACAGAGAGCCAAGAATAAAAGTGAAAAAATGTCTTGGAAGTATGGAGGTAGGCTCCTTCTCTAACATTGGTCTTCTCTGGAATAAGAGTCAAGAAATATAATGTTTCTGCAGTTGTTAAAAGTTAGAAGTGAAACACCATTTCTCCCTATAAATATTCAGGGCCCTGGTTTTTGGAGGACAGGGTCAGATAGCAAATGATTTTGTAATTTCTTATATTCTACTGATGTAATATGGTAAAATTTCAAGGGTGTTAATTAAATACAGAATGTAATTTTCAAACTGATTAAAGGGCAAACAGAATGAGGAAAAACCTTACACAAATGAAGACATATGAATAAACAATAAGTGGGAAGAATGGAATGCCAAAAATAAGATGGCTGAAATATACCATGAGCTATTAATAACCACTATAAATATGAAAATCTCTGTAGAGCTACAGATAATATGATGTTGTAAAAGCAAAGATATGAGACAACATAGACTTTAATTCAAAAAGCATTCTGAAAAATAAGAAAAAGAACAATATTGAGAGGCTTAATTCGTCTTGTGTCTTGATAGATTGATTTATAAAAACTCAAATGCATTTTGATATACCGGAAGTATACAGTTAGACAATGCACTTTAAGATACAATAAAGCATCAACCAAATATTGTTTTAATAGATTCCTTGGTTTTTCTAGAAATATTCTATTTCTTAACTAGTAAAATGACATCTACCAGATCATTTTTTCTATGTACTTTGCCATTTTCCTACAAATCTATTAAACATTATTTTATTATTATTTTATTTATCACTTTAAACAGTATACTATTTTGTGATAATAATTAGAATGAAATTGATTATGCATATGTTATAAATAAGCAGAGTATTTGGGATATCCAGTGAATTTCCTCCCTGGCTAATGTCTTCATTCTCTGAGTTATCTTCGCTTTATCATTTTCCTTGGAGATTTATTTCAGTTGAGCCACAATTTCACTGATCTGATTTTCTGATTATACTGTTTATACTCTTTTAATGGCTTTTTATAGCATGAAAGTATGCCCATATTCCTGTATACAAGGCCCTTCCCATGTCTACTGCCTACCTCTCTAACTTCATCCTAACCCCCTTCATTCATTGCCCTCACACATAACAGGGCTACTTTAAAGGTTTTGAACAATCTACCCTCTTTTAACAGCTCCTTTACACCTTGGTTTTATCATATCCTTTATTCTTTTCCTTAGAGAAAATCAAATAACAACCCAAATATACATAGTAAGAACTAGTATCTGGAGCGAGTGTCAGTCACTAAATTCCTGATTCATGTTATAAGGAAAATGACCATCCTTTAGTTTTATAATAGAGTAACTCTAAAATATGTGTGGGGAGAAAGGGTGAACAGAAGATTCTTAGGTCATTCCTCTCACTTCAAAACCACCTTAGGACACAACTCTTGGTCAATATCTCTGGACAGTATTAACTAAAAAATTTGTTAGGAATTTTCCGGTCCAAATTGTGAGGTTCTGGCCAAAGACTACCTACAGGATTAAGCACCTTTATTCTATTGTGAAGGTTTGGAAATAGGTATCCAGCATTTCTGAGAGGCAGCTAATCTAGAGAATAGGCCCAGGCTGCTGTGTCTGAAGGCTTTGTAATTTACAAGATACCAAAGTGGAAAGAACCAATACTGATGGCTTCCAGGATCTGAGGCTCTACACACACTCAAGCCTCTCGTGTTTATACATGTCTTCAGGCCATCAAAATTCTGCCTGAAATCCACTGGATGTCTGTGACCCTTTTGCTATGTATGCTGTTTTGTTTCCTGCCAGTATCCTTTCTTATAACTCAGTAAACTTGGTATTGGTTGAAGCTTCTGGTGAAGCTTGTTTCTCTTAAATTGTCAATCTGCTCTTACCTAAGAGTTGATGCTCTATATGCTGGTGATATACTAAAACCTACAGAACCCAGATGATACCAAAACAATTCTATTCAAGTTTCACTGAAACTCTGATTAACTTTATCCTTACACTACCTGATACAAGTTGTAAACAGCTATTTCTCTGGGTTGCACTAATATCTACACTAAATTCTACAATACAATAGGCACCAAGTACAAAATGATTAATCCAAAGGAATGCAAAATTTAATTTCTTTTGAACTTATACTACACATTAAGATAGTTAATAAATGTTTCTAAACGATTTTCTACTTATATCCTCACATGCTTATACTCTAACCATAGATTTGTCAGAAATTCAATATAAGAGCAAAGAGTTACCTTTATTTCCCCAGACATAGAAGATTAAATTACATCTATGCTGAAGTTTTTAGAAATATTATATTTTTAGATGTTTATTTTACTGGTGATGTCTGAACAGTGTATTTCCTTAATTTTCCATTTAGTCGATTTTGGTGGGCCAGTCAATAAACTGTCATTTTGTTAGTTTACGCATATTCAATAAAGAAAATACATTTGAAGGATATAGACCTATGTAGCAAACTCTTTTTAAAGTAAGAAAGTGATAACCATAAAATTTTAAACAGCAGTTACCTCTGTGGAACAGGCAGAGAGATACAATAAGAAGGAGCAGTCAGAAAACTTCAAAGTAATGCTGCTATTCTAGTTTTTAATTAGGGTGACTAGGTCATGGCTGCATTATTATGCTTAATAGTATTCACATGTGATTTTGATTATATAATTACATTTGAGAAGTGTAACTGGGAAAGTCCTTGGGACAAGATAATTGTCTATGCTTACTAAATGTAAAATAACGGGAAAATTACAGTGTGTCTTAAGTAAAAGTGTCTTTGACTTATTGTTTTAAGAAGCCTAATCTAAGCCACTCTGTAAAAAAAATTTCAAAATGTAAAAATGATCTGTGGTTTATATTTAACTTATATAACTTACAGTGTATAGAAAATATATCTGTGTTTACTTCCATATATATTTCATAATCAATATTAATGTTTTATTTTGCATTTGAATGTGTAGTGATGAAATTACAAGATACCATTCAATAGTAAAGAAATAGTTTGACTTATAACACTGCAAGGTATATTATTCTAACTTGGCATAGTGTATTGTTATTTACTGCTGTGTTGCAAATTGCCCCAAGATTTACTGGCTTCGAAGAACACACATTTATTATATCATACTTTCTGTGGTTCAGGGATCTGGGCTGGACTTAGCTGGGTCCTCTGCTTCACACTTTCTCACAGAGTTGTAATCTTTGTCAGCCTAGGGCCTATAGTCTAATCCAAAGGCTCAAATAGGGAATGATCTCCTTCTAAGCTCACCTAGTTGTTGTTGGCAGCGTTCAGATCCAAGTGGATTGTTGGCTAGCGGCTGTCCTCAGTTTCTTGTAACATGATCTCTCAAATGTGACAATTTACTTCATCAAAGCTGTACACTGAGAAGTCAGTAGAGTCCACGTGTAAGACAGAAGTTATAAGCTTTTGTAACCTAATCATGGAAGAGACACAGAACTTGCCATGTTCTATCAGTTCCATTCCCACTTAAGGGCACAAGATTACACAGTCTGCCAATACTAGGTGGCGGTGGTCATTGTGAGCTATCACAGAAGTGTATCTAGTACATATAGAAGGCCAAGATTAATTAAGGCTTAGAATAAATCAGTAATAAATATATATAGTTGGAAAGGTGTGGTGTGTGTGAATGTGAAAATAAGGCATGCCAACTGACTGCTTATTTGTAGCTACAAGCCTACTGAGATTGAAGGCATAGCCTTCCCTTCTGGTAGCATTTTATACAGTTAAATTTAATTCATCTGACTAATTTTCCTCTCAGGCAGAGAGTCAGACACAGGAGAGACGTGGTCTAAATTACAGTCATTTACATAGTATAGGTAATTACATCTGGTAGGATACTGAACATTTTATATGCTTTGATCAAATGCTATGGTTTTTAATATCAATGTAAATAATCAAACCACTCATAAATATGTTCAAATATGTCAACCTCAAGTATTAGCCATAGAAATTACTATTTATGTTTACTGTGTGAAAACATGAAAATGGTTAAAATTATTATTTATAACATTATTGAAATATGTGGCACAAATCCATTCTAAAAGTAAAAGATATGGATTTTAAATTAAAACAACTCAGCAAAAGAGTGTAAAGAGATAATAGGTATGTGAACTCTGTAACAATAACCAATACATCTTTAAAGTATCCTCATGATTAAAACTTTGTCATACCACTTAAATATATAGAAAAGGTAGCAAGAAAACTTCAAACACAGTTACCTATTTAAACTTCATGGCAACTTCATGAGATAGATGCTAATATTAATCCTATAATAAGGATTATGAAGTATAGGCATACTAATTCATTAACTTGATTAAAGTTCACGAATATTGAAAAATAACACAGCCATATTTTCAACCCAAGTAGTTTGGCTTCAGAATTTGTGCTCTTAACCCGATGCTGGGTTTCTTTAGAAAACAATTTTAGTATACCTACGTCTCTTAGAAAACAATATAATTTCTATAGAAATGTTTTCTATAGAAAACAATTAAAACCTAATAAGAATAGCAACTATATGTTTGAGATATCATACAATTAAAAATTAAACTTACACATAGAAGTAGACAATTATTACAAGATTGTCGATTACAAGATTACAGCTATTTCTAATTATTATTTCTGTATTTAAAAAGAATGTTATTTTCTATGAGCTGTATTCCCTGCCTGTCCACTGATTCAGTTTCATACTACCTGAATCATTAATAAATGATGATAAATGTATACATCTCTAATGTCACAACATTTTAACTGACTCAGCTAAATGTCCCTGGTAATTTCAAACTAAAAACTCAGGGAATAACAAGGCCATTGTCTAAATTCTCTGTCTCTTTACTATTTTGTTTAGAAGGCCAGTAAATTTCCGGGGTGCCTGGGTTTCTTAGTTGGTTAAGCACCAGACTTCAACTCAGGTCATAATCTCACAGTTCGTGGGTTTGAGGCCCGCGTCGGGCTCTGTGGTGACAGCTCAGATCCTGCAGCCTGCTTCAGATTCTGTGTCTGCTCTCTCTAACCCTCCCCACTCATGCTCTGTCTCTCTCTTTCCTTCAAAAATAAACATTAAAAAAAATTTATAAGGCCAATGCATTTTCAATATTATCCTATTTTCACACATAAGATTCTAACCAAGACCCGAATTCCTCAGTTTAGTACTGTTATATAGGAAAAGTATAGGTTTTCATATGGTGATACAAAAATATGTTCACCTTAGGGAACTATTTTCTTTAATTCTGATAATATTGGTGTTGTATCTCCTAATTTTTTTAAAAAGATAAAATTTTGTCTCATGCAAAAAAGTAATACAATGATGTGGGGACAAATCACTTGGATTAGCATGGTACAAGAACATCATATTTGATTAACCTTTATATGGAAAAAGGGAAAGAATAGGAGGAGACTGGATGCCGTAACGTATTAACCAGGTGACAAGGAACACTGCAGATAGGTTTAAAGCACGGGATATGGAGCTGGATTATTAAGATATGAACCCTGGCTCAGCAGGGTTCCTTAAATGCTCCTTAAATGCTTTAGGAGTTTGGAAATGCTAATTGCTTTTTGTTTCATCTTTAAAATGGTGATAACAAAAATATCTACTTTATAAGAGTTTATACACATTAACTCATTTATTGTGCCCAGACCTTGCTTACTCAGGCCCTCTCTTAATTCTACAAGCTTTCTTTGGGTTCCTCAAGCCCCATTTCTGAATAAAATAAACTTCAGTCCTTCTGAGATCCTGTGTGCACCCACCATCTACACATGTTACACATGCTGAAACACCCCGCCCCGCCTTGCTCCTTGCTATTGGAAAGCCCTGCAAATTCCAAGTCTTGGCTTATTTTTGTCATTTCCAGAAACCATCCTTGATCCTTTTCAGACCATTGTTAACACATATCTTCTGAATAACCACATTGCAGCTGGCTTATTTCATAGACATTTCCACATTGTTGGTAGTTATTTATTCATCTCTATTTAAATTTCATTTATTTAATTTTTTTAGAGCGAGAGGGTGCATGTGCGTGCACATGCGCAAGCAAGCGGGGGAGGGGCATAGAGAGAATCAGGCAGACTCCATGCTCAGGACCAAGCCCAATTAGGGGCTCAGTCTCAGGACCCTGAGATCATGACCTGAGCCCAAATCAAGAGGTGAATGCTTAACCAGCTGAGCCACCCAGGAGCCCATTTGTTTATTTTTGTTAATCTCACCAACCTGTGGGTTCTTTGATGGCAGAGACTAGGTCTTTTAACCCAGTGTCTCAGGTGACATCCATTGTGCCTCATACATCATAGAGGTTCAGTAAATACTGGAGCAAAGGAAAAAGGAGACAATGGTTTTTCTTTCTTTCTTTTTTTTTTAATTGTTTTTAAGTTTATTTACTTTGAGAGACAGAGAGCAAGCAGGGGAGAGGCAGAGAGAAAGGGAGAGAAGGAATTCCAAGCAGGCTCTGCACTGTTAGCTCAAAGCCCGATGTGGGGCTTGAACTCACGAACCGTGACATCATGACCTGAGCTGAAACCAAGAGTCAGTTGCTTAACCAACTGAGCCACCCAGGTGCCCCAATGATTTTTCTACATGCGTGGCACTATGTGTCCTCTACACATTTTCTCTTAATTCTCACAACAAAGTTGTCAGGCAGCATTTTTGTCTCCATTTTACAAATGATGAAAGTAAAGTTTGAAAGAGTTAACTCCTTTTCAAAAGATCACACACTAGTAATTATAAAGCAGGGAATGGTTCCTAGACCTGTCTAGTCTAAAGTTCATGCTCTTTTCACAACCCC
Source organism: Lynx canadensis (assembly GCF_007474595.2). Taxonomy (NCBI): domain Eukaryota; kingdom Metazoa; phylum Chordata; class Mammalia; order Carnivora; family Felidae; genus Lynx; species Lynx canadensis. The sequence continues at coordinate 46,123,114 of NC_044319.2, read as the reverse complement.
CTGACTGAGTGAATGATGACTAAAGCTGCATTTAAAGAAGGATGCCTGGTGTCTGTGTGCATTATTCAAGGGCTAATAAGAGCTATAGTTTGCTTTATAGGAAGGAAGGGCTATCTAAGGACAAGGGAGGCTATTAGGGAAAAGAGTGGCAGAGAAAAAGAAAACTAATGGCGACACCAACTAGACCAGAACCTGGAAAGAAAGACTGGGAATCAGTAAAGATTATGTTCTGCCTGGTCACAAGGTCACTTTGGGAGTGATTACATTGTTTACTTAAGGCTATATCAAGTTATCCTTTTTGTCTAACAGAACCCAATGAGAACACACACACTTACTTACACCAGCAAAGTAAAGGGAGAAAGAAATGCAGTAAAGGGAAAAAGAAAGTTTATTTTTCGAACTGTCAGGGTAAAATGAATTGAAAATATAAGTCCTTTTCCTATTTGTCTACTATATAATCACACATTACAAATACTGTAATAGCAAATAGCTGTCCCTTTACTCTGTGTGATGATTAGTTTCATATGTCACTTTGAGTGGGTCATGTGTGCCCAGGCATTTGATTAAACATTCTCCAGAGTGTATCCATGAGGGTGATTGTGGACAAGATTAACATTTGTGTCAGTAGTTCCAGTAAAGCAGATTGCCCTCTCTAACGTGGATGGGCACCATCCCACTGTTGAACAAAAAAATGAGTAAGAGGAACAAGGGATTCCTCCTGCTTGATGTCTTCGGGCTGTGGCACTGGTTTTCCCCTGCTTTCTGACTGGAACTGAAACATTGGCTCTTTCCTGGGTCTCAAGCATGCAGACCTTTGGAACAGAACTACACTGTTGGCTCACCTGTATCACCAAATGCCCATTGCAGATCTTGGGACCTCTATAATCACATGCATCAATTGTACCTTTATATGCCTACCATGACCATCATAGTAAAAACTGAAAACTGTTTTTGTTATCTGTTTTCCTGCTACATTTTTTGTTGTTGTTTTCATTATTTATCACTGTTTAACAAGCTCATTTATTCACTGTTCCATTTTTGGATTGTTGTATGACAAGAGACCCCAAAATTCAGTGGCTTAAAAAGTAAACATTTTTATTATCATTTATGGCTTCTGTGGATCAGAAATTTAGGAAAAGCATGCATAGTGTGGTACTGACTTAGGGACTTAGTGATTGCAGATAGATCAATACCAGAGCAGCAGAAGTCTGGCCAGAAATCTCCTTCTTCATACTGTCTTAAAGCTTCTCCATGGTGCCTTTCAACCAGGGCTTGTTTGATCTTTCTTACAATATGGAGGACATAGGGCAACTGAATTTCTTAACAGTTCAGGGCTTCAGGGTGAGTGTTTTGGCAAAGAAACCAGAAGCCTTTTTTTTTTTTTAATCTTTTCTGACCTAGCCTTTGGAAGACATACAGCATCGCATCTTTCTGATTACAGTGGAATTATAATTTTGCCCAGACTCAAGCAAAGGTTTCATGGTCTCCACTATATCAAGTTCACATTATAGACTAGCATATAGTCTATATAGTAATGGGAGATATTGTTAAGCTGTCTTCAGAAAATACAATCTAATATTCTCATTTATTAAATATGGATGTCTATTGCACCCCCCAGTACACACATTTGAACGTAAATTACACAAGGGCAGAGCTGTTGTGGGTTGCTTTGTATGATTTTTAAGAAATTACTGACTTTCGAATAAGGTACCTTACTAAACTCTTTATGACATAAAATAGTATTTCAAATGATTCTTTGGGGCTTTCCTGGGTAGTGCATCCTGACATAAATAAATAATGATGCCCCTTGAAATCTCTTATGTAGAACTTACATACCCAATCTTGATACTTTGTAAATATTAGTTCATATAATATATATTTGTAATTTATTTTTCTTGTATTATTGTACTGTTTTGTATACCTTAAAAATAGTGTTGGCTACTAGTGATGACAACCGTATTATTTTCTTAACACAATGCTGTCCATATATCCCTTAATGGTAAACACTACTATTTTTTAATGGTTTTATCCCCTGTTTTTAGGTACAGAATAGTTTCTTTATGAATTTAACAATTTATTTTGTATTTATATGTGTGTGTCACTTTGTCAATGTTAAAATACAAATGTCTGTGGACCCAGGAATGGGGGAGCACTTTGAATTCTTCAGATTTGTGTATGTGTGTATATATCACATAGTAATAATTAATATGTGTATGTATCATATATTAATAATTATTTTAATAACAATGTATACATACATTTTATATGTGCATATATCATATATTAATAATTAATCAATAATTAATAACACATAGTATATTAATAATAAATATATCCCATTAAATAATTAATAATTAATATATGTGTTTATCACATATTGATAACAAGTGATTATGTTTAATAACTATAGATTTATTTTCTAATTATATGTAATATGTTTATAACATATTTTATAGTACATGATATTTAGTTTTTTAAGTCATGTACATTAAATATGATAGTACTTAGTAACTGCTTGTTAAATTGCCTAACACACTGGAAATAGATGATCTACAAAACCTATTGTCCACACACCCTTCTTTTGCAACTTGCACTCAAATGTGCCAGATGTTCTAGGGATCTGATAAACATCAATGAAGAAAATACACAAAGATGCCTGTATTCATATAGCCAAGAAACTAGTATAATTAATTTTTTTGTACAGGATGAAAGTATAACAATTTAAATGTAGAATTCTACATGACTTTAGGAATACATCATATGTCAGTAAATAAAATGATTTAATTTTAAACATGTTTATCTCTATTTATAGGTGATATAGTAACAAATATTAAATGCACAATAAAAATCAGCTTTTATATTACCATTTAACTGTTGATATGGCACATGAAATAATATTTTTCAGAAATAGAGTTCTTTCTTTACAAGAAATACTATTTTTGCAATAATAATAGTTTTTCTGTATTAATTTTGGAATTGTTATTAGAAACAATACACAAGATTATGGAAACAGTAACAAACATTCCATTTCAGAATGGAAGACTAGATATATTAGGAAATAAATAACCAAGGTTTCTCTCCTGATATCTTTATTTACTTAATAAATATTTACAAAATGCCTTTATTTTTCCAGACACTATTTCAGACATTGTAGATAACATAGCAAACAGGAAAGATATTTTTTTCCTCTTTTAAAACATTTTTTAAAACTTTATTTTTGAGAGAGAGACAGAGTGCAATCCAGGAAGGGGCAGAGAGAGAGGGAGACGCAGAATGAGAAGTAGGTTCCAGGCTCTGAGCTGTCAGCTCAGAGCCTGATGAGGGGCTCGAGCCCATGAACTGTGAGATCATGACCTGAGCCAAAGTCGGATGCTTAACTGACTGAGCCACCCAGGTGTCCCAGGAAATGTATTTGCTACGACATGATAGAGCTTATAGTGGAGTAGGAGAAAATAAACACATAAAAAAATAAGAAATTAAATTAAATATTTATAAATTGTACCAAAGTTTTGATATGAAAAATACAGCACTACATAAGAGAATAATAGGAGCAATATATTTTCAGTAGCGTGGCAGAGGCTGTTTGATATTTGACAGACATATTTCCATCTCCTCTGGAGTAGAACTCAGATTTTAGATGAATACATGAGCACTTCACATAAGTACTGACTTACTAAAGTGTTCTTGATATTAGCAATGACCACCTGACTAACTTCCAGTCAGTGGAAGAAAAATAGAACTTTCTCCTTCCTGCCATTTGAATGTGATGCAAGGACTAAAAGCCATCCTTGTGCACCATGAGATGGCAACCATATGTTGAAAAAGAAGGAAGAGCAAGAGAGAAGGTTGTGGTTAGCAGATGATTATGGAACTACTAGCTTATTCCAGCATTTCATCTGGGGAATTTTATATGAGAAATAATTAATTCCTTGAAGCTAAAACCTAAGGGATTAAAAAGGACCAGTCTTGTGAAAATAAGTTGGGTGAAGTAATAAGACCAAGGAAAGATAGAAAACAGAATGGCAAGGAACTGTTTTGCCTTAAAGGGAATAAAATAAGGGTAATGTGGATGAAACTGAGGATATTAGTGAGAAGATACTAAAATACACAGTGCAAAAATGGTTAGAAAGGTCCACACCATTCATTGATTCTACTCTCTACTTGCTGCTGTTTTAAGCTTAAGAATATGTCAATGATCAGGTCAGAAAAGGTCCCTTTTTCTCATTGTACTGTTTTTCTGGAAGAAGATTAGAAGATAAATAAGCACACAAGCAAAGCAATACAAGCTATACAGAGTTTGATCTGTAGGATACAGGGGTTTTTTGTTCAAGTAGTCAAGGAAGGCTTGTTGGAGAAACAATATCCTAGCTGAGACTTGTGCAGAAAGAATAAAACAACCATGTCAAGAGGGATAAGGGCAAACATTTGTAAACTGGGTTGGGAATAAATGGTAATCAGTGGTATATGACATCAGGTAATTATACAAGGATTAGATACGGTTGTCTCTTAATGCAAGAGATATTAGATCATATTCTGAATTCATTGGGAAACCCCCAGAGAGTGCTAACAGTCAAATGACATGACTTAAGATAGTATGGTTATCACTTGGAGGATACATTGGAGAGGGTAAAAATGCTATTAGAGGCTGAACTGTGTCTTGATAAGAGATATTTTCTTGGCCAGAAAATTGACTATAAACATAGAAAAAAAATGTGGGGATTCAATATATTTTTGGATAAAAACACAGAACACTGCCTTCTGGTTTCAGCTCTTGCAAAGGCTCAATGCTTGGCTGTTACCCCTACCCTTACAGTAAGAAAAGGACTGACCTTCAGGATTTCCCTTGATATTACTTGTGACAACCTGACAAACCAAATATCAACAAAGATTCTTGAATGCATCAGAGAACTGAAACTGTTGGCCAACCATCAACCCTAAATCTGGAGATTTGGTATATCTGGAGAGTCACAGCTGGAATCTGCATACCTGGAGCAGAAGCTGACAGATGCCATACGCTGGCAGGAATGTTTAAATAGTATAGTTGACGCATTGCTGGAAGTGGCGTGCAGACATCGCAAGACTGAAAAGTTTCTGAGATTTTGCATTGGGAGTTGTCCATACTTTCGCAAGTCTTTTCCTCCAGGTACCTCACCAGGTTCTCAAAGAGAGGATCAGAGAAGGCTCCCCAGGGGTAATATCAGAGAAAAGGGGGAAAGTAGCCATTGTAAAACCTGCTCAGACTTGTGTTCAACAAAGGCTTGCGCACTGGGGTAGGGAATTGACCAGAGTGCAACTCAGAAACCTTACCCACACCAAGGAATGCAACACACCGAAGCAGCTAGCTCTAACCTTGGTGCATCAATGAATCCATTCATACATACATACACAATTATGAAAATAAAAATATACAAACATGTAAATAAATAAACATATAAGGAAAAATAAATAATAAATGATAATGAATGAGTGAATGACATAGTCTAAAAGGGGCTGTGAGGAAAGAGTCTGAGAACACTATCACCAGGGAAGAGACTAAGGGATAAAAAGGTGGGGAAGCTTTACTTCTGGAGAAGGGCAGAAGTATTTCTGAAGGGCACACTCACCAAACACAGGCCCCCCTAAAAGACCAAAAATTAGAGAATTATGTAATGCCTTACTCTCCCACATCCTACCTTCACATTGAGAAACAATGCAGAATAATAACAGTGGATTAGGGCTGTAAGACATAGACTTTCTCTGTGCACTAGCATAAAGAGAAACTCCAAGGCCAAAAGGTGAGAAAAAAGAAGCCCAGTAGAGCAGTTTGAAGCCTCTGGTGCCTATAATTATATGAAAAGAAACATAGTCCAACTTCCAGAAAGATTAATATAAAACTTAACTCTAAATGTCTATTTATCTCAGTAAATATTAGTCCATACAATATGTCTGGTTTTGGACAAAAAATGTCAAGAATGCCAAAGGCCAGAACAAATATGAAGAGACAAAGCAATCATCAGAGCCAGGTTCAGAAATGTCACAGATGTTGGAACCATCAGAAAGAGAATTTAAAATAACTATGATTAATACATTGATATTTCTGATGGGAAAGGTTGGCAATGGGCAAGTCTAAATAGGTCATGTTAACAGAGAGAGAAAAATGATAAGAAAAAGGGAGGAGAGGAAATCCTGGATATCAAAAACAAAACAAAACAAAACAAAACAACCAAGCAAACAAACAAATGAAATTCTCAAAAATTAGAGACTATCAAAAGGTCATAGGGGCCAACTGAGGTGTACCCAGTGGCCAGAGATGGAACAATTTGAACAAAAAGTAAATTACTATCAGATTATAATTCAACATATAAAAATGAATAGTCACCACCCTAAGCAAATACAAATAAGTAATTGAATAAACAAATAAATGGAGAAAAGATAAATCTCTTATGCAGACAAATTTCAAACAATTTATGGAGATGCTCCTTCCTGAAGGAGGATGAGCATATCACATTACTCCTTAAGTGTGGCTGATGAATAATGACTTTCAAAGAGTATTATATAGAAAAGGAGGATAAAAGGCTAATTTTATAGTGGAGAAACCTGAAGAACACTAGCCAGGTGATCAACATTCACATTATCAGAGATTAATAATAGCATGTGCTATTATCAAAATAATAGCATGTGCTCTTGATATATTGTATCAAAAAATTGTACTTCACCTCTGTGCTCTCCGATTGCAAACCCAAAAATCCAGTCTAACCATGAAAAAGATGTCAGATAAATCCCAACTGAGGAATATTCTACAAAATGCTGGACCAGTGCTTCTCAAAACTTACAAGATCACGAAAAACAAGAAAATTTTGAGTAATGGTTACCAGCTGAGAGGAAACTAAAGAGATTTGATAAATAAAAGTAGTGGGATATTCTGGATGGAATCCTGAAACAGCAAGAGGATATTAGGGAAAAACTAAAATAAATAAATAAGTAAATAAGTAAATAAGTAAATAAATAAATAAATAAATAGTGAATAAAGCATGGAGTTTAGTTAATAATAATGTATCAAATAGCTTCATTAATCATGACAAACGTACCATGGTAATGTAGGAGGTTAGCAATAAAGGAAATTGGGAAAGCCTGTATAGGAATTGTCTGTACCATTTTTGTTACTTTTCTATAAATTTAAAATTATCTCAAAACAAAATTTTAAAACACATAAATAATTTTAAAAACAGATTATGCTAACATAATGTACATTATATGTATGTGTATGCATGTTATGTATAAATGCTAATATATAAATATATAAAATATACATGCATGCATGTATAAATATGTATGTATGTCTGTATAAAATATATAGGCATGTATATATAGAATAAAGCATAGAGTGAATGACTATGAGTGATTTCCAAAATTTGGGGGGAGAATCAAGATTATTTTCAAATTTTATCTACAAGTTCTATACAGACTACACAATATTCTCTACTTGTTCTTAAGCAAGGTTACACATTTTAATTATCTGTGGAAGTTTTTAAAAATAGTGATATCTAGGTCCCCACCTAAGAGATTCTGATTTAAGAGTTCTGTGGAGGGACCTCATTATTTTGTCATTTCTTCAGAGTTTCCATGTGCTTTTATTATTGAGTTATAACTGAACAATCACCATCTAGTCCATTTGTTCCAAATATTTATACTGGAAGATCTATAAAAATTATTTTAGCAATGAGAAACATTTCACTAGATGATTAAATATGAAGTCTAAAAGATAAGTCAATGTTCAATGTAACTAAATGGGTTTCATTTTAGGAGCAGTTGATAAATCAAGTAAGTTATGTGTGAGACGAAAGCACGTGACACTACTTGAATTCAAATACTCTCCTGAGGCAGAATTCTGGGTTTTCCAGTATACTTTCTACCCAGGCTGCACAGCACTATCTAAATTGAAGAAATGTTCTGTAATCTGCGCTGTCCAATATGCTAACCATGAGCTATAGGTAGTTACTGGGCATTTAAATGTTTTTATTTATTTTTGAAGGAGAGAGAGACAGAGCATGAGCAGGGGAGGAGCAGAGAGAGAGGGAGACATAGAGTTTGAAGCAGGCTCCAGGCTCTAAGCTGTCAGCACAGATCCCGATGCAGGGCTCGAACCCAGGAACTGCAAGATTATGACCTGAGCCAAAATCGGACGCTTAACCGACTGAGCCATCCAGGTGCCCCTAACTTGCGAATCATTTAAAAGAAAGTGCCAGAATATATACGTATCATTTCATCCGGAGATATGAATCTCCCCATTTCTCCTTAATATGGATCATACATTATTCCTATGCACTGTAACAAAATTCTGTACTTTCCCAAGTATTAAACTACACATCTTTGAAAGTGCCTTTTTTGCATGTTACACACACCAGATTATACAACCGCAAGAGTATACATTGCTTTCATAATATTTTAAAGTAAGATCTAATTTTACATTTATTGACTAAAATTGAATGGTTATCTTGTACCCACTGAACTTAAATGTATGTTTGCTCTTTTTTAAGGTCCTGGTTTATGACTATTTTATTTTAGGTAAAATCAGAAAACTTCAATGTGTCCTGCACATGTGATAATCCATCTATTGTTTGCAAATCACCATTTACAACACAGAAAAAGAAAAAAACATATGTTTGATTCTGTTATATCATCAGACCTTTTCTGTTTCCTTTGTGGTAAATGAGAATGCCTTCAGAGAGGTCTCCTGTTGCTTTAAGCATACATGCCTGTTGATACTATGGCTTTTAAAATGCATGTAACAAATTGTGAATTACATAATATGTAAACAATTAAGGTGGAGATTAAGGTTTCTTAGAACATTACTGACAGCAAGGGCATGATGTTTTATTTTAGAGATATTCAAAGTAATATATTAATATTTATGACATTTACTCAAGCCTTACAATCTGTTACAATTTGTCTCTGGGACCAAATGTTTCCTTGTTATAAATCTGTTAAAAGAAAAAAAGTAGTATTTATACCTAGTAACATCTAATATTGTTTGACTAGTGAAAAGATCTAGTCTCTACCATATGTAAATAACATCAAGTAGAATATATTTCACATGGAATACTTTACATCTTTAAAAATTCATTTTATCAGTTATTCTTTCTTTAATTCAAACATGTATTTTTGAATTTTACCGTGTGCAGTATAGAGTGGTATGCACTGTGTAGATTCAAATGGCAGAGTGTCAGAAATGAGTGAAATCACATGCTGTACCCACCAGCTTTCAAAAGAGGAATAGTTTTGAAGTTCAGGCCTAGCTAGATCTGCCAAAACTGTGAGCACTTTGGCAACTAAACTTACGATGAAAATTCATCGGCCCAATTTCTTCCTGATGTTTTTTTACCCTGAGAGGAATATGTTTGCTAAGGTTAACAATCTTTATGTCTTTATACTAGTTGATAAAACTTCTTGTTTTTGTTTTCTTTTAGATTTTCAGCATTGCAGCTTTGGTTGGGTTAGTGATCATAAAAAAAAAAAAAGAGGATTATAATGTACATTTAAAAGACTGTGCCTTAAACTAATGCCTCCAAGAAAAAAATTCCACAGGATATTAATAGCTATGTAGCACAAAAATCAAAACAAAAAAAACCCCACAAAAAATAAAAAATAAAGCTCCAGTATCTAATAATTTTGAGAAATACTGATGCAAACTATATTATATATTTTCTTGATGAAAAAATGATGAGAGCATTGATGATAAAATTATGTGAAATTACAAAAAGAGGGATTTGTTTTTCTTAGTGTGTGTGCCAGTGGGGGGGGGTACGTGTGTATATATGAGAGAGAGAGAGAGATGAAGAGAGAATTATTGACCCATATACATATACGTATTGAAAAATGTATAAAATCATTTATGTAAAAATGTATATAGCAGCTATATCTAATACTTTTCCAATGCTGAATCTACATTTGACTAATCATGTTTCAATTATCTACATAGTATATTGCATGTGACAGGGATTATTTCTAAACATAGGCCGACTTAAATTACTAACATGTTCTCTTTAAAAAGTAAATCAGTTTTAAAGTTTGTCGAGTATCTGAGCAATATAAAGAACATTTCAAAACTATTTGTGGCAAAGCAAAATCCTATGCCAAAAATGATGTCTACATTTTTTAATTTGAAAGTGTTTTTGAGAATTGAGTAATTAATTGGTATATTCATATTTAATTGGATGCCTACCACACAAAGGAAAATCAACTCCAGGTGCATTAAAGAACTATAATTTAAAGAACAAAACTTTAAAATATTTTAAAAAATAGAGGTCTATAACTTTCTCACCATGTTAAGGGTAATGCTTTTATTAAAAGGAAGCAAAAGCACCAATATTTAATTTAATTATATTAAACTTAAGAACTTTGTTTCATTCAGACACAAAAAATCCCTCAAACTGGAGAAGATTATTTGTTACATATATAATTAACAAAGAGGGACTCTGATTATACTAAAAACTCACAATCATGAAAAAGAGACAATTCTAGAGAAAGGAAGTAAAAGATAAGAGGGAATAGGAATGACCAGTAATTATGAAAAATTGCTGAACATCATTGTTAATCAGAATATTAAAATCACAATAATGAGATCTTTTACACAAACTAAAAAAGAAAAGAAAACAATTTAAAGTCTTAATCTCAAGTGTTGACAAGGATTTGGCTCATTGGGATCTCACAGTGTGGAAAATCTGTAATAAATTAAACTATGCTGTTGGGAAAGAATGAGCCTTAACCTTTTAAAATGAGCAAGCATGTCTTCCATTTGTAAGATCAAGCATTTACACTAGTAGGTTTATATCTTAGAGGAAGTCTTAACCATCCAACCAGCATGCATAGAAATCTTCCCATTGCCTTGTTTTTAAGAGCTAGATAATAATCCCCAAATCTAAACAGAATAATGAAAAAAATAATTTAGAAAGTGTTCACACAATGGAATATTACAAAACACTGAAACTGCATAAACTTCAGCTTTATGTGTCTGCGTGGATTTATCTCCTATGTATAATGTTGAATGAAAACAAAAGGAAGTTTTGGAAGAATTATAATAATTATAAGATTCTAAATAGTATAAAATCTAGTAATATATTAAATTGAGCTATGTAAATAAGTGGTAAAGTTTAGGAGATGTAGGGTGATTTTTTTTTTTTTTTTAATTCAAGATCCTGGCTATCTGGGGCAGGAGGCAGGAAGCTGATTTTTAAAAGTACACAGATAAATTGAAAAATATATGTAATATATTTGCACATATATATGTATACGTATATAAAATACTCATAAAGCTTCTTTCACCAAGGAAATAAAGATATATATCTGTATATCTAGATCTAGACCTATACATCATATTATTGTCTATTTAAAAACCAAATAGATGGGGCGCCGGGGTGGCGCAGTCGGTTAAGCGTCCGACTTCAGCCAGGTCACGATCTCGCGGTCCGTGAGTTCGAGCCCCGCGTCAGGCTCTGGGCTGATGGCTCAGAGCCTGGAGCCTGTTTCCGATTCTGTGTCTCCCTCTCTCTCTGCCCCTCCCCCGTTCATGCTCTGTCTCTCTCTGTCCCAAAAATAAATAAATGTTGAAAAAAAAAATTAAAAAAAAAAAAACCAAATAGATTACATATATTCTTTGTATATATAAAAAGTTTTACAACTTCTTAAAGGAAAAAAATATTTATTGAAAATTTTAAGGAAACTAATTCTAACCCAGACAAATTTACAGATCAAGGGAATTCAATGTTTATTTATATACTACATCAGAAAATCTGCTGTCTGACATGAAACATATTACCAAAGATTAAAATATTACTAAATATATCTTTTAAAGAATGATTGTTATACAGTTATATGATCTATAGTGAATTCCACTCTCAATATGAGCCTGCAATATTAGCTGTATGTCAAAATCTATAGTACCAATCCAGATCCTTTAAAATTCTGAAGATCTTAGTCCTGTTTAACTTGGAGAAGACAGGACCACAGGAAATACCTGTGAAAGCCTTCCTTAACAACCAGATATATATTCACTGTACAAGTTTCAGGGCATAAGAAATATAATTTGAAATATGGATATAATATAAGGTAAATATTTGAATATAAGAAAAGGATTTAAGAATGACAGTCTTATGAGGCCGGAGATTTATTTTCAGCAGAGCAAATGACCATCAACTTGGGATGGAAGAAAAAGTTCTGTGTAACTTCTTTTGTGGTTATATTAAATAAATTCAACATTTGATAACTACTGTACCATGAAAGTATATAAAATCACATCACTGCTTTAAACATTTGTTACCTCCATTGGCTTTCAGTCATTATAGATTTATTATATGTGTTCCCACAGTCTTTCTTTCTCTTAAAGTTTAAAAGTATTTCATGTTATTAGGGCAAATGAGAGAAGAGACTTCTTACTTCTATCCTTTTCCACTATTTCAGTGATGTTCCAACTTTAAACATTAGACAGTAAGGAATAAAGAGTATGTTCAATCTATAAGAAAACAAATAACAAGAGAATTTTCTACGCATAATGAGACCCTTCCTACACACACTTGCTTAAATAGAAAATTCAGGTTGGATACACCATGGACTCATCCAATCTCACCAAGTTGCCAAAGCGCAGTGGCGCTCCTGAAAGAAAAACAACAGAGAGACAGAGAATGCTGAACTGGTGCCACAGCAGACCATTAAAGCAACAAGTCAAAAATGAAAGAAGTCTTTACTCGTGACGAAATAAGCAAGTTCTAAACCAAAGAAAGTGCTAACTTCTCCTGTTCCACCTCCCTCCATGAAAGGCGTACCTTGTTCAGAGTTAGGTGGGTCAGTGCGGTCCTGGGGCTTGTCTCGCTGTTGAGAAAACCCCAAAAAGGCTCCATCAACGTTTTGGGCCCTGTGGTAAAAGGGAGGGGGTGGAGTGAGAGCTAGGAGTGTAAAAGTACTGGGTACTGAGAATGAGGAAACGGGTCTTCAAGGTTCCCTTTCCTACAGCCTCTCCATCCGCCTCATTCTTGGGGGAGGAGTCAGAAGAAGACTCCTGCCCAAGGTCCAGGACAGAAGACCTAGAAATGCAAATATCTGGAAAGGAGAAGGATGAGAGGGTCTTGAGTTCTTGAGTGAAACTGCCTTCAGAGATTGCAGTGTACCGTGGAGAGGACGGCTTTAGGTAAGGTCTTTGTAATTGCCAGAATCTGGCCTGAATAACCACACAAAGGTGTAGAATCAGGACCAGACTTGTCACAGGAAGTTTTTATAGTTAGGTGGGGATTAAGCCAGGACCAGAGGTAGGTCCACACACAGTTTTCTTTATCTTCTTTGATAAAGAGCATATATTAAATCCATTCCCTGATTTAAACATTGTTTGATAATGACATTCAGCTGTTGGATTGCCATATGCTGAGAAATATCTATATGTAGTTAAAATATAGCTGAAACTTGTCTGTGGATGTTGAAAAAAATAGAACAGAATGTTATATTGGCACAAATATAGTGATTTCCTAATTAGATGTGTTCAAGGAGACAGTCATATAATTTTAGACTTGGAAATAATCTGATATATCACAACCCAATCTATTGATTTTAAACAGGCATATAAAAAAGTAGAACTTAAAAAGTTTGTCTAAGCTCACACAATAGTGGCATATCTGGGGCTTAAAGCTAGAGCTCTTGATTCATAAGCCCATGAACATTCTCCTGCATTACACTATTCTGAAGTCCGGAGGCATACCATATACCATTACAGAAATAGTATGAAATAATAATAACACCAGCAGAATTTGGACTACTTCACTTGGGAATTCCTTTTTCAAACTGCGGAAAACCAAAAGCAAAGAGAAAATGATGAAAGAATCCAATCTCCCAATTTATTAAAATTACTGTTTCATAAAACCCCAAATACATTGTTAATAGACGGACCAAATACCAAGAAGCTTGGCTCCCTGAAACAAATATTTTAGATTAAAAACACCACTAACTTCATTCACAGTTTAATAGTGATTTGATTGGTCATAGCATTTTGCTCTCTGGATGAAAACTAGTCTCCATTTATTTTTCATAGTCACAAATGAAATACCCAGCTACTGACAAGTAAATATCAGTAACGTTGAGTGACTGAGACATTTCATGTGTGAAAGGGGCATATGCAATTCCCTCAGAATAATTCTACCAACAGTGATATAATGATTGCCTTTATGATAAAAGTGAAGATTTAAGTAAACATTGATGGCATCACATTTAGTTGCTCCAAAATTGTCAATAGGTCACTTACCTTGAGAAGGCTATTTTTGCTGTGTTGTTTTATTTTGACAGTCAGTCACCTGGGCTTACTTGAAACTGAAAAATGTTAAGAAAAACTCTCCACTCTTAAATAGCTTATTTTGTGATTCTCTATATAGTTCATTGTATTCAGGAATTCCCCAATTCCTAATATACTTTTCTTTACAATGGCAAATCACCTTACATATACTTAACCTTTAATTTATATTCTAATATTGCTATTTAAGGAGACTCAATATTTTAAATGTGGGATATTTTCATATCTTACACCATTAGGTCTTATCACTTTAACTTAAATGTATCTAATAGTACAATCTAAGAAATTCAAGTTAGTAATTGACCTACTTTATGCTACAGGACATAAACTGGCAGTTGTTTTATTCCCTTAAAAGGAGCAATAAAACTGCTTATAGACAGCAAAATGAAAAGAAGCTAGTATCAAAGAAATTATTTTTGAAGAATCTGTTATATCTCATGGGAAAATTGATTAAATGTCTGCTTGTAGACTAGGGTGCCTGTATGACTCGGTTGAGTTTTTGAAAGGATTTCAGCTCAGTCAGGTCAGGATCCCAGGATTGTGAGATCGAGCCCCACGCTGGGCTTTGCACTGACCGTGGAGTCTGCTTAAAATTCTCCCTCTGCCCATCTTCCCCACTCACTCTTTCTCTCTCTCTAAAATAAAAATAAATAAATAAGTGTGTGGTTGCAGATGATTAAAATTTTTAGTGAACGTTTTTCAGAATCCAAGTGAATTTTATAGAAAATAGTTGGGTTTAAATATTAGTTCCAGTTGTTTCTTATGTCTTTTACCTGTTTAAAAATACATATATTTAATTATTTCTTAGAAGAATGGTATTTTAGCTGTTAGTAGGAAAAATTGTTTAAAATAAGATATTTTGGCATACCCATCAGAAAAAAATAGAATCCATAATTGATTATAAAGTAAAAAGGGGAATCAAGTTTATATCAAGTATCCATTTTTAAGAAGTATGTTTCTAGAGGATGAGGGTTTTTTTTTTAATTAAAGTGTAGTTTATATATGATATATTAGTTTCATGTATACAGCACAGTGATTCAACATTTATATGCCTTACAAAGTGACCACCATGATAGCCTACCTACCATCTGTCACCATACAAGTTTGTTAAATATTATTAACTATATTCTCTGTGCTGTACCCTGGGTCTTATTTATTTTATAAATGAAAGCTTGTACTTTTTAATTCCCTTCTATTTCCCCTTTTCCACTGTCCCCACTCCACCTCCCTTCTGGCAACTACCATTCTGTTCTTTGTATTTGTGATTCTTTTTCTGCTTTATTCACTTGTTTTGTATTTTAGATTCCATATAAAGTGAAATGATACAGTATTTGTCTTTTTCTGTCTAAATAATTTCACTTTTAATACAACCCTGTGACCTATCCATACTGTCTCAAATGGCAAGATATCACTTCTTATTTTATGGCTGAGTGGTAATCCTAGATAGATGGATAGATAAATTTATTATTTATATATTTATAAATGTATATATTACATATATATATATGTATATATGTATACACACATATACCACATCTTATTTATCTATTCAACTATTGATGGACATTTAGGTTGCCTCCGTATCTTGACTATTATAAATAATAACTGCAGTAAACATAGAGATGCATTTATTTTTTGAATTAATGTTTTCATTTTCTTTAGATAAATATCCAGAAGTGGGATTGCCGAATAGCATGGTGGTTCTATATTATTTTTATGAGGAAACTCCATAGTTTTTCGTAGTGGCTGTACCATTATGAATTCCCACCAGCAGCCATAAGGGTTCTCTTTTTGTCCACATCTTTACCAATAATTGTCATATCTTTTTAAAATTAATGTATTTATTTATTTATTTTATTTATATCTATATAAATTTTAGTTAGCATACAGTGCAATATTGGTTTCAGGAGTAGAATTCGGTAATTCATCACTTACATAAAACACCCAATGCTCATCACAACAAGTGCCTTCAATGCCCATCACCCATCTAGACCATCTCCCACCCACCTTCCTCTGGTCAACCCACAGTATGTTCTCTATCATTGAGAGTCTCTTGTGGTTTGTTTCCCTCACTTCTCTCATATGTCCATGTTTTGTTTCTCATGAGTGAAATCATATGGTATTTGTATTCCTCTGATTGACTTATTTTGCTTAGCATAATATATTCCAGCTCTATCCACATCATTGCAAATAGCAAGATTCCACTATTTTTATGGCTGAGTAATATTTAATATTCCATTATATGTATGTACATATATATATGTACATACATACACATATATGTACATATATATACATACATATATATATGTACATATATATACATATATATGTATATATATAGTGTGTGTGTGTACATATATATATGTATATATATATATATATATATATATATATATATATATACCACATCTTCTTTATCCATTCATCAGTCAATGGATATTTGGGCTCTCTGCATAGTTTGGCTATTGGTGATGGTGCTGCTACAAACATTTGTGTGCATGCACCCCTTCATATCTGTATTTTTGTATCCTTTGTGTAAATACCTAATAGTTCAATTGCTGGATCATAGGATAGTTCTATTTTTAGTTTCTTGAGGAACCTCCATACTATTCTCCAGAGTGGCTGTGTCAGTTTGCTTTCCCACCAGTAGTGCAAGAGGGTTCCCCTTTCTCTGCATCCTCACCAACATCTGTTGTTTCCAGTATTGTTAATTTTAGCCATTCTGGCAGGTGTAAAGTAGTATCTCATAGTGGTTTTGATTTTTATCATCATCCTGATGATGAGTGATGTTGAACATATTTTTATGTGTCTGTTAACCATTGGGATATCTTCTTTGGACAAGTGTCTATTCATATCTTTTGCCCACTTCTTCACTGGATTATTTCTTTTTTACATGTTGAGTTTGATAAGTTCTTTATAGATTTTGGATACTCCCTTTATCCAATATGACATTTGCAAATATCTTCTCCTATTCCATCACTTGCCTTTTAGTATTGTTGATTGTTTCCTTCACTCTGTAGAAGCTTTTTATACTGATGAAATCCCAGTAGTTCATGTTTACTTTTGTTTTCCTTGCCTCTGGAGACATGTCTAGTAAGAAGTTGCTGTGGCTGAGATCAAAGAGGTTTCTGCCTGTGTTCTCCTCTAGGATTTTGATGGTTTCCTGTATCACATTTAGGTCTTTCATTCATTTTGAATTTATTTTTGTGTATGGTGTAAGAAAGTGGTCTACTTTCATTCTTCTGCGTGTCACTGTCCAGTTTTCCCATACCATTTGTTGAAGATACTTTCTTTTTTTCCATTGGATATTCTTTTCTGCTTTGTTGAAGATGAGTTGACCATATAGTTGGGGGTCAGTTTCTGTGTTTTCAATTCTCTTCCATTGACCTAGGTGTGCCAGTACGATATTGTCTTGATGACTATCGTACTTGTGCCAGTACGATATTGTCTTGATAGCTGAAAATCCAGAATCATGATGCCTCCAGTTTTGTTTTTATTTTTCAGTATTTCTTTGGCTATTTGAGTTTTTTTCTGGTTCCATACAAATATTAGGATTGTTTGTTCTAGCTCTGTGAAAAATGTTGGTGGTATTATGATAGAGATTGCATTAAATGTGTAGGTTACTTTGGGTAGTATAGACATTTTAACAATGTTTGTTCTTCCAATCCATGAGCATGGAATGCTTTTCTATTTCTTCTTGTCTTTTTCAATTTCTTTCATAAGTGTTCTATAGTTTTCAGAGAACATATTTTTACCTCTTTGGTTAGATTTATTCCTAGGTATCTTGCAAAAGGTATTGGCTCCTTGATTTCTTTTTCTGCTGCCTTGTTTTTGTTGTATAGACATGCAACAGATTTCTGCACATTGATTTTATATCCTGTGACTTTGCTGAATTCATGTATCAGTTCTAACAATTTTTTGGTGGAGTCTTTCGAGTTTTCTACAGAGTATCATGTCATCTGCAAATAGTGAAAGTTTGACTTCTTCCTTGCTGATTTACATGCCTTTTATTTCTTTTTGTTGTCTGATTGCTGAGGCTAAGACATACAGTGCTATGTTAAATAGTAATGATGAGAGTGGACATATTTGTCTTGTTCCAGACTGTAGGGGAAAGTTTCTGTTTTTCCCTGTTGAGGATGATGTTAGCTGTGGGTCTTTTATATATGGCCTTTATGATGTTGAGGTGTATTCCTTCTATCCCTACTTTTTTGAGGATTTTTTTTATTAAGAATAGATGGTGTGTTTTGTCAAATGCTTTTTCTGCATCCATTGAGAAGATCACTTGGTTCTTATCCTTTCTTTTATCAATGTGGTCATTGATTTGTGAATATTGAGTCAATCCTGTAGCCCAGGAAAAAATCCCACTTGATCATAGTGAATAGTTTTTTTTTTTAATGTACTGTTGAATTTGATTTGCTAATATATCATTGATAATTTTTCCATCCATGTTCTTCAGGGATATTGGCCTGAAAATCTCCTTTTTAGTGGGGTCTTTGTCTGGTTTTGGAATCAAGGTAATTCTGGCTTGATTGAGTTTGGAAGTTTTCCTTCCATTTCTATTATTTCGAATAGTTTCCAAAGAATAGGTATTGACTCTTCTTTAAATGTCTGGTAGAATTCCTGTGGAAGTCATCTGGCCCAGGACTCTTGTGTTGAGAGATTTTTTATTACCGGTTCAATTTCTTTACTGGTTATGTATCTGTTCATATTTTCTGTTTCTTCCTGTTTCAGTTTTGGTAGTTTGTGAGTTTCTAGGAATTTGTCCATTTCTTCCATATTATCCACTTTGTTGGCATATAATTTTTCATAGTATTCTCTAATAATTGTTTATATTTCTGTGGTGTTGGTTGTGATCTCTCCTCTTTCATTCATGATTGTTATTTCTTGTCTTTTTCATAATAGCTATTCTGACAGGTGTAAGGTGATATCTCAATGTGGTTTTGATATTCTTTTTTCCCGACGATAGTAATATTGAGCACCTTTTCATGTGTCTATTGGTCATATGTATTTCCTTTTTGGAGAAATCTCTATTCCAGACACTCCTGTTTTTAATTAGATTGCTTGCTTTTTTTAAACATTGAGTTGTGTTATTTTAAAATATATTTTAGATATTAGCCCTGTGTTGGTTATTATCATTTGTAAATATCTTCTTCCATTCAGTAGGTTACCTTTTCATTTTGTTAATAGTTTCTTTTCCTATGCTAAAATTTTTTTAGTTTGATGTGGTTCCATTTTTTTTCTTTCGTTGCCTTTTCCTTGAAGAGACAAGACAGATCAAAACAAATATTGCTAAGATAGATGTTAAAGAGTTTACTGCCTAAGTTTTCTTCTAAGAGTTTTATGGTTTCTGGTGTTATACATCAGTTTTTAATATATTTTGAGTTTATTTTTGTATCTGGTGTAGATAGTGATCCAGTGTCATTCTTTTGCTTCTATTTTTGCTAGTTTTCCCAACACCATATTGAAGAGATTGTCTTTCCCTATTGCATATTCTTGCTTCCTTCATAAAAGATTGCCATATATGTGTGGATTTATTTCTGGACTCTCTATTCTGTTCCATTGATTTATATGTCTGTTTCTGTGCTACTATTATACTGTTTTGATTACTATAGCTTTGTAGGATAGTTTGAAAACAGGGAACATGTTACCTCCAGCTTTGTTCTTCTTTTTTAAGATTGCTTTGGCTACTTGAAGTCTTTTGTGATTCCATACAATTTTAAAATTGATTATTGTGTTTTGATAGACATTGCATTGAGTGTATAGATTGCTTTGGATAGTATGGACGTTTTTAAAAAGTACTTATTTTTGAAAGAGAGAGAGTGCAAGCAGAGGAAGGGACAGAGAGAGAGGAGAGAGAGAATCTTAAGCAGGCTTTAAACTGTCAGCAAAGAGCCAGTCACGGGGCTCTATCCCATGAACCATGAGATCATGACCTGTACCAAACCAAGAGTTGGACGCTTAACCAACTGAGCCACACAGTCAACCCTAGATTGTATGGACATTTTAACAATTTTAATTCTTACAATCTATGAGTACAGTAGATTTTGCCACTTATTTGTGTTATTTTTAATTTTTTTCATCAATGACTTATAGTCTTCAGAGTACAGCTCTTTCACCTCCTTGGTTACATTTATTCCTGGGTATTTTATTCTTTTTGATGCAATGGAAATGGGATTGTTTTCTTAACTTTCCTTTTTGATAGTGCATTATTAGTATATAGAAATTCAATAGATGTATGTTTATTAATTTTGCATTCTGCAAATTCACTGAATTGTTCATTGCTTCGAATAGTTTTTTGGCGGAGTCTTAGGGTTTTCTATGTATAGTATCATGTTGTCTGCAAGTGACAATTTTACTTCTTCTTTTTCAATTTAGATGCCTTCTATTTATTTGTTCTTGTCAGATTTCTGTGGCTAGGATTTCCAACTCTGTGCTGAATAAAAGTGGTAAGAGTGGGCACCCTTGTCTTGTTCCTGATGTTAAAGTAAAAGCTTTCAGCCTTTCACTATTGCGTATGATGTTAGCTGTGGATTTGTCATGTATAGTCTTTATTATGTTGATTTATGTTTTTTTTATATGCACTGTTGAGAGTTTTTATCATAAAAAAGATGTTGAATTTTATCAAATGCTCTTTCTATAGATGGTGGGTATTTTTGATGATTTAATAATCTCTTAGAAAGAAAATAGTACACATAACATAAATGAGGACAATACAAACTACTGATGTCATGAGCAGTTCACTTGCATACAGTAGGTTTGTCCTTTATATATGGCAGGTCACATACAATATATCTTCTTTCTGGATGGAAGAGGTGGATGAAGCAGCACTGAGAACAAACAAAGTTGTGTTGGCTTTTTTTTTAACATAGTAAAACAAGGAGAGAGAGATTTCGAGTTACACAAAAATGAAATTTCCAATTTATCCTTATTCATTTAGTGGTGGACTAGATGACAATCAATGGTAATTTGTGTACAAAGGTGATTAGTAGCAAGCAAGCCGGTGGTGCTCCCTGCATACTAGCCATTAATGCTTAGATCGCTGAATTTTTTTTTCTTTCTTTATTTTTTTTTTTTTTTTGTGAATTAAGAACATAGGCTTCCCTTAGAGGATTTCCTGCAGTAAATTTATGTTCATATGTTCACCGTTTTTAATCTTTCATCTAATTCTTTTATATCTTTAAAATGGCTTCTCTTTGCTTCTCAGGGAAAGGAGAACTCTAAATAGAATGCTTTCTTTTAGGTGAGTGTGAAGAGTTCTATAGAAATGGCAGCTAGGAAAAACCAATACATGTCAAAAAAATCTACGTGGCCTCATATTGGAAAAAGTAAGTCAGATAATAGCTGAAAATGTGGAACAAAGGAAATGTTCCAAATGCTGGTGGGAGTACAAATCTGCCAAAACAATTTTCATGTCAATTTGGCAATACCTCACAAAATTAAAAATGCATATAGCCTACTCTCCAGCTATTCTACCCTGATTATTTACCCTTGAAAAGCTCTTACACTATGCTCAACGAGGCACAGGACAATGTTTAGTGCAGCCATGCTTTTTAGTATCAATCTTAAAACAACCTAAGTCTCTGGTGAGATTAACCCAATCGAGCCAGACACATCGGCAAAGACGAACCTCCTAAACATAATCCCGAGAATCAACAGGCAATGAATAAAGTGCATGTCATATAAAACTCTTTGAAGAACATCTTTAAATGTGTAATACCTCACCATCCCTTTAAAATGTATGTATGATGAAAAAATAAACATATATATACACACACATATATATAATTAAATATATAATTAATTCTAATGCAACTAAATATTTTAATAATTGTACTTATTTCCCTTCATCCCTCCCTCTATCCCTTCCTCACTCCTTTCCCAATTATGGAAAATATATGCTAAGAAGCATATATTTTAGAGAAATATAAATTTGCATTGAATACCAACTCAAAAAACTTAATAAATGTGTAGTGTTGGGCTAATTGTGTGATCTCAATGAACTAAAATTCCTTCATCTGTTTCTTCAAATGTATTGTAAAATTTAAAGGAGAAAATAAACGTGAAGTTGCTAATATAGTGTCAATCTAAGGACAGATATGTCTCTTTCAGATATATCTATTTTTATTCCATAAACACAATCTTTGTGTAATTGGTTATAAAAATACAATTAAGCAGGCTCTAGAAATTTTACATCTTAATATTAATTTAAATACATTAATTAAAAAATGACAATATGAATTTTCAGCTTTAAAATAATAATTCACTGGAAAAACTTGAACATATAATTGTTGCTAATTCAATTTATTTCCTAATCTGAACTTTATTTCACTTACTATTTCTTTGTCATTCTTGCAAGGAGGAGAGTTTTGTTTTGTATATTTTAGTTACAATTAAAAAATCACTTCTCTGCTTTCTTTGTTGAGTGAATGTGGATTAAAAATAAAAGGGCAAATACATCAAAAACCTACTTCTTCATAGCTTTTGAAAGACTTATTGAAGTTATTATTTCACATATTCTTTCATTCAGGCATAATACGAGGCTTCTCTACTCTGTTACTTTGTTAAATGCTACAGGAAACACAAAACTGAGTAAATCAACTCCTATCCTCAAAAAACTTAAGCTCATTTTTATCAGCAATTGACATACCTAGGAATTAACACCAACAAATAATACTCTCGGATTAAAATAAATAATGACCAGTGGGTCACTTTGCATATAAAATAGTTACTATAGCCAAGCTCACAGTCCTTTTAAGATACTATAAATTATATTTTTCCATTCTGAATATATGTCTCATTCAGGAATTTTCGTCTGTTCTATTACTGCTCTATCTCTCTGCAGTGCCAACAAAAATGTCTGTTATAGATTGAGTGAATGAATGAATGAGTGAATGAACATGTCCATTTCTGTGCAAGAATGTCATCATTTGGTGCTTTTTAGTGTATATTGCTAACAGAAGCACAGCCTTTTCTTTTTTTAATGTAGAACCAGATTGAGAGAGAGAGAGAGAGAGAGAGCGAGGAGGCTCCATACTCAGCATGGAGTGCAACAGGGGGCTTGATCCCACACCTCTGGGATCATGACCTGAGTCAGATGTTCAATCTACTGAGCCACCCAGCACCCAGGCACCCCAGAGATTGTTTTTTTCCTTTCAAAAGGGTGCTAACTATTCTTTTATATTTAATTTTTCAAATAAACTTCAGTATCTTTGCCAATTGCCCAAAAGTTTACATTTTTATTTCAAATGAAATTGTACTACATTTTAAAATTAATCTGAAGCTATGTGCTGTTTTAAATACATTTGTTAACTCATTAACTCCTTAAAACAACCCTGTGAAATATATACTGGTTTTTCCCCCCTCTGTTATATATAAGAATATTGAGGCACATGAAAGTGAAATAATTTCCTTCTTGGGGTAGATTGATTCTGGGATTTGAACCACGAAGTATCTCTTCAAAGTTTGTGTTCATAATAGTTACACTATTTTGTCCCCATACAAAATTAGATATATCTCTCTATAAAGTTGATACACACACACACACACACACACACACACACACACACTGCAAAAACTTAAGAAATAAACTTAAAAATAAGTGTGTAGAAATTATACATTTATATCATGAAAAAGCTTAAAAATAAATGTGCAGAACACACACATATTATATATTATATTGTATATATTTATACATATTTATTTTTAAGTTTTTACCTACATTGTTCTAATTGTGAAAGAAATCTTGTATCACAGTTGACCTTAAGATAGATTATCCAGGGGGCGCCTGGATGGCGCAGTCGGTTAAGCGTCCGACTTCAGCCAGGTCACGATCTCACGGTCCGTGAGTTCGAGCCCCGCGTCGGGCTCTGGGCTGATGGCTCAGAGCCTGGAGCCTGTTTCCGATTCTGTGTCTCCCTCTCTCTCTGCCCCTCCCCTGTTCATGCTCTGTCTCTCTCTGTCCCAAAAATAAATAAAAAACGTCGAAAAAAAATTAAAAAAAAAAAAAAGATTATCCAGGGAGACTAAATCTAATAAAGGAGACTCTAACAGCAGAATTTTCTCTGGCTGGAAGCAGAAGAAAAAGTCAAAGAGATCCAAAGCTTGAGAATGATTCACCTACAGGTGCTGTCTTGATGCTGGAGGAGGCCAAGTGAGAAAGAATGTGGGCATTCTTTAGGGGCAGAGTGGCCTCGCTGACAGGAAGGAAATGGGGACCTTGGATTTATCGTTACAAAATACAGGATTCTGCCAAGACTAGTAAGCTTGGAAGAACCCCAAGTCCCAGAGGAGAACTGTGTAGCCCGAGCCTACATCTTATGATATGCTGAGCAGAGAAGCTGGCCAGCCATGCCTCCCCAGATCTGACCTAGAGAACTGTGAAATCATAAATGTAGTTGTTTCGGGCACTATATGTATGATGATTTATAATAGCAGCAATAGAACAGAGTATTCACTTTCCTTTGTGGTTATTTCTAGAATGAATGAAAATCATAGAAGTACTAGCCTGTCATACTGATTCGAATAATTGTTCTGTTCAGTGGTTTCTCTTGCATTTCCACCTGTGGATATTGATGATACCTTTTTAACATCTCTACTGCTTTTTCATTGTCTGGGTAATTTAGTACCTGCAGAAAGGATACTAAAAAATAGCAGTGATGAAGGACATCACAATTTTTTTCCTGACAATGGTAGCAATTCTTTTATCACCTCATCCTCATGTTAAGCATTGATATTAAAGGATGTACTTTATTAATAAATCATGATACATTTTCCTCCTTTTTAAGAATGTAATCACAATTGCTTATTAAACATTATCAAATGCATTTTAGTATCTTTTGAAATATGTAAATGGTCTTCTTTCTTTTAGTTGTTTTTCAAATTGAATCATGTTAATGGTTTTCCCAAGGTTGAAACACCATCTTCCTTTAATGGAACAACCATTATTACACCATTTTTTATTTTGTCACTGTATTTGGCACACTTATATCTATTAAGTGTCTGTGTGCCCATATTTGCATGAATGAAATGAATCCTTTGCTTCTTTGTGAGAGCAATAATATCTGATAGAGTTATACACTTTATGCTACATAGAATTATAAAACATTTTCTATTTTTCTCTGTTTTGATATACCTGGAATTAAAACTTTTTCTTTTCCTTTTTAAAATATATTCTGAGATTCTTTTCAGTTAAAGCCTATTCAAGTGAAATAATGCTTGGACTTAACATTAGCAATTCTTCTTTAAAATTCACATACTTCATTCAGTTTCTTTCAAATTGCTGATAAAAGTTTATGTTATGTACAAAATTTCCTTATGTTTAGTTACCTCTGAATCTGTTAGTATACTCTTTCTGTTCCTAATGCTTAATATTTAGGTTCAATTGTCTTTTAGCATATGCCCTAATCATATTAGACTTAAACACAGTCTTCCTTTTTATCATCTACAGGTTTTTGCTTTTCATTTAACTACTCTGTTTTTCTTCATTTTTCCATTTCACTTTCTCTGAATGGTGATATTTTAGCTTCTTCAGTTGGAACTTGAACTAATTAATTTTTTAGACCTGTTGGTTACAAATATATATATATATATATATATATTTATATATATATATTTATATATTTATATATTTATTTATATATATTTATATATAAATAATTTATATATTTAAGGTATGAAGTCTCCTCTAGCATTGCTTTCTTCCCACCTATTAATTGTGACAGGGTGCCTTTGGTTGTTCAGTTATTGACTCTGCACAGTAACATACCATCTAGGTTAATGCTGTTCACCATGTTAGACATAAACTTGTATGGCAGTGTGTGAGGAAACTCGGTCTTTGGTCTTCCAGTAAAGTCTTGGAGCAGCAGAAGCAAGCCCCCTTGTAAGTAAACCCACAGTAGCACAGCTAGCTGGTGGCACAGCTAAAGGCCAACAGAGCTACCTGTGACCACGTGTTGTCCTTGGTGTTCTCTGATGCTCTTGGATCTCTGGGCATCTCTTGAGGTTTCTTTTCCCTGGGCAACTTCTTTCTCAGAGGCCTGGATTCTCACCATTGGCTCCCCTGGATAGAAACGGATCCTGCATATGAGTGTCTTATAGTAGCAGCAACTTCCCCAGATTTCTAACTGGGGCTTAGGCCACTGATTTTCAAAGTTTACATACTATTTTTATTAAAATACTAGTGGCTCTGGGTAAATTCAAGCGGTGTGCTCGCCATTGAATCCTAGCACCAGCATTGTTCTTATACTTTCCCTACTCCTGTTTTTTTCTTCTTTCCTTTTCAAGCTGACACTCTTCAGGGTAACCTAACACTGCTGAAATGGGGAGACCCCTTCATTTTTTTATTTTCCCAAGTTCAGTAATATAATATTGCATGACATATCACAACACAAAAGATTACTTTGGGGAGTAAGCACCTTTCTTATTTTGCATAAATGCAACTTTGGGCCAGTAGCATCCCTAGGTTTTATAATACAAATTATTTCAGTTTATAATTTAAGCTCTGAAATCTTCTGTAAAAAAGCCATTATATTTTTAAAAATTGTGTATGTTGGCTTGTTGCCAGTCTAGAATATATTTTAGAGTGCTTTATTTTTTTTGTTGAAGTATAGCTGACGCAAAATATTATATTAGGTTCAGGTGCACAATACAGTGTTTGAACAATTCTATACATTACTCAGTGATCACCACGATAAGTGTAGTTACCATCTGGCACCACTGTAATAATATTACAGTATTATTGACAGGTGTCCCTCTGCTGTACTTTTCATCTCCGTGATCCATTTGTTTACAACTGGAAGTTATACCTCTTAACCCCCCTTCCTATATTTCACCTATGGAACAGTTTCATTTGCTATTATCACATAATTTCCTTTTTGTAAATGTCATGGCTTCTTAAAAACTTCTCTATAAAGTAACAAGTGAGTGGATATGTATATATGTATACTGATTGTAGTTGTTGGCTCTTTGAAAGAAGAAATCAGAGGTGGATTGAGGTCGGGCAATAATTCCTTTGGATATATGGAAAACTTGCTTTCTGGGTTTAAGAATTTATTAGTAAATAGTTCACATATTACTAGGGGCACTGCTTCCTTTCTCCTTGTGGCGCACAAGCCTCCACAGTCTGCAGATCCTCCAGTCAACTCTCCTTGGGCTTCAGTCTTTTTTTTAAATTGTTTTTAATGTTTATTTATTTTTGAGATAAAGAGTCAGAGCATGAGCAGGGAGGGGCAGAGAGAGAGGGAGACACAGAATCTGAATCAGGCTCCAGGCTCCTCACTGTCAGCACAGAGCCCAACGTGGGGCTCGAACCTATGAACCAGGAGATCGTGACCTGAGCTGAAGTCGGATGCTTAACCGACTGAGCCACCCAGGTGCCCTCTCCTTGGGCTTCAGTCTTAAAACAAACACTGAAAGTCAACCATTCTGGGAACCAAAAACAGGAATAGTCATAACAGAGCAATGTAATAACTGTATTGAAGACCCATACCTTATTCCTTGATAATATAGGTAGTATAGATATTCAAAATTCTGCTGTGGAATCTGGATTTTATGTCATCTCAATTTTCACCTGTATTTCTTTGAAAGATTTTCAACACTCTTTCCTTCTATATTAATCTGATTCCACCTGCTTTTGTGTTTTAGAGTAATTTCTCATTAATAACACATGTCCTGATCTGAATCACACTGTACTCTTATTTACATTCCTTCAATTATTTCAGTTGGACTTAGTGAAGGAAGAGAAGGAACCATTCATTTATACTTCATGAACTAGATTTCTATTCATTTGTAAGACATCTTAATGGAAAAGAAAGTATTATAATTATACATAAAATTATGTATGTTTAACTATGAATATGCAAGTTATCCTGACAGGTGTCAAAGAAATTATGACAAATTTAAAGATACTAATAATAGAAACATGGCTGTTAGAATTAATTTCAAATCTTTTATCACCAGCCAACATGACACCCAGAGTAAAAGAACTGTCTAAAGTCAGCAGAATGAACCACAGTGTGGCAGAATAATCGTTACTCATATTCTCATCTAGAAGTTACCTCACACATTGTTTTTTCAGTTCCCCTAAGGCAAACCCATCAATATGTAAGCTATATTCTCACTCACTGATTGTTCTTGGATTTTTTACTTTATTTATGTTTTTGTTTATTCGTTGGTTAGTTGGTTCTTGGTTAATTAACCCAAAAAGAAGTGAAAAACGATTTTGTTAGTGTGTATGATTTAGTGATCAAACAGAACATTTCTTGATCATTGTATAGCCATCCTGGAGATTGTGGTCACAAAAATCTGTCCTGTCAATGGCATATGATCATCGGGGGTGAGTATACTGGTGGAAGTAATATCTTATAGAAAGAAGGCTACTTACACGGATACTAAGTGTCAAGTCTTTCTCAGAAGACAAAATTGGTCCCTATTGTTGTAAGGACTTTTGTTGGCATTCCAAAGGATCCACATTGTAACTGGAGGATGAGAGTCACTTCCTTGTTATGCATTGAATTGTTGACAAACATCAACCAAAACCTGAGCTGTCTTTTTCACATATCCATGAATCCCATAGGACAAATGCTATCAAGCACAAAGATGCCTGTCAAAGTGCTTTTTTTCTTCCCTCCTTTAATGTGCTCTTTAATTGTATTTCGTTTAATGCAAAAACATTTTTTAATGTAGAATTTCATTCTGACTCTTAAGCATATTTTCCACAATAGAATATTCCGTGAATGTTTCATGTCGGGAAATATAAATGCTGAGAACAGAGACCAGACTTCATTAAAGAATGCTGTAATCTGGCTAGAATCATTGCCCACAGTTCCAATATACCTGGACAATAGCTACCACATCACTATATTCAGTGGTTCTCTCAACTAATCTGACATCACCTACAGGCAGCTTTTGACACAGCTGAACATTTCTTCTTCCTTAACAAACTTTTTCCATTTGACTTGTAGGGTGGGCCTTTCTTTTTTCCCTCACTGATTTTTCTTTCTTTGTTAGTTCTTTTGGATATATCACTAAACTTAATGTTGGTGGGTCCCAGAGGACTCAGTTTTTAGTTCTCTTTTCTTTTCTATCTATAGTGATCCCTGTGACATTATCTTGTGACTTTAAAAATCATCTAGCTGCTCCATCACTCCCAAATTTGTATCTCAAACACTAATCTCTTCTCTGAATTCCGAAGTATATATCCAAATGCCTATCAGATATGTCTTCTTGTATGTTTAATGGGCATTGCAAACTCAACTGATCTGATCTTTCCCTGAAAGTTCCTCTATCACCTTCCTCCTTACTTTCAGCTGAAGACTCCATTCTTTAATTTGTTCTGATTGGACACTTCCAAGTCTTCTTTGATTCTCTGTTTTTCTCTCAATTCTCATCCAGTTTACATGCAAATCTTGTTGCCATTAGCTTCCGAAAACTATCCACTACTTTGCTCAAACTCTTTCAGTGGTACCTCATGTCTTTTAAAGAACTTATGATGACTTCCAAGGCCCTACATGACTCTTAACTCTTGGCCTATACTCATATTTTTTTTTTCCTCTCATTCACTTCTCTGTGGTTATGTTAGTATGTTCTCTGAGTTGTATACATACTAGATATTCCTCCATCTCTGTTCTCCGTTACCAACTTCTCCCTCTGCCTGGAATGCTTCTCCTGTAGATAACCATATGATTTACTCTTTCATTTCCTTCAAGTGTTGCTGAAATGTCACTTTTTATTCAAGGGCCATCTTGGCCATGCAAGTTTAAATCACCATCCCATTACTCTATCCCGTGAAAACATTTGCTGTAATCTTATTTGCTATAACTTTTCCCCATTACTTTTTTTGATGTTTTTTTAAATTTATTTTTGAGAAGGGGGGGGAGAGGGGCAGAGAGAGAGGGAGACACAGAATCTGAAGGAGGCTCCAGGCTCAGAGCTGTCCGCATGGAGCCCGATGTGGGGCTCGAACTCGTGAACCACAAAATCAACCGGAGCTGAAGTCAGATGCCCAACCCGCTGAGCCACCCAGGCACCCCTCCCCATTACTTTTACTTCTAATATGCTGCATTTTTTTAAAGATTCACTGCTTTCCTCATTAAAAATAGTCCTACCCATTAGTAAACAATTTTTGTTATTGATATATCCCAATGCTTAGAGTACTGGATATAACATATTTGTTAATGAATGAATATAGGAATTCATGAGTGAATAAATTAACTACACATAGCTACATGGTGCCTACTTTTATTTTCTTTCCTTCATATTTTATTCACCTGGACTAATCCACTCAATCTTTATTTCCTTGCTAAACTTTAGTCATAATTCAAATATAGATATTACAAGTACAATCTTTTTGTTTTACCTTTTAATTATAAATAATTCTGTACTGAAGTGCACAGTGGTGAAGTTTTGATTAACTGATGAAGTGATGATGAATTTTTGGTGTGATAATTTTTAGAACTCCCAAACCTCCATGAAATTACAGTCTTGGTGGGGAGGATGAGGAAGTAGTGATAGTCTTCCAGAAACCTCTCTCATGCTTTATTCCAGTCATTATTACTTCAAGAAAACTAACCTCTAACATCATAAATTGGTTTCCTGTTTTAAAACTTTATAAAATTGAAATTCCTCTTTATATAATCTTTTGTATCTAGCTTGTTTGTATCTCTCCAGATTTTTTGTAAGATTCATCAGTGTTATTGCATGTAATAACAATAGTTCTTTTTATTGCTTTACAGTATTATGTCTATATATTGTGTCTATTCTAATGGTTCTAGGCATTTTTTTTTCTCATTTTGAGATGCTGTAAATAATGCTACTATGAGTGTTTTTGTTTCATGTCCTTCTGGTGCAAATATGCTTAGGATTAGGGGAACAATAACTGAGTCACAGAGTAGTAACATGTTCCGCTTTTATAAACACTAGCAATTGTAAACCAAGTGGTTGCAGCTATTTATACTTCTATCAACAATATCTAATAATTTTTAGTTACTTTAAATATTTGTCAAATATGCCTTATTAGTTTTGCTCTTAATGATGATGGTCTTTTTGCTTCCATTTATTATTTTTACTAATTGTTTCTATTTTTATTGGTGTGGAGGGCTGGTGATAGCTGTTTCTTTTGGGGGTCACCTGCGTGGATCATGCATTTTACTCCTGATTTGGCTCAGGTCATGATCTCATGGTTTGTAAGTTCGAGCCCCACCCATAATGGACTCTGTGCTGACAATGGTGAGCCTGCTTGGGTTTCTGTCTCCCTCTCTCCTCTATCCCTCCCCTGCTTGCTCTCTCTCTCTCTCTCAAAATAAATAAAAATAAACTTTTAAAAAAGTTGTTTCTTTTTGTACTTTCAGAAAACTAATGATGTTGAGAAAATTTCCATAAGCTTATTTGTCATCTGGATATTTTTTTCAGAGTCTCTATTCAAAGATTTGATTAATTTTCTGGCTTTTTTATTTTATTTTATTTTAGTTATTTTAAATTTTTTTTTTTTTAGAGAGAGAACATGTGTGCATGTTGCAAGAGCCAGGAGGGACAGAGAGAGTGAGGGAGAGAAAATCTCAGGCATGGAGCCTGACTCAGAGCTTGATCCACGACCCTAGAATCATGACCTGAGCCGAAATCAAGAGTTGATGTTCAGCTGAATGAGATGAGCCACCCAGTGCCCTGAATTTGTGGCTTTTTAAATTGATCTCTGTAGGTTCTTCACATGCATATATGTGCGGTGTCGTAAATGTATACATATGTATACACACACACATATATGCAAGATATTTTTATATATAAATATATGTAACTCATATATTTTATATATTTTATATAAATATATATAACTCATATATATTTATATATACAGATTGTATATAAATATATATATCTCATATATATTTATATATACATAGTTTGATATAAGATTATATGATACTCAATATATTTATAGTATATTAATATATAAAATAACTCATATATTTTTATATTATAAATATATATATATAATTCTGTCTTGAGACTATGTTATTTGTACTTTGAGGAATATACTTAATTATAATGAAACCGAATTCATCAATCGTTATTTCATTTTGGTTAGTGCTTTCTGTTCCAGTTTAAGAAATCTCTACCTACCCTAGTATGATGAGGGATTCTTGACATCTACCACACCATAAAAAAAATTTAATTCGTAATCACTCATAAACTAAATGTAATTGGCAATATAAGTTTTAAAAGATAAACACTGGGGTACCTGTGTGGGTCAGTTGGTTAAGCATCCAACTCTTAATTCGCTCAGGTCATGATCTCAGAGTTCATGAGATTGAGTCCCACATGGGGCTCTGTGCTGACAGTGCTAGCCTGCTTGGAATTCTCTCTCTCCTTCTCTCGTCTGCCCCTCCCCTCCCCTGCTTCTGCTTTCCTCTCTGGCCAAAATAAATATAACTTAAAAAATCTTTAAATATAAACACCAAAATATTTTAAATGTATGGAATATATAGTCTATATAATATATTGCCTATAACATATATTACATATAATATGCAATATATAATGGACATGACAATATGCCATATATTACATATTATGTATTATGCATAATATATTATGTATAATATATGAAATATATTTAAAGATTTTATAGTGTTTATCTTTTAAAAGCCTTCTTTTGTAATCCTAAATATAGGTCTATAAATCATATTATAAATTATATATATTATTATTTAAATCATATTCTAAATAAAGCATAATATATGATCATATGATCCTATATGATCTAAATTTTGATATACATTATATTGTGTTATGTATATATATCATCATACATATTATTGAATGCATAAAATATTAGTTTATTTATTATGTATTTTACAATTTTTATGTGCATCTATCATTTTCAGTTAGTTTCTTACACATTTTCAGCTTTTATATTTGTTTTAGATGTGCACTTTTACTACTTCCAAGAAAATGCAGGATCCCTACACAACTTAACCTCTCTTTTTCCTAGTCCACATTTTTCCATTGACTTGAATAATTTAATTTTGTTTACATTTTAATCTCCAAAGGTTATGGTTTTAAAGATTGTATATTCCTTAATGTTTACCAGCACAATGTTTTCTGATCCTATTTATTTTTTCTGGTAATGGTGTCATTCATTTAATATCATATACCTTGGTTTACTTTAGTCTTTATTTTAGTCCAGGCCTCTGTCAGAAAATATCTCAGTTTCCATTTACTAAATTAAAAAAATTTTTTTTAATATTTCTTTATTTCGAGAGAGAGAGAGAATGAGCACGAGCAGGGGAGGGCAGAGAGAGAGGGAGAGAGAGAGAGAGAGAGAATCACAAGCAGAGCATGAAGCAGGGCTTGAACCCATGAACCATGAGATCATGACCTGAGTCAAAGTCAAGAGTCACACATTCAATCAGCTGAACCTCCTAGATACCCCTAAAAAATATTTTCAATGGCTGCAGAATCTAGGATGTCATTTATTTTATTTCAACACTAAAAGCTTTCATTCTTTTGTTTTTATGCTTGCATGGTTTCTTTTGTGAAATCAATACTCTTCATTTCTCCTTTCTTTTGTTATTATTATTTCTTTAATGTTTATTTATTTTGAGAGACAGAGAGAGACAGAGCATGAGTGGGGGAGGGGCAAAGAGAGAGAATCTGAGGCAGGCTCCGGACTCTGAGCTGTCAGCACAGAGCCCTACATGGGGCTCCAACTCACAAGCCGTGAGATCATGACCTGTGCTGAAATTGGACACTTAACTGACTGAGCAACCCAGGTGCCCCTTAACTTCTTCTTTAAAAGAAAGTGTATTTTTTCCATATGGCAGTTATTAATATTTTGTGTTCGTCTTTGATTTTCAGCAGTTTGCTAGGTCGTACTCAATGTGCTTTTGTTTGTCATTATCATGCTTGGGCTTTATAGAACTGTTTGCATATGTAGACTGATCTCTTTCAAGAGTTCTAAAAAATTCTCTGCCCAGGTCTTGCCTTCTATAACTTGAATTACATATATATGTACTTTCTTTTTTTTTATGTTTTTATTTATTTTTGAGAGAGAGAGAAAGCGTGAGTGGAGAAAAGAGTGAGTGAGCGTGAGAAAGAGTGAGTGAGAGAAAGAGTGGAGAAAGAGTGAGAAAGCGTGAGAGAGAGAAAGAATAGAGAGAGAGAAAGAATGAGGGAGAGATCTCAAGCAGGTTCTATGCTCAGCACAGAGCCTGAGGGAGGACTCAAACTCATGAACCGTGAGATCATGACCTGAGTCAAAATCAAGAGTCAGACACTTAACTGACTGAGCCACCCAGGTGCCCCTATAACTATACTTTATATCATATTCTATAATGGTCTTACACATTTTCCCGTATTTATAATCTTGTTTTCATCTTAATGTTTTACTCTCAGCATTTTGTGACATAACTTCCAGTTTACTAATCCTTTGTTCTGCTCTGTTGTGTCTATTCTGCTCTTTAGTCCCATGTATGTAATACTTAAGTTTAGTTATTCCTTTTAAGTTCAATGTAAAATGCCCCTTTTTTAGTAGATTTAAGTTTTTTGGTAAGATTCTCAACTTTTCTCTGCTATCCTTAATATATTAATCATAGTTATTATCATAATAATCATGATTGTTACCTTGCATGGCAGTAACAGTTATGAGTCAGTTTCCATTATCTGCTTTTTAATTTGGTTTTATACTATTTGATACTCTTTTCTAGCAAAATCCCTAACCAAAAATTTTAGGTAATTTTTGGTGAAATGCCAGTCATTGTGTATGGGGGCTGGTACAGTCTGTGGATATTCCTGCAGAGGATTGAATGGTTTTGCAACAGAGCCTATGATTAAGTCACAGCTTTCTATAAGTCCTCTGTGCCTCTACCAGGCAAGTGAAAATATGGGTCTGAATTTAGGACTCATTTCACTATGCTTGCTTTTCTTTCTTTTCTTTCTTTTTTTTTTTTTTGTTTTGTTTTGTTTTTTACTTGCCTTTCATCTGAGATCTTAACACACTTTAACATGGCTTATTTCATTGATTTCCATTGGTTTTTGTTTGTTTTCATTGAGATATAATTGACATATAACTAATATTAGTTTCAGATGTAAACATGGATTCAATATATATATACTGCAAAATGATCACCACAATAAATCTAGTTAACATCCTTCAACATACATAATTACAAGGCAATTTTTTTTCTTGTGATGGGGACTTTTAAGATTTACTTTCTTAGCAACCTTCAGGTATGTAATACAGTATGATTAACTACAATCACCATGCTGTACATTATACACATATGACTTCCTTATATTATAACTGGAATTTTGTGCCTTTTGACCCCCTTCACCCATTTTGCCTACCTTAATCCCTGATCTCGGGAAGCCACCAATATGCTTTCTGTATCCTTGAGCTATACTTTATTCCTTTCGTGTTTTATGCATTCTGCATAGTTGTCTTGGTTGCAAAAATAAGCTTAAGAAATAAGCTTAAAAGCTGCTACCCAGTGACTTTCTCATATACAGAAGTTTGAAATCACACTCTATTTGACTGTTTTCCTGATATGTGTACCTACTTCTATGGTTTGTTGGAGTAATATGAGATACTGTGTATAAACTTCTCAGTACTCTTCTCAGACATAAAAACTATCAGAGATAATAACTCTCAGTAAATAGTAGCTAGCATTATCACCATTTTCATGACAATTATGATTGTGATCACGATACTAATAATCAGTATCACATACTAACTTTAACACAGATTAAGATTTATCCTTTGGAAATACCTGAATAAGCCTCAATTTACTAATTTGCAATATAGACATGGTGATGCAACTTTGGAGGTACTTTAGTGGGTGTCACTCATCATCATTGTTTACCCTTTTTCTGATTATGTTACTCATTTCCTTGAATTGTTGATGCATTTAATTTCCAAACATTCAGCACTTCACACAGAAATGGAACCATCATAACTGTTTACTTAGTAATTTTTTATACCAATCACAAATGTGTATTAAAATCATAGCACTTTATTAAAAATTTACCATGTCAGGTATGCTCATTCAAAATCAAATTATTTATTACTTCTTTACAATCTAAGAGCATATCTAGGGGCACCGGGGTTGCTCAGTCAATTAAATCTCTGACTTTTGATTTCAGCTCAGATCATGATCTCACAGTTCATGAGATCAAGCTCCATGTCAGGCTCTATGCTGACGGCACGGAACCTACTTGGAATTCTCTCTCTCTCTCTCTCTCTCTCTCCCTACTCATGCTCTCTCACTCTCAAAATAAATAAACTTTAAAAAAATGTGAAAAGAGCATATCTAGTAAGGAATAGACACCCAAATACAGCAAAGCACAATACAATGGGTTTATGCTAAGAATTGATAAAACATTGGCTGTTTAATTCAAAACTGATAAGCACATGTAAATCTGGATGCATCTGAGGTCTACCAGCACTCTCTTTGGGTTTTATGATCATGTTGATAACCACATGATCATGTTTCAGGAGAAGTCAAAGAATACAATTTCTCAGAGCCAGTTAAACTTGAAAGGACAATGTTCCAAAAAATAAAATTTAGGAAATAAATCTCTTCCAATAAAATATTAATCAAGGGATTTCTTTGAATTAAAATATTTTGTAGAAGCAGATATAAAATTGCTTTGACCTTTCATGTACAATACAGAACAAACATTTGCATTTACAACAGTAAAATACCTCACCTATAAGAGAATGGTTTGAAAATCAGAAGAAAGTTCAAATAAAGTTTTTCTTAGATTTAAATCTGAATACTAATTCTAGGTTAATGTTAATAGGCATTTTGCATTATGTATTTCTATTAATATAAAACGGTAGATTTCTAACACAGATATCCAATGATAAAGAAGA
Organism: Lynx canadensis; assembly: GCF_007474595.2. Lineage (NCBI taxonomy): Eukaryota > Metazoa > Chordata > Mammalia > Carnivora > Felidae > Lynx > Lynx canadensis. Next base: position 46,085,939 of record NC_044319.2, on the reverse strand, counting down.
AAAATGACCCCACCTGCTTTTCAGTTGTTGAAGTCATAAAAGGACATTTTGTTTTGTTTTGTTTTAATTTTTTTTGGTTTTTAAGGAGTAGAAGGGACAGATGTGGAATAGAAGAACTGAGGTGGCAGAGAGGGAGGAGAGAAGGACACCAGAATCAACATTTTTAAACTTTTATAGCTTTGTCTAGGACTGGTCTTTGTCCCACATAGTTGCCTCAGTTTTATAGTAATTTATACGTGTACTGCTATTGTAGATGTGAACTTTGAATTTCCAGAGGCAACAAAAATAATGAAGCAAGGGAAAGTTAGTGGAAACGTATTAATGGCTATACATAAATGTGGCTTTTGTATTTTATTTGTTCATACTAGTATATTCTACTTTAAATTTCTGTAGTTTTTCCCCCACATTTCAGGTTGGTGGAAATTTTTGCTATTCTTATATGCCGTTAGTAGATTTGTGGGAAAAAAAGATTTTATTTTATTTTATTTTATTTTATTTTTATTTTTTATTGAGATATAAATGATGTACTACATTGTGTAAGTTTAAGGTATACAACTTGTTGGTTTTATACATTTATACATATTGCAATTAGATTACCACTATAGCATTAACACTTCTATCAACTCATATAACTATCATTTCTTTTTCTTAGTGGGAACATTTAATATCTACTCTCATTGCAATTTTGAAGTACATAGTACAGTATTGCTGACTATAATCACAGTGTGCCCATTAGATCTCTAGAACTTATTCATCTTCTAATTACCAGTTTGTACCCTTTGAGTATTATCTCCCCAATTCCCCCACACCTCAGGCCCTGGGAACCACTATTCTACTGTCTGTTTCTATGATAATGGCTTTTTAGATTCTATGTATAAGTGATAATACAGCATTTATCTTTCTTTCTCTGACTTATCTCACCTAGCATAATTCCCTCAAGGTTCATCCATGTTGTCACAAATGGCAGGATTTCCTTCCTTTAATGGCTAAATATATATAATAGTAGTTTAAGCTATACATTATATATATAATATACACAAACTGTATCTTTTTATCCATTCATCCATTGATGACATAGTTTTTTTTTTTATCTTGGCTAATGTAAATTGTTAGCTATTTTAATAATTCTATATCTTGGCAAATATAAATAATGTAAATATTCTATATCTTGGCTAATGTAAAAACAACAACAACATGAGAGTGCAGATAGCTTTTTGCTACTGTGTTTTCATTTCCTTTGAATATATACCCAGAAGTGAGATCACTGGATCATATGGTAATCCTATTCTTACTTTTTAGAGAAACATCCATAATGTTTTCCATATTGGCTGAACATATTTATATTCTCACCAACAGTGCCTGAGGGTTTCCTTTTCTGTACATCTCTTGTCTTTTTGATGATAGCCATTCTAACAGGTATGAGGTGATATATCATTGTGGTTTTTATTTCCCTGATGATTAGTGATGTTGGGCATCTTTCCATGTACCTGTTGCCCATTTGGATTTCTTCTTTAGAAAATGTCTATTCAGTTCCTCTGCTCATTTTTAAATTAGGTTGTTTTGTTTTTTTATTTGTTTTTTGATATTGAGTTGTATGAGTTCTTTAAGCATTTTGGATTTTTTTTTAATGTTTATCTATTTAAAGAGACAGAAAGAGGGCAAATGGAGGAGAAACATTTTGGTTATTTTTTTTTAATTTTTTTTTCAACGTTTATTTATTTATTTTTTTTTTGGGACAGAGAGAGACAGAGCACGAACGGGGGAGGGGCAGAGAGAGAGGGAGACACAGAATTGGAAACAGGCTCCAGGCTCTGAGCCATCAGCCCAGAGCCTGACGCGGGGCTCGAACTCCCGGACCGCTAGATCATGACCTGGCTGAAGTCGGATGCTTAACCGACTGCGCCACCCAGGCGCCCCAACATTTTGGTTATTAATCCCACAATTACTATATGGTTTGCAAATATTTTCTCACATGCTATACATTGCCTTTTCATTTTGATTTTTGCTTCTTCTGCTATGAGAAGATTTTAGTTTGATATAGTCCCACTTTTTGATATTTGCTTTTTTGGTGCCATATTAAAAAAAAAATGCCAAGACCAACGTCAAAGAGCATTTCCCTGTTTTCTTCTAAAGTTTTACAGTTTCAAGTCTTATGATTAAGTCTTTAAACCTTCTCAAGTTAATTTTTAGAGTGATGTGAACTCGGAGTCTAGTTTCAGTTTTCTGCATGTGATTACCCCACTCTCCCAGCACTATTTATTAAAGAGACTCTTGATTCCTCATTGTATATTCTTGGTTCCTTTCATAAATGAATTGACCACATATGCATGGGTTTAATTCTGGGCTCTGTATTCTGTTCCATTGACCTATGCCTCTGCTTTTATACCAGTACCATACCATTTTACTTACTACAGCTTTGTAATGTAGTTTGAAATCAGGAAGTATGATGCTTCTAGCTTTGCTCTTTCTCAAGATTGCTTTGGCTGTTGGGGTCTTTTGTGATTCCCTACCAATTTTAGGATGTTTTTCTATTCTTCTGAAAAATACCTTTGGATTTTTTATAGAAATTGCATTGAGTCTGTAGGTTCTTTAGAAAGTATGGACATTTTAACTATTTTAATGATGTCCATGAACACAGACTATCTTTCCTTTGATTTGTGTCATCTCCAATTTCTTTCATCACTGAAGTTTTCAGTACACAGATCCTTCATGTTCTTGGTTAAATTTATCACTAGGTATTTTTTGGTTGCAATTTTATAGGATTGTTTTTTTTTAATTTCTCTTTTTGCTAGTTTGTCATTATTGTATAGAAAAGCAACTGATTTTGTATACTGATTTTGTATTCCACAACTCTACTGAATTTGTTTATTAGTTCTGAGTTTTTGGTGGCATCATTAAGGTGTTCTATATATAATACAATGTTATCTGCAGATAGAGGTATGTGTGCCCCGTTTCCCTCGTGGTAGCGGTCACAGCAGGCTAGTTCAGCTTTACACTGTACTACCTTGAGAGAGAGGCAGAACTTGCAAAGTCCTTCTTACACTCTCCAGTGTGTCCAAATTCAATTTTGTTTTTTTCTTGTGGAGTGCTGGAGTGTCTTTGGCATCCACAAATGCTCTTTCCTGTGGGTGCCTTCTCAAGTCAGCAATATCCAACTGTTCCCCAACCATGGCAGAGAGAAGCTGAGGCCAGTTCACAGGCTCTGGATGGTTCGACAGCCCATCCCGAGACCAGTATACCACCTGATGCACAGGTGTGCAAAACTCCATCCAGGTGCCTTCACATATGGCACAGAATTCCACAATTTCCACATAGACACTTCTGTTCATAGATGGATACCAATTTTTAATTGTTAAAAGGGGATATGTAGCACCTATGTGGCTCAGTAGGTTAAGTGTCTGACTTTGGCTCAGGTCATGATCCCACACTTGTGCTCTCTGTCTCAAAAATAAATAAATATTAAAAAATACAAAAAGAGAAAAATTTCTAAATAATTGGGTAGGTGAGTTTGAGACAGCTTAATAAATTATCTATAATGACTTTGGACCTTTGTTAATTATTTTGAATAAAATAGCAACTCTATTTAAATATTTAAGATCTTAACATATTCTTGTATCAATTTTATACTTAAGTATATGCATTTTGAACATAGCTTCAGGTTGATTCCTGTTTGGTTTTAACACGTACTATTATTTATCATAATGTACTGAATTTTCCTTGATGATTTTTTTGCATATCCTTGCCATATTAATAAATAACAAATAGAAATGGAGCATCAGCTTGAATCAACCTTTTAATGGTTTGCTATTATTATAAGAATACATAATCACTGACAGTAGACTTAGCTACTTCCCTGAAAACATATTTTATGTGAAAAGTAATCTAAAGAATCTGAAAAGAATAAACAAACAAGCAAGCAAACAAAAAACGCTTGGTTGATAAATTCCAACTGAAAACCTTGTAAGGATGTGTCAGTAATGAAAATGATAATGTGAACTTAATGCAGCTAAAATTTACTTAGCCTTAAATCCTCATCCTATACATCTAGATAGCTCTATAAATAGAGGAGGTGACAAGTTATAGGGATAGTGAAAAACATACAAATTAAGTAGAATAATACTCCTCTCAATTGATTCTAATATGCCCCAGTGTTTGTGTGTGTGTGTGTGTATGTGTACATACAAGTATATGCATATGTGTATATAGTGTTTCTGCATATTTTATATGGTATATGGAAGTTCACTACAATTCCTTAGGTTTAGCACTTGAGAATATTCTTATTAATATTAAGAGCCAACTCAGGACTAAGCTTTGACTTTTTGACATTTTGAAATTCTTTTTTTTTTTTTTTTTAATTTTTTTTTTCAACGTTTTTTATTTTGGGACAGAGAGAGACAGAGCATGAACGGGGGAGGGACAGAGAGAGAGGGAGACACAGAATCGGAAACAGGCTCCAGGCTCCGAGCCATCAGCCCAGAGCCTGACGCGGGGCTCGAACTCACGGACCGCGAGATCGTGACCTGGCTGAAGTCGGACGCCTAACCGACTGCGCCACCCAGGCTCCCCGACATTTTGAAATTCTTGTAAATGAACCAGGTAGAAATACCAATATTTGAATTAAAAAAAAAAAATTGCCTCACAGGGCCATTGGAAATTTACCTGGGAGCCCTGCAGTTATTCATTGTCAAATACATAAAACTTAGCCATCTTCAACTCAGTCTTTCAACCTAGTGTTCTTATAAGATTAAAAATAATTCTAGTGGCTTTCCTTGTGAATAAATAATGAATGAATGGGAAAATCAATGTTCCATTCCTATTTCCTTTGCCTATTTGATGGCATCACAAAGAATTGAAAAGTCACAGGATGCCTAGATGGCTCAGTAGGTTAAGTGTCCAACTTTGGCTCAGGTCACAATCTCATGGTTTGTGAGTTTGAACCTTGTGTAAGCTCTGTGCTGACAGCGCTGGAACCTGCTTTGGATTATCTGTCCCCCTCTCTCACTGCCCTTCCCCCACTAGTTCTTAATCCCTCTCTCAAAAACAACCTTAAATAAACATTTTCAAAGAGGATTACGTAGTCACTACTTGTTTATCTGATATTTACTTCTATAAAAAGCATCTTCTACTTAAAATAATAATTACTTTTTTTTTTTTTTTTTCTTCAACGTTTTTATTTATTTTTGGGACAGACAGAGACAGAGCATGAACGGGGGAGGGGCAGAGAGAGAGGGAGACACAGAATCGGAAACAGGCTCCAGGCTCCGAGCCATCAGCCCAGAGCCTGACGCGGGGCTCGAACTCACGGACCGTGAGATCGTGACCTGGCTGAAGTCGGACGCTTAACCGACTGCGCCACCCAGGCGCCCCAATAATAATTACTTTAATTCATCACTGAGTAGAAGAATTCAGCATGATGGCATGATGTAGTGGATACAGCACAGGGATGAGAAACTGGGAAATTTAGGATTAATCTTCTATCCGATTCTAAAAATATTGTTTAGTCCTTCTCATGTAATGCACGCAATTTCCTAGACTCAGTACCCCCCGATTAGAAAATACTTTTTATAACACGACTAGAGTACTATTATGTACTATTTCTATCATCTCTAAAAATTTTATGCAAAACTGCATCCCAAATTTTATGTATGTATGTACGTACGTATGTTTCAATTTTTTCTTTAAATTCTGGTTAACATATAGTGTAATACTGGCTGCAGGAGTAGAATTTAGTGATAAGTCACTTACGCATAATACCCAATGCTCATCACAAGTGCCCTCCTTAGAAAAGAATATAAGAGTTGTCAAGAATCTAGAATATAATGTTCAGAGATGTTACATTGCCATGGAAATTCATGGTACTGAGAAAAGGCACTGAACTACACTCTATGTAAGATATTCCCAAAAGGCTCTTTATCCATCTCCAATCACCATCACAGGAAGGAGCTATAGGAGTTAAAAAATGATTCATTTCTAACATTAAAACTAGATCTGAGTGGCAAAAATGGTAATTCTTCCAGTGGAAAGGCTCTGTCCCATGGTTTCTTCTAACACTTCATAATTTCTGTTAGATCACTATGTCATGAGCAGCTTTACAATTCTAAATTAAATTAGTTTACACCTATTTTATAACAAAAAATTTAAAGGAGCATATATAACACAAAAATAAAAGGTAATAAAAACCCACCATATGATTTTCTAAATATACTGAAGTCGGTAACATCAGTTAAGCTTTAGAACTGAATGAAAATGTGAATACCGCATATTGTTTTCCCTGGAATTTAATAATTTATCAATTTTTGGTTTGGAGTTCACAGGAAAAAATTGCTGCATTTTATTTATGTTGCTGTTCTTGGTTTGTTTTGTATGTATATTTTGGTGATTAGATTTCAATATTCCTCCAGTAACAGGAATTAATTGCTCATGAGAATAAAGAAAAATCTATATTTCTTTCACTGCAGTTTCCTCAACTTAAAAGTTAGTTAAATACTTAAGTGAGCATGCCTTATTTAAAGTAACATTTTTCAGGGCATCTAGTGGCTCAGTCAGTTCAGCGTCCAACTCTTGATTTCGGCTCAGGTCATGATCTTGCAGTTCTAGAGTTCAAACCCCATGTCAGGCTCCATGCTGTCTCACTCTCTGCCCCTCCCCCCATGCCCCCCCCCAAAAAATAAATAAACTTTAAGAAAAAAAAGTAACATTTTCATTTTGATAGGATAGATTTTAAAAAATCAGAAGATTCAGGTACAGTGCCAAATAAATTGTATATTCTCTGAAACTGTAAGACTATAGTTGCATAGTAATAAATATTTTAATAAAAGTTAGGAAGAGTCAGCTATTATTTAGATAGCATTCATTTTTAAATACTTGGAAACTAAAGACTTACTATTCTTATCATGGTATTTCTCCCAGGATTTTATTTTCACGCATCTAAAGAGGACTTTGTTTTTTAATCTTTGCTGTTATTGAGAAAAAAGATTCCATTCTAGACAGGAAATACAGTAGTTCCCCTTGTGTAAGGGGGTGGGGGCGTGTTCCAAGATGCCCCTCCAGATACCTGATACTACAAATAGTACCAAAACCTATATATGCATTATGTTTTTTCTTATACATATAATACCTATGATAAAGTTTAATTTATAAATTAAGTAAAGTAAGAGTCTGATAATAATAAATAATAAAGTAGAGCAGTTATAACAATATTCTGTAATAAAAGTATACGAATGTGACCTCTCTCTCTCAAAATATCTTACTGTACTGCACTCACCCTTCTTGCATCGATGTGAAATGATAAAATGCCTACGTGATGAGATGAAGTGAGGTGAATGACACAGGCATTCTGATGTAGCGTTGGGCTACTATACTTTCTTTCTGACTATTTGTCAAAGGATGATCATCTCCCACCATGGTTGACTGCAGGTAACTGAAACCACGAAAAGCAAAACAACAGGTAAGGGAGGACTACTGTAAGCGGCCAAGCCATCCTTTCTCCATGGCTCAGGCCCAAGGCATAATGTTTCCTTTCCAACAATTTAAAAATATTACACATACATACACATACAAACACCGAATTATGTAAGAATCAAGGGACGGGGTTACTCCACCTAATCTTATACAGTTATTTTACTATTTATTTGTACAGTTTCCTTTCACTAAATATAGAGCTACTGATATGTGAAGGATGAGGCTTTAAGACTGAGAAAATCTTAATTGTATTAAGTTGATATTTCATATCATGTTTTAGTGTGTCCCAAATTTCCAGTCATAAAGAGTACAGAAGAGGAACTACAAATATTCAAAAAAAATAACAATAAACTTTGCCACCTTCACATTGAGGCACAATTATGGCTGATTCTCTCCCTGACCCTAAAAAAACACACAAAACACTGTTATATTTTCTTTAACTCCTATTATTTTATTCTTCCATTATAATCCTTGGAAATTAAACAGGAGTAAAACACTTAAGTCATAACTTAACATGTTGACAGTATAAACTTACATATACTACTATGTTGGGTTTTTTTCTCAAATAGGTTAGCATTTCACCCTTAAATGTCTTTTTTTTTTTCTCTCTCTTTTTTTTTTTTTTCCAACGTTTATTTATTTTTGGGACAGAGAGAGAGAGCATGAACGGGGGAGGGGCAGAGAGAGAGGGAGACACAGAATCGGAAACAGGCTCCAGGCTCTGAGCCATCAGCCCAGAGCCCGATGCGGGGCTCGAACTCACGGACCGCGAGATCGTGACCTGGCTGAAGTCGGACGCTTAGCCGACTGCGCCACCCAGGCGCCCCTAAAATGTCTTAATTATTGATAGACTCATGATAATTATAAATGCTATCGGTTAATAACTAAAAACCAAAGTATTTATCTAGTTGGTAATTTGCAATTTTTTTTTTAATTTTTTTTTCAACGTTTATTTTTATTTTTGGGACAGAGAGAGACAGAGCATGAACGGGCGAGGGGCAGAGAGAGAGGGAGACACAGAATCGGAAACAGGCTCCAGGCTCTGAGCCATCAGCCCAGAGCCCGACGCGGGGCTCGAACTCACGGACCGGGAGATCGTGACCTGGCTGAAGTCGGACGCTTAACCGACTGCGCCACCCAGGCGCCCCGGTAATTTGCAATTTGTAAAACCTTTCACAGATAATACTTTTAGGCTTTGATTTTGATCTTGGAAAAATACATCTGAGTTTTTCTTTCTAGGATATGGTGGTCAAATAGAATCTCCAGAAACAACTGAAACAGGTTAATGATATCGTATGAACAAGATCATTCATAAATTTAAAATGTCAATCAGAGAGCTAAAAGAGTTCTCAATACTTATAAATTCTTCAGAAGCTTTTTTTCTGTAACAGATATCTACATAATGTTCTGCATAATATTCTGAACATACTGCTGTGAGTAACTTAGTACACAGTGGAAGGATTTGTTTTTGCAAAACAGACTACACAAAAAAATGAAATTTATGTCTCCCTTTATTGTCAGTTACCAAAATGTGGAAGATTATTCTTATGTTTTTGAAATGTTTCTTTACATATCACTCATAATTAAAGCACTAGTCAATTTGTTTCTTTATCAAACTGAATCCCATTGCAAGAATTTCTAGAGATTTAACATCAAGGAAAATACAGCAGCCAAGAGGCCAGGCTTCTCACTATGAATCCTTTAGAAAGTCAGTTCCTTGACCTGTATGTACTCATCTGTTTCCCTGATGAGTTTATGTGTGAATTTCTGGAACTCTCAGTGATACACAAAAAGGCTTTCAGTATTTAAGTTATTCCTAAGCTATTAAACATAGTTATAGTTAGAATGTAGTTGTTTTTAGTGCATTGACAAAATGATTTAAATGCTTGTGCATAAGACATTTGAGACACATTATTATTTATTATTTTATAGATTATGTTTCTGTCTGAAAATGTTTAAAAATGTATACTACTTTCAGATAATTGAAAATAAAATGGATTCAACCTATACAGACCTGATAATATGTGCTATTTTGGTCTGTTTTATGTCAGAAAATATTAACATATGAGTTTTTTGCCTGAATTAGACTTTGGGATATTAAAACACAAGGACTACATTAGAGTAGTAGGCACTGTGTGCTAACTGTATTCTTGCTCTGTAACAACTTATTGTCCTTGCAAATTGCCCATGTTATCAAGTGGCCTTCTCAGTAAAAAATAGAAATATAATCACTTGGTTTTTCTCAGTTTTTTATAATTTTTGAAGTTTATTTTTAAGTTTAATCATGAGGTTTAACTGATTGCTATGTGGAAGTTTCTGTGGAATGATCCTGAGAATCCTGAGAGATCAGTCAAGCCCTCTGTCAGGATGGTGAGGGTGTGAGAGACAGGGCTTACTCTCTCATAACCACCCTTCTAAATTAATGTCCCATGTACCTCAGGTTATGTTTTATTTTTACATTATGAGTTAAGATCATCATTCATTAACAATAAAAATATTGCTAATTTAATATGTTCTAAGTGCATAACTAATGAAGAATCTGCCATTTTATACATAATAAATAAATGATTGTGGAGGAAAATTTATAGGCCAGCTCTTTCTTTTTTTTTTTATTTTTTAAATGTTTATGTATTTTTGAAAGAGTGAGAGAGAGACAGAGTGTGAGTGGGAGAGGGACAGAGAGAGACACAGAATGTGAAGCAGGCTCCAGGCTCTGAGCTGTCAGCACAGAGCCCTATGTGGGGCTTGAACCCGCAAAATGTGAGATCATGACCTGAGCCAAAGCCAGACGTTTAACCAGTTGAGCCACCTAAGTGCCCCCGGCCAGCTCTTGTGATAGGTGCTAATACTCAGGTCCCTTAGTTCTTTTGCACCAACTGTGACTCATTCTGAACCATAATAAACTAAAGAATCCAAACAACAAAGATCATCAAATGAGTGTGTGAAGAAAACTCATTAAAAATTTTTTAAAGCCTAAGTTTTCATAAAGAGTGGAAATATTATAATATTTTATTAGGGGAAATGTATTTATACTTTTAAGGAAAGAATGGGAGACTCTGAAGTTTAAGAAATGTCTCAGATGTTCAATCAACAAGGCATACTGAACAGACTTAAGACATTTTCTGTTCCCCTTCTCAAAAAACAGTTCTTTATGAATCATAACATTAAAAAGTAATCAAGGGGGAAATCTCCATCTACTGATATTAGAAGGGAACTCAAAGCCATACTTTGCCTCTTGGCTTTTATTATCTCTTTGAGCACAGTGACTTTATACAGCAGGCATGTAATAAATGTTTGTGGATAAATAAATTAATGGAGACCCTGTTTCCCCATTGGTAAAATAGGGGTAGGGTGGGACCTCGAGTTTTTTTCTGCTCTATACCCCTATACTCTATTATACAATTTCCATGTATGATTATAAATATTTTAAGATTTAACATAAAGTTGTAAGAAAGAATGTAATTAATTAAATCCTACTGAAGTTTTTATTCTTTTGGCTTAGGTCCCCTACAAATGTTAAGGAAAACCTATCAACCTTCAAGTAAGGAAGATTTTAATCCTCATTCCATCCTTTGAATCTTAATGCCTGGTCATATTCCAGCATTAATTGCTTTATCTCCAAACTAATGAGCTAATTTGCATTTTTTACACAGAGTACTTGCTGTCAAAACATGTATATGAAACTGAAATTTAGTCAATCATCCATATATGTATCTCATGCCTCCAAACATCTGGCTATTTAGAAACTGCAGGATGTTTGAAATAGCATTTTAGTATTCATCTGGAGTATTGTTCATAAACTTTTGGGGTCAAAGGACTGTTTGGCAATAGATGATAGCTATCAGCCTAATCCTCAGGGGGAATTGCTTATTCACACACTCATAAGATTTTGCATGCAATTTCAGAGACTTGAATCATTTGAAGCCTGTCCACAATCTCAAGGCTAATTATCCCTGATCTTGAAGTTTACTGTTTTATAGTCAATATTTTAGGATAGATTATGTTAGTGTTGAGAAAATTTCAAGCCTATATTGTTTTGTACTCAAATAGTTGCACATGTCTATAAACTATTGTATATTTAAAGCATCTTTGCCTATCCTTTGCTTAATATCTACCTCCTTTGTTAGTATACTCCCTGAGGTCAGTTATTCTTAATTTTGATTTCCCATTTACCATCAGCATCTAAGATATTTCTTATTCCAACAGAGGCTGGTCATTGAACTAACCAAATAGTTTATGAGTGGTTCAATTACTCATGCTTGAGAATAGTAGACATTTTTCACTGCAGGAACAATTTTTCTTTCCCTCTCTGTCTCTGTCCCTCTTCCTTTTTAAGCCCATAGTTTCAAACTAAGCCTTGTAGATATCTATCACAGAAGAAAAGCAGCAATAATTCAAAAGCTCTGTTTAGGGGCGCCTGGGTGGCGCAGTCGGTTAAGCGTCCGACTTCAGCCAGGTCACGATCTCGCGGTCCGGGAGTTCGAGCCCCGCGTCGGGCTCTGGGCTGATGGCTCAGAGCCTGGAGCCTGTTTCCGATTCTGTGTCTCCCTCTCTCTCTGCCCCTCCCCCGTTCATGCTCTGTCTCTCTCTGTCCCAAAAATAAATAAACGTTGAAAAAAAAAAATTAAAAAAAAAACAAAAAAAAAAAAAACAAAAGCTCTGTTTAGACTGTGAAGAATCAACAAAACTGTAGTTTTAGAGAATATTAATTTTCCCAAAGAGGCTGAGATTTAGAAATTCATATGCATCAGCGCATCTTCCCCATATATAAGGTGACAGGAAGACATCTTAATCCAAATCCTGCTTACTGTAAATGTTTATTAGCATTTGAAACAACATATTATTCCTTTTTGATATATTTCCTTCACCGGGTGTTTGGACCTCATATCCTCCTCTCTTACTGTACCTCCTTTGCTGCTTCCTCCTATTATTCATGAAAGTTAATGTTGAAGTGCATCAGAACTCAGTTCTTATTTTCTCTCTTCTATACAGTAAGTATCTATACTTACTATTTTGGTAATCTCTTTCTGCCCAAAAACTTTTAAAACTTACTGTATGCAAAAAAAAAAATGAATAAATCCAAGATATATATCTCCACTCTTCTCTTTCCCAAACTCCAAACTCAAACTGAATAAGTCATTAAATGTAATATGTTCAGCATTAAATTCCTGATTTTCTCTTAGTCTCTTGCCAACCTCACCCTTTCCTCTCCCTGTTAATACCTTCATTAGGCCAAAAATAGTGGATTCCTATATGACTCTTGCTTTCATATACACCTGACACCTTAAACCCCATACTCAACCCATTGTGGGAAAATAATATTGGTTCTACCTTTATACTATATGCAGTACCTAAGCATTTTTCATTGCCTCTGCTGACAACACCATGGTCCATACTCCATAATCTCGAACTGGGATGGCTGGAACAAGATCCTGCTTTAATAACTAAAGTTTGTTCTTCACACTGAGGATGGAGTCATTCTTTTAAATAGAAACAACATGATGACATTCCATTTCTGTAATCTTGCATAACTTAGTGTAAATGTCAAAAATCTAAATGATGGCTAAATCCTCACATGAGCTGGCTTCACACCCCCTGTCTGGATGTTTCTCTTTTTACTTTTCCTTGGTTTGCTCCTCTGCAGTCAGTATGGTCTTGCTGTTTCTTAAAGAATCTAGGCATACTTTGACTTCAGGTTTTTATTTCATCTACTTGTAATCTACATCTACCTCTCAGCCATCTCTGAACGTTTTTGCTCAAATCGTACCTTCTCAGCCACTGCCCTATTTAAAAATCCCAAATATTTGCCTAAATACTCAGCCAAAATACTCCTTATCCTCTTTATCCTAATTTTTCTTTCTTTTTCCCCATAACACCATCATTTTCTAGCATATTAATTTCCTCACTTATATAGTTCAACACATAAACATCTTTGCATGAGTAGACTCTGAGAATACGTTTTCTTTTCTTATTTATTTATTTATTTTTTTATCTCTGATAGACTACTTCAAAGAAATTTTGTCACCTGGGATGGCACCCAAGAAAGTGATTAAATCAGTGTATGCATAGTTGTGTAGACATAAACCAGAATTAAACGATGTTTTGTTTTTACTGGAAAATAATGCAATGAATCAGTTATAAGGATAATGACAAAAATGTTTCTAGATTGGGTGTACAAATATAAAATTGTAAGGAAACACAGAGTGATTTTTTTAATCCGTGCTAAGTAGACAGGAAAGAAGACTAACAGGATATTAACGTTTTAATTATGTTAACTTTATCAAGCTAAATCGAGTACTGCAAAAATGCTTGTCATTGTGCATTTAAGTATGGTTATTCCCAAGATACACGTATGCTTGAGAAAATAAATTTCCCCCTCTAAATGTTTGAGTCCATTTGTTATACTGAAAAAGGAACTGTAGGAGTGAGATATGACATGAAGTAAAATGAAGAGTTTCAAAATGAACTATTAATCTAAGGACAAAATTGCCTTTATTTTTCCTTGAAATGTGCCAAGGTAAAGTTGCCTAATGGAGTAAATGGTTGGATAGTCAGCTATTTGGGAACCACCATTATCCTATTTACCAACAATTTATCCTTTAGCATATAAAACTTCTAATATTTCCAACAAAAGCCCTGTTTTCCTCTAAAAACTGAGTTGTAGAAGAGAATAACACACACACCACACACACACACACACACACACACACATGATTTTACCATCATGATATTGAGTTTTTTTATTTAAAAACATAAAAAGGGAAATTATTGCCATGCAGGTGGTTTTAAAAAATGAATTTAAAAACAATACTCTAGTTTATGGAGAACACTTGAAAGTCTAACAAAGAAAACAAAAATTGTTTTTAAAGATTAAATGTTTTATTTAAAGAATTCACATAAATATCTCTTTGGTCTAATAAATAGAAACAGAACATCTTCCAACGTTACATAAAATTTCCTTTAGAATTTTGTAACAGCTTTATCAAATCTGAATCTTAGGGGGATGGTGAAGGGAGAATCTTTTTAGCTATATTATGAGCCTTCACAAATTGGTTGTGGGTGTAAGGATAGAACAATATATAATAGAACAATGCATTTAAAATCTCAACATTTCATGTAAATAAATATTATATCAGTGGAAAAATAGAGAATGATAAAAATATATATATAGTTGGTGGATACTACATATTGACTAATAGTATACCACTAGTTTACTAATTAATCGAATATGTCCCAAACATCAATAATCCACAATACAGCAACTTTCTAAATACTGGAGGAGTAAATATGAGGGACAAAAACTTGGTAATTTGTGGCTTTTTTAGTTGCCAATATATTTTCAATGACAATGCATAACAATCTCATAACTATATTTGAATAAAATTATTTATGAAAGAATGTACTAATAGAGGACTACATAAGAGGTAAGTGATCTGCCATGGTGATCTTGCCGACTGCTCCTGTTGTCACTATTTCCCCAGAAGTCAACCTACTTTACAGACTTCTCACCAAATCCTTTTTGATTGACTAGTATGTAGATATGTAGACAATATTAAACTCATTCTGCTGTGCCTAGAACCTACTGTGTTAAGATACTATGGATGTCCCCAGTTCTTCCTCATTTGCAGCCAAGTTCATGCTTTTATTTCTGCTTATCCTTGGTTTTCCCTCCTGTGTAACCCTCAAACATTTTATTTGCTGGGATTCCTGCACATGAATCACCACACACCTTTTCCTGATGTAAAAGCTGATCCCTTCATATCCTATCTAAGTTCTATGATGTAAAAGTAGTGTGTTTTCATTTTCAGTAAAGTCCAGTTAGGGTATTGACCAAACTTCAACACCTTACGCAAAAGATGTACACTAGAATGTTCACTCAACATGGACACCATAAAAATTTTACAATATATATGGTTTTAGTATTTATTAAAAACTTGACTAAAATTTCCCTAGTTTTCAATTTTTCAAAGGCTTTTTCCAATGAAATTGCATCAACAATGTCTGGATGATACACCAAAATTAGATTTCTCCTGAACCAAGCAGAGATATTCTATATTTCAGGTAGAAGTAGGAGCTAAGGAAATACTTTTTAACTAGAGAAAAACAAACAAAATCATAACCCGTAAGGATAATAAAGAGATGTCTTCTGGGTAACATATGTGCGATCTGTCTGTTGATGAAGTAGCTGATAGTATGTGTTAGATTAATTTTGTATTTCTAGTATTTTCTGGTTTTCTTATCATTATTTGTTCTTTCTTTCATTATATAATAAAAATGTAGACTCCCCTCTGCAATGATTATACACCATAAAGAATATAAAATTTAAAGAAACTGAGCAATGAAAATAGTGCCCCATTTGAAAACAGCTATATTTTTAAAAGACAGTTTTAAATGTGATTAATAAGTTCTTTCTCACATAAGCTAAAGTTTGTACATGGTGTATTATAACTTTCATTAAATCATTTTTAATCAGCATGGTTTTAATCAGAACATTTGTTGATGAATCTGTGAGTGGGTGTAGCAGAGGAAACAAGTAAAAAGGATATGATGAGAAAAAAAGTAAAAGGTTAAAACACATGTAATCTAAATTTCATGATTTATTTTCTTTGGTTTATTTTTCTTTCTTAACATTACATTCTAAAGGATATTTTAGCCTAGAACAAGTGTAGTAATTTCATCATTTATATTGTGATTAAAATCAATAAAATTGCTTTACTTATGTACCTTATAAAATTACTAATTGTTTTGAAGTAGGATATAGTACATGAAACACATTGGAAAAAAATTAAAAAGCATACAAAACAGAGATTTATCTCAATAACCCTATTTGTAGGTAAGGATTAATGATCTTTCATGCATATATATATGTATTCTATCTATCTCTCATCTATCTATCTATCTATCTATCCATCATCTGCCTATCATCATCTATCTATCAATCATCTAGCTATTCATGCTCCTGTCCTTCTGTCTACCTAAATATCTACTTATACATTTACTAACTCTAAATAATTATATTTTATGGATAGGGTTCTTGTCCATTTAATATTCTGTGGACTCTTCCAAGCCAATATGGAAATAGACATCCAGTGCATGCATGATCATTAACAGTTTTAAAGATACCATTTTTACCATAAAAAATAAAAAATTCATGATTGTATAATGATTATAGTAGGTTTACAGATTTTGCCTGAACTCCTAGTATGGGCTCCATGAAGATACACTCGTCCAGAGTTATAACTGTTCAGTTATTCGCTACACAAAGGCATCACATCCAACAGGCATCATTCACATTAGAGACATCAATGATTATTTTATTTATAATGATAAATTTCCAAATGATGAGAATAAAGTATCTTGAGGAATTGTTGTCACTGTTGTTTTAGTTCTTTTCTTTTAAAAATACATTTGTTTTTAATTTTCACAAGATTTTCTGTGGGCTAGCAATGACCTTCAGACATTTTGTTTGCTTAGACTCCTACATAAAAATCATCACATAATACTTCTGATTTAAGAGTAGCTAATACTTTAAAAAATTCTTTTTAGTGTTTTTATTTATTTTTGAGACAGAGAAAGACAGCATGAGCAGGGGAGGGGCAGAGAGAGGGGGAGACACAGAATCTGAAGGGGGCTCCGGGCTCTGAGCTATCAGCACAGGGCCTGATGCAAGGCTCAAACTTGCAGAGTGTGAGATCATGACCTGAGCTGAAGTCAGATGCTTAACCGACTGAGCCACCCAGGTGCCCCAAGACTAGCTAATCCTTTTAAGCTACTTCTCTAAGTCCTTTGGTGGAAAAGTAGTGTATCATTATCTTTTGAATCCTTTCTACACTTACTTAGGGAAATTATGTAAGCTGTAAACTATGACTACTTCTTCATTAATGCCATAGGAGTGGTATGGTAAGGAAAATAGGAAATAACTATATTTACATGATGCTGTACAAGGGTTACATGATGTGAGAACAAAAGCCTATCAAAGTTTTGTAGACAAACATAAAATTAGTAGTAAAATCTCTTTGGTATTATCTCAGGTATGATTGCTTATTTTGGTCTAAATTATTTTAAGTGATCAAAATGTTAAAACATAAAAATAATGATTAGACTGAGAATAAATTTTATATTTTTATGTTTCTCTTAGAAAGTAATATAGTGTAATCTGTGGCCTATATTTTAATGAATATAACTCTTGTTAAATGTAGAAGTTAAGTAATTTTAATAATTGTAAAACATTTGTCTTGGTTTTATCTTTCCTAATTAAACAGCTAAATCTTCTTTAAAAATAGTAATACAGATAAATGCTAGAGTTACTAGAGTTAATAATTAGTAACAGTTTGTAGACAATAACTCTTAAACATCAAGCTTAAAGAACAGGGATGTAATTGGATATTGCAAACAATTTTACATACTGAGCAAACAAATCCCATTAATGCATCACCACAATCCCAATACATTTTACACTTTAGGGAGAAAGTCGATTGAGTTAAAACTAAAAAGTCCTTCTGTATGTGACACTTGTCATCCAGGGCAACAATCAAATGTGCTCTATACTGAGTTGACATTTTTGTTCTTTTGGATCTAGCTAATTTGTAGTAATGCAGAGTACCTAGTGTTAAATATTCAATATTTATATACAATTTTTTCTGCTTCATAATATATTGAAAAACGAGTAATTCGCCTAGTAGCACACTAAAAGTGTACATACACACACACAGACACACACACATGCATACACACACACACATATATTTACATATTTATATTTATATACACACACATATACACGTATTTTTTTCACTCAAACTCCATGACTAAATTTGCACTCTTCTCAACCTTCCCACACAGAGTCCTGAATAAATTTTGAGAGCATGAGAAAATGAAAACAACCTCTGCTTCATATATTCAAAGATTGTTAAATTTCTTAAGTGAGATAACAAAGCTCTTGAGTCCTTTTAAAGGATATGCTGAAAGGAGGCTTGTCAAACTGGTGATAAGTTAAATGAAAGGGCAGCAAATTTAGCAACCTTGGACAAAGTGAAAACATATGCACAGTGCATTTTGCACTGATGATCAATGACTGAATGATACACACATTATTTTTTCAAAATCTATCACTCGCAAACACACACACACACACACACACACACACACACACGTACACACACACTACTTTTTTTTTTCCTGTAAGGAAATAGCCAACATTTACTGAAAACCTCAACTTTATGAAGTCGGTACTCTTTTCTTCCCATAAGGTATAGAGATTAAGTAAATTGGCCAACTTAAATTAGACTTCAGAGTGCATCTGTATGACAAACATTTTATCCTGTCACGTGCTGTTTTATATGACTTTTCAATACAGCAAATCATGCCAAAAGTCTCAAAATCAATGTTATAAAGACACTGAGAGAAAATTGAACACTGCCTGGGTGGCTCAGTCAGTTAAGTGTCTGTCTTTGGCTCAGGTCATGATCTCACAGTTCGTGAGTTCAATCTCTGCATTGGGTTCTGTGCTGACAGACAGCCCAGAACCTATAGCCTGCTTCGGATTCTGTGTCTCCCTTTCTCGCTGCCCCTTCCCCACTTGTACTCTTTCTCTTTCTCAAAAATAAATAAACATTAAAAAAAATAGAACATATACATGGGATCCTTATGTGTTATCTTAGCATTTGCATTAATGCTTTTGATGTTTTCTTACCATATTGTTAGAATGAATAACTAAATGTTAATTATTTGCTAAAGTAAATTAAACCTTAGTCTCATGATATGATTAAACAGTAGGATCTAGGAAATATACCAATAGGGCTTCTGAACCAAGAATTAGTCAAACCAATCTGTTATTGAATCCTGGTTTGTCAAGGAAAAATATGTTAAAAGTACATCTCGAATTATTTTTTACTTTATCTTAATAAATTCACATTAAAAACTTGAAAATTTTGAATTAAGGCAAAATATTAACATATGTTTAAAGTTTTGTGTGTTTTATCAACAACTTCTATTAGAAAAACTATGTTAGATTCATTTGTATTTGTAGACCTAAAGACAAGGGAAATAAAAGCTAAAATAAGCAAATGGAACTATATCAAATTCAAAAGCTTTTGTAGAGCAAACAAAATGATCATTAAAGTGAAAAAAACATATATTTAATGGGAGAAGATATTTGCAAGCCATAATTTGATTAAAGAGTTAATATCCATATATAAAGAACTCATACAACTAATCAATACCAAAACAAAGCAAATCAAAAGCCCTCAGTTAAAATGTGGGTGGAGGATCTGAATAGACATTTTTCTAAAGAAGACGTACAGATGGCCAGTAGGCAAATGAAAATATTCAGCATCACAGGCCCAGCCCTCAGTGGAAGGGCAAAGTCCCAGAGGGCCTAACATTTCTGAAACAACCCTCTTAACAGAATATTCTGAACCTAAGAGGCTCTCCAGTCTTCTTAAAACTTTCTCAAATGAAGATTTATTTTTAAAACAAAGTTCTGCATTCATTTCTTGTTTATTGTCACCGTAAAGCACATTAGCACAATGAGATTCTCTGTTAGCCTTGATCAGGAATCGAATGAATGGTAGCTGTATTTGGTAAATCAGAAGAAGAAAAGTATAAGTGAGGACATACTTCAACAAAGATAAAAGAACTTCTTTCAAAAGAGCAAGCCTCAGTGAGCAATTAAGGAAGATTAACAAGGCAAGGGTGTCCCTTTAGAATAAGTGAGATTATGGCGGGTCATAAAGCATAGATATTTTTAACAGAACTAATGGAAATTATATTGTGTAATTTAGTAATGAAACTTGATATTTAGCTGAGATGTCTTTTAGAATGTGATGCTATAAACTTCAAATGACATTAGTTCAAACCTGGGCCTCCATCTTGAACTTTCTTCTTCCTCCTGACAAATAAGGAAGCTACTTGAGTTTGAGGATCACACAAACTCACTTTTCAGAACAGTTTAGTTAAAAATATCTTTCCTGCATTTTCATATACATGCTTAAAGGAAGTTTTGAAAACTCTTAAATGTGGAGCACCTTTGTGGCTCAGTTGGTTAAGTGACCAACTCTTAATTTCAGCTCAGGTCATGATCTCATGGTTCATGATATTGAGCCCTGTGTTGACTCTGTGCTGACAGCCCGGAGCCTGCCTGGAATTCTCTCTCTCCCTCTCTCTCTGCCCCTCTCCTTCTCATGCATGCACTCTTGCTCCTTCCCCACCCCACCTCCATAAATAAATAACAAACAAACAATAAATAAATGCATCAGTGATTAATGGAAGATGGAAATTAAGTCTGGAATAGCATTCTTTTTTTTTTTTTTTTTCAATTTCATTTTGAGTTCTTTGGTATAGTTGTCTGTTTACAAAGTGCAGAGAGGATTATGAACTTGACTTCTATTCTCAAAGTGTCTTAACCCACAGTTTTATGAAGTTATATAAGCAATGGTGAAGACCAATAGTGGAATAGATTAGTTTGGGCAAAAATGAAAAAGAGGTTTTTATATTGTGATAGAGAATACATTTCCACTATCCTAAGTCGATATGTATGTATCAGTGAAGATCTTTTTGCTGAATCTTTTTGCCGAAAAATTTGATCTTTTACCGAATATATGTATCATTCTAAAAGGCACCATGGCTTAATCACTGAAAGTCCATGGTCTTGGAGTCTGACAGCCTGCTATCAAACTTCATCTCTATCAATTGGAGATTTGTGTTCTTAGTCAATTGCTGTAAATTTTTGAGAACACTCTACTCATTTGTAAAGTGGGGATCTTGATGCCTCCTGGACAGAATATTAATGCAGTATCATATTAACATGATAGATAGCGCACTGTAGACGCTCAGTGGCTGAGAGGAACTAATATTATTAACTATTGCTTTAGGACCATGTGAAAGTCAGTGAGTGCCATTTAAAGGAAAATGTATTTGATGACATTCAAAACTGTTTTTGTTGTTTTCACTCATGTAAAATGTGTCATCTTTAAGATAATTCATCACTTTCTTTATATTTTCCTCAAGTTGTTTTTTATGTTGTTTGGCTCAGAAACGGAATTGGCTTGGATTTGGACAGGAAGCCCGTGTGAAGTTACATCTGTCTCTAAGTCACCAGATGTGTCACCCCACTTGGGTAGGGGCTCGATCACCAGCAGGATAAGCCCCCACTGGGAGGTGCGGGCTAGAATTTGTCTGGATGCTGTGTGATTGACTAGGACACATTACTATTTTCCTCCTTCATCCCCAGTGAAGTGTATCTCTTTTTGACAGTGTCACCCATGCAGGGACTTTGGGAATCATGGTGGATAACAGAAGCCTCATTTTTTAAAGAAAAAAAAATTCTTGACTCTATTGAGAATTTCTCTAGAATATACAGTCCCACTTGGCAAAATAATAATATGAACATGAACTCAGTGTACTCAGGGGAAAGATCAAGTATACTGTCTTCAACAGAAATTCCTGTATAGACACTATACTAAATATGAAGACTTAACTTCACGTGCTAAATAAAGATATGCAGGCTTCTTTGTCAAGAAGTCTATGGAGTCCAGTGTTCCACATTTCTGCAAGGTTCACATTTCTCACCTAAATCAATGTAATATGGTTTCCTAAAAATATATAGTATTCTAGATAATTATCCTTATCTTAAAAGTGTGCAGACAGGGGTGCCTGGGTGGCTCAGTCAGTTAAGGGTCTGACTTGATTTTGGCTCAGATCATGATCTTGCAGTTCATGAGTTTGAGCCCTGCATTGGGCTCTGTGTTGACACCATGGAGCCTGCTTGGAATTCTCTGTCTTCCTCTCTCTCTCAGTCCCTCCCCTGCTCACACAGGTGCTCTCTCTCTCTCTCTCTCTCCCCTCTCTCACAAAAATCAATAAATAAACGTTAAAGGTGTGCAGATAATTCAAGTTCATCAAGCTAGTAAATTACTAGCATTTTCTATAAGGCACTCTATTAAGTACTGGAAGTATATAAATACATAAACTGACAGTCATGCCCTCTAAGATAAAGTAGTATAATCTGAGAGATTCAAATACAGAAATAAACAAATCACTAGGAGTACAAAGAAGAGATCCATCCAGATTACATGAATTGGGACCCAGAATTTGAGCATTTAAGGAAAGATTTTAAAGATTAACAAATATTTGATTTGGAATGGCAGCAAAAAAGGGAAGTGTTAATTTAGCGCATATAATTAGTATGTGTTTCTGTGTTTATGTACCAGCGTTTAGTTCCATGAATCACCTGTGAAACTCATGAACATTCATTTCTACCTCATGTTACATAAATATGTCACTTTGTCTGGAGGCTTTTTTTTAAACTTCTCCCAATAAACAAGAGCCTTTGTAAACCAAGAGCTATCAAAATGACTAGAGGGTCAGAGAACATAACACTATAACAGGTTATGTGGTGTCACTATGATTGTCCTTTACAGGTGGCATTTAAATATCATATTCCAATGATAAGAACCTCTTTGGACAGCAAAGGGAAATGACATAAGAGAAAGCTATTTCTGTGACAGTGATTTTGGATAATATGCGAAATAGTACCTTCCTTCAATACTAGCTTACAATAAAATATGGTTTTACTTGTGATAATAAAGAAAACTGCCCAGAAATAGTTTTTAAGGTATTGGAAACACAGTTCATAGACTCATACCCGCAGGTACTAATGTTTTTTGTACAACTAGTTGTAATAAACTGCTGGATTCAAGAGAGTTAGTGTAAATAAGCTGATACATAGTAAAATTTGCCATACAACAATATAATGCAATATTTCAAATGGTCATGTAATTACTAGATAGTTAAAACTAATTAAATTATATGTTGGGACGTCTGGGTGGCTCAGTCCGTTAAGTGTCTGACTCTTGATTTAAGCTCACATCATGACAGAGCCCCACATTGGGCTCTGCACTGACAGCATGGAGCCTGCTTGGATTCTCTGTCTCTTCATTCTTCTCTCTTTTCCCCTGCCCCTCCTCAAAATAAATAAACTTAAAAATATATATGTTAATGTTAGAATGATCTCAGAAGTTTGCTAAGTAGTACATTTACATATATGCATTTATACATGTCTACTGACTTAATTCATTAACAGTTTTTAGGCTTTTTTGCCAAGTATTATTTATTAATATAAAATCTTGGAACAGTAGTAATGAAGATATATTTTGTAATTGAGAAAAAGAAAAGCAAACAGAAGAGAGTAGCAATTATCATAGCCTTCCAAAAAAAAAAAAAAGAAGTGGAGATAATTTTGTCCTTCTGACAATAAGCAAATAACTAATTGGTACACTTAATGAAAATAGTCCAGAGAGGTGGTTACGTATGGCAACTGAAAGTCATTTTTTTTGTGTCTGCTGATAGCTGTGTAAAGAAAGTACTGTGTTTATCACCATTACTAAAGAATTTATGAGGCTACATCTTTAAAAGCCCCAAACTCTCTTTCAGTCTTTTAAATATTATTATTTCTGGGGTGCCTGGGTAGCTCAGTCAGTTACGCATCTGACTCTTGATTTGGGCTCAGGTCATTATCTCACAGTTGTGAGTGCGAGCCCTGCATCGGGCTTGACGCTGACAGTATGGAGCCTGCTTGGGATTCTGTCTCTCTCCCTCTCTCTGCTCCTCCCCTGCTTGCTCTCTATCTCTCTCTCTCAAAAATAAATAAACATTAAAATAAATAAATAAATAAGCATTATTATGTCTTTGATATTTGTTATTTGCTTTACTTTTTAAAATGGTGTGTGTGTGTGTGTGTGAGAGAGAGAGAGAGAGAGAGAGAGAGAGAGAGATTAATTGCAATAGTTAGTATTGGTAGTATTGTCCTACTTTACCTCTTGTTTCCATTATTATACCACATGATGTGATCTGTGTTCTGTCCACTAGGAACTAGATTTACTTCCCACCTCTTGATTTGAGACCACTCATGTAACTTGCTTTATCTCCTGGGATATTAGCAAACATGACACAAACAAGTTTGTTAGATGAGCTTTCTCCTTTGTGTTTCTGCTCTTGGCATGAGAATAAAGTCTGGGTACGCCACTTCTTCAAGAAGATGCACTATCATAAGGAACAGACTTGAAACAGAACCTAGCCTAAAGTTTATCACCCACAGACAAGCCAAACAAGAGATATATGAGCAAGATGGATAATTTTTTTTTTAATCTCGGCCTATAGAGTTTTGTTATGAAGTATCCTCATGCCAATAGTTAACATACATAAATAAATACAATGCATATATACACACAAAAATCGTCAAAAATTCAAATTATTTTATATGTTTTACTTTTCAAATAGCTCTATTGAGATTTAACTCATAAAACACGTTATTCATCCAAACAATCCAAGTATACAATCCAATGGTCTTTAGCATCTTCATAGAGTTGTACACCCACCTATCATCACAACCAACATGTGAGCATTTTTATCACCTCAAAATGAATCCTGGCAGTCATTGCCCATTTCTCTAACCCCAGAAGCCTCAGCCTTAAGAAACCACTTATCTACCCATTGCAAGAGCAACTCTGCAATACCTTTTAAGTGTTGCTTTTCAGATAACTTTTGTTTATCAAGTTACTCTTTTCCTTTTTTAAACATTCTATTGATATATACATTTTGAAATAATCTCACCCATCCTCTGAGTTGCTTTTCACCTTCTTTTTTGAAAAAGAAAGCTTCTAATTTGGGTGAGGTCCAGCATATGTGTTTTTGTCTTTTGCTGTTTGTACGTTTGATGTGACATATAAAAAGCTTTTTCCTATCCAGGTTCACTATGAGATGCTTTATATATTCTTATTCTTTTTTTGTTTATTTATTTATGTTGAGAGAGAGAGAGAGAGAGAGAGAGCAGGGGAGGGGAAGAGAGAGAGGAGAGAGAGAATCCCAAGCAGGCTCTGCCCTGTCAGCACAGAGCCCAATGTGGGGCTTGATCCCATGAACCCTGAGATCAAAGTCCCATGACCTGAGCCAAAGTCAAGAGTTGGATGCTTAACTGACTGAGCTGCCACCCAGGAACTCTCCTTATATATTCTTCTAAGTCTTGTAGTTTTGGCTTTTACATGTTTTCATGCTTTTATATTTTTGTCCTTCTGGCAATATGACAATGTGCTCATTAAAAAAACTATAAATAAGCCCTAACATATGGAGTTATAATTATACATTCTTTGTTAGATTCTTGCACATCATTTTAAATATTTACTCACACATAATGTGTAATCTTTATACTATTATACATGACATTTGTACTTTTAAGATATTTTCTAATTGTTTGATACTAAAATATATTTTATATTGTACATGTAGCCACAAACTTACTGAATTCACTTATTCTAATAATTTTCCTATAGTTTCCTTTTTATTTTCTGCATACAAAACCATTTCAACTGAAAATAATGACATTTATTTCTTCCTTTCTAGTCATTACTTATTTTATCTCTTTCTCTAGACTCATTTTGTGAGCTAGATCCTCCAGTATGATGATGAATAGAAATGGTGATAGTGACCTTTCTTGTTTCCAATTTCAATATTTCCCAATTCTGTAGAGATTGGCAGAAAATCTTAAGTAATTAAATTCCATTCTCTTCTAAATGAGCATTGAGCTTTTCAAATACTTATTATATTGATAAGATCACATAATTTTTCTGTTTCAATCCCTTAATGTGGTGAATTGTAATTCATGGTTATAAAATGCTAAAATAAATTTCTTAGCATAAACATCATTTGGTTATAAGGTATCCTCCTTCCTGCATAATGCTTGATTTAATTCGTTAACTGTTTCAGGTTATTTGAATCTAAGCGTATGAGAGAGAACAGCCAGTTATCATCTTTTCTTATGGTATGCTTGCTGGACCCACTTGAAGGCCATAATTGCCATTTCTTATAATAGGGAAGAAAATGAGAGGAGAACGTATGTAAAATACATTTTATGGTAGGAACAGATGAGAAATTTGTTTATAAGTTTATTAAATCAAAGTTCTTATTACTTATCCAAGAGAAAATGACAAGTAGAAAATCAGATGTCTAAGTCTGAGGCTCACTTCAGTGTTTGAAATTAGAACTCTGGAAGTTGAAGGCATTTATGGTATTTAACGTCAAGAGACTGTTCATTCACAACTTAGGTAAAGAAAACTCTAAGGACACATCCCTAATAAGATAACACTTAAAATTCAATAAAAGGAGGTGGGAACATAAAAAGAATTGCCATGTGGTGGGGAAAAAAAAAACAAGAGACAGAGGAGACCTGAAAGCCCAGGGAAAAAAGTGGTTTGTGCACCAGAGAGGCCATGTGGATAAGGTCTGTGAAATGACCTAGGAGCTGGAAGCATCCGGGTCAGCGGTAACTCTGAAGAAAAATGTTGAAGTGTAGTCATAGAGCACGGAAAAGCAAATCTTACTAGATTTTAGTCCAAGAGATGGTAGAAATAATGAAACAAGGAGTTTCGTACAAAAAAAAAAAAATGTTTTTTGAGGAGTTTGGCTGTAATGGTAAGGAAAGAAATGGTGAGTTATCTGAAGGGGGATCTGGAGAGAACAGAAAGCTTTGTTTTGACTTGCCTTATTCCACAACTGCAGTGAATATAACCCATCTGTATTTGTATGCCAATGATGCAGTAAAGAGGGGAAATTGCAAAATTGGTGACAAAAGGGTGATCATTGTTGCTGTGATGTCCCTGTGTGCTCAAGAGTAGATGAGATCCCATGAAGGAGATGGTTTAAAAGTCACTTTTGCATAGTATTCAACTCATGCTTTAATTCTGCCTGAATTTGTTCACTGTTATACACATAGTCCTTGATTTATGACTTCACAATGGTGCAAAATATGCATTCAGTAGAAACTGTATTTCATATTTTGAATTTGTGTCTTTTCCCGGGCTGGCGAGATTCGTTGTAATCCTCTCTCCTGACGCTGGGCAGAGGCAGCCCGCCGTAGCTTCCGGTCATCCCTGCGACCACGAAGCTAAACCACCACTATGCTTACAATCGTTCTGTACCCAGGCAACCATTCTGTTTCTCATCTTCAGTGGAATATTCAGTAATTACTTGTGATATCAAGACGTTATTATAAAATGGGCTTTGTGTTAGACGGCTTTTGCCCAGCTATAGGCTAATGTTAAGGACTTTGTAAGGTAAGCTTTGAAGAATGAATATATGAAAAAAAAATAAATAAGGGAAAATGAGTGTAAATCACAAAGGGAATGTCTTCATATTTCCTCAAAACAAGTATTTTATAATTAAAGTCATTTTAATCAAATGATTCATGTTATAAATAGAGGCATAAAAGAACCCAAAATTTATTGTGTGATATTGTGAACATATCTTAAATATATACATAACTTCAGTTTAGTCACTGGAAAGTGTGTAGAGATTGCAAGCAAAAGGTTGAGGGATTAAATAGCTACTAAAAGAATGCAGGCAGTGCATAGAAAGAGGACAGTGGTTTGGCAAATGTTTATAAATATACAAAAAACAAAAATTGTAAAATATAGCACCAGTAACTTAAAAACCCCATAGTTGTTTATGTAGCTATTTATAAAGTATATTGAATTATCATGTTTAGCCATATAATCATAAGTAATTGATAGTAATTATTTTTCCTTGAAAAAAATCCACATAGTCTTTCTCAGAGATTTCTAAAACTTATTTTGCATTAGAAACTATTTTCTTTAAATAAATGCAAACATTTTATTTATTTTAATTTTTTTAATGTTTATTTAATTTTGAGAGAGAGAGACAGAGGGCGAGCAGGGGGAGGGGCAGAGAGAGAGGGAGTCACAGACTCCAAAGCGGGCTCCAGGCTCTGAGCCTGACGGGGGGCTTGAACTCACAGATCGCGAGATCATGACCTGAGCCGAAGTCGGATGCTCAACCCAATGAGCCACCCAGGCGCCCCGTAAACATAAACATTTTAAAATGTGTACAGCCTCATACAAAACTCCTTTTATAATTTTTAATATAATTTTATTATAATTATTTAGTAAGTACCTGATAATGCTGGCCCAGGTAAAATGCTAGATATGCAAAGTATGTGGAAATTAATAAGGCAATTGCTAGTAAGCACATTTAAAAAACCATAGAGTATGTGTGTGTGTGTGTGTGTGTGTGTGAGAGAGAGAGAGAGAGAGAGAGAGAGAGAGACAGAGAGAGAGAGAGAATGTCTGGAGAACTCACAGACATTTACTGTATTCATTAATTCTAAGCAAGGCTATGAATAAGTTCTTCCATGATAAATACCTACCATCACTTTAGGTATTCATAGAATTATAGTTACAACGAGTTGTAGAGAACTTCAGAAGAGACTTCATAAGAGAAAAATAATTTGAGATTGATTTTATTGATTTGATCTTGACAACCAATGACTGGTGTAGCCAGTAGAGAAAGGGCATTCTGGTGTCTGGATCATGTGATTAAGTCATGGAGGTTGGGCAGGTGTCTTTAGTAAGCAGACAGTCCAGTTTTCCCAGTAATTAAATCATGTGGATTGTCAAGTGTGTGATCCCTTTCCCAAATATATTGTACTTCTATTCACTCATTAATCCACAAGCATTTATCTATCTTCAATTACATTCCAGAAAGGGTAGTACAATCTGAGAGTACAAAGGTGGAGAAAACGTAAATTACCACAAAAAAGAGAAGAATTTAGTAGGCAAAGATGATTCATTAACAATTTATTGATGTATTGTGTGATAACTACCATTACAATAACATTATTGCAAGTTAGAATAGCAGCATAACAAGAGGAATAGGGAGGGTGGTATTGGAAAACACATCCTGATTTATGGTTCTGAAATTGAGTAACATCTTGTACTATTCTAAATATAGAAGAACCAGCTCTCTGTTAACTGTAGGAGTGTACTGGAAAGCACACTGAACTGGGATTCACAACTCTACAATTCAAGTCATAGCTTGTTTATTAGGTAAATGAACTCAGCCAAGTGAACTGACTGAGAGGTTGAGAGGTCCAAGAAGCATTTTTATTTTATTAAATCAGCAATTGGAATCTTAAGACTGTGTGGTTAATAAAGCCATACTTTATGCAAAAGGGGCATATTTAACCCCTTCACACATTCCCTGAGGGCATAGTAAATATCATCCAGAAATGTATGCTATCTTTAATTGGATCACATATGACATTTATGGTTTCAAAGATTTTACAGAGCCTTATTTTTTATCTCTGTAGTTTTAAATTGTGTAAGAAAATCAATAGAGCTCTTTTCATGACAGTTCAAATTGTTACCTCTGGACATTAAATTTTAGGGTTGTTCTATGAATTTTAATACTAATTAATACTAATATAAGCACATTTATCTTTATATCCAATGCCATAATATTGTACCAGGATTTTTATTTGTTATCTAAGAGCTCAAATATTAATGCAAATAGAATTTTTAAAGCTTGTATCTATTAAGATTCTGTACAATAATTGGATTCTAATATTCTTCACTTAATTTTATATTTCAAATTTATGTCTTACAAATACTATTGTAGGGAGTCATTTTGTATTAAAATTCTTCTACCTTTAGATCTATTTTGAGCCTATGAAATCTGTGTTTTATTCAAAATCAAATAATTACATTGAAAAATTGTCTTTTATATTTGAAAACCTATAGAATATAAATGTCATCTCTAAGTTATCACTTCTATTATGTATATCTTAATCCTCATCATTTAAATTTATGCAAATTGTTTCCCCATTACACTTTAGAACAAGTCATTAACATTGGCAATAAAATAAATAGGCAGAGGCACAAAGTCACCTTATATAGTTTCAAAATATGTACACACCCATAAAGCATAATTAGCACTGTATCTAAATCACCAACTCTTGAAAATAATATATTTTATCAATTTCTAATTTTCCTTTAGTAGCATAAGTATTAATTATAAAAACTGATTTCAAAATTAATTTCTCTTCTAGTTACTACTTTTGTGTTAAAACATTAATTCTTTTTAGCTCTTCATAAATGGGTGGATTATTTTACTGTTTTCAGTACCTTTCTGAAGAGGTTAAATTCTAACTGACTTCCACTGACTTTCAAAGTTTTCTACCTGCTAAGAAAAAAAAGAAAATTTACATCTCTGTTTCTATACATATGTCCCTAGAGGTCCCCTGCAGCATTTGATGAGCTCAGTCCCTAACCAAGAGGTGACATGAAATACATTTTTGTTGTTACTTCACTTTTTCACCTACGTGGCGTGGAAAGAGCAATCCAAATCCCATTCCTAACTTTGTTCAATTGTGAGAATCAAATGAAATAATATTTGAAAGTGCTTGAAAACTATAAAGCATTGTGAAAATATAACGCATTGGTATTGGTATTAAGGGAAGGACATTTTTCAGCCTTTATTATTTTTTCCCTTCATCCTGAAAAGTCATTACTTCTAATTGTATTCTCACTACCTCTGATTTCTATTCATCATGGAAAAATGTGCATTGAATTGAGAGCAAATTTTGGAAAAACAATCAATAGGCTGCTTTATTTTCAGTTTTTGCATGTGGTGTTTATAGAACTTTTGCATATTGCAGTAGCAAATATTGAATAAAAATTTAATGTATTTTACTCGGCCTGACCCATTTGATTAGCAGCCTCCTCAGAATGTGTGTGTAGGTGTGGCCTGGGTGTTTGCTGTAATACAGAATACTGGGCCCCTAGTAGATCCACTGAATCAAATCCTCAGGAGTCTATGTTTCTTAAGGTACCCATGTGATTTTTTTAATGCTAAGTTTGAGAAATTTTGTATTGGCAAAGTTAGTACTGAATATTATGAAATTGTAAACATTTAGTACAAGTATTTTAAATAACCTGTAGCTATATTCTGATCAAACACATTTTTAATGGCAAACAATATTGGAGTAAGTTTTATGGTAACAAAGTTAAGGAGTTAAAAATATTTCTACTGAAAATAAATTTCAACAAATTAAACTAATTAGAAGCATTACAAAAATTCCCTTGATTATATTGATTATTTCTTGTTTGAAATATAGTCATTGGTATGCCAAATTATATTAAAGGTCGTATTTTAAGGATTGCTTAAATAATAAGAGATCTAGAATGGTTAAATAGTAAAACCTGGGATGCTACAGCTAGAGGGATGCTTGATATCATTCTAACAGTCATATCTTAATATCCATGACTACGGAATGATATAGACTGATCCTGGAAAACATTCACTCCCATAAAAACTAGAGCAGAATCAATCTGTATGTTTCCTAGCCTTTTCCACCCACTGCAAAGACACAGAACTATAGAATTCAGAGTTGAGATGCTATAGAAAACTGATGAGAGTTTGAAATTGAGGATATTGGCGTTTGATCAGAGAATCACAGCCACTTAGAGCAATAGAGGTTAAGGAATGCATTGCACATACTATCCCTTTTATAATTGTGGATTTGATTCAGTAGTCTATGTAAGAATGTTCCTTCTGTATCTTGTGTTTGGCTTGAACCAAGCAGAGTCAGAAGATGAAAAGGGAATATGGTCGTAAAAAGTGAAAGAGTAAGGACACGCTGGAACTCAAATGACAATCTGGAAACAAAAGAACAGATTGGAATATGCATGTCTCTCACTATCATCAATTCCAGTGGTACAAGTGGCTCATAAGCTAAACTGATACCCTTCCCACTGAGTTGCCATGTGCTTGGCCCACAATTTTGGAGAAGCCAAATCTGGTGGGAGCTATGGATCTGTAAACATGGCTGTTACCAAAAGTTTAGCCAGCAGATGAGTGGCACAACATAGGAAATACAGTAGGATCTGGCCTTCATCAATCTTCAGAATGTAAAAAGGCTGCTACTTTTTTACCACATTCCAAACCTCATAAAAACTTCTAATGGGCCGATTCTAACATAGGGCAGTGTGAGGAAGGGCATTCTGGGAAATGCTGTTACAGCTTAGCAAACTCAACAATGTTCAAAGCCAACATCAAAGCCAGTGCTTGTCAACGTGGCACCAATACCCAACACTTTTAACCATAACTTAATGTTCATATAAGGAAATAGAAAAATTATACTTCTGCTTAACTTGGCACAGCTTGGCTACACATAGACAAAAATGTAGTAATCCACTCCTCAAGAAGAATACAAATGTTTCTTCTTCTCTCCAGGTGATATTCAAATGTTCATCCCTCTGCTGAATTATACTCTCTCTTTTAATAGTCTCTTAAATATTTGATATAAAATTACTCTCTTAAATACTAGATATAAAATTACCTAAAATGTACAGTTTTAAATGCATTGGTAAAAGGAGAGAAAATAAAAAGAGGGTATAGAATATATGTATACATATATAATATATACATATATTCTAAGCAGATATGGAAGAAATATAACAATTACCTGTATATTATATATGTATACATATATTCTAAGCAGATATGGAAGAAATGTAACAATTACCTTCTTCATTCCTGTAACTGGGCACATGGTCACAGCTGATATTTATGACATTCTTTTGACTACTCTATATATTTCTTCATCTTCAGCAAGTAACTCTGTGGTCATAAATATTTGCTTGGTGGGCTGACCCAAAGCTTCCTTCCTAAAGATTCTGGGCCATTATGTGTACTCCTGGTAGTGAGTTTTTGTAGTTTCCATTTTCTCTGACCACAGGACTTAATATTATTTGGAAACACCCTATGGATCATCTGAATTCCAGACTTATTTCTCATCTTCAGTGTGTAGTAGCAACCCAACTTCTTTTCAGTTAGGATAAGTCACTCTTTCTAGTACAGTAGTCAACATTTTGCCTATTGGAAAGTGAATGTCTCCAGAATGTGTCTTCTCTTCAAGTTTAATGGAACTCTTGCTGGATCTCCTGATGGAATCATTTGGGAAACTAAGATCTTTAGACCAACAGACTTGAGATGAAAAGATCCATAAAAACAGTGGTGAAAAGATGCACTCTAATTTCTACTTCTTGACTCATGGTCATATGAATCCTGGTTATAAAAAATATATATCACATATATTAATGATGATTTTCTACAACATCCCAGAGGGTCTTACCTCAGGCCAATCAGGCTTTGCCACCCACCTGGTATGTATGAAAAAAGTTGTTCCATTAATTTATCAGAACAACTACTTTATGGTAATGGGAACATAATAAGACCAGTAAACTCCATAGTTATCAACCCCATCGCCATGCTTCACTTCCTGGGAGATTATTTCCTTGATCAGAAGTTAAAATGTGTGTAACACTAAGACAGTGAATAGGGTGTTTTGTAAGTCCATAGATTTTGGTTTCAACAGAAGGATTAAGTAAGAGAATACGAATCTATAACCAAAGTAACTGCCTATTTCAGGGAGAACAATGTTTTGACCTTTCCACAAAAAAAAAAAACCACTGTTACCAACCTGCTACTGGGAAGCTGTTTGATTCTACTAGGGAATAGTAGAGTATGGAAACTCAGTATTGTTTTCTGATATTGGCAGGTTGAGCACAGAGCAGTGGTTGTAGCTGGGTAGCTCTTGGTGATTAAAGGTCATTTTTCTTACTCCTTATATAATATCCATCTCTGCCTCACTGCCCATTTTATATCTAAGTCTATTAGGCAAGAAAAAAGGATAGCTGGAGAAAATCTGACTGTCATCCACAGGGTGATTTATCTTGTTTAATTGTTAATCCTTCTTGAACGTTTACATGGAACACAAATATCTTTATATTCTCTGCCCCTTCTGAATGGCCTATGTACATACCTCTTTGCCAGACCTCTTTGTTACCAAGTTTCTGCCAATTCCCTGCCAAACCATTAGATCCATACCTCTGGCCATCTCTCCTTCCAGGCAAAGTGAACAACCAGATGCAATGTCCAAACTCTTGTCCACTGGGAAGGATAAGCTGTTGCCCTTCATTATGAAGCTTCACACATGCTTGATTTAGGATTAGAGGAGTTAATGGAAAAGACCTGGGCATTCTGGTGAAGCTGCAGACCAGCTGCTGCCCACACCAACAAGAAGAGCTAGAAGGTCAGTAATACTGTGTAAGTCAAACACTTGGCATAACACTGGCATTCAGAGCATAAAAATAGATGTTTTCCATTTCTACTTTCCAAATCTCACAGACATTTCTCTTATGGGCACTCAGTGAAGGGAATTTTGGGAAACATAGTTTAGCTAATTGACAAGCTGAAAGCTGTCACCTAGGGCAATGATACTATGGATGAAGAGAACCATCTGAAAAATGTAAATTGAAAGTGGTGGTAAGGAAGGTAGCTGTCAATTGTGATATTAGTTCACATGATTGAGTGAATGGTTGTATCACCAACTGAAAGAGATAATAAAGAGGATAGGGATGCCTATCTTATTTCTGACAATTAAGTTTCCATTACAACTTAAAAATCCCATTCTTACCACTAAAATTAGGGAATAATTCCCTTGTAACATCACCATTATCTTCTCTACTATAGATGGATAGCCCCCGTAGAGCTTTTGAAGTATACCAGTATTCCTATGACTAATTAATTTTTGATGATGGTCAAAGGAATGTCCTAGGGGGCCACCCATTATGGTAAAAGGGTGGTTCAACTATTTGCTAAAAATAGATTTATTCCAAAAATTTCATCTCCCTGAGCATTCAGACTCTCTCTTCTATACATGATGTCAAGAATATTAGAAACACACACTCAGGTGGAAAATTTGAAGAATGTTTAAGAAAGATAATTTACATAGCTGTGAGGGAGGCGTAAGGAAACCAAATACATTTTGGAACACCAGTGTTAATATCAGAGAAGAACCATGACCAGTCTGTGATGGTTAATTTTATGTGTCAATTTGACTAGGCTAAAGGATGTCAAGATAGTTGGTAAAACATTATTTCTGAGTGTGTCTGCCATGGTATTTGTGAAAGAGATTAACATTTGTGTACAGATTATACTGACCAATGCAGGTGGCAATCATCTAATTTTCCCAGGGACTGAGTAGAACAAAAATGTAGAGGAAGGGCAGATTTGCTCCCTGCTTGAGATGAGACATCCATCTCCTCTGCTCTCAGACATCAGTTCTTCTGGTTCTTGAGCCTTTGGACTTGGATCATCAATTCTCCTAATTCTTAGGTCTATGTATTTGAACTGAGTTATACCACTGGCTTCTCTGGCTCTCCAGCTTGCAAATGGCAGATAGCAGGACTCCTTGGCCTCCAAATTGTGTGAGCCAATTCTTATAATAAATATATATTATATAAATCCGTTTATTTATGTGTAGCTACTTACATCTATATTCTATATAGCTACTTGCATCTATATTCTCTCTCTTCTCTCTCTCTCTCACTATATATATATATATATATATATATATATATTTTCCTATCTATCTATAATCTATCCCCTATTAGTTCTGTTTCTCTCAAGAACCATAATACAGAGTCGTAGGCCTAAAACAGTGGTTCTTAAAAGGGGAATATTTTGCCACCGAGGGACATGTGGCATCTGGAGATACTTCTGATCATACAGCTGGGGGGTTTCTCTTGGTATGTAATGTGTAGAGGGCCAGGTATGCTGCTGAACATGCTACAATGCACAGAGTAGCCTCTTTCGAGAGCAAAGAATTACATATTCCCAAATGTCAATAATGCCAAGTTTGAGATACCATGGCCTCAAAAGCTTTAAAAGGTAAGGGAGACTAATTTAAGTAAGTTGGAGAGGGTAACTCTGGAGAGGAATGCCTGAAAAGATCAATGATTCCCAAGTACCTAGCACTTCCAGAGCCCAGAAAATAAAAACCTGATATAACTTCTTTCCTGCTTTCCTATACCCTGCCTATGCTTCCAATAGGGTGAATCCACCTGTGTATCTAATGACAAGAAGGCTGAAAGATACTGACTGTAAAATATAGCTTCTTAGCACAGAGAAAAGAGAAGCCAGGTAAAGAGTGGATTGGAGTGGCGAATGGAAAGTACCTACTTGATGTATATGACTTGAGGATATACATGACTATCTAGGAAAGGACTGTGAATAGAAAAAAGTTGTAGGATAAGACATGAAGGACAACATGTAAGTGATTGTGGCAGAGGAAATGAACTTTACAAAATATCAAATAATAAAGCAAAAATATTGGAGGAAATACAAAGGCTTTCTTAATGCTGGCACCACCAATCCATATGGATAGTCCAAATGGGGGCCGATGTATTTCACTTTTCTTTTACTTCTTTTCTTACACTGGCTGTATATAGCATCCAGTAAGCATCAGATATTTTGCTTGTTCAGATATTGGTTTCTTATCAATCAGTAGCTTACAGGTGTTTTCACTAGATATTAAAAGCACTTTTTATGGAACACTCAAATCATACTTTCTCCCCAAACAAATCAGAACATAATCAAACAAGCTCCACTTTATTTAATTTGTAAGATTTCTATGGGAAGAAATGTCTAAAGGCTAAATTTTTAAAAACAAAACATCCACTTTATTTCTTTGTTTTTCACTCTTTGGCCTAAAATTTTAAACCATAAAGGGACATCATCTGAATGATGTATATGTAGAACACTTGGGCTTTGGATTTGATATCCTTGGAAGCACTGAATATGCCATAGATATATAAAGAAAGAAAAGAGCTGTTTGTAAAACAAATTTGTTTCTGCATGCACAACTTGTGAGTAATAAGGCAACTTTCAAAAGTAAAAATTTAAGGACCTTTAGATCACTTTTTAAAATGTGACAACAAAAACATATTTTCAATATCCTTGATAAATTAAAGGCACTATTCAAAATCAACTTTATTAACTTTTTAGTAGTATTGATTTTGTGTTGTATACACATATTTGCATTTGCTTATGACTTTGAGCAATTTTAGTGAAATTATCTCATTTATATGCATGTCCACCATTTACTTGCAAATGTGAACTGATGAATCTCATAAACATCTGAACTTCTGTATTCAGAGGAAAAATAACATCTGTTTTAAGGAAAACAAAAGTTTCACAACTGTTTCAAGGGATTTAAGGTTATATTATCTTGTATTTGCAGATTCAACAGTTAAAATATATGTGTGTGAATGTGATATGTGTGCGATATTTTGTAGATATTCTTAATATCAAAGAGGGGGAGACAGAGGGAGAGACAGAGAGAGAGGAAGAGTACTTGCGTAAAAAAGGAAAACCCTTATTTTTATTTACAGGTTCTGTTTTGTTGTTAGTATGGTATAATGATTGGGAAGCAGTAAGACAAAAAGGAGTACTGAGACTTCTAGAATTAACTAATCGCTATAAATTATTTAGCCAGGATCTCAGATGTGTGTAGAAATATTTAATAATATTAATATTATTATGGAAGCTGCCTCTGGAACATGACCCTAGTATTTTTTTCCAAGAAATTCTTGTCCAGGAGGATTAGACTATAAACCAATAAATAACTTCATTGCTCACTTTAGGAACTTCTTAAAAATCAATTTATCTGACGGTTCAAGTAGCAACATTCTTAGGGCAAAAGGTTGATGGCATGGACAAATAACATACTTTTCAGAACAATAGATCACCTAAGTGGGCAAACCATTGACTTATCAAAAACAACTTACTTTAACAAGAGTCATGTCTCTGTGTCCGTTACCCCCTAAACTTCATTCAATCACGACCACATCCCCACATTAAAATACCCAGCTAAAGCCACCAACATACAGAATGTAAAACCCTTTAACCTATACTGCTGATGTTTCTCTTCTGAGCCATTGTAACACTCTATCAAGTTGATGATCTTCCTTATGGCAGGAGATACACTCAATTTTTCTTGATCAGCAAGATTCTTGTCAACTCTTAGGGAGTCAGCAGTTGAAAAAGTCAAGGGGTTGGTTATGGGGTACAGCAGTATAGTATTTAAACATATTTATCTCTATGGTCATCTATTATTTTTTGCTGTGGGTTATCAATGCTTTAGAAATATGCCATAAAGTTATTAGCTACACATCATTGAATTATTTGTTTCTAATGTAAAAATTGGTAATGAATTCCCCCTACTCGGTAGATTTCCAAATTACGATTATTCATGCAGCTGTGTTATACTCAGGAAAATCAAACCAACGTTATAAATTTAAGCATAATTAGGGCTATAAAACTGTTACCAAAAAAGTCAAATGAAAGTCTTGTGGATTATGCTCCATTTTAGGTTTTGCAGGAAACTCTTGCCTTCCAGTATGTGAGAAAACTCTA
This sequence comes from Lynx canadensis, assembly GCF_007474595.2. NCBI lineage: Eukaryota > Metazoa > Chordata > Mammalia > Carnivora > Felidae > Lynx > Lynx canadensis. Next base: position 46,047,371 of record NC_044319.2, on the reverse strand, counting down.
CCTCATACCTAGTTTCTGGGAAACAATGTAAAGGTTCAGGAATCATGAAGTGAACAGTAATGAAGGTATGAAAGCATAGAAGTTGAAGACACTTTTATAAAAATGCATTTTAGGGAAGCAGTTCAGTTTGTGTAAATCATCTTATATAATGCCTGAATTTATCAGTTTGAACTTAAAATGTGTTAACAACGTCTGAATATAGAATACTCTACTGCATCTGACCAGGACAGCCTTAAAGTTCCCCTCAGGCTTCTGATTTCCTTTTCCTTAGAGCACTTACTTTAGAAAACTTAAACTATAAATTCTTTGTCCCTTTGAGATATAAATCTCCTCCCAGACCCTTGTCAGTTTTAAAACCCTTGTCTTGCTCAGTAGTCTGGGAGTTATCCCTTTGAAATGTAATCATCAAGGAGGATCTAGTTTCTGTGGGAGCAGCCTAACTTCTACAACCAACAATTTGCAAATTTGGTTGGCCTTTATCACAGAGAAAACATTTGCAAACTCAGGAATAATGACAAGATTAACTGCCAGTCAGTGTTTTGACTTTGTTTATGTGATAAAATTCTACAAGAGGAAAATTTCTAAAACAGTTGAAAATTAAGACTCATCTAGGCATGATGAACATTCAAAGAAACCCAAACCAAAATCCACAATATTCTAAAAAAAAATAAGGTTACTCATTCATCAATATATCCCAAGGTGACAGTAGGGTGGATTGTATCATCCTTTATTTATTTTTCTTTAAATTCTTTAATGTTTACTTATTTTTGAGAGAGAGGAAGAGAGAGACCAGGTCCAAGCAGGGGAGGGGCAGAGAGAGAGGGAGACACAGAATCCGAAGCAGGTTCCAGGCTCTGAGCTGTCAGCACGGAGCCCAACACGGGGCTTGGACCCATGAACCGTGAGATCATGACCTGAGCTGAAATCAGACACTTAACCAACCGAGCCACCGAGGTGCCCTGTATCACCCTTTATAAAAATCCACTATAAATATATTTCCTGGGGCGCCTGGGTGGCTCTGTCGGTTAAGCGTTAAGACTCTTAATTTTGGTTCATGTCATGATATCACGGTTTGTGGGATCAAGCCCTGGCTGGGCTTATGCTGACAGAGTTGAACCTGCTTGGATTCTCTCTCCTGTGTCTCTGCCCCTTCCCTGGTCTCACTTTCTCTCTCTCAAAATAAATAAACATTAACTAACTAACTAAATAAAATTATTTATGTATATATATACATTGCCCTCTATCCAAATTTCCCCTAGAAGTTCCATCTTCTTCTTTACACTGTTTTTGTTTTGTTTTAATTTATTTTGAAAGATAGAAAGATAGAGCACTCCTGCATGTGAGCAGGGGAGGGGCATAGAATCCCAAACAGGCTCCAAACTGTCAGGAGGCACAGAGCCTACCCCACACCTCTCAACTGACTGTGCCACCCATATGCCCCTAAAAGCCACATTCAACAGAATATTTAACAAAAGGAAACATGCTACTACTATGATTTCAGGAATTTTAAAAAGATAAGAATAATGTATATAGTTTGATGACATTTTGCATTGGAAGAAATGTATGTAAAAATACCCAAAAATAAATAGCAGTTACCTATGTTTACTGAAGTTTGAGTGGTATTTATTTTACTTTTATTCTTAAATGTGCTTTCAAATTTGTACAGTAATCATGTCTCTTATGACAAGAAACTTCCTTTTTTAGGCAATAAAAATCTCAATACACATTAATAAAATGAAGGAACAGAAAACCAACCAATGACCTATACCAAGTCATACACAAATTTGTTAACAATGGAAAAACAAATATTAAAGCATCAATATTTATTAAGTCTGGTTATATTTTTCTTGTATTCATACAGAATGTATACTTCTAAACTGCTTTTAAAACTCACACATGGCTTCAGATATAAATAGCGCCATGTCAAAATAGTTGCCATGTGTATGTTTTATGGAATTGAGAAAAAAACCCAGAAGCTATTTATTCAGAGTTTGCTATATAGTAAGGTAGTTCAGCTGCAACCACTATCCCTGGCATTTGCCAGAGACTTGAAGGCAGGCAGCAAAGTGGAATCATTTTATAGTAAAAAATCAAAAAAGGAAATGGCTCCAGATATGTTCTGATTAGATGTCGTTGGCACGGTGTAGCCAAAGATGGGCTAACTGGAAATGGAGTATCTTATGTAATTAGTTTTGTGAGGTTTTTTATTAGTTTTGTATGACTGTCTTTGGTTGGTCCTGAGTTGGAAGCTATCTTCAAATACAGTCACATTGGGAGTTCAAGTTTCAAAACATGAATTTGGGAGATCGGATACATCTCAGTTTATAATACTATATTTATGTTTACTCTCTAGTGTTTAGATAGTTAACAATCTCCCATAAGTGCTATACATTAGTCCATCTAGGCTGGCTTTACCTCAGGTGGAGGACTATATTCTAAATGAGAACTTAAATGAGCATATTCTGCTTGATAGCCTCCAGTTTCAGTTTTGAGGCAGGGTCCGTCAATAAATCTAGATCAGGGTTCTCAGTGAGTGTCTGTGAAAAAAAACTGAATTTGGTATAGAAAGTTTCCTGAGGTGAGGCAATCACATATTCCCCCATCTTCTGATTCAGAGGTGAGATAGTGTCAGGTCATGGTGTTGTGATGGTGAATAGTAATGAGAGAGGGAAAGAGTAAAGATCTCCCAAGAGGTTAATTGGTTTGTTAAAAATGTGTTGCAGATTCTCAGTCAGTAGTAATGTCTGTACTGAATGAGGAACCATGAGATCAAGCAGGGAGCCTAGAACTAATTCAGCAGAAGTATCAACAAGTTTTATAGTGGCAATTATTGGCCAAAGACAAGGGAGGTAAGCCTTTGCAACCAGGTCAATGATGAGGCTACAGTAAATGATAGGCATTTGATGGTTTAAAGTTGCACTAAACTCCAAGGGCTTTCCCAGATTTCTAAAATACAAATAGACAAAGGAGCTTTTTGTTGTTTAGAATGGCTAGAGAAAGAGGCTACATAAGAGTTTTATTTGGGTTACAAAAGTCCTGATCATGTTTTGGTTATCAGAGGAGAGCCTTCTTACTAAAGACTAGTCAATTCGTAAGGGGATGTTGCCATCTTGGAAAAATTTGGCACTCATTGTTTGCAATGTTCAGTTAAACCCAGAAATCTTATTAATTGGTGTTTTCGTGAGGATCTAGAATAAGTCTGACTAGTCTTTAGTCTACTTAGAGAATGTTTTCCCCTTCTTAGATATGTCACACACTAAACAATAAGTATATTTTGGCTAAATTGTAATTTGTTTTTAGAAGTTTTATGTCTCTCTTCTACTAATGCTGAAAGCAAGTAAATGGAATGCTTTTTCAGATACCTTGTTTTCTGAACAAACTAGAAGCTCATCTACATATTATATCAGAATTGAATCACAAGCAAATTTAGTTGTTTTGGTTTTTGAGAAGAGATCCAGGTAAAATAAGAGGATATTTCAGTGAACCCCTTAGCCATGTCTGTCCATGTGTATTGCTGTCCTCCCCAAGTAGAGGCAAAAAGGTATTGATTATCTTTTTCTAGAGGCACACTGTAAAAGGCTGAGCAAAAATTCACTAGTGAAGCAAGTGGCTTCAGGAATGATTGTTGTCAGGATGGCATTTGGTTTAGGTATTGCAAGTGAGCAGTAGAGAATGAATCTGTTGATGGCCTTGAGGTCTTGAAAAAAAAAAATAGTATCTTCCTCTATTGGTTTCTTTCCTGGCAAGATGGAAGTACAACCAGGGCTAATGCAGCATACGAAAAGATATTTGGATATAAGGCTCACAACTATGGGTCTGAGCCCTTCCTTTGCTTCTCTTTTCAAGGGAGATTAGGAAAGTTTTGGTAATGGTTTGGTAAGATGTATCTGACCTTTAATAGATCCTACTTAAATTATTGTTTCTATGTCATTAATGCCTAAGACAAATTTTTTTAAAAACAATTTTTAAAACACTTTTAGGTTTACAATAAAATTAAGAGGAAGGTACAGATTTCCCCATATACCCCTACATGTGCATAGTCTCCCCCATTATCAACATCACTCACCATTATCAGCATCATACATATATATATATATATAACCAAAAATGAACTTACATTGTCATATCATAATTACCCCAAAGTCCATAGTTTATCTCAGAGTTTGCTCTTGGTGTTTTATATTCTGTGGGTTTGGACAAATATGTAATGATATATATCCATTATTATAATTCATACAGCATATTTTCAGTGTTCTAAACTCTTCTGTGCTCTGCCTATCCACCCCCAAACCCAAACCCATGGGAACCACTGATCTTTTTATTGTTTCCATAGTTTTACCTTTTCCAGAATGTCACGTAGTTGGAATCATACAGTCCATACCTTTTCAGATTATATTCTTTTACTTAGGCCTTTGCATTTTATCCATGTCTTTTCATGGCTCCATAACTCGTTTTCTTTTAGCACTGAATAATATCCCATTGTCTGAATGTACCACAGAATATTTACCATCCACCGCCGAGGGTGTCTTGGTTCTTTCCAAGTTTTGGCAATTATAAATAAAGCTGCTATAAATATCCTTAAAGTGGTTTGTATGTGAACATAGGTTTCCCTCTCCTTTAGGTAAAAGGAGCACGATTGATGGATCATATATATCATAAGAGTCTCGTGTTTCAGTTTGTATTTTCCTGATGACATATGATATGCAACATGTTTTTATACCCATATTTGCCATCTGTGTGTTTTATTTTGTGAGGTGTCTGCTAAGGACTTTGGCCTGTTATTTAATCAGGTATTTTGTTTTATTATTGCTGAGTTTTAAGAGTTCTGTGAATATTTTGGATAATAGTCCTTTCTCAGCTGTGTCTTTTGCAAATATTTTCTCCACAACTGTGGATTGTCTTCTAATTCTTTTGACATTGTTTTTTGCATAGTAGAAGTTTTTAATTTTAATGAGGTCCATATTAGCCAATTATTTTGTGCATGGATCAAGCCTTTGGTATTGTATCTAAAAAGGTGTCATCATATCCAAGGTCGTCTAGATTTTCTCCAATGTTATCTTCTAAGAGTTTTATAGGTTTGGATTTTATTTTCTTTCTTTCTTTTCTTCTTTATGCCTTTTGAGGGAGAACAAGCAGGGAAAGGGCAGAGAGAGAGAGAGAGAGAGAGAGGATCCCAAGCAGGCTCTGCACTTATAGCGTGGGGCTTAAACTCATGAGCCGTGAGAGCATGACCTGAGCTGAAATCAAGAGTTGGACACTTGACCGACTCAGCCACCCAGGCGCCCCTATAGGTTTGCATTTTATATTTAGGTCTGTGATCCATTTTGAGTTACTTTTTTGTGAAAGGTGTCAGATTTGGGTCTGGTTTCATTTTTCTGAACGTGGGTGTCCATCTGTCAAAGAGATTTCCTTTGAAATCAGAATAAAATATACGCTTTTACCTTTGCCACCAAATTCCTGCATAATTTGGCCTTGTTACATTCCAAATTTCACATCTTACTTTTCCCTCCTTGATCACTATTACTCAATCACACTAATCTTATTTCTCTTTCTAGATCAAACCAAATTCATTCCTACTTTATAACCTTTGCACTGTCCCATGACTTTCAGGAGCTTGCTGTTCCTCTAGTCAAGTCTTACCTCAAGTGCCACTGCCACAGAGAACGTACTTCTGACCCACCCAGCAATTATTTTCTCTCACATTAAACTGTTTATTTCATCCATGGCCTTTATCAAAATTTGAAATTATCTCTTTAGTTTTGTATTTTCATTTTTACTCTCTGTGTTCCTCAAGAACACATTGATAAATTTATGAGGGTACTTGCATTATTTTTTATATCACTGTTCTCAGTATAACCATGCAGTAGAACCTCAATAAGTTTTTATTTAATAAAGGAATGATCATGGTTGTCAACAGTATGAAAAACAAATCTCACAACCTCCAAAATAACCAAGTTATATAATAATGACTTATGTTTAACAGATAGTAAAAATTGCTATCTCTTGAATTTTCATTTCCAGTAGAAATTCCAGCAAGTCACGCTGTAATAAAGTTTTACTTGTGAGAAACAATTGAATAGATATTAGCGGAGACAAGTGAGATAAAAATTAGCACCCCTGAAATCTATACACAACATTGATTTTTAAATGGTGCCTAAACTACATGTAATTCTCCTTCACAGGATAATTATTCAGACTGAATGGTTGTTCACTGAATCAAAGTCTATTCATATGTTCCAAATGCATTGACTTTAGAAATGATTTTGAACATAGTTACTGAGAGTCAAAAAAAGGGAAAAAGAAGGCAAGATTTCAAAATGTTCTAAGCCTTTGTAGCTCTACCCCTGCTTACCCTTCCCCACCCTGCCCTCCCCACTCAGGCTGGATTGAAAAAGAAAAGAAAAAGGATTCACAGCGTTAGAAATACACATTTTCATCACTCCATGGCAACCAAGTGAAACATTTAAAAATCAATTGTGGTTGATTTTTTTCTGCACAGAAGTTGATAAATTTTATAGATTGGTTTTCGTATTGCCTTTGAATAATTCACAGTGGCAATATGTGGTAGAGCCCCCATATATTCAGGGTTCACTCTGGGCCACTAACTTTTCTCATTTAACCCTGACAATTATTTAATGACATTGATTAGAATAATCAGTCTTACAAATGAGACCTTGAAGTATAGGAAAGTTAGACAACTCATTCAAGGTTACACAAATCTGAGTAATGGTGATAGAACATATTCTCAAGTTTATCTGACTATGTAAAGCCTGTGTTTTACCCATAAACAATTATCTCATATTTTTTCACCTACAGACACATGGGTAGCAGATCTTTTAATACTTATTTATCAACTCTTTCTAATATTTAGCATCAGTATTATGTATTATTATTTTAAAAGATACTTTTATTGTTAAGTTTCATAAACACTTATTTTGGAATAAAAAAAAATGTTAGAGTTGAAAATGGACCTTCAGGATGTTCTCATTATAATCTGCTCTTGGAAGTATACACTGGTAAGATCTAAGTGGAAAATAATACATTTTAAAAGCTTTAACTGTCACAGTATATCTACCTCAAGAAATACAGTCTTAAAGAAAATCCTTAGGGGTAAATTGAATATAATTTTATTATATGACTATATGTAAAGGAGGAATCATGAAAACCTATGAATAATCAACTAATTCATAGAGGATTGATTAAATAAATGATGGAATGTTATGCTCCCATGGAAATTGTGTTTTTGAAGAATATTTAGTACACAAAATATTTGATTACATAGGAATGCAAATTTGAATAAAGGATAAAATCCCAATTTCAGTACAATATGTGGAACTGTGTTTTAGAATGGAAGGAAATAAATACATATGTGTGTTAAAGATAAATTTTCTAGTCCAAAAGAAGAGTTTTAAATCAGTGAGTATTTTTTGTGTTTCTTTTTTTTTCTTAGATGAATGAAACTTTACACAGAATCACAGAAGAACAGAGTTTTTAAAAAACATTAAGTAAGCACTAATGTTGCCTCAAGTATGCTGACACAAAGTGCGAAAGACCTAGGTGGATCCTTAGCCAAAGAGAAGAATTGAATTACTACTTCTGTACTAAGCAGATTCTAGTGCCTTCCTATAGCTGAGAAGGGGATTGAGAATTTGGTGTTATTTAAGTTATATGGGTATCTTTAAAATGATAAATTCTGTCTCTGGCTAAATCAAGGGCAGGCAACTCCATCAGGACATTTTAGCAGTCAGAACAGCAAAGATAAAAGAGAAAGGCACTGTGTTCTCGACCTATTCTCTTCCCTCCCACCCAAACACAAAGTGACCTAAATGGACGTGCTGGGTACCTTTGACCCTTTTCATAACACCAAAGCATTTAGGGACAAACACCTTTATCTTTCAAAAAAATGAGCATTTTTAAAGAAGATATATATATATCTATATAAACACTTAGGGGATATATCTATATCTATCTATATATCTATATCTATATCTATCTATCTCTATATATCTATCTATCTATATCTATCTATATCTATATCTATATTATCTGTATAGTAGATACAGTAGTCTGGAATTATAGGAGGTGGCTTATGTGTGACAAGCTGGCTTCCTCTGAATTGGGTGTCTTGAGTATTTGCACAGGCATAAAAAAGAAATGCCTGTCCCTAGATGTTTGACATCTGAAATTTATGACAGTTGGGTGTGTGTGTTGTAACCAAGGAGTGAGAGTCTAACTCAAAACTGGGTCAAGACAGCACTTGTGATATATGATAGTACAGTCTCTCCAGGAAAGTACATTTTCTAAAACACAGTCAATAATGTACCAAACATAGCTTTGATTCCTAAATTGAAACTGTTTTACTGTAAGTTGCATCTGTAGGTCTGTATATGCATGTGAGTGTGTGTAAGTATAATCCTTCAACCTTTAGCTGCTTTAGAGGCAATTATCAAAAGGAAGCAAGTTATTTTTCAAAGAAGTTATTGGGAAGAAATAGACTAGGCCCCGGAAATTGATTTTTTTCGAAGTCCTTTTATAATGACATTCACTGATATTGTAATGTCAAACTTAAAAATCTAATGGCCGGTTATTTTAGTAGCAAAATGAATTGGTTCCTGAATAGCAGAGGAACTGCAATTTGGAACAAGCAAACTATGGTGAACCATAACAAAGTCCTAAAAGACCAAGGGAAGGTCAATTTTGATTAGGTTTTAGGTAGAAATTGGAGAGGGTTGGTTTGAACAAAAGTTCATTGGAAAAGACCAAGAATTCGAGATTATGATGGTTTCTCATTTGCTACAATGAGTGGTTAGTGCTGTGCTGCTGGGGCAAGGAGAGATCTTCCTTCTTTCGCTAAAAAGCAGGAGATAATATTTCTATGTGAAGAATGTCCTCCCTTGTCAAATAATTCTAATCTTTTCCTGCTGATTATGTAGGCTGCAACACGTGGTATGTGTGGGAGAGCACCCCCTTCAGGGTTTTCTGATTCTGTTTTTAATGAGGCTTCTTTTACTCATTTCACAGTAAAAATATTACCATTGACTATCTTACATACTTTTTATTTTATTATTTTATTTTATGTTTATTTTATTTTTGAGAGAGACAGACACACACACACACAGAGAGAGAGAGAGAGAGAGAGGCAGAGAGACTCACAGAATCCAAAGCAGGCTCCAGGCTCCGAGCTGTCAGCACAGAGCCCAACATGGGGCTGAAACTCACAAGCCTTAGAGCCATGAGATCATGACCTGAGCTGAAGTAGGACACTCAACCAACTAAGCCACCCAAGTGCCCTTTATTTTATTTTTATACATACTCATTTTTATGAAGTTTTCTGCAATGTACATGTTAATCTTTTGTAAATGCTGAAATAATCATTATAGAAAATATCAGCCACTTTAAAAGATTATTATATTCAGATGTACTCTGGATAAAGAATCTACTAAATATTAGCTTTCTGATATCACATTTAGAAGTTAACGTTTTGGGGATGCCTAGGTGGCTCAGTCAGTTGAGCATTTAACTCTTGATTTTGGCTCAGGTCATGATCCCAGGGTTCATGAGATTGAGCCTCGTGTCAGCTCTGCACTGAGTGTGGAGCCTGCTTGGCATTCTTTCTCTCTCTCCTTCTGCCCCTCTCCCCACCACACACAATCTCTCTCTCTCTCAAAAAAAAAATACATATATATATATATATATATATATATATATATATATATTTTAAAATGTTAACGTTTTCTAAAGGACTATGCTTATTTTAAAATGAGATTATTTGACATTTCCATCATCTTTATTATTGTACTATTTATTAAACATTTCCCATTGGCATACACCCTGTTCATATGGACAGAAAATAAAAATACTTCTTGGGGAGCTTACTTTCCAAGAGGTTTGGGGTTTTTTTTTTAATGAAAGTTTTATTATTTGGACTTCTTGTGTTATTTCTCAGTTGATCTGATTGTGTGATGACCTTTACAATTTTCTTGCTTACATATCCTACTCATCACCATCTCATAAGTTGTTTCTCACAGGAGAAGCACAAATATAAGTAAGGCAATAGGATATAGGGAGAGTAGTGAGTTTTTGTTGTTCCTTCATGAAATAAGGAAAAAGATCTAATATATGTAGGTGATGGTCAAAATGAGGCAAATTTAGTTGTAGCATTAAAAAGATTGAGGTAACTGGATAATTTGAAACAGAGTGGATTGATTGACTTGCAACATTTTAAGTTCTTCCACATACAAAATGGAGTGGATATTGGATGATTTTCCTTGGGTATATTTCATAAGGAATTCTTATATTGAGAGAGAATAATTATGACTTTTAAGATCAATTCCAATTGTGCTATTTTGCATTTTTTAAAGTTTAGATACTCTAGAACCAAAGTAAAATAAAATCACTTAAAACGGGGACAAAATGGAGATAGTCAATGCCATGCATAAAGAAGAATGAAACTTAGCCTCAGCTAACAGGAATATACAGTGGTTGTCCGAGATTGCAGAGAACCATCAGCCCATTTTCAAATGCCAAGTCTATTCATGCCATCTCTGGGCTTTGTTATTCACCTAATTCAGCTACCCTAGTGGAAGACCACCAGGTAGCCAATCAACTGAAAAAGCCAAATAACTTCCATATTTATTCCACAAAAATCTATTGGTCTATGAGCAGCTTGCTCACGACTCTTTGCTCCCATAGTCTTGTGTTTCCCAGCTTGCAGGTTGAAACTTTTGTGATAAACTCATCTTTCTGCTTTGTTTTATTCAAGTATGCAGTTCGGTTTTTTATAAGAGGTAAAAATGCTTATCCTTTGAAAACAGTGACTCTTTCATTAAGACATAAGCAATGATTGGGGCTCCTGGGTGGCTCAGTCGGTTAGGCGTCCTACTTCAGCTGAGGTCATGATCTCACAGTCCATGAGTTCGAGCCCTGCGTCGGGCTCTGTGCTGACAGCTCAGAGCCTAGAGTCCTCTTCAGATTCTGTGTCTCCCTCTCTCTCTGCCCCTCCCCTGCCCATGTTCTGTCTCTCTCTGTGTCAAATATAAATAATAATTAAAAAAAAATTTAAAAATATATATTGAAAAAAGACATAACCAATGATTTAGCTAATTGGGTTGTTTGTTTTTAAATGTTTCTACCCTAATTATAACGGCAATAATTAGATCTGCATAGAGATCCAGAGCAGTAATAATAACACATCAAGTGCACTGATATAAGCTCATATTTATATCATCTAAGATAGCCCTCAGGAAACCAAATGTGAATTCTGCATTGATTCTGCAACCAGGTTTATTTTTAGTTTTGTGTTGTTTTTTTTTTTTTTGTTTTGTTTTGTTTTGTTTTGCTTTTGCTGTTGTTCATTTGATAGTTTTCTTATATATTCATATACTAAGGTTAAACACAGTGATCTTACAATATAATCTAAATATTGTATAAACCACTCATTTGCAGACCTGTGTACAACATTCATTATGATTTCACTGATATTGAATTACTGTCCACTTACCATGTATTTTCAATGGAGAAATCATGTTGTATAATTATATCTTCAAGTATCCATCTCATTGACTTCTAACTTTTTCATATCTGATTGGAATTGGAACAAAAACCAAACAAGATTCAAAATATATCATATCTAACTGCCAGATGAAGATTTTGCAGGTATGTGTGCTGGGTTGGTTTTTCTCTCTAAAAGAAAATCTGATTCAATGGCAACATAAACTGTGTGAACTATCCTTTGCATTTCTTCATGATAGTAGTATAAGTTTCCACATCATGACAGTTCCATGGCAGATATTAAGATTTTTCATGAGGAATCCCAGATACACTGAAGAAGCACTTACCAATTTCTATTCTCCCACCATGGCCAGTGTCAATCTGCCATGGTGATGTCATTGATCATGGAACGGGCAGGAAACACAGTTAGCTCAAGACAGCTAAGACATCTCCAGCACACATACAGCAGGATTTGAATTACCTTCTATGTTAATCTTCTATATTAATTCTTGCTTATATGTTTTTACTGTTCTATTGTGTGGGGAATGAAGAGGTATATATTTGTCTTCTTCTTCTTGCTCTATTCTGGTTATTACTCACCAGTAATAGTAATTTGTAAATTACATGTGTGTGTTTTTTTTTAATCTCAGGCTGAGTTTTATGGTATTGTGACTCACTGATGTTTTTTTAAATTAATTTTTATTAATATGTTTTTGCCATGTTTAAGAAAGGCCTTTCCTCCCCCAAATCATAAAGATATCCTCCTATATATTCTAAAAAAATTAAAGGAACATTTTTTTTTGCATTTAGGTTTTTAATCCAAAGAGAATTGATTTCTGTGTTTGAAGAAAAGGAAATTTATTTTGCTTTACTTTCCATGTGGATAGCCAGTTGTCTCATTTATTGTATTGTTTATCCATATCTACTTATCTACAATGACATATCTGTAATATATCAAGTTTCCATAAAAGCATGTGTTAGTTTCTGGGTTCCTCATTTTGTTCTTTTAGGTCATTTATTACATCTTTTTCAATACTAGACTGTCTTATTATTCATAATGTTTATAATAAGTGTTGAAATCTGATAGGACAGTCAGCTCCCTTTTTCTTTTTCAAAATTTTCTTGTATATATATTTTTCTAAGGAAAAAAGAGTAAGTTCTTTTCCACATGAAGTTTAGACTCATTTTGTCAAGTTCTACAAAAAAGCCTATTAGGAATCTTTCCAGAATTATAATGAAGTTCCCTATTGATTTAGAAAGAGTGAACATTTTTATGTGCCATATCTATAGACATTATGAAGTTCTCATTTCGAGGAGTCTTCTTTAATGTCTTTTAATAAAATACTATATTTTTCTCCATAAAGATAATATAGATACATTTCTCAGCAAATTATAGGTTTGCTATTATTTCAAACAATATGTTTTAACATATTCCATTTTTACAACTGTCTTGTGCTTGTATAAATCAAGCAACTCTGCTGAACTTACTACTACTATTATATATTTACAGAGTTTCTTGGGGCTTGAGGAAAAAAAAATCCTATTGCAAATAATGACAAAATGGTCCCATTTAAGTCTTAATTAGGTCTAATGATTTTTCTTGACCCACTGCATTATATAGGAACTCCAGTAAAGTTTTGGGAAAAAGTAGTAATTCCTTTCCTTGCTCCTGGCTTTAAAAGAACTGTTCCTTAAGTTTACTATGAATGATGTCTACTGTAGTATTGTCTATTTATTTTGTTACAATTTGCATTACTTTTTAATTGCTGTATAACAAATTTCAACACATATTCATCATCTTACAGTTTCTGTGGCTGAGATGTGTAGCATATATTAATTGGGTCCTCTGCTGAGGATCTCACAAGGCTAAGATCAAAGTATGACTGGTCACATCCTCACCTGTAGACTCTGCTGGAGAAAGGTCTTCCATGGTCATTCAGGTCATCAGAATTCAGCTCTTTTTTTTTTTTTTTTTTAATTTTTTTTCAACGTTTATTTATTTTTGGGACAGAGAGAGACAGAGCATGAACGGGCGAGGGGCAGAGAGAGAGAGGGAGACACAGAATCGGAAACAGGCTCCAGGCTCCGAGCCATCAGCCCAGAGCCCGACGCAGGGCTCGAACTCACGGACCGCGAGATCGTGACCTGGCTGAAGTCGGACGCTTAACCGACTGAGCCACCCAGGCGCCCCCAGAATTCAGCTCTTAATAGTTGTAGACCTGACGACCCCATTTTCTTGCTGGTTTTCTGCTGAGCAGGCCTCCTGGGGTGGGTCTCAGTTCCTTGCTACACACTCTGCTAATTTTAATCTCTTCCTATAGGAAAGGCAAAGTCTCCTTTTTGAAAGCTCACCTGAAACCTTCAGGCTCCCTAGGATAATATCTTTTTCTCTTACTTTGACTCAAAGTAATGGATTTGGAACCTGAATTAAATCTACCTTCTTTGTCATACTAGTGAACTAATCCCAGGAGTAGACTTTTTTCTATCCACATTCAAGAAGAGGGGATTATACAGGGTGTGTGTACAAGGGAGCAGGATTCTTGAAGGCCAACTTAGATTTCTGTTACCACATTATTCCTTACCAATTAATATCATCCTTTTCAATTCTTGGTTTACTGTGATATTGCATTTTTTTTTCAATGTTTATTTATTTTTTTGGGACAGAGAGAGACAGAGCATGAACGAGGGAGGGGCAGAGAGAGAGGGAGACACAGAATCGGAAACAGGCTCCAGGCTCTGAGCCATCAGCCCAGAACCTGACGTGAGGCTCGAACTCACGGACCGCGAGATCGTGACCTGGCTGAAGTTGGACGCTTAACCGACTGCGCCACCCAGGCCCCTTTTTTTTTTTTAATTTTTTTTTGATATTGCATTTTTAAATATAATTATCCTTATACCTATCCCAGAAGAATCAAACCTAGCCTTAAAGTAAATCTTTAAATCAGGTAGTATATACTTCAATTGTTTTGGTCAAATTTATTTTGAATATGCTAAATCCAATGTATGTTAATATAGATACAACTGACTTTTTTTTTTTACATAGAGACCTGATATACTCTGATCTTATGTATAATTTCTATCATCTTTATAGTGGAATTATTAGAATTTTCTATACACACAATCAAATGGAAATAAAGATGGGTTTTGTTCTTTCTTTCCAATTTGTATACCTTTTATTCATCTTCACACCTAATACATTGTTTATATTTTCCAATGTTTACTAGAAAAGGTGAAAACAGAAAACTGCGTCTTGGTCACAATCTTAGAGAAAAAAAATTCTGTCTTTTACCATTGAAGGAGTTACCTGTAGGTTTTTCATAGATTGTCTTGATCAGATTGAGGAATTTCCCTTCTATTTCTAGCTTCTGAAAATTTTTAACATGAGTGGTGTTGAATTTTATCATATATGCATTCTGTATCTATTGAGATGATTATATGTTTTTTTTTCTTATTTTCTTATGTCTTCCGGAGATATGGTAAATTACATTGTTTTATTTCTCAGTGTTAAACCAATCCTCAATTCTGTTATAAACTTCATTTTTTCCATGGTGTTATTTGTTTGTTTTTTTTAGTTTGTTTATTTAGAGTACCCAAGCAGGGGACTTGGGCAGAGGTAGATAGAGAATCTTAAGCACAAAGCCCCACATGAGGCTCAATCCCATGACCCTAGGATCATGACCTGAACGGAAATCAGGAGTAAGACACTCAACCAACTGAGCCACCCAGGCACCCCAAGGTGTTAATTTAAAAAAAAATTTTTTTTAACGTTTATTTATTTTTGAGACGGAGAGAGACAGAGCATGAATGGGGGAGGGTCAGAGAAAGAGGGAGACACAGAATCCGAAACAGGCTCCAGGCTCTGAGCAGTCAGCACAGAGCCCGACGTGGGGCTGAACTCACAAACCGTGAGATCATGACCTGAGCCGCAGTCGGATGCTTAACCGACTGAGCCACCCAGGCGCCTCCTTAAGGTGTTAATTTTTTTAACATACTGCTGAATTTGGTTTGCCACATTTGTTAGGAATTACTGCATTAATGCATTTGTGTTTGAGAGGAACATTTGGCTGTATTGTTCTTTATAATTTCTTGTCTGGTCAAGTTACAGAATGTTACTAAATGACTAAATAACAAATGTTACTAAATGACTGGGGGTGGGGAGTGGTTATTCATTCCTCTTGTATTTTCTGAAAAAGTTTGCACTGAAGTAAAGTTTGCATTGGGTATTATTTATTTTGTAAATCTTTGATAAAATTTACCAGTGAAATCATCTAGGCTCAGTGGTTTGTTTAAAGGAAGTTGACACTAAACCTGGTAATTGGAGAAGAATTTGGTTCAATTTTGCTGTGGATGTTGACATGTTTGATGCAAGTCAGTAATTATTTACTGAGGAGTCTGTATAGCTGAAGTATTTGGCAGAGTGCCAGGCAAATAAAAGAGGCGGTCCTTGTTCTTTAGGTTTGCTAGAGGCATAAGAAAGATAACATTTAGAAGAATAGTGATAATAAGGGTGATTTGTACAGGTAAAGGAATAACTAAAGTATTAGAAGTAAGAAATTTGGAGAGGGGCACCTGGGTGGCACAGTTACTTATGTGTCCGCGTCTTGATTTCCGCTCAGGTTA
This sequence comes from Lynx canadensis, assembly GCF_007474595.2. Taxonomy (NCBI): domain Eukaryota; kingdom Metazoa; phylum Chordata; class Mammalia; order Carnivora; family Felidae; genus Lynx; species Lynx canadensis. The sequence goes on along the minus strand of NC_044319.2, from coordinate 46,031,261 downwards.
TGATCTCATGGTTTGTGAGTTAGAGCCCTGTGCTGGGCTCTGTGCCTACAGTGTGGAGACTACTTAAGATTCTATTTCTCTTCCTCTCTCTCTCTGCCCCTCCCTGCTCTCACACACACACTATCTCTCTCAAAATGAATAAAAAACTTAAAAAAGAGAAAGCATGGAGAATATATAGAGGAAAGAAAGTAAGTTTTTAGGATGCGTAGTTCTTAAAAGACAGTAGTTATTACCACATATAGTCAAATATTTCAGTATCATGTTAGGTGGCCATATATTTTTTTTAATGTTTATTTATTTCTGAGACAGAGAGAGACAGAGCATGAGTGGGGGAGGGGCAGAGAGAGAGGGAGACACAGAATCGGAAGCAGGCTCCAGGCTCTGAGCCATCAGCCCAGAGCCTGCCACGGGGCTTGAACTCATGAACCGTGAGATCATTACCTGAGCTGAAGTCGGTAGCTCAAACGACTGAGCCACCCAGGCGCCCCTTAGGTGGCCATATTTTTATACCACCTGTATCGGAATCTACTTCAGAGTTTTCCTTAATTCATCAATTTTTACTTATTGATTTACATATATATGAAATTTATATATGTACACACACATACATCTATATGTTTATATGTGTGTATGAAAATGTTTGTCTGAACATCACCTACAAATAATGTATGCACCATCAGTGACACAGCCAATAACATCTCTATGACACACTGTGAAATGCTGAGGATAATTATTCATGAGAAGCAAATATGAAGTACATCGTAATTATAACGCAGGCAACCTTCAGTCCCATACTAAAGAACTTGTTATTGTTTCAGCCATCTGTGTAGACCCAAGAGCTTTTCTCAACTGGAGATTGCCATGATCAGAAGTTTGCTTTAGAATGATTTTGAAAGGATCTATAGAAGAATAACTGGATAATGAGGATACTAACAGGCATGTAGCTTTGCTGTTATAATGGACCATCTGATTTTAAGTCTCCATTAACCTCTGTCCCTTTATGATACAGATTTAAGTAAATTTGTTGATTATATGCTCAGAAAAAACTGTTGGTTTGGATTTGGTTTTATTTACTTCAGGGCAGAAAGTTTAATAGTGGATTATTATATTGTTTGTACAACACTCATTGTAGACTTAACATGACTTAAGGAAGGAAATAAATAGCTAAAGTAGGTATTGCAAACCCTCATTTTAGAAAGACAATTTTCCTGAGAATTTTCTTTAAGGGAAGGGTAAGTGTGCCTATCCTTTTAGTCAAAGAATCATTTCCCAAAGCATAGTTAAATGTCATTTCTAAATTTTTGAAGTTATATAATGAAATTTTTTTTGATTGGAATGACATGTCCTTAAACTAAAAGAGTAGCAGTGTAGGGGCGCCTGGGTGGCTCAGTCAGTTAGGCGTCCGACTTTGGCTCAGGTCGTGATCTCGTGGTGTGTGATTTCAAGCCTGTGTTGGGCTCTGTGCTGACAGCTCAGAGCCTGGAGCCTACTTCAGATTCTGTGTCTCCCTCTCCCTCTGCCCCTCCCCTGCTCACACTCTGACTCTCTCTGTCTTTCAATAATAAATAAACGTTAAAAGAAAATTTTTTTAATAAAAAAAGAGTAAGCAATGTATAGTAAAATGTGCTTTTGGGGGCACCTGGGTGGCTCAGTCAGTTAAGCGTCTGACTTTGGTTCAGATCATGATCTCATTGTTCATGAGTTTGAGCCTTGCATCAGGCTCTGCTGACAGTGCAGACCCTGCTTGGGATTCTCTCTCTGCAGCTCTCTCTGTCTCTTCTCCTCTTGTGCTCTCTCTCTCTCAAAATAAATAAATGTTTTAAAAAGTAATTTACAAAATAGTTAGGAATGATTTTTAAGATGTGTGCAATATCTATATAGAACAAGTAGGTAAGTTTGCAGAAGACTTAAAGAGACTTGAATAACCATATTTCTCACTTAAAAGTGCACCTATGCTAAAGATATCACTTACCTTAATTAAGATATAATTTTATGAAATTTCAATAACAATGCTAAATTGAAACTTCTTACAAGCATAATAATTCAAGGGAATATTTTATGTGAATACTTTAAATCATTTTAAATCTGACATAATTAAATGCATGTGTTACTGGCAATATGACAAAAATATAAGTTTCAGTAATGAAACAAAAAATTACATATAATAACTTATTTAATCATAAATTGACATGCAAAACTGGTAAAACTAAGTAGAATTTTAAGTACACACTATTGATATAAGAGGCTAAGCTTTGGGTAAAATATTATATTCCTGTTATCAATCACCAAATCAAAATAAGTCTCAGTACATGACATATTATATGGAAAAAAAGAGACCATAAGAACATTAGAATTCTCTTGTAATGTAAAGGTGAATTCTCTTGTAATATAAAAGTACAGGGCTTTATAAAGACAAAAATCATATAAAAAAATAATGATGTAGGTGGATCTGACCAACATAAAACTTCCAACATAAATAAATGAACAACAGACAAAAACCCAAGAAAAATATATGTGGCATATATGGTAGGTTAATCAGGAAGAAGATTGCTGTTTTTAGAGGCCAATGTATACAAATGGAGTGATTAAGAAGATACAGTCTTCTGTCACACAGCACTAGGTCATATCCCAACAACAAAGCTTAGATTTCAGGTAATTTACTTAATTTCTCTTTGATTCATTTTACTTATCTAAAAATTAGGGATTATAATATTTACTTTACAAGGTATTTTAAACATTAGATGCATTTAAAGATAACATCCCCAAGTCCAGCATATAATAAGCCCTCAAAATTGAACATTGCTAATACTGACTATCCTTTAAATCAGCTTGTTTGGATTTTTTGTCACTTATTTTTAAAAGAATTATAAAATATTTAGAACGTAATACTTGAAGTTCGGGTGGAATAATTACAGACTAAAAGACAGAAACAATGGAGGGAGAGAAGGAAGACCACTCTATGTTGGGGTGAGAAGTTAGTGAGCCTTGTAATGCAGGCCTACAAAGTCTAAACCATAACCTATTTTAATTTGTGACCTAGGTGATGCCTTACTTAGTTTGTATCAAAGGAAAACATGGTAGCACAAACACGTTTTATCACCGAAATTGAGACATGTGCCCAGGTTGAAACTGGTTCCCTGGAAGCAGAGAATAAGGAAGATTTAGCAAATACAAACTTTGTTGTCTTTTTGCTTTCAATCCATAAACTGAAGCCTTGTGGAGGTTGAAAGAACTGGATTATCACTGTATCACAATTAAAAATGATCTGAACCAAAGCAAAATACAAGGAAAGCGTAAGTGGTAAAGTGGGGATCTGGGGAAACCCTGATCTCCCAGGCCTGTCCTAAATGCTCATTATCATCCACTTCCGGATGAGAAATGTGACAAAACTCTACATCACAAAGCTGCTGCTGATTCTTTATCGCAAAGCCTATTACAGGGGTCTGCCCATCCGGATAGTGTTTCAATTGTGCTGAGGCAGAGGACAATTTGGGGGCCATGAAGATGAAATTTAGAGAGTAGACAGAACATAAAGGCTTATTTCTAAGACAGAAATTCCCAAGCCAGATTCCCAACAAAAGGGGAAAAAAAACCTGTGAATCAATACGATCTCTTGTTTTAACCATTAGACATGAAAGTAGCCTGAAGTAAGTTTTTTAAAAAGCTAGTCACATATTTGGGGAATTGTTTCCAAAGTAATGTGAGCTCTGGAGTAGAGAGTTTCTTCAAAGCCCGTCTCATAAATAGCCTTAAGCCTGCACAGGAAATGTGATGTGCAGGATCTGGTGTTTTGACTTCTCACAAACACCGTACCACAGAGTGTTTGTCACTGTTTCTTGAAAGTTTCCTTCCTGACCCCAAAGTTTTAACCTGGCTGGCCATGCGGGAATAATGGGAAAGGGACATGATCAGGTAGGGGATGAACAGGAGCAGGATGAGAGGGGACTCATGAGCCCATCGTGTGCCTGGAAGAAACATCCTACTTTCTGCTCAGGGAAGTAAAGCAAGAATTGCTTTTGTGTCAAGTTAGCAACCCTAACGCACCCCCCCCCCATATGTGTTCAGGCAGATTCTGTTTCCAAGCTAACTGTGTCCTCTTCCTCACCACTTTTTGGGTTGTATACTCATGCTGAGAATTGCCTAGCATTCCTGCATAGAAGATTGGAGGCTTTCAGACCCCTTCCTTGGGCTGAGGAGTGGAAAGTGGGGGGAGGGACGGTATTTAAATTGATCTTTTTTATCAAATCAGCTTTTATAGTTAACTACGTAATTTATTTGTACGGCCAGCCTAGAATACACTTAAATGATGTAAAACCAGAAAAAAATACAAAATGAAATATTCTTAAATCCTTCAGTTTTAATTATTATCCATCTCTTTTTTTTTAAATGAATCTCATTTGTTTGTTTTGTTATAACATTTTTATTTTTCCATTCCTAAAACGGTTTACTTGGAATTGTAATGTGTCAAATCTGAGCATACATTAGATTTTGGAAATTGTCCCAGTTCTGCCACTAAATGGCTTGGTGATCTAGATTTCGACTAATATCGCCCAGGCTCTTAGACATCAGTTTTATCATCGGTAAAGTAAAGGAATTGTACCAGGATATATATTAAGGTAAAACGGACCCTCATAATCAGAGGCTAAGGAGAAGATGCTAGTAAATGGGACAGAGAAGAACGGTTATGTATCTCACTCTTCTAAACATTTGCAAACCAATCAGTAAAACAAAAAAGAACAAAACTGATTATACAAACAACTGAGCATAATACTCATTCTGCTAGTGTATTATTTTATACTAATCACAAGTGATCATGAAAACATTATGTGGCATTATGTGGCATCATTTATCACAAGTGATCATGAAAACATTATGTGGCATATTTTCACTTGGGTTTTTATGGACTAATTTCTATAAAAATCACAACTTGATAATTCATAAGTAAAAGAATTCAACTGTTTATTCAAAATGTAAAACTGAAATTGTAAATGATGTCCCAAGATGTACCTTATTTTTATCAAGATACTTTCTTCTTATCACCATCATATAGCAAGAACCCTTAAATTGAGCTCTGTTGACACAAAATATTTCATTAAAATGGGAGTTATGAAGATAAAAGAAAATGTCTGTAATATGTTTAACTTATAATATTAACTTATACAGTAAAATATATTTGTGAGATGCATTTGAACTATTTATTATATGTGTACTTTACTATATCTTTCAGGATTATTTACTGAAGGATCCTAAAAGAGAATTGGAGCACTTAGAACTCTATTATTTAGATAATATCTCAAAGTCTCATTATGTATTTTCTTTTTTAAAAAAAAATTTTTTTTTTCAACGTTTATTTATTTTTTGGGACAGAGAGAGACAGAGCATGAACGGGGGAGGGGCAGAGAGAGAGGGAAACACAGAAACGGAAGCAGGCTCCAGGCTCTGAGCCATCAGCCCAGAGCCTGACGCGGGGCTCGAACTCGCGGAGCGCGAGATCGTGACCTGGCTGAAGTCGGACGCTTAACCGACTGCGCCACCCAGGCGCCCCATCATTATGTATTTTCAATAGCCATTAAATTTTAATAGAAAGCAGATTGCCTGGGTGGCTCAGTCGGTTAAGTGTCTGACTTTGGCTTAGGTCATGATCTTGTTGTTTGTGAGTTCAAGCCCCAGGAAGGTCTTTGTGCTGACAGCACAGAGCCTGGAACCTGCTTTGGATTCTGTGTTTCTCTTTCTCTAGCCCTCCCCACCCAACAGTCTGTTTTTGTGTCTCTCTCTCTCTCAAAAATAAATAAACATTAAAAAAAAAAAAAACGTTAATAGAATGGTAGTTTTTCAAATGTGATATGTTTTAATTAGATATTCAAAATTATATGTAGCTCAACAGTTGATATTTCCTTTCACTGGATATTTTGCTTATATATATTGCAACATCAGTGAGAATGTTATAAAAGCAACCAAAATGCAATTCACTACTGAAAACATCTGACTTTAAAGAATCAAACACAAATGAACTGTTAAATGGTGCATCCTATAATTGACCTTGCCTTTTAAAAATGTATATAGTAGCAATATAAATAATAGAGGTATGGAAATCATGGATATCAGTCGAAGTGGGTTTAGATGTAATTTTAGGTTTTCCTTCTATATCAGGACTTAATATGAATCTTCCTTTTCAAATGGAAAGTTTTCTGTTGTGGAGTATATTACTATTTAATCATTTGTCTTTTAACTGTCCTGAGGGCCGAATAGAGGCTTATTGAAATATACTGAAAATCAAATTTAAAATAATGATTTTTCATTGTTTTTTTCTTTTTCTTGAAAGACATTTTCTAACCACATGAGCCTTCCTGGCAATGTATTCAGAACTTTGAACATAAACAAAGAAAGCTATTGTCTGGCTATCATTTAGAAAGGGCTTAAAAAGTGTGTTCACAGCCTCAAACACATTAATCAGAAATATCCTGCTGTATTCTAGAAATGAAGTAGAAGGAAACTGGGCAAAATACTTTGTTTCTCTAAATGATTATCATAGAGCAATCCATTTAACAATGTCACTTTCAAAATGTGTAATTTTGAATTTTTTACATGATTAGTGTACACAATTTTGAAGTAGAAAATTGGATGCCTATTGATAATTTGCTTAGTAACAGAATGAAACCCTGAAACCAAGGTATACCTTCAAAGAGCTTCTAAAAAATATAGAAAATATGTTCGTTTTCATTTGGGAAGTGAAGAGTGATCTTAAATTTTCAAATTAATGCTAGCAAAGTGAAGCACAAAAATTTAAACAGAAACTCAAAGAAATGACATAGAGAATATCATATGTACTAAAGAGAGGGAAGTTTAGATATTTTCATTTAGCATAAAAAATAAGGGGGGTTTATTTTAAAGACATTGCTTCCTTTCCCCATAAGCATCATTCCTTCTAAATTTGAAATTTAGAAGAGGGAAACATACAGCTTTTAAATAATTCTCATATCATTAATTTTAAGTGCTTAGAAGTACATTTAAATACTGCATAAAACTGATTAAAATAATAAATTCTATACTACTAATGCAGTATTTTAATCTTCCTTCTTGATAATTGATATTTAAAATCACCTCAATTCATCTGAGCTAACTCATTGTATAACAATTTAAACAATATTTAATGTAGCATTGTAATATCTATGGGGAAAGAAAAAATTCATCATGATATTTATTCAACTGCTGCTCTATTGGAGGAGAAATGTATAGACAAATAGTTCTAAAAGCCTACCTATCAGTTGCAGGTGCATCATCTGTCTCAAACAATATCTTCTGGACGAAGAGCTTCTTGAGAAAGTCTTCTAGTCATGCATTTAAATTGCTTTTTAAATTCCATAAGACACCTTTTTAGTAGAGTAAGTTTATCCATATTTTAAGTGTTAGATAGTACTATGCGGATTTCATTTTTTTGTTCCATACACCACACTATGTGAGAAAAAAAAGATGTTAAGGTGGACAGTGTATTGATCTGTTTCAACTCTTGTGGATTTGCACTCTTTAAAGCATTTGCATTGTATAGATGTTTTTCAGGGACCCTTGGTAGAACCCTTGTGAAGACCATGATTAGCTAAAACAATGAAACATTTTTTGTATCTATTTTTATTTCATAGGTGCAGATTAAAACTCTAGTAAGTTTAATTCATTATTCGATCAAATTTAAGAAAATTTATTTTTCAGGCAAAACTAGCAGGGTAAATATTCTAGTTTTCATATGCTTTATTTTGCAGTTGACCTACGTGGGTCTATTATAGTTCGGGTTGATAGTTTTAGTCACTTAATTTTTAGATATGTCCATAGCTGGGTAATAGATTAGCAGTCCCAAATCAGTGTTAGTAAACAAACACCTTTGGTTTGTTTACTCTGACACTGATTTGTTATTTATTATTTCCTCCAGAGTGACTTAGTTCTCATTCTTGCCAACCAGTGTGAATAGTAAATTTGAGAGAGAATGTGTGCAACTGTTAAGTTTTCTTAATGAGCTTGTCATTAATCAGTCCTGTGGAGAAATAATCTGCTCTGAAAGAGATCTGGCATAGCCAAAGTAGAATCATTTCAATCACTTTACTTTGTGTCACTAACAGAGACACATTTTCCTGATTTCTATAATGGGAGTTGGGGAGAAATATGAAAATAAAAAAATAAATGCCAATATTCTTTTTTTCTCTTTATGATCAACTTTGGCATACAGTAAAAATCCTATTTCATTCACATTTCAACCACGACCAAATATATGAAGTCCCACTATATTCATTCAATGTTGATGGATATGTCAAGAGTAGATTATGAGAGATTGTATAGTCTTGTCTTCTTTGCCACCTAAATGACTGGGGAGATCCAAATAAATTATATTTAGGCTTGCATGGAAAATTTAGATTTGTGTTAGGATGGACTTCTAAAAGGAAGAATAACTTGAATATCATAAGTGCACTTAAACTTATTTTCTTTGATTACCTTCATTTGCTTGGGCTCCATTGCTGTGCAAGTGTATCCCATATTGAAATCTTCAAGTCACATTTGACCTTCTCCTTTCCTTCAAGCTATCTAATTGATCATGAGTCCTGTTGAGTTTAGCTGTGAACTATACTTTGAATCTCTTTCTTTCAACCTACCATCATTAAAATAGCTAAATTTTGGTTTTATCCATCTTAAGATAGTTTTTGTAATTGCTAACCCATCCATGTTCTATTTTTGTATTCCCTCAGTGTATATTCCACACATTAAAAAAAATGTTTGCTCTGTAGCAAACCACTTCTAAAACTTAGTACCTGACAACAAGCATTTATTAAGTTGTGATTCTGTAGATCAGTGGAGTAGTTTTTCCTGGTCTGGATCCATTTGACTGAGAAACTTTGGATTCTTTCCTTCATCTGTTGTCAGGTCAATTGGGTAGCCATAAGATTTAGGATGGCCTGACTCACATATCTGGCATTGAGCAGATCATCCTGGGTTTTATCTCATGGCATCAGTCACAAGATTCCAAAAGCAACAGTGAAAGCTATCCTTAATGGTGCAAGCAGTTTTCACGTCTCTGCTTTGGCCAAATTAAGTCACATGGCCAACCTAGATACAAAGGATGGGGAACGAAAAAAAAAATGATGAAAGAGAAGGAATTTGAGATGGTTGTTACAGTCCACCACTACTTCCCTTTTTAATAGCACTCAGTGACTCCTCATTGCAGAAAGCTCTAAAATCTTTAGCATGGTGTATGAGGACCTTGTGTCTCCAGGCCCTACACTCATCCACGTCAATCTGTTCATCAGCATTATTATACCCCTCTCCATGTGCTTTATCTATCAAAGAGGATTTAAATTTTCATGCAGTCTTTACTCTGCCATGAACACCCTACCCCTACCTTCTTGATTTTCTAAATGACCATTCTGTACTAATTGCATGTGGAATCTGAAATACAAAACAGATGAGCAAGTAAAGCAAAACAAAACAGAAACAGACTCATAGATACAGAAAACAATCTGGTGGTTGCCAAAGGGAAGGAGAGGGAGGACAATCAAAATAGGAGAAGAGATTAAAAGGTACAAACTTCCAGTTACAAAACAGATAAGACACAGGGTACAATGTCGAGTATATGAAATAGAGTCAATTATATGTAATAACTTCGTGTGGTGACAGATGGTAGACAGGCCTCTCATGGTAATCACAAATATCGATGCTAAATCTCTATGTGGTACACCTGAAACTCATACAATATTGTGTGTCAAGTGTATGTAAATTTGAAAAATAAAATCATCAGTCACTTCAAATAATCTCCGAAGTTCCAAAGAAATTTCCAGTAAAAATGGTTAACTTCACTTTTACAGATCTTTATATTTAAAACACCATATAGTATTGGGGCACCTGGGTGGCTCAGTCGGGTAAGCATCCAACTTCAGCTCAGGTCATGATCTCATGGTTCAGTTTGTGAGTTCGAGCCCCGCGTCGGGCTCTGTGCTGACAGCTCAGATCCTGGAGCCTGCTTCAGATTCTGTGTCCCCTTGTCTCTGCTCTCCCCATCTCGTGCTCTGTCTCTCTCTCTCTCTCTCAAAAATAATTAGACATTAAACAAAAGTTTTTTAAACACCATATTGTATTAAAGTTATTTATTTGCTTTAACAATTTTCTTTACTGCCACAACACCAAATCCAGAATACCAACTACTTCAGACAGGCATGCTAATGTTGCCTCTTTGTCCTCAAATCCTAGGATGGTTTGTCTCTGATGTTATGTGATGAGTGTTGTGAAACTAGATGTACTGAGATATTATTAATCCTTTGTATGTTATATTCATACATGATTATATGCTACCTAAGTTTTATTTTAAACTAATGGATATATATATATATATATATATATATATATATATATATCTTGTATACACATTTTATTTGTATTTTTTTCTTTTATAAAAGGGTAAACACCTTCAAGGGGAAATGAACATTTTTATTTTTGTGTGTGGCTTAATGTAGGTCTAGAAACAAAGCAAGTGTTCCAATAATAGGTTTTGAATTGAGAGTAAAAATTTCCACTTGCACATTAAAATTATACCTTAAATATCAATTTTAATTCTTGTGTCTGATGACTAATCAATTTTATTGGGTTTTTAAAACTGTAAAAGAAATTTTCTTTTTTCACTGTTACAAATATTTGACCTTAATTCTATCCAGTTTATACAACTCTGTGTAGTTCAAACCACTTATAAAAAACTTTACGGATTTTTTGCTTTCAAATACAGAAATAAATATTTGGTGGAAAACATATACAAAGCTATTTTTTTAGAATTATTAGTGCCTCATAGTTCAATTCCATGAATGATGAAATCTCAGCTCTGTTTATTTAAAGAAACATCTGTAATCCTAACATTTTGAATTAATGCTAATTTTTGTAAAACAGTTTTAATTAGGTCCTTGAACCCATTTATTTAGCTAAAGCTTGTGAAGAATTTGGTTGCTCAGACAAATAACTTGTGAGTGAAAGACACCCAGCAATGTGTTTTGGTTGACTGAACTTTGGGCTGCAAGCTAACACAAGGCTTGACAACATATCTCTGTTTAGCCACATTTTCTGTTTTCTCAACCGCAGTTTTTTCTTTTTTCTTTTTTTTGTCCTTGTACTACTTGACTTTTTAATCCTTCTCTTATGGTGTATTATGTAATTTATTTTGAATCAGTAAATTATAAATTATAGGTCAGCATAAGCAGATATGCATGTCTCTACCTGTCTCCTACTAAATTTTCTACAGTGATAAAGATAGTGATGATTATCAATATATTATTCAAATATATATACCTCAGTGCTTGTTTAGTTCTCGCCCCTGGTGAAGAGGTCAGCCCCTAAAACATGCAAGTAGTATGTATTCTTGCCATTGAAAATAGTATAACTGAAAGAGTCATATCCATGAAGAACAGTATTGTTTTCATTTTCTGGAGCTGGTTACATTGAGATGCTTATATGAAAATTATAAATCAATTACAAATCAAAACTTGCAAGTTCAAGAATCTATATAAACAATTTAACATCAGACTCATATTTAAAATCATGATTTTTTTTCTCCATAATTTCTTAGTACATGTGACATGAACTTTTCATCTGGAGATCAAGCAATCCTCTCATACCTGTGGTACTGCACTGAATTTGTTAAGACAATGATTCTCTATTTTTTAAGTGTCTCCAAGGTGTCCAAAAGAAAATTTTGCAAGTCACATAACTATCCTAATCTGTATTTAAATCAGAGTAATACATATATTCACAATATTTTGTTAAAATCTTCCTGCACTCCCAGCCTTTCTTAAGGAAGATTCTAGATTTTTGAGATGCTTCTTCAAATTAAAGAATGAATATATACCATTTATGTGATACACCCTACTGGAAGTCACATCAACTCAAACATATCCTTCTAACTAGATGAAGTGAAAATGTGTCCTGTTTCCCCTACCCTGAAGAATAACTTTTCATTTCTGAGTGATATTTTCCAGGACACCCGAAGTGAATTTTGTAATTATCACATGATCTGTATTTTAAGAAAAAATATTCCTAAAACTCAGTCTTCAAAATGGTTCTAAATGTATTAGCTATTTGCATGTATTGTGGACATTTACTTTTATTGTGTAACCGTAAGTTTTATTTTAGATTATTGTTTAAATTGAGAATTTAAGTATAAAATGAAGCAGAAAATCCTCAAATTATCTGAGAAGATGAGGTTACATTATAAGAACACACAGGATTTCCTCCTTTCTTAAGGCTAAATAATATTTCACTTACATACCACATTTTCTAGATTCAATCATCTGTTGATGGACATTTGGGTTGTTTGAATACATTGGCTATTGTGAATAATATTGCCATGAAAAAGGGAGTGATGGTATTTCTCTGAGATACTAATTATCCTGACATTTGAGACAATATTGATAAACCTGGAGGGCATTATGCTAAGTGGAATAATCCAGTCACTACTGGATAAATATTGTGTTATTCCACTTATATGAGATATCTAAAATAGTTAAACTCAAAGAAGCAGACAGTGGAACGATGTTACTAGAGGAAGGGGTGGGGTGGGAAGCAATGGAGAGCTGTTAAATTGGTATAAAGTTGCAGTTATGTAAGATGCATCTATGTTATCTAATTTATTAGTATATAGTTCTTCATAAAATTTACTATTAATCCTTTTTTATTTCTGTAAGTTCACTAGTAATGTTCCCACTGTCATTTCTGATTGTGATGATTTGTGTCCTCTTTTACCTTTTTCAGTCCAACTAAAGGTTTCTTAGTTTTGTTGATTTTTTTCAAAGGACCAAATTTTGATTTTGTTGACTCTCTTGTTTTTCTGTTTGTTATTGCATTTATCTCAATTCTAATTTTTATTATTTCCTTTCTTCTGCTAGCTTTGAGTTGGTTGCTTTCTTTTTCTACTTCCTCAAGCTTATTGTTTTGATATTGTTTTCTTATTTGATGTAGATATGCAGCTATAAATTTACTTTACTGCTTGTCACAGTTATGATACACTATATTTAATTTTCATTTGTCTCTAAATATTTTTTATTTTCCTTGCAATTCTTCTTTGGCTCATTGGTTGTTTGAATTTGTTGCTTAATTTCCACATATTAGTGCATTTTTCAGTTTTCTTTCAATTGTTGATTTCTAGTGTTATTCCATTGTGGTTAGAAAGATACTTAATATGATCTCAATCTTTTCAAATTTATTGAGGCTTATTTTCTCATTTAATGTACGATGTAACCTGGAGCATCTTCCAAGTATTTGAGAAAAATGTATATTCTGCTGTTTTGGTGTTGAGTATTCTATATTTGTCCATTATATCTACTTAGTTTATGAAGTTGTTTTCTGTTTCCTTATAGATTTTTCTGTATATTCTATCCATTATTCAAAGAAGTGCCCAACTATCACTGTAAAATTGTATATTTCTCTTTTCAGTTCTGTCAGTGTTTTCTTCATATATTTTGGGCTCTGTGGCTTTGCATGTATGTTTATAAATGTTACATCTTCTTGATGATTTAATTCTATTAATCCTACATATTTAAGAAATGTATAATGCCACTTTGTTTCTTGTAACAGTTTTTGACTTAGAATCTATTTTGTCTGATATTAATATAGCCATTACTTTTCTCGTTTGGTTACTATTAGCATAGAATATATTTTTCTTCCACTTAATTTTATCTTTGCATGAGAAGCGTATCTTTTGTAGATAGTGCTTAGTTGGATCACTTAAAAATATCCATTTTGCCAAGCTATGTCTTTTGCTTGGATAATTTTTTCCATTTACACTACGTAATCACTAATAAGGTAGGACTTCTGCCATTTTGCTGGGGCTTTGTTTTTTTGGTATATCTTATACTCTTTTGATTCTGGTTTCCTTCATTGTTGTCTTCTCTCATATTTAATTGAATTGTTTGTAGAACTGTTTGAACTCCCATTACATATCCTTTTTTTGGTATATTTTTGAGGTTATTTTCTTTATTATTACCATAGAGGTTTTGTTTTTTTTGTTTTGTTTTTTTTTTTTTTTAATTTTTTTTTCAACGTTTATTTATTTTTGGGACAGAGAGAGACAGAGCATGAACGGGGGAGGGGCAGAGAGAGAGGGAGACACAGGATCGGAAACAGGCTCCAGGCTCTGAGCAGTCAGCACAGAGCCCGACGCGGGGCTCGAACTCACGGACCGCGAGATCGTGACCTGGCTGAAGTCGGACGCTTAACCGACTGCGCCACCCAGGCGCCCCCATAGAGGTTTTTATTTAACACCCTAAATTTATAAAATCTAGTTTGAATTGATACTAACTTAACTTCAGTGACATAAAACAATTTTACATCTAGATAACTCCACATTCTCTCCATGTGGAGCTATGCACATTGAACTTAAGCAGGGTATCCTGTTACCCAACTGAAGAGAGCTGGATCATCTCCAGACCACCGCAGAGGCATGTCCATGATGAGTTATACATATCCAGTTGTCTAGGTAGAAGTTAGCCTTGTAACTTAGTAGAGGATTAAGCCTATTCACAAGTTTCACTGCCTCCAATTGTTATTATTTTAGAAAAGAAATCTTAGTTTTCTTTATGTTACACTTTTACACTTCATGTTCTGTTTGTTTGAATTTTGTTCTGATGAAACAACACTATTAAGGCTATAATATATTAATCCATGGATCTTAAAATGTCACAAAATCATTAACTAATTTTCCCTGCTAGAGTGACCATCTAACCAAGTATCTCAGGTAAAACAATACATTTTGATTAAGTACTGTGAATATTTCCAAGTCTTTACAATGTAGCAAATAAATGATCTGTATAGTACTTCTGGTTGCTTTAAGAAATATTTTTCTAAAATCAAAAAGGGGACTATATCAGAAATGAAACCTATCTTTTTAGTCTGTGCATATAAACTAAACATTACTATGCAGTAGAATTTAAAGTCAGGATAAATATTCAGCATCAACTGTATTCAACTCCTGTTAGAACTGTTTAGCATTACCGCTATCCATCATCGCTAGAGTTGTTGGCCAGCATTTAAACACATATGGCCAAAATCAGTTGGCAAGAGCATGACATTGTCAGTTAAATGCATGTTAGTGACTTTTCTATTATGATTCGAGTCAAACATGTCTTTTGTTACTTCCTTTTAAAGTTTCATGAATTTGATTTGTACAGTCCAAAAATATTGCATTTCTAGAAAGAACTTTCATTTCCTTTATAACATTTGATTTTATGTGTCTCACACACACACACACACACTCCATCACTAGCACACTGCCACCAAAACCAGAAATCCAAATAATTTTTCTTTATGTTTAAGTTTCTATAATTCAAACTTTTTAAATATTAATTATTTATTAGTTATCAATTAAACATTTCAAATAAATGTTATTATTGTTCATTTTCAAGGATTTTATTAAATCTAATTTTGAATAAAATTATTGAATCAAATCTTTTGAATACTATAATTATAAAGCAATAGCATGTCCTTTTTTTAGTATAGCTGTTATCCAAACATATTCCTCTAAAATAGGATCCAGGAGGGTAGGTGATGGGTATTGAAGAGGGCATCTTTTGGGATGAGCACTGGGTGTTGTATGGAAACCAATTTGACAATAAATTGCATATATTAAAAAAAATTAAAAAATAAATAAAATAAAATAAAATAAAATAAAATAGGACCCGTAAGTATATGTAAATATAATGTCTATTTGATAAATAACTATA
This sequence comes from Lynx canadensis, assembly GCF_007474595.2. NCBI lineage: Eukaryota > Metazoa > Chordata > Mammalia > Carnivora > Felidae > Lynx > Lynx canadensis. Next base: position 46,015,530 of record NC_044319.2, on the reverse strand, counting down.
CTGAGGAAATTAAATATAAGTTTTAATAATAACCTATTTTATATGCCAAGATGTAACTGAATCTAACAGTTCCCAACACAATGGTATTATGAACAGACCATCTCAAAAATACTATGTGATGCCATACCAGATCATTTGAGATATAGTATCACAAAGTGGTTAAAAGTTACAAAAATATTTTAAAAGTTAAAGGTGGGGTGTCATGGTTCAGTGGGTTGAGCTCAGTGGGTTGAGTGCCCGACTTTGACTCAGGTCATGATCTCATGGTTCATGTATTTGAGCCCCGCATCGGGTTCTGTGTTGACAGCTCAGAGCCTGGAGCCTGCTTCAATTCCGTCTCCATCTCTCTCTGCCCCTCCTCTGCTCACACTTTGTCTCTGTCTCTCAAAAATAAACAAACATTAAAAGAAAATTTAAAAATATTAAAAGTAAAACCCTACAAGTTTTTTTAAAACAAAACTGATGAAAAGCTGAGACTTTGATTTTTTTAAAAAAGATTTAGATACTTCCATACAATTATATTACTACATAATTGCAAAATAATTTGCTTATTTTATATACTTTAAATGTCTTAGCACCTAAAATTAATAAGTAGGTGAACTTCTGTGTTTTATATTGTAGATTCTGTCATTTCAATATAATAAGGTTGTATTATGAAGTTATGTAAGAGTTGTATTTCTAATGCAGATTTAAAGTTCATTGTGGTTAGTACCCTTCAAATGCCAATAACAGAAACCAACAAAAATTGAGCTTAAAAATAAAACAGTACAAAGTTTTTATACAAACTCTAAATGCAAACATCCAGTTGTATCTTAAAAAAGGCACTAGAACCAGAACAGGAAAAAGGGTATTTTTCAGTCTTGTGCCTGTTTTCCATCTTCAAATGACTTACTCTTTCCTATTAGCACACTTTTTTCTGTGTAGTTCGGAAAGTGTGATATGGCTTTCCCTGTATCTTGTATCAGCCTAGATTCCTATTTGCACAAAGAAAAGAAATATACTGAAAAGAGATTGGGTTCTTTGCGGAAACTTTGGGAACTGTTTTGAGAGACTTCAAAAAGGAGTAGGAACAAACTGGGGCACCTGAGTAACTCAGTCAGTTGAGCATCCAACTTCGACTCAGGTCATGATCTCACAGTTTGTGAGTTCTGGCCCCGCATGGGGCTCCCTGCTGTCAGCCTGTCAGCACTGAGCCAGCTCTGATGCTCGGTCCCCTCTCTCTGATCCTCCTCTGCTTGCACTCTCTCAAAGATAAATAAACATAAAAAGAAAAAAAAATAGCTTAGAAGCAGGAACAAACACAAATACATGAAGTTAATGGTGGAGCTGAGTTGATCAATGAAGCTGATTTGGTGAAACCATCACTGCTACTGCCATTTAATATTGGATTCTGCTAACTCTGGGTATTGCCAAATACTTTTCCTGTTTTGCTCCTGGTAATGGATGTGACAATTTCCTCGTTACAATAATCCTTAGTTACAAGTTCAAAAATCATCATGTAGGTATCTCTTCCTAATTGAGCATCACATATGTAATAGGTATATCTGAGCTTCTCAGAAAGCTACCAAGAATACACATACTTTGCCACTCTTAACAATTCAAACTGAGCTCTTTCTCCATGGTGACTTACAGTTTTGGAAATATCTAATCAAGAAATAGGGCATAGTGGGGCGCCTGGGTGGCTCAGTTGGTTGAGCTTCGGACTTCAGCTCAGGTCATGATCTCGCCGTCTGTGAGTTCGAGCCCCGCGTTGGGCTCTGTGCTGACAGCTCAGAGCCTGGAGCCTGCCTTGGATTCTGTGTCTCCCTCTCTCTCTGACCCTCCCCCATTCGTGCTCTGTCTCTCTCTGTCTCAAAAATAAGTAAACATTAAAAAAAAATTAAAAAAAAAAAAAAAAGAAATAGGGCATAGAAATCCTTACAGACTAAGTGGTGACATATTTATGTCTGTTACTGTGTTCACATGATAAACATCTAAGTTAATGGAAAAATTGTGAGATAGTTACCTGGTTCCTATGCCATATCTTTAGGGGAGCAGGTACAGTGTCTCTTGGGAGAAATGTGATCATGTATTCACTCCTGTCACATCTAGTTGACTGAGGCTATTGGACAGGGACAGGCAACATAAATTTGGGCAGGCCTTCCTCTGTATTAGGTGGTTGTGGCTGCTGTAATAAATTATCACAAATTTGGTGGCTTAAAACAATAGAAATTTATTTTCTCATGGTTCTGGAGACCAGAAGTTCAATATTAGCATTACTGTGCTGAAATCATGGTGGAGTCAGGGTCATACACCTTCTTGAAGCTCTAGAAAAGTAGTCCTTGCTTCTTCCAGCTTCTGGTGGCTGCTGGAGTTTCTTGACGTATGGCCATACCACTCCAATCTCTGCCTCTTATGATCACATCACCGTCTTTTTTGTATCAGTGCCTCTCAAATCTTTTATTTGCTACTTCTCAAAAAGGATACGTGTGATTGCACTTAGGACCCACAAAGATAACCCAGGATAAGATTATCTCGAGTTAATTTAATCACATCTATAAATTCATTTTCCCCCCTTCTTCCCCATATAAAATAATATGCACAAACAGCTCTGAGGAATTAGATCACAGATATAATTTGCAGCGGACAGCATTCATTAAACAACTATAGTCTGCCCTCAACCTTTAAAAGTCTATTTTATTTTATGTCTAACCCATATGCAAAATACATTAAACCCAAAGTGTCCAAGAGTTTCAACCCATCAGAGCATGAATTCAGAGTCCAAAATCTAGTCCAACTATTGGCACAGACATTCCAAATGTCCACCTAAATCAAGTACGGTTAAATCTCTGAGTATGATCTATCCTGGGGCAAATTTGTCTCCACTTGTGGTCCCAAGAAGCTAGAAAACAAGTTATCAACTTCTACATTACAAGAGTGAAACAAGCATAGAATAACAGTTATAGACATTCCCATCCCCAAAAGGAGAAAATATTTTCCAAGGAAGGGAAAAAAGAGTCCTTCATCTCAAGTTATTTCTAACTCCAGCAGGGAAAATTTCATTAGGTTTGAAGGAATAGAAAAAATCCTCTCTGGCTTCATGTTCTGCCCTCTGGGCTCACAGGGGTAGAAGGACCAGTGTTGCACAGAGAGAACAGATCCCAGAAATTTTTTTATGATTTGGAGGATATATCAAAACATATAAAATCACAAAAGAAAATGTTGGTAAACTTAAAAAATGTCCTTGGGGTGCCTGGGTGGCGCAGTCGGTTAAGCGTCCGACTTCAGCCAGGTCATGATCTCGCGGTCCGGGAGTTCGAGCCCCGCGTCAGGCTCTGGGCTGATGGCTCAGAGCCTGGAGCCTGTTTCTGATTCTGTGTCTCCCTCTCTCTCTGCCCCTCCCCCGTTCATGCTCTGTCTCTCTCTGTCCCAAAAATAAATAAACGTTGAAAAAAAAAGTTTAAAAAAAAAAATGTCCTTGAAAACATATTGGGTACTCTCAAATTGTCTTATCAGGGATAGGATACTCTTAAGTTGTCTTATCAGGGTAAGTGTTAATAAAGCATACAAGTCTTTCAAATCCCCATCTATTCAGTAACTCATTATATGAGAAATTCAGAAAATAGCTCTATGTTGCAACTTTTTTTTTACTTACATGCTTTTGTAAATTAACTGTGGATTTGTAAAAGTATATTTAATCTATATAATATATTATATATAATATATAATAATAAATTAAATTAGTATAATATATTTATTATATAATAATAAATTTAATAAATAAATATAATACATATTTAATAGAATATATAATATATATATAAAATTCTAAGTAAAGCATTTTATTTTCTTGACTACTTCAGTGGAGAATTTTTTAATAAGCCTCCTCAAAGCAGAAAGAAAAGTAAGGTTTACTATAAAAGGTAAACATTTCTTAAAATCATGACTTTCCTGAAAATTTATCATAGCTTTTGTTTGAGCCTTTTTATAATAAAAAATCTTCTTGCCTCTCTATTCAAAATCCATTGATGTAGATGTGCTATTCAAAGTGACAAATAGAGTCTTTCGCAATGAAAAGAAGTTAAGCAAGGAAACAATGTGTCAAACTACTTTTCTTGTAACTTTGCATTTGCAAGACTGCCTGGTTAATGATTTGAAAAAAAATGTTCCACAGCCCCATTTGACCGGTGAAATGAAGCAACATTGTTATACTTGACTGCATTTAGGCCTAACAACATGTCACATTTTTTTTGAGATAAACTGCAAACCACTTACTGATTTTCTCCCCCCCTGGCAAACCTTAACTTTGGAAACAATTGCCTGTTATCTCCTACCCTTCTCATAGAAGGAAGAGACAACTTTTACAAAGTAATTCTAGAGCATAGATATGAAACTGCCAATTTCTAACGTATTACATGTTTATTTTGTTCATTTTGTGTTTGGGGTTTTTTACCTTTTTAGTGTCTAATAATATGAAGGGCTACCATTTATTTAGCACTGCTGTGCATCAGGGCATATGCTAGATATTTCATTTTCACAGTGAAAGAAAGAAGAAGGAAAGAAAAGAAAGAGAAAGAAAGAAAGAAAGAAAGAAAGAAGGAAAGAAAGAAAGAAAGAAAGAAAGAAAGAAAGAAAGAAAGAAAGAAAGAAAGAAAAAAGAAAGGAGGGAGGGAGGAAGGAAAGAAGGAATTTCTTTATTTCTTTTTCAGATAATGAAATTGAAGTTGAACAAATTAATTTTCAAAAAGCCATACTGTTATTAATGGCAGGCTAAACAAAATATTATGTTTCTCTGGCTTAAAAACTACAATCATTCTATTATAACTCATGGCCTCTTTACCAATGTATAGACACGAAAAGAGATTTTTATCTATTCACATTTTTATATCCATTTCTTACCTATGAGAAATATAGAATTAATTTAAGAATAAACTTATTTGAGGGTTAAATGGAAGAGTCTTTTTGGATCTTTTTGCACAACTGGAAACCTAAGGCTTTTGCCTTTGGGCACAGTAAGGTTATTAAAGGCAGACATAAAAACATAATCAACAGTAGTCCTGTGGCCTTCAGTCATTGTCCACTAGCCAAATCGCACCCTGTTCTGTGAACATGAAACTAATCCAATTCTCTGACCAAGCCTAGAGGGAAGCTGAATGAAAAAATCTCTTTAAGGACTGTAAGACCTCAATGTCGACTGACCTGGAACATTTTGTTCCTCAGTGGAGACTGACCTGGAACAGATAACACCTTCACTGATTAACTTCACTGTTTCTAAATGTCATGAGCTTCTAGCTACCATTTGCAACTCTTATAATTTTCTGTAGTCCTCTTTATGTATATTTTAGGACCAGGGCTAGTGCTCCTTTGTTCTTTCCTCTTGGACATTATACATCTTACAAAGAAGCAACTGGCATACTGCTTTATGCGTATGGGAGTCTCTTCAATCAGTTGGCTGAGGCATTTTTACTAATGCAACATGGTTAAGGAGAATAACTGCCCACATTGATTCCCAAATTAAACCAAGAGTTGTAGCCTTTTTGGTCTCTTTACCTCGCTGAGGTAGTTTCTATCCCCACATGTTCCAACATTTTTTCTACCCCTTGGTAGATTTCCCTTAAGTTGACTTTTAAAAATTAGTCCATTCGGACTATTTTGGGGATTGTTCCATGCATGAAACAAATGTTAGTTTCACATAAAAGAGAGACATAGAAAAAGGAAAACATTATACTGGAAATCCAGATTGTTGACTGGTGAAATTTTATAGAGAAATATTCAGTATAATGCACAATTTGAAAATAAAGGGTTTTGCTTTTTTTTTTTTTTTTTTTTTTTACTGCATGCAAGAATAATATTTATCTCACAAAATTATTTGCAGTTTAAATGATACAACTTTTTAAAATCCTCATCTAAAATAAGGCATAGGGGCGCCTGGGTGGCGCAGTCGGTTAAGCGTCCGACTTCAGCCAGGTCACGATCTTGCGGTCCGTGAGTTCGAGCCCCGCGTCAGGCTCTGGGCTGATGGCTCGGAGCCTGGAGCCTGTTTCTGATTCTGTGTCTCCCTCTCTCTCTGCCCCTCCCCCGTTCATGCTCTGTCTCTCTCTGTCCCAAAAATAAATAAACGTTGAAAAAAAAAATTTTAAAAATAAAAAAATAAATAAAATAAGGCATAAAAATAGACATCATTACATTCATGATTATGTTAACAATCATGTCAATAATATGGAAGATAAAGCCACATACAGATATTATCATGGCAAGAAACAACAGGCATTACATAATTATCATTACATAATGATAGCCTTCCAAAAAACCCATTAACCTTTTAAATAACTTTTATTTTGGTCTACATAAATCAATACCAGCATCAGTAAGCTTTCCAGTAAGTAGCCGTATTTTCCAAGATAGTTCATTCTTGAAGTTCTTGTCTTCTTTAACTTCCACTGTATAAGTCTGTTGGTAGCAAATCCAATTGGACACCTGCCAATTGAATTATTATCATTTGTTCTCTGGAAACATTTTCTATTTTCCATCTGATCACTTAGCCACTGCTGAACACAGCAGTTACACCATCTTTAGTCGGGGAGATAGTTTCTTTTATTCTGGTGATCAAGCATAGATGTTTCATTCAGATGTGCTATTATTGAAATGGATGTAAAAAAAAAAAGAAACTACCAAAAATTTCCTGATTTTAAAAGTAACACAGTGCCTGCCTGAAATTTGAGAAAATTTCATGTGTATGAAATAAATTGGAAGTGTCTGTTACCATAATAATTAGTGTAAACATTTTTATTTATTTCTACTTGGGTATATTTTAATACATATTTAAATAAAAATTACTCTAAACAAACTCCAACTATAAGAAAGTTCAAAATGATGTTTTAAATATAAGCCTAATTTTATAAAAAATAAGTTATAGTTTTTGTTTTTGTTTTCGCTTTTGTTAAGTTTTTTTGTTTTAATTCCAGTCTAGTTAATCTATAGTGTTATATTAGTTTCAGGTGTTCGAGATTCAGGTGAATAAAGTGATTCACCAGTTCTATACATAACTCTCATAGGCTATAGATAGACAAAACTCTTTCCTCCTCCTATGTAACAGACGATCTCATAGGCTATAGACAGACAAAAAAATGTAAAATATGACAAATTGGGAGCATTTTTTACACTCAATTTTGAGTCCTCAAATTGTTAAATTTTAAGAAGAAACTTTATCTGAATAATGTAGTAGTAAAAATACCTATAAATGGAGAAACACGCCAATATAAATAAATGGTGAAAGTATAAGGAAATTAAAGCATTTAAAATAGAAAAAGTATGAGCTCTTAGAGCTGAGCTGCAAATTTCAATACCACTTCTGATTCACTGAATTATCATGGCCAAATTGTTTGGCTTCTCTGACTCTCAGTTTCCCCTTTGTAAAGGGAGGGTAATATTAATACCTTACTCAATGGAGTTTTGTAAATTTAATGAGATATTTATGTACTCAATAAATGTTAACTGTTACTATTCAAAATAAATAAATCAGGCAGTTTTCTGTAGCCTAAAATTTCAAATTACCTGGAATTTTTATTTTTTGATATATTTTTTAATGTTTTTATTTATTTTTGAGAGAGACAGAAAACAAGCGGAGAGACAGAAAACAATTTTTGGGGTGACAGAGAGAGGGAGACACAGAATCTGAAGCAAGCTCCAGGCTCTGAGCTGTCAGCACAGAGCCCAACGCGGGACTTAAACTCATGAACCACAAGATGATAACCTGAGCCAAAGTTGGAAACCTAACTGACTGAGCTACCCAGGTGCCCCTACATGGAATTTTTAAAGTGAGAAAAACTGAACCATAAAAGTCCAGAGCAAAGAAACAAAAAACCTTCCACTGAAGGTTCATGAAGGCCATGAAAAATGAAGGATTTATCCTTAGATAATTCTCATTTAGAATTTTTATATTTTGGGCAGGGGGCTGTGATATTTCCATATAATATGGCATTCTACATTATATTTTATGTCAAATTAGCAAATTAAATGTGTTGAGTATTATGTGCCTTGAAATTATTGGTATGTTTTAAAATGTACTTTTGTGGGGTGCGTGGGTGGCTTAGTCGGTTGAGCATCTGACTCTTGATGTCAGCTCAGGTCATGATCCCAGGGTCTTGGATCGAGCCCCACATCAGGCTCTGCACTGAGCATGGAACCTGCTTAGTATTCTCTCTCTCTCTCTCTCTCTCTCCCTCTGCCCTTCTCCCTTGCTGGAGTGCATGCTCTCTGTCTCTCTCTAAGATAAAAATAAATAAATAAAATAAACATCAAATTACTGTTAAAAAAACAACTAAACTGTACTTTTGTTATCACACAATAATAAACAACTAAATTTATAAGTTTATAAATCATAAACAACTAGGTTCATCAATTTAGATATATTAAGATTTTAATAAATTTTCTTTCATTCAGAGCACAGTATTTTTTATAAAGACTGAAACTAGTTTGGCACAATATTCTTGCTTCTTTTATTTCATTTTCAATGTTTAAAACATCAGCAATAGCCTTGTCAATTTCCTTTCTGTAAATAAATGTCATCATTGTACTTATTTTCTCTGTTGTCTCAATTTTAATGATATCTACCTTAAAACTGTTTTGAAGTAAAAATGAATAACAGTTTCCTGTTAGCTCTTTATAGGATTGCTTTGACTACTACGTTGCTGCAAATATAATAACATTTATTTTGGCTCTGCTGAACAATTCAATTCAATGGATTCATGAATATAAATCAGTTATTTAGTGCTTGCTTAGCAGGTAGTAAATTCATATATATCTGTTTATATATTGGTTTGCAAACCTCAAGTCCATATCTTATTACATTTTTCAGATAATCCCATCTCTATTTACATAACACAGTTCCAGTTTCAAAATTCAGACATTTATTTTTGTCGTACATGATCTAATCACATGCTTATGAAGGAAGGCTATTCAACTACTTCGCATTTGTTGTTTCTCTTTGCATGATACAAAATGCAATATCAGATTGATTATTATGGTCAGAGTAATAACTGTAGCCAGTGTCCTAGGCCTGTCCAGTCTACACTTGTTTTTATAACTCAGCAAAACGTGATGACATTCAAATTACTATTATTAATAGGTGTGCAGATCTCTTTAGTAGGTATGGTGTATTTTCAACAGAATCTGTTAATTGGTTCATTTATTTCTCTTAGTTTGCAACTTGTTTTCTCCTTTACCTGTTTCCTACTTTTGCTTACATTTTAGTTTACTATTTTGTCTCTGGCCATTACATTCTTAAAAGCTTATCATTTATTTTCTAGTAGAAATATGGGATAAATGGGCTTCTCTGTATTTCAAAAGAAACAAAATACAAGATACAGGCCTGATTAATTAGCAATGTTTCCCTTTTTTATCGTTTATCAAAAGGATCTCTTTTCCTAATATCCAAAGTCTTTTGGGCTTGTTAGTAAAAAAATAAATAAATAAAAAATAAAAGACATGCTTTACTTTTAGAATATACACCATCATAGAAGAATAAAAGATTATGTTTTTCCTTAATTTCAAAGTCAAAATAAAATTAATAACCTGATTGAAAACAAATTAAGAAATTGAGATAAACCATAGTTTGTTTTTAGGGCACATTTTTATTTGGCTACACTATCTATTACTGAAAATTATTGTGACTTACTTGTATTATTTTTATAAGTTAAATAATAAACTAAACTGAGGTTTCAAACTTTAAGGAGCAAGTAGTCTATAGGAGACCAAATATAAAACAGCTTTATGCAGCGTACCCTCACTCACAAAACAAAATTCAGTATCCTAAACACAGTAGATATTCAGCAACTGTCTTTAAATTTAATAGATTATGACTCCATTTTAACTATAAACTATCAAATTAAAAATATGTGTCCCTTAAAGATTGTGGTTGAAAGGAACATATTTACACTGACATTTCAGGAAGTGAATTATGTTGCTCTTATGTTTTAATTCTCACCCCTAAATCATGCTAAAGAGATAGTTCAAAGCCTTTTGTGTTCTCTTGTTCTTTTATAAATCTTTACTAATTTTAAGAATTACATAATAAAGTCATCACATTAGTGCTCTAATTTCAATATTATTCTGACAAATTTGAAAAAAAAATCTAAAAAAATAGTATGTACAGGTTTTTTATGGTCAAGTGACAGAGCATATACTCTTAGGGAGAAGAAAAAAACGCCCATCCTCTTACCCAATAAGTAATATATGGGATTGGAGAGCAAATAACATTGGCCTGGGAGTCAAAGGGTCTGGGTTTAAGGAACCTGTGATAATTTAGGAATGCATTTAAGAGTTCTAGATGGTTGATATTCTCAGCTGTGAAATGAAAAGATTAGATTATGATTACCTAAACTAATTCAAAGTGTCAATGTCTACAGAATATAAGATGGATAAGCTTGTTTTTGCAAATGCTTAAGTTCATGAGAAGAGGGATAATAATTGAAGTGTTTACTTTTGTATTTAGCAGAGTGCCTGACCTATGGTAGGTACTCAGTAAATATACGATGACTAAATAAGTGAGCTGCATATGAGTTAGTAGTACCATGCCACTGCAAAAGAAAGCTTAATAGCACTAAAATGATATCACACATCTTAAGACATGATTCTTCTACTCTGTGTTCTCCACTTTCTATAATATGTTTATTTGGTCTAATGTGCATTAAAAGGATCTAGTGAAAATAGCAGTCAACAGGGACAATCCAGAAAACTCCTCATTTGTTTTCAAATCACACTTTTAATTTTTTATATTTTATGTTATTGGAAATCAAAGTGATGATAGAATGTATGTTCATTTATTATGTAAAGATAGAATTGCATACACTTGAGGGTTTAAACATACCAGTTATGACACAATGGCCCAACCAAAGTCAACCTTTTCAACATGGTAGCCATGGCCCCATTATTTATGCTTAGTAAGTAAATGTCCTATCTCTAAAATGGGAATACAATGCTTATTTCATAGATATATTTTAAGGTTCTTGAATAAATTTGCATTTCTTCTAAAGTCATACCTTAATTATTTTCTCAGAACACTTGAGACTTTTGATACAGAGGATAATTAACAAACATAAATTAGTATATTTGATTCTGGAAATTCATCTCAGAATATGAAGCATCAGATGTTTAGTTAAAGTTAACGTGTATATTTCAATTATCTTCATTTTTTATGTTTTAAATTATATTTATCAATATTGTGATTTAGGGATAAGATTCAAACACATATTCTGTCTCATCCCACAATGCAGTCTATTCAACTAAACTGGATTTCTTATAGATTCCAAAGCTAAACTGGATTTCTTATAGATTCCAAAGTTCTCTGTCATTTCTCACTTCTCTCTCATGCTCATTTTTTTTGTCCTGACAAGATTGCATCATACTTGTCAGACTTTAAGTTTATATTTATTATTTCAAACCGAATTCTGAAGTCATTTTATTAAAGCCTTTCTTGACTTCAGCAAGAGAGTTTGTAATTCTAAATAAATATTTATTTCTATTACAAATTTTGTAATCTTTTTTAGCAGTTAGTCCTTTCTAGTTATTTTCATGTTTATTTCTCTTACTAAGTTGACAGCTTATTGAGGAAAGAGCTTAGTGTCGTTTTACTTGCTATAACAATGGACCTATCAGCAAGGCTGACCCCGAGAGCCAAAAATGCTTACTGAAGAGATGAAAAAAACAAATGAGTGAATGAGAATTTATTACCATTTGGTTTTGCTTTCTTTTATAGATAACTACGTAAAGCAAACTTGGTATTCATCACCAAATTGCAGAGTCAAAATACATTGATGTGACGGTTCTTACAACAAAAAAGTTAGAGTGACACTATATACTAGGGTCCCTAGTCCATAATTGTTTTTAAGGGTTTGGTTTATTCATTGAGATGTCCTAATATTTGCTTATTAACTTGTATGAGTAACTACAGAGATTTAGTTAACACAAAAGCCATTACTACTGCATACTAAGAAACATTTTATAGGTGAGACAATGTACACATGGAGAACCATGAATCTTGCCTAAGGTGATAGATAAAACTGATCATTGATGTAACAGAGGAGTTCACAAGGTAATAGTTTATGATCAAGGTGTTACCACTCATTATTTACTGCATAGACTAGATACAATCAAACCTGTACATGTAATCATTTATAAAAATAGAATGTGTATGACTTAAGCAGAGCAAATATATAATATATAATGAAATACTTTTTTTATTTTTTTAATTTTATTTTTTTTTAATTTACATCCAAATTAGTTGGCCTACAGTACAACAATGATTTCAGGAGTAGATTCCTTAATGCCCCACCCATTTAGCCCATCCCCCCTTCCACAACCCCTCCAGTAACCCTCTGTTCTCCATATTTATGGTTTTATGTTTTGTCCCCCTCCCTGTTTTTATATTATTTTTGTTTCCCTTCCCTTATGTTCATCTGTTTTGTCTCTTAAAGTGCTCATATGAGTGAAGTCATGTATTTGTCTTTCTCTGACTAATTTTTCTTAGCATAATACCCTCCAGTTCCATCCACGTAGTTGCAAATGGCAAGATTTCATTCTTTTTGATTGCCGAGTAATACTCCATTGTATATATATACCACATCTTCTTTATCCATTCATCCCTCGATGGACATTTGGGCTCTTTCCATACTTTGGCTATTGTTGATAGTGCTGCTGTAAACATTGGAGTGCATATGTCCCTTCAAACAGCACACCTGTATCCTGTGGATAAATGCCTAGTAGTGCAATTGCTGGGTCATAGGGTAGTTCTATTTTTAATTTTTTTAGGAACCTCCATACTGTTATCCAGAGTGGTTGCACCAGCTTGTAATCCCACCAACAATGCAAAAGAGATCCTCTTTCTCCACATACTCACCAATATCTGTTATTGCCTGAGTTCTTAACGTTAGCCATTCTGACAGGTGTAAGCTGGTATCTCATTGTGGTTTTGATTTGTATTTCCCTGATGATGAGTGATGTTGAGCATATTTTCATGTGTTGTTTGGCCATCTGGATGTCTTCTTTGGAGAAGTGTCTATTCATGTCTTTTGCCCGTTTATTCACTGGATTATTTGTTTTTTGGGTGTTGAGTTTGACAAGTACTTTATAGATTTTGCATACTAACCCTTTATCTGATATATAATTTGCAAATATCTTCTCCCATTCTGTCGGTTGCCTTTTAGTTTTGCTGATTGTTTCCTCTTGCTGTACAGCTTTTTATTTTGATGAAGTCCCAGTAGTTCATTTTTGCTTTTGTTTCCCTTGCCTTTGGAGACAGGTTGAGTAAGAAGTTGCTGCAGCCAAGATCAAAGAGGTTTTTGCCATCTTTCTCCTTCAGGATTTTGATGGCTTCCTGTCTTACATTTAAGTCTTTCATCCATTTTGAGTTTATTTTTGTGTCTGGTGTAGGAAAGTGCTCCAGGTTCATTCTTCTACATGTCGCTGTCCAGTTTTCCCAGCACCACTTGCTGAAGAGACTGTCTTTATTCCATTGGATATTCTTTCCCACTTTGTCAAAGATTAGTTGGCCATATGTTTGTGGGTCCATTTCTGGGTTCTCTATTCTGTTCCATTGATCTGAGTATCTGTTCTTGTGCCAGTACCATACTGACTTGATCATTACAGCTTTGTAGTATAGCTTGAAGTCTGGGATTGTGATGCCTCCTGCTTTGGTTTTCTTTTTCAAGATTGCTTTGGCTATTTGGGGTCTTTTCTGGTTCCATACAAATTTTAGGATTATTTGTTCTATGTCTGTAAGAATACTGATGTTATTTTGGTAGGGATTCCATTGAATATGTAAATTGCTTTGGGTAGTATCAACATTTTAACAACATTTGTTCTTCCTATCGAGGAGCATGGAATTTTTTTCCATTTCTTGTGTCTTCTTCAATTTCTTTCATAAGCTCTCTATAGTTTTCAGTGTATAGATTTTTCACCTCTTTGGCTAGATTTATTGCTAGGTATTTTATGGTTTTTGGTGCAACTGTAAATGGGATCGATTCCTTGATTTCCCTTTCTGTCGCTTCATTGTTGGTATATAGGAATGCAACCGATTTCTGTTCATTGATTTCATATCCTGCAACTTTGCTGAATTCATGAATCAGTTCCAGCAGTTTTTTGGTGGAATCTTTTGGGTTTTCCATATACAGTATCATCTCATCTGCAAAGAGTGAAAGTTTGACCTCCTCCTGGATGATTTGAATGCCTTTTATTTCTTTGTGTTGTCTGCAGAGGCTAAGGCTTCTAATACTATGTTGAATAACATTGGCGAGAGTGAACATCCCTGTCTGTTCCTGACCTTAGGGGGAAAGCTCTCAGTTTTTCCCCCTTGAGGATGATATTAGCGTTGAGTCATTCATATATGACTTTTATGATCTCGAGGTAAGATCCTTCTATCCCTGCTTTCTTGAAGGTTTTTATCAAGAAAGGATGCTGTCTTTTGTCAAATGCTTTCTCTGCGTCTATTGAGAGGATCATATGGTTCTTGTCCTTTCTTTTATTGATGTGATGAATTACATTAATTGTTTTGCGGATATTGAACCAGCCCTGCATCCCAGGTATAAATCCCAGTTGGTCGTGGTGAATAATTTTTTTAATGTATTGTTAGATCCGGCTGGCTAATATCTTGTTGAGGATTTCTGCATCCATGTTCATCAGGGAAAATAGTCTATACTTCTTTTTAGTGGAGTCTCTGTCTGGTTTTAGAATCAAGGTAATGCTGACCTCGTGGAGGGAGTTTGGAAGTTTTCCTTCCGTTTCTATTTTTTGGAACAGCTTCAAGAGAAAAGGTGTTAACTCTTCCATAAATGTTTGGTAGAATTCCCCTGGGAGCCATCTGGCCCTTGTTTTTTGAGAGATTTTTTATTACTAATTTGATTTCTTTACTGGTTATGGGTCTGTTCAAATTTTCTATTTCTTCCTGTTTCAGTTTTGATAGTGTGTATGTTTCTAGAAATTTGTCCATTTCTTCCAGATTGCCCATTTTATTGGCATATAATTGCTCATAATATTCTCTTATTATTGTTTTTATTTCTGCTGTGTTGGTTGTGATCTCTCCTCTTTCTTTATCTTCTCTCTCTTCTCATTCTTGATCTTATTTATTTGGTTCCTTTCATTTTTCTTTTTGATCAAACTGGCTAGTGGTTTATCAACTTTGTTTATTCTTTCAAAGAACCAGCTTCTGGTTTCATTGATCTGTTCTACTGTTTTTTGTTTGTTTTTTTTTGTTTGTTTTTTTGGTTTGGATAGCATTAATTTCTGCTCTAATCTTAATTATTTTCTGTCTTTTGCTGGTTTGGAGTTTTATTTGGTGTTCTTTTTCCAGCTCTTTAAGGCATAAGTTTAGGTTGTGTAGCTGAGATCTTTCTTCCTTCTTTAGGAAGGCCTGGATTACTATATACTTTCCTCTTATGACTGGCTTTTCTATGTCCCAGAGGTTTTGGGTCGTGGTGTTATCATTTTCAGTGGCTTCTATATACTTTTTAATTTCCTCTTTAACTTCTTGTTTGGCCCATTCATTCTTTAGTAGGATGTTCTTTAGTCTCCAAATATTTGTTACCTTTCCAAATTTTTTCTTGTGGTTGATTTTGAGTTTCATAGTGTTGTGGTCTGAAGTTATGCATGGTATGGTCTTGATTTTTTGTACTTACTTGGGGCTGATTTGTGTCCCAGTAGATGGTCTATTCTGGAGAACATTCCATGTGCACTGGAGAAGAATGTATATTCCACTGCTTTTGGATGAAATGTTCTGAATATATCTGTTAAGTCCATCTGGTCCAGTGTGTCATTCATTGTTTCCTTGTTGATTTTTTGATTAGATGATCTGTCCACTGCTGTGAGTAGGGTGTTGAAGTCTCCTACTATTATGGCATTACTACCAATGGGTTTCTTTATGTTTGTGATTAATTGATTTATATATTTAGGTACTTTCACATTTGGTGCATAAATGTTTACAACTGTTAGGTCTTCTTGGTGGATAGACCCCTTAATTATGATACAATGCTCTTCTTCATCTATTGATACAGTCTTCATTTTAAAGTCTAGATTGTCTGATATATGTATGGCTACTCCAGCTTTCTTTTATTGGCCATTAGCATGACAGATGGTTCTCCATCCCCTTACTTTCAATCTGAAGGTGTCTTTAGGTCTAAAGTGGGTCTCTTGTAAACAGCATATAGATGGATCTTGTTTTCTTATCCATTCTGTTACCCTATGTCTTTTGATTGGAGAATTTAGTCCATTGACTTTTAGAGTGTATACTGAAAGACATGAATTTATTGCCATGATGTTGTTTGCAGAGTTGGGAGTTTCTGGTGGTGTTCTCTGGTCCTTTCTAAACTTTGTTGCTTTTGGTATGTATGTATGTATGTACGTATGTATTTTTCCTTTCATCTTTTCTGCCCTCAGAGAGTCCCCCTTAACATTTCTTGTAGGGCTAGTTTAGTGGTCACAAACTCCTTTAATTTTTGTTTGTCTGGGAAACTTTTTATCTCTCCTTCTATTTTGAATGACAGCCTTGCTGGATAAAGAATTCTTGGCTGCCTATTTTTCTGATTCAGCACATTGAATATATCCCACCACTCCATTCTGGCCTGCCAAGTTTCTGTGGATAGGTCTGCTGCAAACCTGATCTGTCTTCCCTTGTAGGTCAAGGACTTTTTTTCCCTTGCTGCTTTCCTGATTCTCTCCTTGCCTGAGTATTTTGTGAATTTGACTCTGATATGCCTTGTCGATGGTCGGTTTTTGTTGAATCTAATGGGAGTCCTCTGTGCTTCCTGGATTTCGATGTCTGTGTCTTTCCCCAGGTTAGGAAAGCTTTACCCTATGATTTGCTTACATAACCCTTCTACCCCAATTTCTTTCTTTTCCTCTTCTGGGACCCCTAAGATTCTGATGTTGTTCCTTTTTAATAAGTCATGGATTTCTCTAATTCTTAAATCATGCTCTTTTGCCTTAATCTACCTCTTTTTTTCTGCTTCATTATTCTCCATAAGTTTGTCCTCTATGTCACTGTTTCTGTGTTCTGCCTCATCCATCCTTGCTGCCACAGCATCCATTCGAGATTGCAGCTCAGTTATAGCATTTTTTATTTCATCCTGACTAGCTTTTACTTCTTTTATCTCCACAGAAAGGGATTCTAATCTATTTTCAATTCCAGATAGTATTCTTATTATCGTGATTCTAAATTCTGGTTCAGACACCTTGCTTGTATCTGTGTTGGCTGAGTCCCTGGCTGTTGTTTCTTCTTGTTGTTTCCTTTGGCGTGAATTCCTTCGTTTTGTCATTTTGAAGGGAGAAAAGGAATAATGAGGTCGAAAAAATTAAAATTAAAAAAAATAAAATTAAGAAAATATTAAAACTTAAAAATTAAAAACAAACACACACACACACACACACAAATCGAATAAATGATGCTAGATCCTAGGTGTGTTTTGGTCTGGGTGTTGAAAGTGGCTTGAAAGAGTAGAAAAAAAAGGAATCGTTTGAAAATTTGAAGAAATGAGTACACTGAAGTAGACTAAATTGAAATGATGGAAGTAAAATAGAATTTGAAAAAATTTACACAAAAGTAAAAAATATAGTAGAAAAAAATTAAAAATATTTTTTTAAATTTTTTTAACATTTATTTATTTTTGAGACAGAGAGAGACAGAGCATGAACAGGGGAGGGGCAGAGAGAGAGGGAGACACAGAATCCGAAACAGGCTCCAGGCTCTGAGCTGTCAGCACAGAGCCCGACGCGGGGCTCGAACCCACAGACCGTGAGATCATGACCTGAGCCGAAGTCGGATACTTATCCGACCAAGCCACCCAGGCGCCCCGAAAAATTAAAAATATTTTTAATAAAAATTGAAAATAAAAACGAATTTTTTCTTCTATATTCAAGACAAAGAAAAGAAACAAAAATGAAAGAAAGAAAGAAAGAAAGAAAGAAAGAAAGAAAGAAAGAAAGAAAAAATTGAATAGATGGACCAGCTAACAAACTGAAATACATCTGAAATTACTTCGTTTTCCCCTAGAAGTCAAACTATGAAGTGCTTTATAGTCCATAAACTATGCAGGCGGTAGGACTTGTATTCTTGAAGAGCTGTGTTAGCCCAGTTGGGTGGGGCTTAGTGTAAAGGTTCCTTTCTCCACTAGATGGCACTGCTAGCCTACTGGGGTGGATTGTTGTGGTGCTTGTAGGTGCATATGCGCAAGCAGGGGTGGTGGTGAAAATGCCGTCACATACCTACCCAGTCTCTAGTATCGGAACTCTGTTCTCCCTGATCAGCAATCGTGCTCCTGTCCTTCGTCTTCAGCTTCTGTCTACTCCCACTTCCACACTGTTCCTGACCAAGCCCGAGGCAGCACCTCCCTCCCGAGTTTTGTCTAAGATGCCGCTGCCTTCTCTGGCCCCTCCACTTCTGAGGGACTGTGGCCTTGACCCGCTCCATCCTTCTGCAGAGGGTCTCACCAAGCAATGGCTGGGTGTCAGCTGCACCCAGGAGCGCTCATGGGACCATGCTGCTGCCAATGCCCAGAGCCTGCAGCCAGGTGCCAGCCCACCCCAGAAAAAGTTCTCGAGATAGTTTAACAGGAGCTTTTCAGGGATTATGGAAAATCACAACACGCATCTGGCACCAGGCTTTACCCCCAATGACCTTGTTCCAGCACCAGCGAATGTGGCCGTTCTCTGGGGTCTGATAGGGAACAGTTGGCCTCACGGCCTCTACAAAAGATCCTTCCAGCAGTGGAACTGTTTCTCCCCGTGTGGCCCGAGAACCTCTCGGACCCCACTCTGCTCCTGGGGATTCGCCCTTCCCACCAGAGCACCACCAGGTATCGAGCTGCAGAGTTGCAGACGCTCCACTCCCCTTGTTTACAGTCTTAATGGAATTTAAACCCTCTCCTTTCTCCTTTCTCCCTTTTTAGTTCCGTCCTGCAGCTATTTCCAATTTTCTACTTTCTCTCCAGCTGCTTTTGGGGAGGGGTGCTTTTCCTGTATTCTTCCCTCTCCCCACCCCCCCACCCCATCTCCGTCCTCGCTCTGCAAGCAAAAGTGGCTCCCTGACCTCAGCGACTTCTCTCTCCCCAAGTTCATTTCTCTGCGCTGCGTGCCTGCTGAATTCTGTGGTTCAGGTTGTGCACATTGTTGTGTTAATCCTCCAATCAGTTTTCTAGGTGTGCAGGATGGTTTAGTGTTGGTCTGGCTGTATTTCATGGACGCAAGACAGACAAAAAACTTCCGTGCTGTTCTGCCATTTTGACTCTTCCTCTATAATGAAATACTTTTTAATAATATATTTTTAGATTAAGATTAGCTTCATAAAATTTGATTTTCTTAGTTCACAAAAATTTATGGTTGAAGAAATCCTAATTTAAACAGTATGCTTTAGAATATTAGGGTATGGCACTCTGAAGATAAAATATTAATAACAGTTTTTTTAAAGAAAAGCAATCTATTTGTTTTATAGTGCTATATATTGGGAGAGGGAGAGAAAAAGTGAGAAGAGAGAAAGAATTTCATTCTGTTTTTGTTCTATAATAATACCTTGTCTTGAAGCAGCTTGGCCTTTATAACTCTAGTTTATGGCCTATATCTTAAAAAGCCAGTTTGGTATTTAATTTACTTCAGACAGTATTATAAACATAATTGAAAAGTTAAAAAATATCATGAAAATAATGCAGAATCTTGTTCAGAAAGTAGCTTGTTGTGCTTTCTCAATATTGCTTTAGATCTTTTATTTTTGAATATTTCAGCTAACAATGGGAGCACACATCTTTAGCATCCTTTTGATTAAATTATGATCCAGCATACTTGAAATGCTTATATTGATAAGATTAGCTTTGGGGGGATGAATACTGTATATCTTAGGATAGTACTGCTTGTATGTTTTATTAGTTAATAACAAGAAAATAAATCCAGATAAAGTTTGACAAGTTAAAATATTTTGTACTTATTTTAATAACATAAAAAGCAGCATGGTAGAGTTCACAGTATAAGAGAATTAAAAAAATATATATTTCGAGGGACACCTGGGTGGCTAGGTCGGTTAAGCATCCAGTTTCAGCTCAGGTCGTGATCTTGCAGTCTATGTGTTCCAGTCCCGCGTTGGGCTCTGTGCTGACAGCTTAGAGCCTGGATCCTGCTTCAGATTCTGTCTCCCTTTCTCTCTGCCCCTTCCCTGCTCCTGCTTTATCTCTGTCTCTCAAAAATTGATAAACGTTAAAAAAAAAGTTAAAAATAAAAAAGCAGATACTTGAAAAAAAAAATACTTCCACATTTTAACATAAACCTCCCTCAGAGCATGATCTTAGCACTGGGAGGACTTTCAAGCAGTGGAAGAGATATCTTCATCTCTGGGGAGGCGTCCAAGAAAAGCCCATGCTCTTTGAAGACCTTCCTTGTTAATTTTACTAGAACTAATTTCACCTATATTTGTTGCAATGCTTAGAGATAGAAATCTGAGAAATTAATAGCCTTTAGTGAGAATGTTATTGAATCAGGATACTTGTTAAGTGGGAGAAAAAAAGAAGAAGAATAAAATGCAAAATTGCTGTTGAAATTCTTTTAGGGACACCTGGGTGGCTCAGTGGGTTAAGCATCTGACTTCAGCTCAGGTCATGATCTTATGTTCGTGACTTCGAGCCCCACATCGGTGCCTGTGCTGACTGACAGCTCAGAGCCTGGAGTCTGCTTCAGATTCTGTCTCCCTCTCTCTCTGCCCCTCCCCCACTCACACTCTGTCTCTTGGAAATAAATAAACGTTAAAAAAATAAAAAAAAGAAAAAGGAAATTCTTTTAAAAATGTTTCAGTAATAAAGAACTCTATAAACCATGATGTTTTGAATAAAACTTCAGGTTGTAAATGGTCTTGATATTCTGAGACAATGTATCCTTGTCCAAGACCAAACTGAAGGATTATTTTGCTGGAGGACTGAAAAGTACTACAGAGATATTTAATAGCACAGCATTTCTGGAAGAAGGAAATGAATCTTTTTTTTTTTTTTTTAGATTTAGGATTTAAACTTTTGTTTTTCCCTCGTACAAGGACTTTATAAAATATGCATAGTATTTTAGGGGATTATTTTATATACAATGTAGGAAATTTCTTCTGTACTTCAATGCATTTAGACCCAAAAATATACAATAAAATGCATAGAGCATGAAATTATTTTCTATTTTTAGAATGTTGGGAGCCTTCCATTGTTCGATACAATAAAAGCCTTTTCTTTCCAAAAAAGAGAATATTAATGCAATAATCGGTTGACATTCAAGAATGAACTGACTGATGCTGTTAATATGAAGAATATTAGAAAATCAATACACTTAGCATTTAGCTTATTCACAGCTACTTTTATCATGACCCATATAATTCCTCCTTGTTGTCCTCATCCTCTACCTCCTTTTCCTCCTTTTCTTCCTCAACAATTTAAACTAAATAACATTTGTATAGCAAATTTGCAAAATTTAATATATGATAATGCAATTTAATACATTTTACAAAATGAATATACCCGTGTAAGCAAAAAAACACACAAAAATCTCGACATAAAATATTGCTAGCATCCCCCAAATTTCCCTCATGTCTTTTTTATGCCATAACCACAAACTTGGTATTAATAGATTATATTTGTTTATTTGAGAACTTCATAGGGATAAAGTTATATAATGTGTATAATATTTTTAATTTCTTTCATTTACCATAATGATTTTGAGATTTTGCCATAGTGTGGTGTGTTTTATATATATATATATATATATATATATATATATATATATATATATATTTACATATATATTTATATGTTTTATATTACTGAGTAATATTTCATTATACAGATATACCCCAGTTTGTATTTCTATCCAATTGTTGAGGAATATTTGGATTGTTCCAGTTTTTGCATTTTTGCTGGAAAAGCTCCTAAGAATTTGTGAGTGCATAGAATACTGCCAAGCTGTCTTATTTAGTGGTGCATCATATTATATCTTCTTTTTTTTTTGTTTTAAATATGAAATATATTGTCAAATTGGTCTCCATACAACACCCAGTGCTCATCCCAAAAGGTGCCCTCCTCAATACCCATCACCCACCCTCTCCTCCCTCCCACCCCCCATCAACCCTCAGTTTGTTCTCAGTTTTTAACAGTCTCTTATGCTTTGGCTCTCTCCCACTCTAACCTCTTTTTTTTTCTTCCCCTCCCCCATGGACTTCTGTTAAGTTTCTCAGGATCCACATAAGAGTGAAACCATATGGTATCTGTCTTTCGCTGTATGACTTATTTCACTTAGCATAACACTCTCCAGTTCCATCCACGTTGCTACAAAAGACCATATTTCATTCTTTCTCATTGCCACGTAGTATTCCATTGTGTATATAAACCATAATTTCTTTATCAATTCACCAGTTGATGGACATTTAGGCTCTTTCCATAATTTGGCTATTATTATTATATTTTCTATAGCAGTAGAGAAGTTTTCTGACTGCTCCTCAACCTCATAAACACTTGGTGTTATTCCTCTGTAAACTTTAACCATTCTAGTGCTGTATAATAATAGTGTCATATTGTGGTTTAAATTTACTTTCTGTGATAGTTAATATTTTCTTTTCATGTGTCTATTGGCCGTTTATATGTCTTGTCCATACTACATATCTCATACAGCTTCACTTTTGAAGTATCTATTTCACTTTTGAAATAGTCTATTTTGACTATTTTTAAATGTATTTTTATTTTTATTTTTTGAGGGGAGGGGAGGTTCAGAGAGAAAGGGAGAGAGAAAATCTTAAACAGCCTCCACACCCAGCATGGAGCCTGACGCGGGCCTCAATATCACAACTGTGAGATCATGACCTGAGCCGAAATCAAGCATCAGGTGCTCAATCAACTGAGCTAACCAGTTGCCCCTATTTCGACTATTTTTAATTGGATTGTTCATTTGCCTTATTTTTACTTAGTTATATATCACACGTTTTTTTTTTTATTTATTTTTTTTTATTTTTTAAAAAAATTTTTTTTTTCAACGTTTATTTATTTTTGGGACAGAGAGAGACAGAGCATGAACGGGGGAGGGGCAGAGAGAGAGGGAGACACAGAATGGGAAACAGGCTCCAGGCTCTGAGCCATCAGCCCAGAGCCGGATGCAGGGCTCGAACTCACGGACCGCAAGATCGTGACCTTGCTGAAGTCGGACGTTTAGCCGACTGCGCCACCCAGGCGCCCCAATCACACGTTTATAAGGAGTGTTGAACTTGCAATTATGATAGTTCATTTGTCACTTATCATTTCAGTTCTATTAGAATTTGTTTCAAAGTGACTTGAAGGTCTGTTATAAGGTGAAGATATGAGAATTTGTACCTCTTTTTGAGAATTTGACCCTTAATCATGAAATACTCCTTGTTCTGGGTTGAATGGAGTGCTTCCAAGAAGATATTTAAGTCCTAACCCCTGTAACCTAAAATGTGACACATTTTGGACATGTTTAGTCTTTGCAGAGGTCATCACTTTAAAAGAGGGTAATTAGGAACCTCCGTACAGTTTTCCAGAATGGCTGCTCCAGTTTGCATGCCCATCAACAGTGCAAAGGTTCCTCTTTCTCCACATCCTCACCAACATCTGTTGTTTCCTGAGTTATTGAACCAGCAATTGCACTATTAGGAATTTATCCAAAGGATATAAAAATGCTGATTTGAAGGAGCACATGTACCCCAGTGTTTACAGCAATGCTATCAACAATAGCCAAATTATGGAAAGAGCCCAAATGCCCATCAACTGATGAATGGATAAAGAAGACGTGGTACGTATATACAATGGAATACTACTTGGGGATGAACAATAATGAAATCTTGCTGTTTGCAACAATGCAGATGGAACTGGAAGATAATATGCTAAGTGAAATAAATCAGAGAAAGGAAATATATGATTTCACTCATATGTGGAAGTTGAGAAACTTAACAGATGAACATAGGGGAAGGGAAGGAAAAGTAAAATAAAAACAGAGAGGGGTGCCAGATGGAACTGGAAGATATTATGCTAAGTGAAATAAATCAGAGAAAGGAAATATATCATATGATTTCACTCATATGTGGAATTTGAGAAACTCAACAGATAGACATAGGGGAAGGGAAGGAAAAGTAAAATAAAAACAGAGAGGGGCGCCTGGGTGGCTCAGTTGGTTAAGCATCTGACTTTGGCTCAAGACATGATCTCACAGCTTGTGAGTTCAAGCTCCACGATGGGCTTGTGCTGACAGCTTGGAGCCTGGACTTGCTTTGGATTCTGTGTCTCCTTCTCTCTCTGCCCCTCCCCACTCATGCTCTGTCTCTCTGTCTCTCTCTCTGTGTCTCTCTCTCAAGAAAAAATAAACATTTTTTTTTTTTTTAATAAAAACAGAGAGGGAGGCAAACCATGAGGAACTCTTAAACACAGAGAACAAACTGAGGGTTACTGGAAGGGGAGGATGGTGGGGGGGTGGGTTGAATGGATGATGGACATTAGGAGGATACTTTTTGGGATGAACACGGGTGTCATATGTAAGAGATGAATCACCGGGTTCTACTCCTGAAGCTGAGACTACACTGTATGTTAATGAACTTGAGTGTAAATTGAAAAAAAAGGGGGGGTAATTAGGACAACCTCTGATCCAGTATGACTACAGTTCCTTGCAAGAAAAAATCTGAACATAGAGACACATACAGAAAGAAAATGATATGGAGACACAGGGTAAATGCCATTTGAAGATGGGAGTTATGCTGTCACAAGTCAGAGGATGCCAAATTTGCAAGAGAACTATGAGAAATTAGGAGAGAGTCATGCAACAGATTCTTCCTCCCAGCCCTCCAAACACCAGTCCTGCTGACACCTTGATTTCAGACTTCTAGACTGTAGCTGTGAAACAATATATTTCTGTTGCTTAAGCATCTACTTTGTTAGGCAGCCAGGAAGCTCATGCACCCCCTGAATCTCTTGTCAACTTTTTTTTTTTTTGCCCTGGCCTCTATCATATTTTATTAATGTAGTCATTCTGGTTTATTTAAGACTATTTTGCACAGTCTATCTTATCCTATATTTTAACTTTTAATCGGTCTTCTTCTCTATATTTATTTTTCTTGTGGATAAGATATGAATGTTTTTTCACTTATTTAAGCTAATTATCTGCTTTGAGTGTTGATCTTATTTACATTTAATCAAATTTTAATCCAATTCAGTTAATCCTTCCATCTTGCTTTTTGTTTTCTACTTGCCCTATCTCTTCTTTTCTGCCCTTTTCTTCTTTTTCTAATTTATTTTTGATAGTTTTATTTTATACTTATTTTACATTATTTTGGTTATTCAATTTTAAACACTCAGTTTTACTAGGGTTAAGTATATACACTTTTTTTTTTTTTTTATCACGCTCCATCTTCAAATAATCTTCTAACACTCTATGTATAATGATGTGATAGGTGCTTACTTGGGTGCTTGACTCCTTTCCTTTTCTGTCCTTTAAACATGCTGACCCTGTTTGGTTCCTTGCATATGCCAAGCTACCTTTCACACAAACTTTCAGAATCGATATATTCTAAGAAAATATTAGTATTAAACTATTAGAAATTTGTGATATGTAATTATTGCCCTTAATTGTTTACTTTAGTTAAATGTGTTATGTATTCTCACATATGCCAAAATTTTTTCCATATATAAAATATTTAAAATGTTATATATAAAATTTTTTTAATGAGTTTAACAGAGATTCCTACTTATCTTCCCTCCCCTTTCTCATTTATAATACAACCCCTGTCAAAGTTTACTAGGTTAAGTGCAAACAAAAATTGAGACTGTATTTCACCAGCAGCTAAATGAGCCAAATGACTAATTCATGGCCAGTGAGATATGAAAAGCTTTAAAATATGTAATTTCTCAATCATGCCCATGAAAACAATTAGAAGCCTGCTTCTTTTACTTTCTTTTTGTTTCCCAAGGGCTAGAACATAGCAACAGAGTGTCAAAACTCACTATGCAGAGAAAAGCTATAACTTAGTGGCAGACTTATAACTTATAGAGCTAAGTTGCCTATCCTCCCCAAACTGATGATCTGCATCTAGTTCATTACATAAGATGCACCGTGTAATTTTGGTTACTTTTATTACCTTAGCTTGGCCTGTTCTCCATTACAAGTACCTAGCCCGTACTTGATTTTTCATTTGTAAAAAGCTGGAAGTTTATAGTAGCAACTACTATATATTTCAAACACAGAATGAACAAATCACTTATTTGCATTCCTGAGTTTGCTGTTTTAGTATATACTAGTATATATTTTGGCAAATCCTTCCTGCTAAAACTTCTAAGGACAACAGACAGTATATTAGTATACTTTAAATACATTTTTTTATAGAAAAACAACCATTTTAATGATTGCAATAAAGTACTTTACCCCTTTGGAAAAAAAAAACTTTCATTAAGAAGTAGATAAGGTATACTTTGTGCTGTTTTGTCATTGTTTTTTATACTTCTGACTAAAAATTATAAACCAACACTGTCAGGATGAATTATGAACTGGATTTGATTGCCCTGAAAGCTGATTTAGAAAAGCCAAGTTATAGAATTTTAAAAAGACAAGTTATAAAATTTTACTTCATTTGTAGCAGAGAATTTATAGTTTACACATTTAAGAATCACCACCCATATGTTTTAATATGTTTAGAAGTGTATTTCATTATAAATATAGATTTATATTTTGTTTTGTCAAGAGATAAAATTATATATAATCATATAAATACATATCTAATTTTTTCTTCCATATGTAGAACAATGTATTTTTTTAATTGCAAAAGATAATGAATTTTTAATGCAAGCATATTACTCTTCACAATATGTCACATATTTGAAGGAATCCGAGATCTGTAAGAAGTCCCATTGTATTGTCTTCCATTAGTTTGTGAATTAGTAAAAGCTTTTATTGTAAAATTGTAGTACCATGCTGTACATTTAATTGCGAAATAAGGTAATTATTTTATTACCTCTTTTCACTTTTCTCTTTACAATGATCATATAGTGTGCCTCTGAAGACCGCTGCATTCACTGAAAGCTGTTCAACTAATTTAATGTTGGTTTTATCAGCCCCTACCTAATATATTTTCTCTTGAGGATTAATAAAGACATGCTCATTCCTCAAAGGGTGATAAAGTCTGGGTCTCTTATAATTATTTATATGTAATGGAGGACACAAACACAGCTTTAGATAAATATAGCAATCAATGTGGGAGTAGTTTCTAATAAGAGAATAAGTATAAATGTCAGTGTTCGTCTGCCTACTTTTTTTACACACAGTTGGTTTCTTTCACCCGTGTTCTTTCTTAGCCATTTTAATTACATGTATATTGATTAGAATTCTTAACCCTTAGAATCCTTAATTCCTAGTGAAAACTAAGAAGTAAGCAATTGTGAACTGGCAAATTGACAAACTAACTACAGGTTGTCTCTGTAAGATTTTGCCATTTTTTTTGGTAGGTATTTACAGCTTCTGAGGCCATTGTTCTTCGATACAAAATAAGCAGGGGTGGGGAACTTGAGTGTCTCGGTTAAATTTCCGACTTCGGCTCAGGTCCTGATCGCCAGGGTTTGTGAGTTTGAGCCACGCAACGGGCTCTGTGCTGACAGCTCAGAGCCTGGAACCTGCTTTGGTTTCTGTGTCTCCCTCCCTCTGCCCCTCCCCTGCTCACACTCTGTCTCTGGTTCAAAATTAAATAAACGGTTAAAGTTTTTTTTTTAAAAAAATAAGCAGTTTTGCTGGAAGGTGACATACTCAATTCTTTAAGACTTGAGGATCCCATTTCTTCAGCTAAACCTTGGGTCTCTTTGAGCCAAATTAATACCTAGGAGGGATGTGCCACTGGGTTGAGGGCTGTGTGGTGTTTTACAAGGTACCACCTATTTGCAAGGAAAATTTCTTGATGCTGGCGGGTGATCTGGGGTTAATCTAACCCATACTGTGACCAATTTATCCGAAGGTGGGAGTCAGAGATAAGTGGTAAGCACTTTAATAGCTTTTAAGTGATCGACTCATGCCCACTGTATAATTTTGTGCCCTTTTGATTCCAGTAGGCAGTGTGGAAAAACAAATTTACTGAGATCAAAAGATCCTAAACTGTCTTTTGTTACATTGTGCCACCTAGACAAAAATAGAGATGAACAAGAGTTCTGGAGAGAATCGGAGCCTCTTTAGTTTGGCCAGACCTCATGCTGGTAGAATGCACCAGGCAGAAACAAACTTGCAGTCAGACTCAGAGGGCTGTCAATGCAGGGAAGCACAGCCCAGAATCCAAGAGACCTTACCTCCAGCAACTCCAGATGCACTGCGGAGACTGTGAGCCTAAAGGGCTTAGTGGGTACCAGTTCCTATGTCTGACGTCTGAGGGAAGTAACTATAGATGCTGCTTTAGATGCCACTTCCAAAGCCAAAAAATGTCAAAAACCAAACTCTGCATAGTGAATAAAACACAACAGAAAGATGAACTTATTGCAAGACCTTTGACCTGCAAGCCAGGAAACTCAAGGCTATCGGAGCAATGAGTTTCAAGTTGTTCACAGACTGAGGGACTTTTATGAGGTAAACACGGAAGTGAGTAGGCTTTTTTGTTGTGGTTGTTGATTGTGTCCTAGTCTTCTTTCTTTGGATCATGGTAGCTGAGTGGAGAGCAAGGAAGTCAAGATGAAGTGAATATACTTAGTGCTTGGGGATTGGCTGGTGTCCTCTGCTGATTTCTGAGAAGAACTGTAAATTCCTGTACAATTAGGTTAAATTTCCTTTATGCACCTGCATGAACCACCTCCATTTTGTCCTTTAAATAAGTGACTCCATTTTAGTTTGGAGGTCTAACATAAGTTAATATTTGCTTTAGCAAAATCAAATGTAAATCCCATAGATTACATAACCTGTGAGTAATTAAAAATATCTCAGAGCAAAACACATGTTATTTACATTATATATTAGTAAAAGGAAAATAGTCATAGCTTTTTTTATATAATTTTGTATTTGACAATATCTTGAAAACATATTTTTCACCAGAACGCAAATGATGAATAGCATAAATGTAAGTTTTTCTATGGAATAAATATTTTGGGCCTCCATAATTCTTTTATATTATGATGTAATTATGTGATACTTTATATTTGTTCCCCATTTTATAAGGATGTCTAAGAGGGTAGTTAGGAGAGTATTTTGCATGAGAAATTGATGCAGTCTAAAAATAGAAAACTTTAGGCATTTTTATGCATAAAAATGTCACCTTCCTTCTTTCAAGAGTAGTTATATGCCCCCTCACCTCCAATAAAATGTCAGAATTAATTAAATATTGGCTTTTCCTGAATAAACATTTATAATAGAAAACTTGTGCAGGAGATTCTGCCTTTCATTTCTCTTGTACCAAACTTCAAATTCTGGCATCATTTTTAATTCCTTGCATTATGAATCCCAGAATTTCCACTTCATAACAAAAAGTTTTCTTCATCTGAACCAATCACTGAACATTTCCATATTTTCATGCCTTAATAAAAGTGAGGTGATAATATCTTCTCCAGTTGTCTTAGATGTAAAGTGCTTATTCTTACTGAACCTCTGTTTGTTTGTTATTCAGTTTTTATTTATTTATTTTTGAGAGACAGAGAGAGAGACCATGAGCAAATGGGGGAGGGGCAGAGAGAACAGGAGAGAGAGAATCCCAAGCAGGCTCCTCCCTGTCAGCTCAAAGCCCACATGGGTCTCAAATTCATCAACACTGAGATCATGACCTGAGCATTAATCAAGAGTCAGTCACTTAACCAACTGAGCCACAGGTGCCCCTGAACCTCTGTTTTTTTAGGGAGGTAAACTTGGTTTCTTTTTACTCATCAATTCTACCACCAGACAATAATTATCTCACTATTTTAAAGATTACTCTTCCTATTGTACTCTCTATCCCTCTTCATTGCTAGATTCTGTAAGTTGACCAAACACCTTTTCAATCATTGATATTTGTCTGTTGATTCACAAGTCTCTCTCTCTCTCTCTCTCTCTCTCTCTCTCTCTCTGATTTTTGCCTTCATCCTCCATGAATTCAACATCTATGCTGATAAATCATATAACAACCTGCTCTGTCTGATCTTTAGTCACAGATCCTGGGATTAGATTAAAATATTCAAAGGTCCTCTTTGCCACTCATTATCAGTTAGCATTCCCATGGTCACACCCTAGAATCTATCATTGATAAGTACTCTTTAAGCTCTGATTATCTGTATGTCAAGATGTCTCACTGTCTGAGGAGAATCTTATGTCCATACTGTTTCCATGTTCAACTACTCCCATGACAACTCTACTTTGCAAGTTAGTCAATTTTTCCTGTCCCTTAGACCTCTGTGATCTCATTTAGCTAAGAATTCATGGTTTACCTGAATGTATCCTTTGATATTTACTAAATTTCCTTTGCCCTTTTTCCTTTTATTATACCTACAAGGCAAAAACTTCAAGCTTATATCAATATACCTGGTTTTTTCAGGGTGCCTGGGTGGCTCAGTTGGTTGAGCATCAAACTTTGGCTCAGGTCATGATCTTGCGGTCGGTGGGTTTGAGCCCTGCATTGGGATCTGAGCTGACAGTTCAGAACCTCAAGCCTGCTTCAGATTCTGTGTCTCCCTCTCTCTCTCTGCCCTTCCCCTGCTTGTGCTGTCTTACTCTCTCTCTCTCTTCCTCTTAAAAATAAATAAAAACACTAAAAAATTAAATATATATCTAAATATCTCTATCTATCTACCTATCTATCTATCTATATCTGGCTTTTCCTATCCTATTTTGAATTTTCTCTATTCTTAACCAGATATCTGACATTCTTATTCTTTCTCCAGTCTCAGCTAATGATCTCCTTATCTAGTTAAAATTAAATAAAATAAAGTCAAAGACCACCAGGTAAACAAGCTACAAATAAATCACATTGATCTCTTCTTACTTCTGTCTTCAGTGAATTCCACTGGGTACAATGACAACATTTCATGAATTTCCTCATCATCTTTGGTTAATGCCCTTTATTTCTTTTCCACTGTCCTCTCTACCCAGCTATTATTTGTTGGAGTTCTTCAGTAATCTCTTAGGTGTATATTTCTGTCAAACAATTCATACATCATCTTTAGATGACTGTATTGACTCCTGTAATCCCAGCTGTCTCTAATCTTGGTCACTTTTCTCATTCTCAGATTTACACGTCTGACTTGCCACCAGATTATCTCAACTTGGATGGCTGTTGGGCATTTCATATTTACCAGATTCATAGATGATATTAATACCCCTTTCACAAATTTGCTTACTTCTTAGTCTTCCCAATCTCAGTGTGTAGTACCACTAACCATGCTTATGACAAAAGGGAAAAAATGGCAGCTACATTTTTCAAAATCTGATCTCTTTCTAAATCTAAGTAGTCAATCAGTCTCCAAATTTGATCTGTTCTACTCCATATCTGTCTCTTTTGCTTCTCTCATTCTATCCCCACTATCACTAGAGCAGTCCACATCAGAACTACCCCTACCCTGGAGTCTTGAAGTAACTTACTTTCTGGTCTCTCAACTCAATTATTAACCAATGCCAACTATTTCACACTGAAAGTAGGATAGCATTTTGAAATTCAAAATACATTACTGAATTCACTTAAATGTGTTTGCTTCATGTTTTCCTTAAGATAGTGTTCAGAAACTTTGCTATGATCCATAATATCCTGCATGATTTTGTACGTTTGTTTATGCCCGGTATCCACTATAGCCACAGCCTTCAAGCTGTTTTTGTTCCAGCAATATGAACCTACATTTGTTTCTTGAAGACCAAGTTCTGTCCTGCTTTAGAGCCTTTTCAGTGCAACTTCTGCTCTCTTTTCTCTCTTTTCCATTGTATCACTTAAATCCTCTATCTCTTATAGCTCAGCAAAAATGTTGCTACTCCAGGCTCATTCTATCACATAGGTGCTCCACAGCTCTCTGTATTTCTCTTATTTTGTTGATCATGCTAACATTACTAGTTTGTCTTCCAGATGGTCAATGCCTTGCTGGATAGGAGTGCATTTGTCTTATTCATTTCAGTATCTGGCATTTCTTAAAATATTGTTGAATGGTACATTTCTTGGAATGATGTCTAATTGCAACTTTGTTTACTTGGCATTTTTCTTTTCTGTCATAAGTTTATGTGTGTGTGTGTGTGTGTGTGTGTGTGTGTAGTATAGTGTATTATTTAATTTTCCTTTTCCCACATATTAGAGTTGTGGCAAATGATGGTCTAATTTAGCTCCCTGAGTGAGGCCAAGTATATCCTCTTGCTTCTAATCATTTCCCCAATATTTACATTCATGGGAAAAACTTTTACAATGTCCATTTGATTTTTTAATTATTTAAAATGCAATTCTTAGTAAGAAATTTATACTCATCTTTCTATATTTGTGTTGACTTGAACATACCAGGTATTAAATGGATTTTTGAGTAATTCAGTACTTGAAATTACATATCTTGATTGGTTTGCTAAATTATATTTCCTCAGCATGTGTAAGCCTACTTTATACTACTAAATAAGAGAAAATGTAATGTTAAGGTAAATTCCACGTAGCATGGGGTGGCTCAGTCGGTTAAGCCTCCAACTTTTGATTTTTAGCTCAGATCATGGTCTCATGGTTAGTGATTTGGACTCCTGTTGAGCTCTGTTTTGATGGTGCGGAGTCTGCTTGGGATCCACTCTCTGCCTGTCTTTCTGCTTCTCTCCTGCTTACACTCTCTCTCTTTCTTTCTCACTCTCAAAATAAATAAACTGAAAAAAATCTACGTGGCTTGGTGTATATTTAATTGCATGTGATAGCAAAACTTGACAATTTTTAATTCACCCGTACATCATCCTGGTGATATGTATGTGGCCAATATGGTGTATCTAACCTGATGTCAGGTAGAACAGTGATATTAATAAGCACCTATAAAGCAAATGGGCCACATATTTCCCACCTGTTTGGTTAGTTCATCTTTAAGTATATATAGATAAAAATATGTTTCCCCCAAGATATTATAAAGTATTTTTAAGGGTTATCTTTAGAACCATTTACCATAATATCTATTTTTTAATAAAAGGAATAAAAACTGTTTCCGATTCTGTGTCTCCCTCTCTCTCTGCCCCTCCCCCGTTCATGCTCTGTCTCTCTCTGTCCCAAAAATAAATAAACGTTGAAAAAAAAAAAATTTTAAAAAAAAGGGGCGCCTGGGTGGCGCAGTCGGTTAAGCGTCCGACTTCAGCCAGGTCACGATCTCGCGGTCTGTGAGTTCGAGCCCCGCGTCAGGCTCTGGGCTGATGGCTCAGAGCCTGGAGCCTGTTTCCGATTCTGTGTCTCCCTCTCTCTCTGCCCCTCCCCCGTTCATGCTCTGTCTCTCTCTGTCCCAAAAATAAATAAACGTTGAAAAAAAAAAATTTTTAAAAAGGAATAAAAATATGCATTCTTATAGCACTGCTAATCCTTTAAACTTTAAATTGTTATTTTAATTTGATTAAATGGCAAATACATGGTATGATTTTTAGGACTATATATATATATATATATATATAAACAACACTTTTATTTCAATGTTTATATATATATAAAATATATATATAATATATAAATATATATAAATATTATAAATATATAAATATAAATTATAAATTTATAAATATATATATTAATATATATAATAATATATAAAACATTATATATATATATAAAACATTGAAATAAAAGTGTTGTTTTTTTCAGTAGAATGGCTTGGAAATAGAAGAGGAATAAAGAAGGGGGAGGAGGAAGAAGGGAAGAAGAAAGAGAGGAGGGGAGGCTTGGGGACAAGAGAGGGGAGTGCCTGTCACATAACAGGTGCTGAAAATATGTTTAGCAAGTTAACTGTCCCTGCACATATTTATGTGCAGTAAATATTCAGTAAATGTTCAGTAAATATTTGTTAAAATACTAAATGAGGGTGAGAATTCTGGTAAAGTCTCTCCTAACAAACTTACATTGCCTCTGGGACTATCCAAATTAAAGAAAAGTAAGTATGTATAGATTTAATATTTCTGGAAAATAAGGTATATTGGTTTTAAGTACAATAATTAGCTTATAAATATTTATACTACCAAAATGTAAAGTCAGTTAAAACTATTTTGAAATTTTTGCACTAAAACCAGTGTATGAAATTTAAATAATTTATTAGTACTACTCTTATCAATTACATTACTTTCAACATTTTTGTGCACTCTTAAAATTTTGATAAATATTTAAATTAGCATTCAAACCCTTATCAATATCCAGTCATTTGTTACCACTTCAAGTTATTTAATGCACTCTCTATAATATTATGTGTTTATATACCCTAATCTCAAAAACATAATATATACAATATATAATGTAAACAATATATACATATATATAATATATAGGTGAATTTATCCATACATGAGTTTGGATTATATTAAAAGAAACAATCTTTCAATGAATCTTGTAAGATTATTTAATGAACCTTCTGTCCATTTATCCTCACCTACTTCCTGTCTCCTCTTTCCGATTCATGAGAAAGTATTAACACTAAATATGTAAGAATCTCCTGAAACTTTGTACATTTCATCGGCACAAATGGATGCTCACAGAGTGTTACAATACGGTGATTTGATTTGAAAGTTCTTGTCAGCCCTTAAATCAGAATATAATCTCTAGAGATCTGGGGGACAAAGAGTTTAAATGGGCTTTTAGAAAGCTGAGGGAAAAAAAGCAGACACACACACTCACACACACGCACACACACACACACACAGGCACTTCTTTTGACCTTAGAAAAATCTTTGGAGGTTGCATAATGAAGTCTATTGTAAAATGAACAACAGTTAAAAGGGCATTTATGATCCCAAGTGACTTCTTTTGTGAAGGGGATTCCATTGTCTATTCTATATTAATTACCCTTTGATTTTTCTCTCTACATAGAAGAGTACTTTTTATTCTGTGGAATTTCTATGCTTGAAATTGAACATTTAAAAAATATCTGGGCTTCAGATATATTTGAATTAATGTAAAACTGCTTTAAAAAAGGGAAATTGATGATGTGAAGACTGTTAATGAATAAAGACTATAGCTATCTTATATTTAACCAGATACTAGATTGGTGTATTTAGATAAGTCTTTGTTTCCCAGGCTGCCACCTATTGGATTTATACTAAATAGGATCTCATTTTCTCTACTTAGTCATGGAACTGCCTACAATCTATTAATACTGCTTTGTTCTTAGGGAATGTCTTCGGGTTCCCTAGAAAACAGACCTGAAACAGAACTTAGTGTTCATTTTTTATTTATTGTGTGATATGATCCCAGGTCAGGAGAAAGGGGAAAAGGAAGTAAAGCAGAGGAATCTGGGAAGCAAATACAAAGTGATAGGTTCCTGAGCTGTTAATTAGTGAAGCAGCATTGTTCTGAGGCTTTTTTTTTAATATATGAAATTTATTGTCAAATGGTTTCCATACAACACCCGGTGTTCATCCCAAAAGATGCCCTCTTCAATGCCCATCACCTACACTTCCCTCCCTCCCACCGCCCATCAACCCTCAGTTTGTTCTCAGTTTTTAAGAGTCTCTTATGCTTTGGCTCTCTCCCACTCTAACCTCTTTTTTTTTTTCCTTCCCCTCCCCCATGGGTTTCTGTTAAGTTTCTCAGGATCCACATAAGAGTGAAAACATATGGTATCTGTCTTTCTCTGTATGGCTTATTTCACTTAGCATCACACTCTCCACCTATCATAGTACCCTCTTGTCTTTAAGCAGTAATTTGGCTGGTTTGAGTTTCTTGATGGTGGTGTGACCCACAACTTCAACTCTGAATGGTCTTGCCTTAGTTGGATTGTATATACTGTGAACGGCCATTGACAGTTATTACTAAGCATGACACTAAGTAACGGCCCCAAGCAATCTACTGCATTTCAGACGTATTACCCTTGCCCTGTTTTGTGATTAAAACCCTAGACCCATATTGCAATTCAGGGTAAATACCCCAGCCAATAATGTGACTCCTTTTCCCTATGATTGCTGGAGTTCCAAGTAGTTAAATGGTAGCCTAGTAGTTGCAACTCCCAGGCAGTGCAACTCTTAAGGTGTCTCTTTTCAGGAATGTTCACTTCTAGGAAACAGGACTTTTAATCCAGCACAACCTAATATTGTGGGACAAAACTGCAAATAGACATGTGAGTTTGTGGATGATGGGTTCTTCTCCCTTGATACTCTTTCCTAGATAGTATGGCACATAGCACCATACATATTCTGTATTCTAGATACTCCAGCCCCGTCTAGTGATATTCCAAAGATGATATCTTAGCTGAGTCTTTGGCAGGACTTTCCATAATTCTATCAGGGATGCTGCTTCTGAAAAAGATGAGTGAATCCTGTGTCATGAACAAACTTTCATGTTTTGCTTTATGTTATTACTCTAAAAAGTTTGGGTCAGAGTAATCATAGGTAGTCTGAACTCTCCCATTTACTTTACACTAGCCTCATGTAAAGCTTTTTATGTGAAACTAATGCTCAAAATGTGTTTGCCCCATTGTGTCCTCGCTCTTCTAGTCCTTATTCCAACAAAACAATCTTCTTTCAAGGATTTCAGAACCTTCTCACAAATCTACCAAGAAAACAAAAATGGCACTGTTCTGTTTTTTCAAGAGTTTGCTATACATCAGTGATATTCATAATCTTAGGAATGAATTTCAAAATTCAACAAATATATTTTCCAACCCTGGAAATAAATGTGATTTTTGTTTTTGTTTTATTTTTATTTTTTTAATTCTAAAAATGATCCATATGTTTTCTGTTTCTTATATTCACCCTAACCCACATATTGCATCATATCTGCTTAGACCAGCTAGGAATTTTAGTTTAATACTCTGGTTAAAAGTACTTGCATCTCAATATTTTCATTTTAATCAGAATCAAAACCTTAAATTAGAAGTCATGAAGTAAGGATAATGGAACATTTGGGGGGCCCTGAACATTTCTCTTTCCTACTACATTTAAATAAAATATCTCTTTGTTTAGGTTTCTCCTAATGCCTACAAGTAAATTCCAATCTTTAGGTTTCTATAATCTGAAACCTTATACAGACTCAATCTGAATTAAATTAATTAATATGTTTGATACCATGAATAACTAATAGATTTCTAAAATCATGAATGGATAAGGAAATAGTATGTGCCTTTAAATGCTTTTCTTATCTATTATGCAGAGTAGCTATGAACTTAGTTTTACAAATATTAAAACTGCTGACTGTGTATTAATATTTATAGGGACTATTATGTTTGTCTTCTAAGAACTTATATTTTAAATAAGACAATTCCAGAAATCACTCAATTTTTATTTAATTACTTTGAACTTTTCTCCTGAGATTTGTGAAGCTTGAGTATTTAATCAAAAGAAATATTTGAGGGATGCCTGGATCCTCAGTCAGTTAAGGTCAGACTCTTGGTTTTGACACATGTCATGATCTCACAGTTCCTGAAATCAAGCTCCACATTGGGCTCTGTGTGTAGGCTCTGTGTTGACCTTGCAGAGCCTGTTTGGGATTCTCCCTCTCTGGCTTGCTCTCTCTCTCCTCTGCTTGCACACAGCATGCTCTCTCTCTATCTCTCTCTCAAAATAAATAAAAAACTTTAACAAAAAAGAAATATTTGAGAAAATTTTGGGGAGAATACTTTCATAAGAAATAAAGTTGGGAATCTGTTGATAATATGGGACTTAATGAATAATTTATTAATTATAAGAAACTGCTTTGAAACAAGCAGTGCTGTTTCTAGAAATGTCATAGGGGCATTTAAGGATTATATACATTCATAGTGAAATAATATAAAAAATATTTTTCTGCATTATTTAAGCAAATGCATACGACTTTAATTAAGCTGGAATAAATCAGAAAAAGTACTTTAATTTTATTTTATGTTTTTAATGCTTATTTATTTTGAGAGAGGGAGAGAGAGGCCATGTGTGAGCAAGTGGGGGAGAGTCAGGGAGAGAGAGAATCCCAAGCAGGCTCTGTGCTGACATCACAGAGACCCACATGGTGCTCTATCTCAAGAACCCATGAGATCATGACCTGAGCTGAAATCAAGAATGAGAAGCTTAGCTGACGAGCCACCTGGGTGCCCCTATTTTATTTTCAAAAAAAATTCCCAATATTTCATACCTAACTCAGAAGTAATTTTGCATGCCTATTATGAAAAAGGAAATATCATATTCAAGATCCCAATGAAAAATATAGAATAATTACATAAGTATATAATCTGAATACTTGTACAGAAAGAAACAAGGTGAAAAAAAAGCTCAGAAGTGCTCATTTCTGAACCTATGCTTTATTGAAGGGTTGTTTTCATTATGAAAAAGAAGTCAGTTTACTCCTTTGTTGGGGTGGCACACTGGGGCTAAGGAGATTTTATGCAAGCCTCTCAGTGTATCTGCAGGATTAACAGAGACTTAGGCAAAATTATGTTGATGGGAACATCCTAACTCTGTGCAGCAAGTTAATGGTATTGATTTCAATTGTGTCTGATTTCTGTCTCGGGATTAACAATTTAGAGATAGGGTCCACGGTAACCATTACATATAAATTCATAGCTCATTGCTCCCTGTATCTCTCACTATTCCAACTGTACGATCGTGACTCCACTGATTCCTTTGAAAGTTGTGTTAGCTCAGTTATTCCTATTGAACATAGGAAGCAGATAACTCAAGGACATCCTGGACTTATTTAATGGAGGTTAAATGAAGTATTCAGGGTTAGAGGAAAATACTCCATAGCATATGCCTTCTCTGCATATATCTAAACTACATGAATCAGGACATATCCAACATTTAGAATCCAAATTCTTGATTGCTTTATTAAATAGATAAACTGGACCACTTACATAAAAAGAAACCCCGTACTTCATGTGTAATTCTCCAAGATGTCAATTTCCCTTTTCATTTTACTATGAGTTCTGCTTGACCTCTGATAGAAATACAGTGAAAAATACACTTTCCAAGAAGGAACTATCTGT
Organism: Lynx canadensis; assembly: GCF_007474595.2. NCBI lineage: Eukaryota > Metazoa > Chordata > Mammalia > Carnivora > Felidae > Lynx > Lynx canadensis. The sequence goes on along the minus strand of NC_044319.2, from coordinate 45,976,501 downwards.
GGCTCCCTTACAAGACTTCTCTTTACCTGAAAGGCCTTAAATTCAACATTTCAACTCCATTTCTGCTTAACTCATATACCCTTAATTTTAACTGACCATTTTTATACTTACCATATTCTGAAGTATGAAATGGAAGAATCTGTTTTCCAAATTTAGCATACCTAGAATATATACTTCTTCCTACAGCAACCAATCCTGTGTTTGAAATATGCTTACTAATATTGAATGTTCGTGTCCCATGACTGTTTTTCCTCATGCAGTTCAAGTAAGAGGAAGAAAAACAGGTTTCCGTTTGTGCTTTGTTCTGAATGAATCACTAGTGATCAAATATTAAATTACAAAAATACATCCTTGTGGTGGATTTAGTACCTGCCACCAAGTATGTCCTAGATCACTCTACAATCCTGGAGTGTCTCCTGACATTCTAAACAGCAGTTCATACTTCAGATATGGCTACTTCATGTGCTTTAGTTGTGTTTTTATTTGATTGATATTAAAAGATTTGCTAATATGCTTAGCATAATAAATGGATATCCAGTTACAGAATTAGTAGTCTGCTAAATAATGATATGTGTTATAAAACTGAGATCTCTTTGCTGAGGTGAGTAGCGTAGGTGAATTGTTTAAAATATTTAGAAATCCTCCTTATCCCTGAATGAGCAGACCTTAAGCAACTTGCAAGCCATTTAACAGGTAACTTTAGGAATGCAACCCAAGGCTGGATAATTACCTGCTTTTGTGTTCAACATTGGACCTAAGTATTGGTGGCTTGATATTGATCCTAAGGAAAAGAATATTCCGCCTATAGAATATTTTTTCCTTTTCTTAAAATAAACCATTAAGTTTTGATATGAACACATACCATTGCAGAAATTAAGTATGTCTCTCGTTATCTCCATGAGTCATAGCAACAGCAGAAGAGAAGAAAGTCCTCAATAAAGCAATGATCTTGATTCATTCCTATAAATAAATTAAAAATGCATATTATATATGTGTATATGCCTATATATTATTTCTTTCTGAAAACTGAAGTTGTATTTAAGAAATATTGCAAGGGATCTCCAGAGTCCTGGTGACATTACCTGACCTGGCCAATGACTGCATATTTTACCTGAAGCAAGATGTTTAGACTATGTGGGATTCAATTTCCATTTCAGTAAGATTGTAGCAGAGGAAGGCATGGGTTTATAAGGTCACCCAGGTTCTAGTATTCTTTGATTCTCCTTATCTTCAATTTAAAACTAAAATTTTCTTTTAAAACTTCGTGCTGTCTGTAGATTATCACCCATGACTAAAACTCTGAGAAAAATAAAGCTTGAAAAGCTGAAGTTCCTTGATAGCTTTGAAAGTGTTTGCTTCTTGGAAAGTTGTATTTCCAGAAATATACAGCAGGAAACTATTGTCCTTTAGTCCTGCCTTAAAGCAAGATAACACTTTGCCACTCAAAGAAGGTACGGACATTAAGTATGATGGCATGTGATTTTTCTTATCAAATGCTGTTCGTATCCTCAATGACAAATGGAATTTTTATATGATAATACTTTAAAGTAGCTGTCTTTTATGTGTGTGTGTGTGTATGACCACAGACTCTGTGTGTGTCTTGTTTGTATCCAAATGTACTTGCAATTTATGAGATTATATTTACTAAACATTATCATATAGTGGATCAGTCAGGAGTAAAAAAATTAAAGTTCACTAATAAAGAAAAATACCCCCACTATGGCCTATAATTACAAATTTTTCTTGACACATGTTACTTTGTACTTAACAATGTTAAAGGGATTCATAGCAGTTTTCTTCAGAGAGCCTTAGTGTTTATGGATGGTGAGTGGAAGGAAATAAGCACTGCCAGCGTCACTTCTTTCTTTACCTTTTGGTACTGACAGAATTGCAGGATTTCCTTTACCCTTAACAGTGCACATATGTGATAGGCATGATGCAGGAAGGGCTAGAGGATTTATAACACACTATGGTAGATTACGGGACACCTGGGTGGCCCAGGCAGTTGAGCATGGGGCTCTTGGTGTTGACTCATGGTTCACGAGTTTGAGCCCCGCGTCAGGCTCTGTGCTGACAGCGCAGAGCATGCTTGGGATTCTCTCTCTCCCTCCCTCTCTCTCCCTCCCCTGCTCACTCACTCACTCACTCTCTCTCAAAATAAATAAATAAACATTAAAAAGAGAAGAAAACACAGCACAGTATAGTACTATATGTTAAAGATGGAGTTGTTTGGCACATTGAAATTACCTTCTTATCCGGATGCTGTATTTCTGCCTAGAGATACAATCTAAGTAGAATATAATAATTTCATAAGAAATAAAGTGAAGGTGGAAATCAAATGGACATTTAAGTGTCAAGCAACTGGGTTAAGAACACATTCATACATCTGTATACTTCATAATGAATTATGAGTTATTTAAGCATTCAGCCTTGAGAAATAAATATTTAGAACATTTTTTATATTTAAAATGACAGAGTGCTTTACCCTTTGTAAATAAGTCTATGTAGATAAATTTTAAAGACTTACCTCTGTCAATTTGCTGTTGCATTATTCTAATATAAACTTTCCATGATTGTCACAACACAATGTTATTTTTTGTAGATATTTTAAAAGATTCTTTCTAAAGAAAGACTTGAGAGAAAACTTTATCTACTTGAAGAGATGTCATTTGCAATTATAACTTTGTTGTTAAAATTTTTAATTATTTCACTTTGTAAAGACAACCATTGGGGCGCCTGGGTGGCGCAGTCGGTTAAGCGTCCGACTTCAGCCAGGTCACGATCTCGCGGTCCGTGAGTTCGAGCCCCGCGTCAGGCTCTGGGCTGATGGCTCGGAGCCTGGAGCCTGTTTCCGATTCTGTGTCTCCCTCTCTCTCTGCCCCTCCCCCGTTCATGCTCTGTCTCTCTCTGTCCCAAAAAACAATAAACGTTGAAAAAAAAATTAAAAAAAAAAAAAGACAACCATTAACATAGTGAAACAAATTTGCATTTTATTGTTAGCAGGAAAATGTAAGCTATAAAATAGTATGAATATTATGCTTGAGTTTTTTTAAATATTTGATATTCACACACTGGCACACAAACCAAGAATATTATTGTAATTTTTCTGATTATATTTTACCAATTTTTTAATTTTTTGCTTCATAATTTTCATTTCTAATATTATATAATGCACACATTTAAAAATGAGTAATTATTCAAATTACTAGGTCAAATGTTAAAATGTCATATTTAACACCATAAAAGAAATCACTATGATTCTACTTGGTGAGTTGCTTTAAATCTTCAAATCTTTTTAAAAAAATTTTTTAAATTTAAATTCAAGTTAGTTAACATATAGTGTAGTATTGATTTCAGGAGTGGAAAGAATTTAGTGATTCATCACTAAAATATAACACCCAGTGCTTCTCCCAACAAGTGCCCTCCTTAATGTCCATCACCTATTTAGCCCATCCCCCCACCAACCTCCCCTCGAGCAACCCTCAGTTTGTTCTCCATATTTAAGAGTCTCTTATGGTGGGTCACTGGGTGGCTTAGTCAGTTAAGCATCAGGTTCTTGATTTCAGCTCAGATCACGATCTCAGGGTTCATGAGCTCGAGCCCCATGTCTGAGCTTCCTTGGGATTCTCTCTCTTGCTCTCTCTCTATCTCTCCTCCTCTCTCTCTCTCTCTCTCTCAAAATTAATAAACATTTAAAAACAAAAGTCCATTATGGTTTGCCTCTCTCTCCATTTTTATCTTATTTTATTTTTCCTTCCCTTAAATATCAGTTTATTGCTTCAGATCTTCAAATCTCCAATCAATTTCTAAGAGTGAGGGAATGTTCAATTCCTAGTTCCAGCATTGTTGATGATATTCTTATTTGATAGGACAGTATTTTTACTTTCTATTGGGCTAGCTATATATACTAGCATGAATTATAAAAATTCCAAAGTTATACTATTTTATGTTAATATCATATCCTAGTGTTATATAATCATGCATCTAGCATTGTATTACCTATTTTAATCATGACTTGAAAGTTTATGGTTGCAATACAGGCATACCTCAGAGACATTGCAGATTCAGTAAGACTATAGCAAAAAAGTAGATATTGCGAGAAAGCAAGTCAAATGAATTTTTTGGTTTCCCAGTGCATATAAAAGTTATGTTTATACCAAACCATAGTCTAAGAAGTGTGCAATAGAATTATATCTAAAAAAATATATATACATATCTTAATTATTTCTAAAAATGCTAACCATTATCTTACTCTTCATAAATATCAGTGCTTGATATTTTGTCATGAATCCCCTGAAAGTTTAATACTGTCCTAAAAATATTACATCTCATTCTGTTTATGATTGTCAGTAATGCATATAACACAAAGTTTTTCTAACTATACCAAAGGACAGTTTATTATTGATACAAATAATTTTTATTGCTATTGGCAATGTGATTATTGAAAATGGAAGAAAGGGACCCATGCTAAAAGTTTTACAAGTACATAGATTAGAAAACTAAACTCTTTAATTACCACAATGACTTTTTTACTATATATCATTTTTAGTATAAAACTATATCATATGTTGTGTCAAAATGAAACAAACATTTTGAATTGCACCAATTTCCATAATATCTGTTTTTGTCCAGTGGCATTTATGTTTATGCAAGATTTTGAAATAAATACAGCAAAGTAAACAGGAATTCTCTTAAAATGTGATTCTTAAATAATTCGGATCAAAATTCTCATTCATAATACTGATTGCACTTGGAACTTGGAATCTTGCCTATTGCTATTTTTTAATAAATCTATACTTTGTTACATATATATCTTGCATTCATTGTCAGCCATGAGACATAATGTTTTGTGTCTTGAAAACTCTCCTCAATAAAGATAGGTCATGATACTTTTGAAAAATATTGTTTGGTTAAGTATAGCCCAAATCCCTAGAATTGGAGAAATAAAACTAATTTATAACCATACTGTCACACAAAGAGAAAGGGTATCCATATGTGACTTGAAATGTATCTGAACATATAAAGGCATTGGCATTTTATGGAAAAAAAAATTTGGTCCATATGGATAATGACAAAATCCAGATGAAGTCTGAGGTAAGTTACATTCCTCAAATATATGTCCTTCTAACTCCTAGTATTTATTGTGATATGATTCATGTGAATCAGAAGAAGAAATTAAGGGTAACATTATACCTGAGGGAAACTGACGTGTACCAATTTCCTACACCTATAAATAATGGGAGTGAAATCCACAAGAAAATTAAGCTTCCTGATCATATTATGTATGTTGTAGTTCATTGTCTTCTCATGTGCCTCTGTTCCTACAAGTGGATTGTAATCCTGTGAAGGCTTAGGATCTTTCAAAATTTTTTTGATTAATTGGAGCAACAAGTAGAAAGATAGAGACAAGATTATATGAAGAAGGTCAGAAACAGAGTTAAGAACTGAGCCTTAAGTCATAAAATTCACAATGGATTTGGGCTGAAAGGAGCCTGATTTTATATTCTATAGCTATCTACTTATCCTGCTGGTCCAGAGAGAGGAAGTTTTTCATTATAAAATTATGCATCCCAACTGTTGAATATTTGGAAATTACAAAAATTCAGATAATTAAAAGCATACACAAACAATGCAGAAGACTGAATATATTTTTCATGCTCCCTGACTTAAGTTACTTTGGTAAGCATTCCCTGAATGTACCATTCACTATAGATTTTAACATATATGAATGGTATTGTAATAGTCGCTGTATGGTAGCTACAATTGTGGCAAGCATAGCATAATGTATAAACTTGTTGAATCACTATATTGTATACCTGAAACTAATGTTACATTGTGTGTCACCTATATTTCAGTTAAAAAATATGCTTATTTTTCATCATATGGTTGTAAGAATGCCTGCTACATGCTTAATATCTATATGGAGTTATTGGAGTTATCCTTTGTACTTCTAAAACCCTATCACTAGTTCAAATATTTAAATTGTTTCCAACTTAATCATATGCAATTATGATCATCTACATGTGAAACTATGTTTTAATTCAGACATCAATTGCTTATTAAAGAAACCTTCCACTCAATAAAAGGTTGGGATAATTTACTTTCATAATCTGAATATAATCCATGACTAAATAATCAACTGCAATTTTCAAATCCAAGAGAAATCCCTGTATGTATACTCGAAAACTTCAATGAGAAAATCCATAGCAGTATTGTTTATAAGAGCAAAAGTCAGAAACAATAAAAAATACCCTTTATCCAGTGAATGTATAATAATTCCATACAATGGAATATTATAAACAGGAAAAGAAAGAAACCAGAAATAAGCATACAATTCTGAGTGGAAAAAAAAATGTATGGCTTAGAAGATTATTGTATCATTCATGGTAGTAACAAGAAACAGAAAGCATTCTCAAGTGAAAATCATTCCAGGCAGATGTATATGGGAATCTGGGGAAGAGGGCATTTTAATGGGTGACGTGATAACTTGGCATGTAGTGGGTACCAGGTGGATACTGTTCCTGGGGACAGAGTCTCTGCCACCTGTATTCAATACCCACTAGAAGCTCCTGTCTTGAAATCTAGTGATAAGTCTCAACATTTTTGTAACTAAGTAAGGTGGTAGTTTAAACTATAGCTAGCCTAACATTTTTTGATTGATTTAAAGAAACATATTTTAGAAGGTACATTACAGGGGCACCTGGGTGGCTTAGTCAGTTAAGCATCCAACTTTGATTTCTGCTCAGATCTTGATCTCACAGTTGCACTGCTCCCCCCCTCGCCCCCCCACACAGTGCTGAGCATGGAGCCTGCTTGAGATTGTCTCTCCTCCCTTTGTCCCTCTACTGCTCACATGCACAAGCACACACAGTCTATTTAAAAAAAAAATGCATATTACAAAAATTGCAAAGACTGCTTTGGAAGGAAGTACATATTTTCTACCTAGAATGTAGAATGTTAAGTATTTTAAAATAATTATATGATTTTTTTCCTTTTTTTCTATGAAAAAAAGAATTGTTTTACAGATGTGGAACATGAAGGCTTGAAATAAAGAACTGAGCTGTTCATATTATATTTGACAAGCAGTGAGATTTAAATTCAGGATTTGTTGGCGTGCTTGGGTGGCTCAGTTGGTTGAGCCTCCGACTCTTAATTTCAGCTCAGGTCATGATGTCACAGTTCTTGGGATCAAGCCCTGCCTTGGGCTTTGCGCTGACAGCACGGAACCTGCTTGGTATTCTTTCTCTCTCAATCCCTTTCTCTCTCTGGTTCTCCCCGACTCTCTCTAAATAAATAAATAAATAAATAAATAAACATAAAAAAATAAATTGAGGGTTTTTTTCGTTATGACAACAGTATTCAGTCCGCAATACCACCATCAGCAAAATTTAAGAAACAATCTTAAATTCACAGTATTTAAGCCAACTTCTGGCATTTAAAATTATTCTTAGTACATTATTTTGATAAACACACTCAGATTCAGAGGTGACCAAATTCATTTATTTTCATGCTATATCTTAGTCATTTGTGCAAGTAACTCATAGTTTTTGTAAACCTAACAAAAAATAAGGAATTCAAAGGGAAGCAATGAAATCAAAACTGTGATTGTATGTGTCAATGTAACTGTGCTACATACATAGCTTATAGTCTCATAAAAAATGGTATTTTTATAATAAATATCTTTTAATTAATATAGTTCAAGAAATATTCTTTTCTACTTCATCATTCTACACTTTTTAATCTTTCTTTAAAGATGAAGACGTACTCAAATTGCAGACCACTGGTAGGAACAGCAAATGAATCAGTCATTATTTAGCAGTTAAATTAATTTCCTCAGTATGGTTGTTAATCTTTACTCATCCCCAATCCATAGTCTGTAGATTTGTGCTTTCTAAATTTACATATAACCAATGATTCAGTTATATGTGTGGTGTTACTTCTGAGGGGTATGAACAACCAGCCTAGATTTATCTGTGCATGGGACTGTAGTTTCTGGGATAATGATTCAGGTAAGAATTTTCAGTTATGGGGTGCCTGGTTGGCTTAGGTCATGGTCTCACAGTTCCCAAGTTCGAGTCCCGTGTAGGGTTCTGTGCTGACAGCTCAGAACTTGGAGCCTGTTTCAGATTCTTGTGTCTCCCTCTCTGTCTCTGTCCCTTCCCTCTGCTCATGCTCTGTCTCTCTCTCTCTCAAATATACATAAACATTTTAAAAAATTTAAAAAAATGAATTTTCAATTAGCCGATGAACTTTTAGAATGTTTTGCCGCAAGAAATCTGATTCTTCTAATTCAATAGATTCCACTTTACTTTGATCAGGTTAGTGAGCGAAGAATATCTGCTTTACCTTTTCACAAATAAGGATACTTTAGAATGGTTACTTAGTTGGCTTAAATAAATATTCTTATTTATAGTTCTGCTGAAAATTAAGTCTTTTCCCTGGTCATAACCCCCAAAGAAAAAAAGCCCTAAAAATGGTCTCTACTTCAAAACCGACAGTGAAGAAATGCCTTTAAATATATTTATATAACCAGTGTAAATTATACACATATGTATATGTGAATATATATCCATATATTCACACATGTATTCTTTAATGTATATATATTCTTTATTCAGTACGTTCATTTACTCCCTTCTGAGTCCTCTTAAATGCATATTCGTAACTCATGCTTCTTGATTTATATTTATTCATTATTCAGTATTTTCACAAACATATACTATGATGTAAAAATATGTTAAGCATACACCAGTGTCATGAACTGTGCTAACTATTAAAGATACTGAGGGGCGCCTGGGTGGCTCAGCTGGTTGGGCATCCAACTTTGGCTCAGGTCATGATCTCACAGTTCGTGAATTTGGGCCCTGCGTCGGGGTCTGTGCTGACAGCCCAGAGCCTGGAGCCTGTTGGATTCTGGGTCTCCTTCTCTCTCTGCCTCTCCCCATCTCACATTCTCTCTCTCTGTCTCTCTCTCTCTCTCTCAAAAATAAACATTAAAAAAAATAAAAACAAATACTGAGGTGAGTGAAACACTTTTTGTATGTAATATGGCAGGCAGATAAACAATCACAATGGTGGCTTGCAAGTTCTATGTTGGACGCGTAGCATAGGTAAAATGGATGCAGAAAAAAAGTCTTTTCTGATTTTTTAAAACTAAATGCTACTCCTACATTTTAGGTTTTTCTTAATTAATGGCACAAAACAACAACCATTTATTATACCCAGTTTTTGCAGGACAGAAATCTGGACATGGCCTAGATGGATTCTCTGCCTGGGGCCTCATGTGCTGAAATCAAATTGTTGGCAAAACTGTACTCTCATCTGGAGATAAGTATACTCTTCCAAGATTATTCAGGTTGTTAACAAAATTAATACTTTGTGGTCGTAGTTCTGAGGTCCCATTATTTTTACTGGCTACTGGCTGGGAGTTGTTCTCAGTTCCTAGTGGCTCCACTCAGGTCCTAGCCAAGGACTCATGGCCTTTTTACAAGGTCCCAGCTAACTTCAAAGACAGCAGGAGAATCCCTGCTACAATCAATGTTATGAAAAGTACCTAATCATGAAAAGACTTCCTCATCGCCTTTGTCACATACTATATAAGTAAATGTATCCAATCATGAAAGAGACTTCCCCATCACCATGTCATATACTATAACTAAGTGAGGGAAATAACAATTCCATCATATTCATACGTTCCACAAACTCAAGAGGGGAGAATTATACATGTATTTAAATGTATCAGCATATTGCTTTATGATTTTTAAAAATGTACTCTGCTTAGGGCCCCTGGGAGGCTCAGTTAAGTGTCTGACTTCAGCTCAGGTCATGATCTCATGTTTCCTGAGTTCAAGCCCTGAATTGGCCTCTGCACTGACAGTGCAAAGCCTGCTTAGGATTCTCTCTCTCTCTCTCTCTCTCTCTCTCTCTCTCTGCTTCTTCCCCGCTTGAGCTCTCTCATTCTCTCTCTCAAAAGTTAGTAAACTTTATTAAAAAATAAAATAAAATGAAAATGTACTCCACTTCTATTGATTTTTTGTTCTGTTTATCATTTTAATATTCATTTATTTAGTATATATTTAAATAGGTAAGATAAATTGGAAAAATATACCATGGCAAGTAAAAGCAATGATCATATCAGGTTTTTCTTTAAATTTATTTTTTTGTTTGTTTGCTTAAGAAATTCTTCTCTCCATCCACCTCTACTTAATATTATGTAACATTTTCTCATAATATGTTTTGGGTTTCGCTGTCACATTTAAATATTATTCAGTTTGTTTTGTTTATAGTGTGTGGGAAGGGTTAACATTTTACCATGTAGATAATTCATTTTTCTTCTCTCATTTATTGAATAATCATTTTTTCCTATTTTTCTTTAATTTTAGCACTCTCCTAAAACAGATCTGTGTGTGAGCTACCTATTTTTTTTCACTCCTCTGTATCTCCACTCCTTTACTAATAACCTATCTTCATTGACACCGCCTTGTAAAAAACAATATCTAATAGATGTGTCCACAACCATATCTTTATTTTTCAGAGTAATGAGCTAACTACAACAGAATTGGCATCTTAGTACCATTGCCTGCTTTTCCATAATGTTGTCCTCTCCGTTTATTAAGCCTCCTTTAATGTACTTTAATACCCAATTAATACTTCTTTATGTAAATTCTTTGTACATATTTATGATTATTTCTGCTAGATCTGTTTTGTACAATGTTCTCTGAAAATTAGTATGCAGTTTCGACAAATATATTCTACAACTGAAGCAAAGAAATCAATCAATTAAAATGCTGTGATAATAATCCTGTTAGAAATAGCGATGGACTTAAGTATTATCAATAGAGATTTAAAAAAAATAAGAGTGTTTTCAAACCAAACATCTTCTTTTCCAAAATTTTCTTTCACTTCTCAATATTATTAATTCTAGATTTTTCTTAACAAATCCTGACAACTCAATTTTTCAGATTTATTAACAATGAATGAAAAGGTGACATATGAAAATGTCAGCATACTTGTGTATGTTTGCATAATTGATATATCATAAAATCAGAATGTGTATAAAACTTACAAAAATTTAACTAAATGTTCCTAAGTAGTTAATAATACAAATAAATATAGAGAGCATTATGCATAACACTGGAAAATTTATGGCAGGTCAGAAACTAGTAGAGATAAAACTTTTTTTCATTAAGGCATTAGGCTTTATTTTATTTGTTTATTTAAAAAAGTTTTTTAAAATTTACTTATTTATTTATTTGGGAAATAAATTTATTTATTTATTTATGTGGGAAAGAGCACGAGCAGGGGAGGGACAGAGGGAGAGAGAGAATCCCAAGCATGTTCTGCAGTGACAGTGCATAGCCGGATGCAGGGCTCGAACTCACAAAACGCAAGATCATGACCTGAGCTGAGGTCAGATGCTTAACTTACTGAGCCACCCAGGCACACCTAGACATTAAGTTTTAGAATGATAAGCCTCGTTATTTCTTTTAGTTGGTTAAGTCCCCCAAAGGAACATGATAACTTGTATTTTTATTGTGCTAGACTACAGTCAGGCAAACTTAACCTGGACAGAGGTATTAGAAACTGCAGAGTGATCTGTGGACATTTACTCAAATATCTTAACTTCTAAAGGTTTGCTCCTACCATAGTTTATAAACCTCTAAAATAGTTTATGTTATATAAAATATATTGCATGACTAACTACAAATATGTTTTTAGATAGATGATAGATAGATAGATAGATAGATAGATGATAGATAGATAGATAGATAGATGATAGTGCATTAGGCTAGGAGTAGAATAAGATCCAGAAACGTGGTAACAGTAACCACTATAATACTAATATGATGGTGGCACCTGGGTGGCTCAGTCTGCTAAGCGTCTGACTCTTGATTTTGGCTTAAGTCATGTCCAGCTCTGCTCTGGGGTAGAGTCTGCTCTAGATTCTCCCTCTCCTTCTCTGCCCCTCCCCTGCTTGTGCTCTCTCTACTTCTCTCAAAGGAAATAAATAAACATTAAAAAAAAAAGATGATGATTGTAATAATAATAGCAATTGTGTCTATCCGATTGAGTGTGTAGCACATGTAAAATACTGTTCAAAGTGTTTTGCATAATTGATATGTCTACAATATAAAAATGGCTGAATATAATATCTTGGTATTTTTTCCCCTCAAAATAATGTGCATCATTTTATTCAAACTCTTTACAGAAAGAGAACAAATAAAGTCAAAGATGCAGGGTGATTGAGTTAAGGTCTCACAGTATAATTTACTTGCTCAAATTATGTGCTTTCTGGCCAAAAGACTGTTATTTCAGTTCTAATTTTCACAAATGTATTGGAGCTAAAATAATCTATATCTTACTGAGTTTTAGAATTTTTAAGGTAACATAATGGTAAAATTTATAATATGTAACAAAATGTAGGAAATCAACATTTATTTTATTATATTTTAACCTATAATTAAATAATATACCATCCATATGTTACTGGATTATATATAAAATATTATACTGTATATAAATAATAATGTATTGGTCCATCATAAACATAGCAGTATACTTATTAATATATAAGTATGTAAATAGGGAGGTGTATGGTATATTCATGACATAGGTCATAGTGTGTTATCTGATATTATATATTAATTACCATCAATATTAACCAGAGTTGAAATGTAATCTTTGTAACTAATAACATCTGCTATTTTTATATGACATTATAACTCCCAAGAAATATAACATGCATTTTAAACTTCCTTTTATTTACTATTTTCTATCGTTAACATGAGAGAGATTAATTAATTATATTGCCTTTGAAGATATTTTTTGCTATTAAATTTGGTGGAATTTTTTTTATGCAGAATGTAACACATGTTTTTATTTGTCTTTACATCCAGGAGTTTTAAAGTTTTCCATTTACTTTCATTTAAATTTTGAAATAAAAATTTCTATTTAAGTAACTTTTTAAAAAATTTAATTTTTGTTATAAATAATGACTACTACATTTGACATTTACACTATTTTCTGGACAAATTATGTGAAAAATTGTCTTAGCTATTCATAAATCACTGTATTTTTAATATTTCTACTTTTGCTTATTTACCTTAAGGAATATGTTATGAATCTAGCATTCTATGTTGAGACTTTTGGTCATACTGTATAATTTTGAGTCAATGAAAATATAAATTTCCAATTCACTTGTGCATTATTAAGGCTGACTTTTTAACCTCTAAAATGTGGTAAGGGATTAACTTTTTGACGGAGAAATATAGTTCATGTCTCAAAGGCTTAATCTTCTATCCTGAACTTATTTTTATTCAAGGCAACTAGGCAAAATCTCAATGTTCTTTTCATGAGCTGTCTATCATTTGCATTACATGAATAGATAAATAAACATAAATCTGGAAGAATGTACGAAAATCAATTAACCAAACAAATCATGCATAGAACCCAAAAGATGTAAATTCTAAATGTTAAAAATGTTTTCAACCAAAAATTCTAGCAGTTAGCTAACATAATGATTATTTTTTGTAATTTAATATAATTTATTTTTATTATGACCTTTTAACCTGAAAGTCAATTTGAGTAACAAGGAAGATAAATGTAAGCATTCCAGTTCATAATTATTCTTTAGTTTTTAAAAGCAAAAAGTCTAAGACTTTCTTAGATCAGTGTTTATACTAATACATAGCTCAACCTTCTCAAATATAATGAAAAATCACTTTAAAATAAGTATAAATTGAATAGTGTTTGCTTATTCAGTTAAAAAAATAACTTTTAAAACTATAAAACCCCTGTACATTTGAAACTATTTAATACAATAGAATGATTCCTAATAAAAAGGTAGAGTGTTGGCCATTTGAATCTTTATTAATAAAATAAATTATTTACCATAATTTTCTTACAGAATGATATTAAACTAGAAATTTTGATTGCTCTAGAATTTAATATCAATATACTTATTTATGTGGTAAATACACCTTTGCTTTTGTACTATGACCTTGTCTCAGACTTTTAGTTGTTAAACTTTACAAATGAATGGATTAAGGAAAATCAACTCCAATGTCAAAATACTTAGCTGTTTCCCCATTTAGCAAACAGTAACTATAGATCAGTCTGTAGAGGAGGCAATTTTAATATTTAAGACTTTCTTGAGCCTTCTCTTCAGTACTTTCTTGGTCTGATTATCTCCAGCATGACTACAAGTTTAACTATCATATACTGTATGAATCAGGGCCTTCAATAAATATTTTTTATTTTAACTCTCCTCTAAGATACTTGCTTAGCAATTAGGAAGTGGCCTCTGCCTCCAGCTGAGTTACAGAGGTTGTTAAGTGGCCATGAATCTAGTAAGTTGCCAACAAAAATTCCCAATACGCTCTTGAGAATTTGCTCCTTCGCTGAACTGGGATTTGAGTTTCTGAATAATACAGTAAGCTCTCAGTTCAATAAATTATTAATAGGGCCATCTTATTAATAATAAGAATATCTTGTATTTGAGACCTCTTTCAGCCAACATAGAAATAAATTCCCACTAAGAAAAGAAAAGAAAAGAAAAGAAAAGAAAAGAAAAGAAAAGAAAAGAAAAGGAAGTTTCCATAGACATGTCTTCCATATTACTTCATTTGACCTTTGCAACCTTTTATAGAAGACTGGATGAGAGTGACTATTTACCTTTCATTTCCCTTTAACACGATGACCAAACTAACCAGTTTTAATGACTGAAACTAATTTCTTTATATTGTTGTCCTATCCCCTTCTTCGTTGCTTCCTTGGGATTAACAGATTTATTTCATTCTTTATCATGCAGTATTCATTTCTTCCAGTCATCATTATGTTCAAGGTCCACTGTTGAAGATCTTGGAACATCACCTGACAGATTAATACCATTGCAAGTTCTAAGCCAAGTCCTTAGGTGGAGGCAAAACTACCAGAGTCAAGAGAAATAGGCTTTTGAACCTGTGACTCATTTATTTGAATGTTTTCAATTTCGTTTTTTGTGTGCTGCCGATATTATTTATTCTAGATTTGTAACCTTTGTTCACACCTGCTTGTTTGTTTGTTTTTCAAATCTCTGCCATAGACACTTGCCTGTTTTAATACATTTGTGTTTTATCTACCCTTACCATAGCCTTTATATATGCTCAGTTTTTCTTGTTGCCTATCTCAAATCCATGTATCACTGCCTGGCTCTCTTTGATATTAATTTAGCATGATTCAAGCTGTGCAATAATTTGTCCAAGGCTTATGTCAACAACTGTTGATCTACATGATTTCAGATGCCTTTGATACCATTTTTGAATAATTTACTTAGTGATTCAGTTGTTCCAATTCCAGGAGTAATTGCTGGCCCAAACTTTACCAAATGACTATTAAGACTGCACCTCAGCTCAGGTCATGATCTCCCAGTTCATGGGGTCCAACCCTGCATCCGGCTCTGTGCTGTCTGTCTGTCTCTCTCTCAAAAGTAAATAAACGTTAAAAAAAAAAAAGACTGCATCTCATGAGTTTTATGTGTGTTTCTATTATCGGAGACCTTCTCTGATATTCTTTCCAGCCTCAGTGGAACTATTTTTCTGTTTATTAAATTGTATGTTATCATATATTATTGTGGATGTACAGAAATGGAAATATTGTTTCCATTTCTATTTAAGTACTCATACTCAAGGGAGTGGGAATTAAGCTCTACATCCTAGTGATGGGATTATTATGTAATATATGGACTTGTGTTAAGCACCTCAGAAACTAATATATCTTTTGGGAGAGATACTTTGAAGCTTTGCAAGTATGTTTCTTCTAAAATATTTCTTCACAAATTTATCATTCATCATTGGTCTTGCCTACAGCAACTATCATTGTGGTATTCTAATGGTGATTTTCTATTTCCCACATTCCTTCCCTGTTTATTGTTTGAAATTTTTCTGTAAGAAAGATTTGATTTTTACCCAGTTATTTAAATCAGATGTGTTTATGGTTATTGTATTAGTTTTCTATTAATATCTAAAAAATATTGCACAAATTTAGCAGCTTAAAACAATACTCATTTATTATATCACAGTTTCCATGTGTTAGAAGTCTAGGCACAGCACAACTCAGCTGGTTCCTCTACTCTGAGACTCACAAGCTAGAAAACAAGGTGTATACAGGGCTGAATTCCTTTCTAGAGTCACTTCCAAGCCACTCAGATTGTTAGCAGGATTCAGGTACCTGTGGTTGTAGAGCTAAAGTTTACTTGCTGGATGCTGTTGGGCCTCATTCTCAGCTTCTAGAAGCTGCTTGCATTCTTTGACTCATAGTCTATTTCTGAACCAGCAATGGTGGTACAGCCCTTCTCATGCTTTGAATCTCTCCTCCTCTGGTCCATCTCCTCTGTTCCATCTCCCCATGCCACCTCCTCTGGTGCATCTTTCGACAGAGCCTAGCTGGAGAGAAATTATCTCTGCTTTTAAGGGCTCATGTGACTCGATTGGGCCCATCTGGAGAGTTGAGGATAATATCCTTATTTCAGGTTTCATAACTTTCATTATATTTTCAAAGTTATTTCTCCTATGTAACAATCTATTCCAAGCAACAAAGATCAAGAGAGGCCAAATCCTCTCTATCACATATATTATTTTCATTGATTTATAAGCAAATAATTTGGGTTTGTGTTTTGTTGCTCACATTCTTCTAGCTTTGATTGTTGGAGGCTCTTTCCGGTTGGTTCTTATATCCATGCCACTCCTCCTTGTGTTTTTAAAGCACTTTCTTACTTTATGGCACACTACTGAATGTCCCAGGCTTGTATAATATTTTCCCTGCCCCAGCTCTATGGTAAGCAGTTTCTGTAAGGACCCCTGGTTTCTTTTATTCTGAATTGCTTAACACATCCTCAACAAACAAATGCAAAATATAACAACAACACAACTAAAACACCCAGTCAAACATGAAATAAGAGGGAATATGCATATTTCTATGGGTAACACACAAATAGGAGACAGAGAATGCCACAATTACACATTATCTACAACCAGGTAAGAAACACTAATCTTTGAATGGACTCGGGAGTCCACATCTGATTGGTGAGTCAGGGATTGTGATTTAGATTTAAGTGCTAATGTTATTCCATTGCTACTTCATGACTTCCTTACAATCTAGGTCATTCTCTGACATTATATCTTTGAATATTGTCTATTTCCTATTCTCCTTGTTTTCTCCTGGAATTTCTGTCGGATGTCTTGAATTACCACGTCACCTACCTTCTTTTTTATGTTTCCATTTTTAAGTTTTCTATAATGCGTTTCAAATCACTGATTTATTGCTACTTGAATTTTCAACTATTGCTTCATTTGCTGTTTAAGACATCCATTGAGAATTTTTTATATTTGTTGTCAGAATTTCAATTTTGTAATTTATCAAATATCAGTAAGCACATAGATAGAAATAGTAGATTATGTGCTGGAAGACATAATAAAATTAGTTTTACCCTTTATCACAATATACATACAATCATATATGTACAAATTTTGTTATTGATTTAAATATGTCTCCTCTAAGATGAAAATAGGGTTTTTAGTTCTTTTTCCCCTAAAATTACTCATGAAAAATGCAATTTATTAGCTATAATCTGTGGGATTGCCTACATCAATATCCTGTGGGATATATCCTACATCAATAATTTGACTGTGGGAATACCCTACATCAATAATTTGACTACCAGTTTAGATCTTACCAAACCCTGAATCCTACCTAGCTGAATGTTTGGTGATTCCCATTTTACTCACAAGAATTCTGAGACATTGAGAGGTTAACTTTCTAGATTTCTATGGGTTAAAGAATAAGTAAAGTGGTAAAATTAGTATGCAAGCCCCCTGGTAATCTGATTATGGAATCTGTGCTCCTATGCACGATTACTACCTCCATTTCAGTGACTAAATACTTTCTGCTAACTTTGTATCATGTAGGATAGCTTTTGTAGTCCAAAGGGGTACATAAGAGCAAAAAGCATATTATATCTGCCTTCACAGAATTTAGATCCTATTTAGAATATTGCTGGCAAAGTCTAATTAACTTATTGAATAAAATACTATTATAGAAGACCAAATATAAAACTCATACCATACTCTATGAACAATACAAAGATGAAGTCAATATTCATTACTATCAAAGAGCTTAAAGTGGGCAGATTGCAGATTATATGTAAAATATATATATATATATATATACACATATATATGTGTATATATATATATATAATGCAGAATGGAATAGTTAAAAAGAGAGAGATAGAGTGCTCCTATACTTTTTCCAGGTATCAATTTAATATGCTTCTAAACCTTTTTTCCCCGAAACATTCTTTGGCATTTGCAGGAATGTAAAACTCAATTTATAATTTTATAGCACCTATCAACTTCTCAGACTACTTATCAAATTTATTTTAATTGTGGAGACGTGCGAAGAACGTCTATTCTCCCAATTACACATAAGCTCCATGACAGCAGGAGCCACGTTTACTGTAATATTATTTTTTGTATCTTTTCTCATGACATTTAGAAGCCAATAAAATGATTATTTCAAAAAATAAATTTAAAAACTCTTTTCCCTAAAATACAATTTAGTCAATGTCTCATGAGAAAAACTGAATATACTGTAGTTTTTAAATCATGATTTCCCCCACTTTTCCACATGAGATTCTGTTTTATATAATTTGTCATACTTCTCAGATTCATTCAGGAAAGAATAGGAATCTCTTATTAACCCAGAATATTAATTTCAAAATAAGGATTCCCTAATTTAGAATGGCCATCCTTTGTCTTTCTTATCTGAAAATTTATTTTTTAGTATTAAAGGATGTATTCCACTTCTATTACCATAAATGAAATGGAAGAATATTGGAATGCATGAAGCTGTTCTTATATTTAGGATTATTTTCTTGGGCTAGATTCCCAGCATTGTAATTGCAAGAACTGAGAGGGAACATTGGCATATTGAAATAGGATGATTTTCAGATTATGTAAAATGTTTCCTGAAGGCACCTCACATGTAATATTAATAAGGCAGATAAGGTTTATAATTATAGTATTTTGCCATAGGAAACATGGAAATGCTGTATGAGAGAAATTACATTTTTTTAAATTATATTTTTATTGCTATACTTTCTTGTATCTGGATGTAGCATACATGAATTTTCGACTGATTTATTAGCAAAAGCAGTTCATTCAAAGGAAAACCATTCATTCTTCTATGGAGAACCGTATATGCAAACACGAAGTGAATAGCCACTCAGGTTTCTGGCACTGTGTCTCTTGTTTATTTCTCATGGGATATCAAAGAATAGATTGGAAGAAATTTGTTAAATTTGGGGGTCCAACAGTTGCACACTTAAAATTTATAGTTTTTTTTTTTCTGTATTTCTGTTATATGAGCTCTTCCCTTGTGTAACAGTATAAACAAGTGGCAGAAAACAGAAACATTCTAGGTATAAAAAGCAGGAATGTGGTTAATAAAGGAAGTATATGCCTTGCAAATCAACAGATGGCCTGTAGGAATGAGAATCAACATCTATCATTGAAATTAATGAATTCAGGAACAAATAGCCACAAAAGTATGAAAACAATAAGAAGATTAGTAGCTGCCAGCAGTTCGAGTGGGGGAGATGAATAAGCAAAGCCCAGAGGATGCACACACACACACTCACACGCATTAGACATTTCCACAAGAGATATCTGCATATCCTTTTAGTTACCTTATCCATCTGTGGGTGATTACTATTATTGTAATTCCAACATCATGAAACAACATCTAGCATGTGAACTCTTTAAATGCTGTGTGTATAGTGGGTGGCAGGGGTGGGGGGGGGGCGGTACAGAGAACAATTGCTACAGTCCTCATTTATACACCTGGTCATATTTTGAACTTCTTTCTTCCACTATACTTACTATGTGTCATTAGTTTTTCAAATGGCCAGAGTTGTTTATTTGGGGGTAGGAGAGACGAGAATCTCTATTCCTGGAGTCTAGCTGTCTTGATAACATGCCTATATTAGGGTTTGTAATTCATTTTCTTTTATCATCGGGCATAGCAGTTAAAAAGAAATGCCTTAGAATAGTGGTCACCAAGCATTGTCGTCCAGGTACACTATAGAAGAAATTTGAAATGAAGTGTCTTTCCAAATTTTTCAGTAACGTGTATATCATTTTAAATTTACATCTGAAGATTTTTCATAATTGAAACAGTATGTACTTTTTGAGGTCCTGTAATTATTGACATTTAAGTACAAAACTTCTTCTTTTGCTTAGGTATAATCACCAAACAAGTCTCTTACACCCTGTTGTTACATGGAGATAAAATCTGAAAGCTTAGTGGGCAAAGAATCTAATTAACTACAAACGAAAAAGTGGCGAGTCTATTTTGGGGAAGGAGGGACCCACAGCAGTTTCCATTCTCGGCAGAGCAGCAGGAAGCAAAAGGAACTGCCTGATACAAGTAAGAACGCTGATGAAACTGATCAAATTTATAAAACCTGAGGGTGGTCTGGCATGATAGTGTAGAGTCCCCGGGAGGCCCAGATGCAACAGGAATCTCCATGCAATTTCCACTTTCCAACACAGACTCCAGACAGCCCTTGTGATGATTGGCAGCGTAGCGGGAGGTGGAAAGAGACCTCCTCCGAGGAAAGAGTGCTGAAGTGTGAGGGTGGAACAGAAGAACCCGGAGACAGTCCCCAGCCACTTGCAGCTTCACACTGAGTAGGAGGCAACAGCTGTCCCCGGTTTGGAGGGCTTGTGGAGGAAACCTGGGAGAGTCCTCCACGGATGAGTGCTAAAGAATCCTGCAAAAATCTGATATCAGGCAAGTGTGAGAAAGTGATCATTCTAAGCCATCTGCTGATGAAAGCTGGTCAAGGAAGTTGAAAAAATCTACCCACGAAAGATGAAGCACAGAATATCACTAAGGTCTAAAGGTAGAGAAGAGCCAAAAGGCCCCATGGGCATTCTGGGCCTTACACTGAGTACCAGGCAATGGCACACTCTTCACTGGGGTGTGTAGATGGCCTGAAGGAGACTCCAGAGGTGCAGGTACAGAAGCCCACTGGTGGCTGAGCCTAGGGCAGGAAAGCTGCAATTTCAATCACTCACCGGAAGCTTTTGCTCCCAAACTGCAAAGCCCAGACCCAGCTCAGCTCCAGATGGAATTGACTTTACCACACGTGCTAATGGCCTGACAGATAGCCATGACCTGTTCTGGGGATAATATTATTATAAATAATATATTAGTATCATTTACTTCAGTCTCCATTTTTCCTTTACTACAACACCTTACATTCAATCCAAATGTTAGAAAATGTATTAAAAAAAAAAATGATGACAATGTGACACAGTATCAAGAGAGGAAAGAGCCACTGAAACCTAATTCAGAGATGAAACAGAGTTTGGAATTATCAGACAGAGATATTAAAACAAAACAAAACAGTATATTTAATGATACAGTGTGAAAGGGGAACAATAAATATGCACAGATAAAAAAAGTCTGTAAGAACCAAATTCGCCGATTAAAATGCTGATATTGAAAAAATATGTTATATGTAGCAGAGATGAAGAATATTTTGATGGGCTTATCAGTGAACTGAACAAAATAGAATTAATAATCATTATAAACAATCAATAGAAATTATTCCATCTGAAACACAAAAAGAAAATGAGTAGAAAAATAAATGTAAAAGAATAGTCATGGTATTGAGACAATGTAAAATACTCTAATGTATGTGTAGATGGAGTACCTGAAGAAAAAAGAAAATGAAACAGAAAAAAAAATATTGAAGAGATAATGTACAACAATTTCCTCAAATTAAAAGCATAAATGGGGGCACCTGGGTGGCTCAGTTGGTTGAATGTCTGACTTTGGCTCAGGTCATGATCTCACAGTTCATGAGTTCGAGCCCCGTGTCAGGCTCTGTGCTGATAGCTCAGAGCCTGGATCCTGCTTGAGCTTCTGTGTCTCCCTCTCGCTCTGCCCCTCCCCTGCTTGTACTTGGTCTCTCAATAATGAAAAAAAACATTGAAAAAACTTAAAACAAAAAGCATTAATACATTGATCCAAGTGGTTTAGAAAACCACAAGAATAATAATTATCACACACACACACACACACACCTCTAAGTACATCCTTATCAAACTGCTGAAAATCGATATAAAGGAAAAAAAAAATCTTAAAGCAACCAGTAAAAAAAAAAAGATGAATTACATACAAAAAGGCAATAAAAATGGTGTCTGAGTTCTCGCCAAAATTAATGGAAATCAGAAGGCAATGGAAAACGTGTTTAAAGTATTTAGAATAAAGTAAGAACTATCAGTCTAGAATTCTAAAACCAGTGAAAATATACTTTGAAAAAAGACCTAAGTAAAAATACTACAGATAGACAAATGTTGAAATTTCATTTCTAGCTACAAGAAATACTAATAGTTCTTTATACCAAAGATAAATGTTACTAGATGTAAATGTTATGGCAAAATGAAATGAAGATTTTCAGAAAAAATAACGTTTCTTTCTTTCTCTCTCTCTCTCTCTCTCGCACACGCACACACACACACACACACACACAGTTCTTATAATCACTCCATATATATTCAGTACATATAATTAAATTGCTTTAATGGCTATGCTGATTGCTTGATATAAAAATAAATAGCTATGTGTTTATTCATGGTTTAGCATCTCTCTACGTATTTCCTAGTTCTGTTCATTGAGAAGAAAACATCATTAACGAGGAATGCACCTTATGCATAGATATTCATTTTTAATTAACATTCTCCAATGAAAGGAATCAGGGATACATGAAGAAATAGCAAATTCTAGGGCTGGAACACAGGAAATAGAAGATAAGTCTGGACCATCTTATATTGATAGAACATAGGAAATTTTCTGAAATAGAAAAATGGATGGAACATGTCGAAAGATAAGGGAAGTCAATGTGGAGATTTCCCAATGGTGAAAAAATAATTTGAACAAGGATTATAATGGGATTATAATATTGGATTATAGCCCTAAGAAGGACACATTTGCACATTTAAAATACTGCTTTTACATTCATGGAGAATATCTGAGAGTGTTCTAATTTTTTCTTTAGCCATCAAACATACTTGAAAAATTCAAGAGGAGAAAGGATATATATTGCATATTTATCATGTTTTAATCTTTTTGACCCATCAGTTATGTAAATATATATATATTATTTAGTTTCCACTTACTTGTGAATTTCCCAAATTCTACCATTATTTATTTCTTTAAACATTTTCCAGATTTATTGAGATATAATTGACATGCAACATTTTATAAGTTTAAGATACACGGTGTGTTGATTTGATACATTTATTTCAAAATGATTACCACCATAGCATTAGCAAATACCTCCATCTTGTCACAAAATTACCATTTCTTTTCATGGAGAGAACATTTACAATCTCCTCCCTTACAAACTTTCAAGTATATAAAAGAGTATTACTAGCTATAATCACCATGCTCCTGTCTTCTTGATGGCAGCCATTTTAACATGTGTGAGGTGATACCTCACCATGGTTTTGATTTGCAGTTCCCTGATAAGTGGTGATGTCAAACATCTTTTTATGTACCTGTTATCCATGTGTATGTCTTCTTTGGAAAACTTTTTTGTTTCACTGTGTTTCTAAAGCTTCCTAAATAGATTCTGGAGGTCTCTCAGAACGGTTTTTTTTTCATGGATAGCTTGTCCATCATTGATCTTTATGGAGAGATGGGAAAGCTGGGTGCTAGTAGCCATTTTTTTCCCCGTTCCTCCTTTATTTCGAATTTAATTTTATTATATTTGGAGAATACATTTTATTTGATATCACTTCTTCTATATATATTGAGACTTATCTTGTGGTCTTGCATATGATATCTTGGAGTGTATTCCATGTGTGCATAAGAAAGAACATGAGTTTGTGATGGTTGTATGGAATGCTCTATAGATATACGTTAGGTCTGATTGGTTTATAGTGTTTTCCAGTTTTCTGTACCTTGTTAAGATGCCTGCTAATACTATTTGTTATGCAATATGGGGTATTTAAGTCTCCAAATCTTAATGTTGAATTGCCTATTTCTCTTTTCCATTCTATCAGTTTTGCATCATGAGTTTTGGGTGCTATTATTAGGTGAGTATATGTTTATATTGTTATTCACCCTGATAGGTTGACACTTTTATTATTTTAAATATCTCTATTCAAGTAATCTTTTATATCTATCTTGCTTAATGTTAGTGCAACCATTTCAGTTCTTATGGTTTCTCTGTGCATGATTCAATCCTTTTACTTCAATCTATTTGTAACTTTGAAGCTAAAGGATGTCTCACTTTAGACAGTATATAGTTTTCCTCTTGGCTATGCTACCTGGAATAGTTTCTGCAACATAGAGCTGGGGGTGTGATAAAAGATGCAGGTGGCCTAGCCCTCCTAGAGCAAATATGTAACCTTAGACCACAATCTAGTGGGGTGGGGGAAGCTCTGTGTTCTTAGATGAATCTTCCTGGAGTACAGCTCCATCATGCTGAGCTGGGGGTGGGAGCATAAGGAAGGAGAATTTGTGGGTCTCACTGCTGTTGTTGCGATTTAGTCAACTTTTGTGAATATGTTCCCCTATTTGTTGTATGCTCCCAGGACAGTTTTCAGAGACGTCAGTTTTATATGTGTGTATTTTTTACCCATTAAATGTTCCTTTTACTGGGGAGAGGGTCTGTTGAGCACCTCCCACTGCCATTGTGAAGATCTCTGTTGTTTTCAACATAATGTCGATCTGCTCCAATCCTTCCCATCCTATCGAAAAGCAGGGACATTGCTTATCTTTTCAGTTTCTAACCTTTCACATTTTGCTTTCTTTATTAGACTATTGATCAGCAAAGATGAAAATATGACAAAAGCTTAGGGACAAAGTAAAAATACCATAGCAGGCTCACCTTTCAGAGGCTCCATGTTCTGAGGCATCTTGACCCCTGAAGTCCAGGGCACCTTCATGTCCTTAATCTCTACTGTTTGTCCAGCTACATGAGACTGGTTATAGCTCTGGATAGATCTTCTTTTTCTTGACCTCCAAGCTGAATACCAATTAAGAACCAGCAAGTATCTGAAGGAAAAAGCAGCAGCAAATATTGGGCTCATCTCACTACATTTCCTTTGTGCTACATTGACTCTTAAATGCCAGCTGTTTGGATGCTTTCTAAGGCTTTCAAATGTCAGCACGTTTGTATTTCACTTAGCTTTTATAGTTGTTCTCATTGTGGTGTTTGTATGCTACTCAGTCATAGCCAGGGTTCATTTATTTGTCTAAAACTTCTTGAGTTAAAAAGTATATCTTGAAGCATGCTTAGGGAGAATAATTCAAAATACTGGTGTCCACTCTGTTAATGTACCTATTATCCTCGGACCAGAGATGTTTTTATTTTTTTTTTCTTTGAGTATGTCATTTTACAATTAAATTGATGCTTGATATTTTGTGGGAAGTTGTTTCAACGGTTGCTTTCTATTTCTGGTAATATTTTCAGATGCATGCTGTTGGTGTTATGATTACCTTATGTGTTTGGAGAATATTGGGATTTGGGAAAAGATGTCTGTAGCAGATACAGAAACAGATAATGTGTACTTTAGTTTTATTTAATATTTGAAAAAAAATGTAGCTCATGTGTGAATGTGTCCATGGTTCTTCACATTGTCCTCATTCCAATTGAACTATATTCATGGTTGTCAATCAAAATGTTACATTGAATTGCCATTTAAGTCTTCAACAAGGTTGGCCTATTTTAGCAATATCATAGAAAACTATTGTATAAAAAGTCAGGAAAACGGAGCAGAGAAGGATAATTTGGTAGAATAGAAGCAAACATTCATTTAAAATTTTTTTTTAACGTTTATTTATTTTTGAGACAGAGAGAGACAGAGCATGAACAGGGGAGGATCAGAGAGAGGGAGACACAGAATCTGAAACAGGCCCAGGCTCTGAGCTGTCAGCACAGAGCCTGATGTGGGGCTCGAACTCACGAACTGCCAAATCATGACCTGAGCCGAAGTCAGATGCTCAACCAACTGAGCCACCCAGGTGCCCCGCAAACA
Source organism: Lynx canadensis (assembly GCF_007474595.2). Classification (NCBI taxonomy): domain Eukaryota; kingdom Metazoa; phylum Chordata; class Mammalia; order Carnivora; family Felidae; genus Lynx; species Lynx canadensis. The sequence goes on along the minus strand of NC_044319.2, from coordinate 45,950,408 downwards.
TTCAGTTTTTAGAAAAATGACTAGAATCTGCCCACACACACACTTTTTTTTTTTTTTGAAAAGCAACCACTAGCAGCTCTGTAGTGACTAAGAAAGAACACTCAGAGGTAGATGAGGCTGGTTTATGTTTTGTGACTGAGGTAAATGCATTGCCTATCACGTGTTAAGCAATGCAAATCAAGCAGGATGAATTAGAAAGCCCACAGTATAAATATTTAAAAGTTCATAACAATGAGGGGCACCTGTGTGGCTCAGTGGTTAAGGGTCCAAATCTTGGTTTTGGCTCAGGTCATGATCTCACAGTTTGCAAGTTTGAGCCCATGTCCACGTCTGGGCTCTGCACTGGCAGTGAGGAGCCTGCTTGGGATTCTCTCTCTCTCTCTCTCTCTCTGCTCCTCCCCCACTCGTGCTGTCTCTGTTTCTCTCAAAATAAATAAATTAAAAATGTTTTTTTTCATAACAATGAGAAATAGTCACTATTCACTAGTTGGGCAGAGTTCTTTGCATTGTATATTTGCAGTGTATATTTTAACTGAAGGATTTTTCTAGGTACTATAAAAAATAATGGTGCATCTTAACAATTGATAACACTCTCAATAAACGAAATGTGGTAGGTATTGATCTCTATTTTTTTCAGTGAGCTTGTTCATGATGTGCTGCATATACTACATCTCGAATAAACATTTGTGCATGTTTAAATTTTGAGGTTTCTTGTTTATATATTAAAGTAATGACTTTATGCTTAATGTTTTGAAATAATTTATATTACAACTATGTTTTATTTTTTTAAATTTTTTTTTAACGTTTATTTATTTTTGAGACAGAGAGAGACAGAGCATGAACAGGGGAGGAGCAGAGAGAGAGAGGTAGACACAGAATCTGAAACAGGCTCCAGGCTCTGAGCTGTCAGCACAGAGCCCGACGTGGGGCTCGAACTCATGGACCATGAGATCATGACCTGAGCCGAAGTTGGATGCTTAACCAACCAAGCCACCCAGGCGCCCCACAACTATGTCTTTAAAATTTTTTTAATGTGTATTTATTTTTGAGACAGAATGAGAGGGCAGGGAGGGGCAGAAAGAGGGAGACACAGGATCCAAAGCAGACTCCACTCAGTGAGTGCAAGCCCAATGCGGGGCTTAAACACAGGAACCCTGAGATTATGACCTGAGTCGAAATCAAGAGCCGACCACTTAAATGACTGAGCCACCCAGGTGCCCCTATTGCAATTATGTCTTATTTGAAAATTTTAAGTGATTAATTTTTTTAACTTGTTTTTACACATGAAATTTTACATAAAATTTACGTTCTCTGTTTTATAAACGAGTGATATTTTGAGGTCTAGTAGGGTTTAGATTCATTCAATAATGTATCATCTTTGAAGGATGCCTGGGTGGCTCAGTTGGTTGAGCATCTGACTTCGGTTCAGGTTATGATCTCTTGGTTCATGAGTTCGAGCCACCATGTGCAGAGTCTGCTTCGGATCCCCTGTCTCTCTCTCTCTCTCTCTTTCTGTCTCTCTGCCCCTCCCCTGCTTGTTCACTCTCTCTCTCTTTCTCAAAAATAAATAAACACTTAGAAAACATCTTTCAGAAAAAATATTTTTGATTATTTATTGACAACAAAATTGATTGCTTTTAGCTGTTTTCACAGAAGAAACATATCACTAGAATTTTCTTTAAGTTTCAGTTGATAAATGTTGAAAAGCTAACTATCGATCAACTGGAAACTGGTTGGAGAGTCAACATAGTAGAAAACAATGAATTTTCCCATTGTGTTTAGGTAAAATATTTTTCTATGATATTTCTTCATATCTTAGTTGGAGAACTTCAGCAGGTGTGATGGAATTTTTCTCAGGTTATGGTTTGAACAACATGACTCTATGAGATAGGTTCTAGCTTTAGCTTACCTATTCATCAATGAAGTGATTGTAGACAAAAGCAGCCTCTTTAAGATTTTGCGTGCTCATGGAAAAACTAAGTTAGCTGATAACTGAGTTGTCAACAAATTTATTACATTTGCTGTTCTTTTATTATAACCAGAATACAGTGATTAAATTCTCATTTTGCATGTCAGGAAATACATTGATTTTTTTTCTAGTAATTAGATTTTGGGGCAAAGGTGCCACAAATGAAAAGTGATTGTTTTTAGAAGTCTGTCGAGAGAGCTATCCATTACTATGTGAATGTGGTAACAGCAAATAATTTTCAAAACAAAGATATGTTCATTGTAAAATTAGATGATATTTCTGCTTTAGAAAATAGAATAATATTTAAAAACTCAAAGGATAATTTCATTAAAATTACACTGTGCAGGGGCCCTTGTTATATTTCTCAGTGTAAATTTAGGTACAACGTTTGGTAAAAATTGGCAAAAAAAAGTCCATTTTAATATATTTCATTGCCTTTGACTACCTTAAATGAAACTGTTGTTAAATCACACACAGTCTGTGTCCCACAATGTATATTGGTCTTATTACTAGTCAGCATCTGCTTTTGATATAGGATAAAAGGCACAGTGATCCTGACATGATTTCGTATCAATCATTAGGAGCCCTGCATTGGACCAAAATGGGCTGTTCAGGAAAAATACTTAGCTTGCATGCAATGCCTAATACAAAAGTTTGTCTACCCATAACAAATAAATAAAATAATCTGAAGAATCATTTAATGACAAATAGCCAAATACTTTGTGTATTGTATTCTTATTTCACTTTTGTAGATGTAGTGAGGCCTACAACCCCCACTCCCTCCATTTTCATCTGTGTCTAATAAACTTTGAATCCAGAAGACCTAATTTGAATAATTTGTCCCTCTTCCTGACTAAACCAAATCACTGCTTGATAAAACATGAACATAACTCCTTAATCAATATTGCATACAGTTGAACATGGCACAATGATTTTGAAATGTCTGATTATGTTGCACCTGCCATGATTCAGTTGATTGAAATAAAATGTATGCATTTTTTTAATGCTTTGGGAATTAGAAATTTGCTACCCTGTGTTTTCTTTCTTTTCTTTCTTCTGTTTTAAAATAATGTGGTAGGTTTAGCTTAATGAAATTTATTTGAGTAAATGGTAAATTGAATTCATTCATTGCTATCAAGTGTTTTATTCATTTAATCAAAGCATGTTTTTTAATGGCTTTGGTTTTGTAGTCCCTGTGATAATATAAAAACTAATAAAGAATAAATGATTAAATAAACATGTCACTTTTAAGAAAACTAAAACAATATATGTAAATAATCTGAAAACAGCACAACTTCATTGTACTTACTAAATATAAACCTCTGATTAAGGTCTCTAATTGTGAATAGTAACCAATGATGGGTAAAAATCTCCAAAAATTGCCTGCCTTTTATAGTGACACCTTCAAATGCAGAACTGAGCTCTTGATTCCTTCTAATAGATATTTGAGTATAAAGCTTGGTTTTGACCAATACATCAAATTCCAGTGAAATACTGCTGGGTAAAGTAAACTGTATAGAAGCTTTCTTCATTTTGTTTATTGTGGGAAATAGGAAAAATATTGATAAATGAAATTTGTATGATACATACTAATTACAAGGACAATGGCTTTGGAGCTTGGGCGTTCTCAACATCTGGCTTCTTTCTGTGTGCCAGCAGCTGCTCTCCCTCCTCCCATTCCCCAGCCAAGAGTAAAGATGTAAGTGACCAGAGAAGTGAGAAGCCAGTTATTATAATTATAATTATTAATTTTATTATAATTATAATTATTGATATTATTTCATTTTTTGATTTTTTTTCTTTAATGTTTATTTTTGAGAGAGAGAGCATGAGCATGGGAGGGGGAGGGGGAGGGGCAGAGAGAGAGTGAGACACAGAATCCGAAGCAGGCTCCAGGCTCTGAGCTGTCAGCACAGAGCCCAATGGGGGGCTCAAACTCATGAGCTGTGAGATCATGACCTGAGCCCAATTTGGATGCTTAACCAACTGAGGCACCCAGACACCTCTTATTATTTTAAAGAGAGAGAGCACGAGCAGGAGAGAGGGGCAGAGGGAAAGAGAGAGAAACTTAAGCAGGCTCCATAGTCAGCATGGAGACGATGCGGGGCTCCATCCCACAACATGACCTGAGCAGAGATCAAGCATTAGAAGTTTAACCAACTGAGCCACCCAGGCTCCCCAAGAAGCCAATTATTTTAAGAACAAAGCCTTCATTGTTTCTAGTCACATTAATCGATTGTCAGCAATTAGCCTCAGAATCATTCCTAGCCACTAGAAAAGACAAAAATGGGAAGACTAATGATTAACCCAACAAAATTTGCCATATGCTAAATTTCTTTTTTGTGAAAGAAATGGAGAAACAAGGTGAGGAGAGTGTGTCTGTACCAAGAACCGAAGGGCTGCATTAGTATTTTCCCCACACTTCAAAAATGCACAGGAAATTCTATCCCTGATTCCAATGGAGAAGTTTGAGGGAATAATTATGTAATAAATAAACACATTATTTTTCTAAAGAATTTTGATATTTCAAGTATCCAAATATTGGAGCTATAATTATTTTTAATACATTTGTTTTTCACTTTTAAACTGGAGTTGAAAGTGATTTACACACCACCATTACATTACAGAATCTGATTTTCCTGTACATTTACCTTTACCAGTTAGTTTTATACATTCATATGATTTTAAATGTCAATTAACATTCTTTCATTTGAGTTTGAAGGACTCCCTTTAGTATTTCTCACCAGGCAAATCTAGTGGTGAATTATTTCAGCATTGTTTTACTTGAAATGTCTTTATCAGACCTTCATTTCTGAAGGACAACTTCACCAGGTATATTATTGCTGGTTGGCAGTTTTGGTGGATGTTTTTTGATTTTTGTTTTTTTTTTTCCCTAGCATTTTGACTACACTATCCTACTTCCTCTGCGCCGCAAGGTTTCTGCAGGGTTGTTTTCAGTTCAGCCCTTGTACGCTTTAGCTCTAGGATTTCTGTTTTATTTTTTATGGTTTCTATTTTTTTTGTTGTTGTTGTTGAACTACTTATTTTTTTGTTCATGTATGGTTTTTCTATTTTTTTTAGTTGTCTACCTTGTAATTCACTGAACATTTTAAAGAGGATTATTCCTAATTTTTTGCCAGTTGATTCATAGATTTTTTATTCTTTTACAGTGAATTATTGGAGTTTTCTTACTTTCTTTTGATGGTGTCATGTTGCCTGATTCTTCATGATTTTTGTATCCTTGCTTTGTATCTGTGCATCTCCTCTTCCAGGTTTACCAGTTCACTTGGGCAGGGAAAAACCTTCAACAGTCCTCCCAACCTGGGGTTCTGGGCCAGCCAGCTGGTAGCATCTGAAGGCAGGTGGGGCTGTCAGGTGGGGCCTACAGGTGGTAGGCATTTCTATTTGTAGAGGGCTGCTGCCCATGCTTGAGGACTGGGAGTGGTGGGTGGGTGGGGTCTCTTGCCCTGCTCCCTAATTAGGTGGGGCTGTGGGCTGGTCACCACACTCAGGCAGGACCATTAACTGAGTTCCACAACCACCACTGGTTGAGCTGACCCTCAGGCTGTGTTGTGTGATCAGTGGGGCTGCAGACTACGCCCTGCAATCCCTGCAATCGAATGAGGCTGTAGGCGGGGCTCCATGATTGCACAAGGTTGCCGGCCCACATTCCTGTTTAGGTGGGGCTCTCAAATGTGGTAGCAGTCAAATGGGACTAGAATCTGTGCTCTGTGGTCAGGCTAGCTTGCTGTCCATGTTTGCCGGTGGAGTGGCATTATAGGCTATGCCTTGCATTTGGGTTGAATATTAATAAAATCATTTACATTTTGTTTTTCATGGAAATAATATTCTTAAAAGTGAAAATTCTTAGAAATTTCAAGTGATCATAATTACATTATTAAAAAGGAATATTACGAATAAAAAATGATATGGAGAAATGCTCATAGATGCTATTTCAGATTCTAATTAAAATTTTTGAAAACAATTTTTGGAAGTTTATACACATTCAAGATTTAATAATGTGTAATATCATCTCTTATTCTCTAAGTGTATAGGGCATATTTTAAATATTTAGCCAAGTTTATATAACAATGTAAGTCCCCTTACAGTGTGTCCTCTGTGCTGTGTAAATGTTAACATTATCCATGTTTCCCACATCTGTAAGTTTAGGAAAAACTGCTGTTGACACATCATTACCAGTAGCTGTCCCTGCTGAATAATCTCACCTTCGGGTATCCTACTATCTGACTTTAACCTCTATCTTTCCTTTTTACTGCTTATAGTACCACAAATATGAAAAGTTTAAAATTCTAATGGGACCAAAAATCTATTGATTAAAACAGTGTATTAGAGACATTCATTCCACATACCCTTACCTGCTTCCTACCTAGCTTAAATTGCATGTTCAATATTATATAATAACTCCCTTTAATATACAATTAATTGTGTTCATCCTTACCTCGCATTTTATATATATATTTTTTAAATTCAAAGAGATCATATGTATAAATGCATGACTTAAAACACTAAAATTTTATAATTAAATAATATAGAAAATCTTAATGACTTTAATTTTGGAAGATATTTCTTAATACATCACACAAAGCACGCAGTATGAAATCAAAAATATTGGGGACCCTGGATGGCTCAGTTGGTTTAGAAACCGACTCTTGATTTTGGCTCTGGTCATGATTTCATGGTTTGTGAATTGGAATCCTGGGTCAGGCTCCGCACTGATAGTGTGGGCATATTTATAAAACATGTATCTGATAAGGGCTTAGTAGCTAGGATGTATAAAGAACTCTTAGGACTTAACAATGAGACAAAACAACCCAATATAAAAACAGATGAAAGATTTGAACAGACATTTCATCAGAGAAGATATATGCATGGCAAATAAACAAATGGAAAAATGCTCAGAGTCATTAGGGAAATGAAAATTACTATCTCAATATGAGAGCACAAAACACCCACTAGATAGCTAAAAGTAAGAAGATAGTCCATATTTTGAATATTTTATATACATTTCATGTGATTATTAGATTATCACTAATGTGATAAAGGTTTTCTGGGATCAATATAATGATTTTCTTTGTTTTTATGTTCAGGAAAGAAGGAACTAAGGTTAATATAGCAATGATAAGCCAAAGTTTGATATCCTAAGAATAAATGGGTTTACTTACTTTTTTCTAAAGGTGTTTGTGGATAAAGACTATTACCAGAAAGGAACTTCAATAGTAATCACATTTATGACTTTTTAATGCTACCCTTCATCTAATATATGATGATAAGAATGGCATGATCAATCAGTTCATTTATACCTTACAGATTTCTTTTTGGACAAATTAAGAACTCATTATAATAAAAAAATATTCACAGACCAGGAAAGGAGCAAATTAACATTATTTTCATTCTTACCTCTATTAATGCACATTGGACTCATATAATTTTAAAGTTTCAAAGCCAAAGCTTTTCAATAGTACATTACCTGCCAGCATTGATTTAGAAAATTAGTAGGCAAGAAAAAAAATCACCAGCAAGAAATTCCAATATCAATACAGGCTGTTAAAATCAAGTATCATTTCAGTGGTGGCAATGCAGCCTAGTTAGACCTTAGCAGCAGCTATATAATATACAGTACCCCAAATTACATGCCATCCCTTTTTCCACATTTTTGCCAAAGAATAACTCTTCTGCAAAGAAAGAAAATGTGATTAGGATTAAAAATATCTTGAATAGAGTAGAATCTTCATAATCTGATAGGAAAGAATAAGATGTCAATGATCCGAGGCATTATCACTACATGTTGAGGTTACAAGTGCTTTATACGTTAAGAAGAAGAAAGCCAATAATGTTCCTTTTTTTGTTTAGATGCTAGCATCAGAAATCCATTTATTATTGAGTTTTTGTCTCATGATCTTTAGGGATTAAACTTCAGGGATGCTGAGAACAATCACTGTAGAGATGTGTAACATCTCTTATTGCTTGACTGAGCACAAAAGCCTTAGGAATAACCCTAGGGGGATATTCACTCTCTCACTGTGTACTTAAAAATCATTTATGCTCCCTGGATTCAGCACTCAAGCAGGCCATGCTAACAGAGCAATGCAATTACCCTTTCCTATAAATTAAATGTGCAAGTGTTCTACGTAGTACTTGCTTAGAATAATTTTCCGTCATTTGCAGGATGTGTTGGAAAAATAATGTTTTTGCCAATGGATAGGCAGTTTGAAGATTAATTACAGATTTACTTTTTATTTTTTAACAAGTTATCTATTTTTTGGGGAAAGAAAATGGCAACTTGTGTGTGTGTGTGTGTGTTACTGTTTCTCTTCTTTATCACATTTCAAAAAACATGCATGTCGTCTCAAGAAAATGAGATTTAAATATCTATTTATGTTTTAGAATATACTTATATTTTAATGGTTTGTATTAATGATATTTTTATTAATATTATTTTTCAAAGTAGTTTGTCTTTTTTAATTCAATACATATTTACTGAGCACCTTCTTTTATATTGTATCACTGTGGTAAGAACACAAAATTAGATTTTTCCCCTTTAACAAAAGTTTAAATAAAGTATTGAGTCCCTAGAACTCATTTATCTTTCATAAGTGAAACTTCATTTGGTTGGTTAGTAATTCTTAACTATATTAGTATGTGCATATATGCAAAAGGAACATGACATACCCACAGAGGTAAACACTATTTTTGTTGCTTAGCTATTTGTCCACACTCAACCTTTAATCTATAAAATATACTTCTTTTTCAATAATTGATGTAATAGTGCATAAAAACAAGACTCTACTAAAATATATTAATCCATAACTTGGTAGGCTAAGATAAAAAAGCTAGATAATACTAACCCTTCAGTGATAAAGAAAGGCCTATATATAACTGTTCTTCACATTTGCTCTTCTTAAATTTTTTTTTTTCAACGTTTATTTATTTTTGGGACAGAGAGAGACAGAGCATGAACGGGGGAGGGGCAGAGAGAGAGGGAGACACAGAATCGGAAGCAGGCTCCAGGCTCTGAGCCATCAGCCCAGAGCCTGACGCGGGGCTCGAACTCACGCACCGAGATCGTGACCTGGCTGAAGTCGGATGCCTAACCGACTGCGCCACCCAGGCGCCCCACACATTTGCTCTTCTAAATGAACTAGCAGGAATGAAAATTAACATAGGTAGATGGAGTGAGATTACCAAGTTTATTTTAGTTGATAAAAAGGGCTGTTGTGAAGGAGATCTAAATCAAAACATCTTTTCTAAAAATTAAAAAAAAAAAGTTTTTTAATGTTTATTTATTTTTGAGAGAGACAGACAGAGTGTGAGCGGGGGAGGGTCGGAGAGAGAGGGAGACACGGAATCTGAAACAGGCTCCAGGCTCCGAACTGTCAACGCAGAGCCTGACGTGGGAATCGAACTCATGAACCATGAGATCATGACCTGAGCCGAAGTGGGACGCCCAACAGACTGAGCCACCCGGGTGCCCCAAAACATCTTATCAATATAGCACTGTGAAAATAAATCCACTGAATGTCATCATCATGAATCCAAAAGGAAAAAGCACATGAAGGTAAAGAAAATTAAATTAAATTATAAATTTAATCATAACAGTAACTTTTGTATGAAATTTTTTCTTATATGTCAATAATGAAAATAAAGGAAAACTGCTTAGGGAAATTCAGAATATTTACTGACACTGCATCTGGAAGTACTAAAGTTTATCACTGGATAACATGGCATTGTAAATCATGAGATGCTGTGGAACATTAATTAATTGTTGCTAATTGTGCAAGAAAAATTATTGCATTTGACAATGTGAATCTTCAAAGGACTGAATTTTTATTTTTATTGCTGTGAGAAATATACACAGTGGAATAAGAAATTATTTATTAATTAATGTATTCACTAATTAACATAGAAAAAACTAGCTCATTTCTATTATTAGTAATACTTCTCTAACCATGTTAAAATCAAGCAAGCTCAAAAATATAAAAAAATTGAATCAGAAGAGTATATGCTATACAAATATAGTATTCTGGCTTTCATATGAAAATTTACTGTTTATTTAAGATGTTTAGTGAAACATGCATTCATATAACTGAAGGATAATGCAAGGATATTTTCAAATTAATATTTATTTCATCACAGCTATTAAAAATACATTTATTCCATTTCACCTCATTCATTATTTATATAGTTCTTTCTAGTACTACATTTTGTCCACTTTCTAAAACTGAATACATCCACTTCTAAGACAATGTGTTGATATCAGTAGATATGTGGCCTACAATGATGATTTGTCTAAATAATATAATGCATAACAGAATAGGAGTCAGATACCTCATTTTAACACAGTCAAGTTAATTTTCTATCTGGTTAAAATATATATCCAGGATGATCGCTGGGGCAAATCAGAAATGGAAATGCCATGATAGTATTGCTATATTTTCCTCTTGCTATATTTACAGTTCTGTCTTCACATTATATATATGGAAAATTTTTTATTTTTCTTAGATTTGCTGGGTTTTTATTCTTCTGCTTACTTTGTCTTGTCATCTCTTCCTTTCCCTTCCAAAATGCCTTTTCTGTCTTCCTTGGGGTTTTCTAATCAACAGTTTGTGGGTTTTTTTTTTTTTTTCATTTTATGGCATATTCCTGGGATACTGCCTACCCCCTGTAGCCAAGTAGTATGGTTTGATACTTATATATAATATATGAAGTATTTACATTTTTTCATGGTATTGTATACAAATAAATATTTACCATTACCTAGAAATAAGTAAATTCTTCAGATTAAGAACGAATACTAGTCTACTTGACATAAACACATCATAAGATATGGATCATGTTTCTCTAGTAATTTGGAAGAATGTCAAAATAAAGTCAATAAAAAAGCATCTCAGAGGGGGACAACAAATATATTCTACATTAAATGATCATTTTATTCTTACTGATAAAAAATAAAGTTGCAACTTGGAGAAAATTAACTTTTAGCTAAAATTTATATTGATAAGGAATAAAATTATTAATTCACCAATCAAATGAATAATCGTTTTTTACTGGATCTTCATGTTCTATAAATATACCTGTATTTTACATTATAAATGAGCCTCCAAGTATTTGATCTTCACAGGCAAAATAAGGTTCAACAATAATTATTAGAACAATTCATCTCAGCAACTTTTCTTTGTCTATCTAGGTCATAAGAAAAAATAACTTTTGTTTTAATTAGCTAGATAATTTCCTTAATTCTAAAATTTTTTAGTAGATGTACTGGTGTGAAAACAGTGTGAACTCAACTCCATAGGAACAAAGATTGGGAGAGTTTTAAGGTGGGTTGGATTATTAGCCATCTATGTTTGCTAATGGACCTTGTAGGAAAAGAAAACTTTCTCAAATCTTCACAACAGGAAGTATTTTTTCAAGTTGGAGAAAGGCACCCAATTGCAGCAAAATACCAAGAGTTGTTCTTGAGGACCAATTATAAGGAATAATTTTCTGAATTGGTTCTGGGATTTCTGGAATTGGCAATTTAATCTGATTAGATTTTAAAGAAGCTGATGATTTTATTTCTAGTAGTAAAGAGAATCTGAAGGTCCTTGACAATAACTGTTTATAGACATACACAAAATATCTACTTTGAGTATTCTTTATCAATCACTTAAAAGGAGAAAGGAGATAAGTGACTCTATATGATACTTTGCACATTATTGGAAAACTAAGGAATATAATGGCATTGGTTGGTTGCTCCCAATGCTCCTGGACAAAGTGGTGAAAGAAAAAGATGAGCTCAGGAATTTGAATTCCCCACTAAGAGCTCCATAAATGACCTGAGAATGTCTAGGTATGCCCCAAAGGAGCACTTTATTTCCTGTAGTGTCAGAGATGAAATTGCTAAAAACCAAAGTCAATCTCATTCTACAACTGGCTGAATGACAATGCAAATTGGATCTCCAGACTTTCAGTGTGCCTACTGCTGAAGTGTGGCCACTGATTGGGAAAGAATCAGGTCCTGTAAATCGGGATGGGACGGTGTAGATTACCCTGATAAAGCTGGCAATATTGAGCCCCTAAATTCTGATGAATCCTCTTTGCCAGTAGAAGAGGACTTCCTGCACCAAGAAATTGGGCTCCCCACACAGAGTGGTATCTGTTTCTCTAACCTCAGTCATATCTGCACCCACCATAGTGTTGGCTTTTCCACCTCTATCTGAGGAGATTAACTCTGCATAACCTGAGGAAATGGTAATGGCCTCCCTAGTTGAAATTGCAAGACAATGCTGATTCTCCACAGGAACCACCCTTATTGTCCCTCTTTGTTCCAATTTATAAATTGTCTCAAGTCTTAGCAGGCCCTTAACAGTGAGGTACAATATAACTCATGAGGAGGTATGCTATGCTTCAAAAGAACTATTTGAGTTTTCTAATTTATACAAACATAATCTGGGGAACATGTGTGGGAATTGATACTATGGATACTAAGGATATGGGATAATAGTGAAAGGTATATAAAGTTGGATCAGGTCAAATTTATTGATGTGGGCCCACTAAACAGAATTTTCATTTAGTATTGTAGCTCAGGGAGTTAGAAAGGGCTCTAACAGTTTGATTGGTTGGTTTTTTGCAATGCTCCTGTTTGATTGGCTGATATATGGACCAAAAATTGGCTCACCATGAGAGAACTGAAAATGCCCAACCTTCCTTGGTTAATGGAGAGAAAGGCATTCAAGGCATAGGGATGTAGGTATATTAGAGTGACTTTGTCATTTAAAACCTACTCATCCACACTGGGAGGATCCAGAAGACATACTTTTCCACAACATTTTGAGAAATAAGTTCATCAGATGAGCCTCAGCATCCTGAGAGATCTATGGTTGCTCTTTTCTGTGGGCTAGACCTTAGAGTGCGACCTGCAGTCACTCAATTGGAAAATCTAAATGCAATGGGACTAATTGGTTCTTGGCGTGGCAGAGACCAAATGATGGCACTCAACCACCAAAGACACAAGATAATTTGTATCATATTAGGTAGAATTATGACCTCACTATTGCCTTTATTAGGAAATTGGTTTAAGGAAATGCATATGGGTGCTAAATTGACATAATGTGAGCTTTTGATAATTACTTTTATGTCAACTTAACTAGGTTAAGGGATATCCAGAAAGCTGGTAAATATTATTTCTAGGTATCCATGAGGATATCTCAAGAAGAGACTAGCATTTGAATCAGTAGACTGAGGTAAGACGATTGGGCTCACTAATGTAGCTAGACATCATGCCATCCATTTAGGGCCTACATAGAACAAATAGGTGGAAGAAGAATGAATTCACTTTCACCATGTAAGCTGGGTCACCCATTATCTCTTGACCATCCCCACGCCCCCACCTCACAACATTGGTATTACTGGTTCTTAAGCTTTCATACGAGACCAGGACTTATACCACCAGACAGCATTGTCAGACCTTAGGACTTTGAATTATTCCACAGCTTTCCTGGTTTCTCAGCCTGCAGACAGAAGATCATGGGACTTCTTGGCCTCCAAAACTACATGAGTCAATTCCTATAATAAATCTCCTCTTATATCTATTATCTATCTATCCATTATCTATCTATCTATCTATCTATCATCTATCTACCATCTATTATCTATCTATTTATTATCTATCTATCTATCATCTATTATCTATGTATCTATCTATCCATCTATCTCTATCATCTATATTCTATTGGTTCTGTTTCTCTGGAGAATCCTAATATGTCTTTCCTAGAGATGGGAAAAAAGGGCACTATCTTATTTCATGATTATATTTCAAAGGGATAGCATCTAGGTCCTTAAGAAAGACAGTCTTGGGTGTTAAAATAGGCAAGATGCTTTTAAAAACTTTGCATCTGTGGTGCCTCAGTGGCTCAGTTGGGTAAGTGTCCAACTCTTGGTTTTTGGCTCAGGTCATGATCTCATGGTTTGTGAGGTCAAGCCCTGCATCCAGCTCTGTGCTGACAGCATGGAGGCTGCTTAGGATTCTTTCTCTCCCTATCTCTCTACCCCTCCCCCACTCTCTCTCTCTCTCCCTCTCAAAAGAAATAAATGAATTTTTAAAAATAAAATAAAAGCTTTGCATCTAAAAAGTGCAAAGAAAGAAATAACAATTACAAGTTTTCTAAAGTAAATGCTCTAAATAAAGGAGAGGGATCAGGGGCCTAGAGGCAGGAAGAAGTCCTAAAAGTTTGGTCAAGCTGAGGGAAACATTGACATTGTCTTGGTCACTAGAGATGGTAATACAATCATATATACTAGCTATTCCATTAATAATAAAAAAATAATTATTTCTATAAAACGTTTACATAATAACCTTTACATATTAGCCTAGGTCAGCTATTTTTTTTAACCAAGCTTTTTAATTATGTCCCTATAAGTACATTCATATTTATGATAGCTATCTATTTTAAAATACTATAATTTGATACTTCACTATTATTGTCAATAAAAGCTTCAATTATCTATGAAAATATCTTTGCAATATATTCTTATTTTATTTTGGCCCAATAAATTTTCCACTTAGCATTTAATAATGTTGCCAGGTAAAACCAAAATTTTGTTTTTATTTTCTCTATAGATTTTTCATGAAGCATATCACATCCACCAATAAAAATATGCTAATTTTTCTGCATGTTTGATTTACTTTCCCTACTCTTGAGTAAACTTCAGAATGTATATAAATTTTTAATTTATTGTGTTTTATTCTTAGCTTGTTTGTTCTTAACACCGGTTGGTTTATCAACTGAAAGTAATGTGCTCCAATTTATTGTGTGGGTAAAATTGTATTAGGTTTTTTTCACTTATGTATCTCTTTCTTGATGCAATTGAATGATTCTACTATGCCTACAACATTAATATACAGAGAAAATCAGAAATTTACTCATGTCCTTAATAGCTAAGCTTAAATAGATAAATATTCATGACATATGTAAAATGTTTATTGTATTAAATTGAATATGCCATTTAAAAACGATAATGAAATTCCAAGTTTCTAAAAGAACAATATAATCAAATGCATTGCACTCTGTGACTCACTTGAGTTATTCAACAATGTCTTTTGAAACTTCATGGTTGTAAAAGTTATCTAGTCTAAAATTGCATTTGATTTTATTCAAGATCCATAAGTTTATTTTTAAATCTTTATATAAAAAGGGAAGAATATGTCTAATATTGTCATCCTCTATTATCAGCTTCATATCATACTCTAGAGTTAGAATATTTGTGTTATGAATGTAACATTTCACTGATGTAGATCATTAAAAAAAGATAACTGGTTTCCTTCTATATTTAGGTAGTGAAAAATTCCCTAGAATAGCCCCAATTTTATGAAGTCCTCTATATTAAGTTGCCTGAATTGATTAAAGTTAACTTCTAAATAACTACGATTAATCGTCAGGGGCTTCTTGTTGAAAATAATTTTGGCATTTCTGACAAGTCAAGAAAAAAATTGACTTTGGGACTGTGATTTTCTTGTGTTTACAAACTTCAGTTATTCAATGAAAAAAATAGCTTGAGCTCATGGTATAACAACTATATTCATAGTTCAGCTTTGACATTTAGCTTCTGAAATCTGGACTCTTTCATCCTGGTTTTTTTTTTTTTTTAATTTTTTTTTAACTTTATTTATTTTTGAGATAGAGAGAGACAGAGTATGAATGGGGGAGGGTCAGAGAGAGGGAGACACAGAATCCGAAACAGGCTCCAGGCTCTGAGCCGTCAGCACAGAGCCCGACGGGGGGCTCGAACTCACTGACCGCGAGATCATGACCTGAGCCGAAGTCGGCCGCCCAACCGACTGAGCCACCCAGGCGCCCCTCTTTCATCCTGTTTTTAATATGTATTAGCTTTTAATCATCAAGGTTAAGTTTTCCGTGTTGATCATGGCTCCTTGCTTTCCTAGTTTCTTTAATTTTGTTACACTTGTAAATGTTTTATTGAGCTGAGCTACCCATTCTGACTAGTCTTACACACATGGCAAAAGTGATTTTTAATATAAAGCCATCTGTCCATTAGTACACATTCATCCATTTAACAAGTACTCCCATCATTGGGTAGGGTGTCTGGCCCAAAAAGGAAGGGTGGAGATAAGAAACTGATAAAATTTACCTACTTAAAAGACCATTTATTCAAAATTGAATAAGACTATAAAAATATCAGAAAACAATTACTTCATGGGCACCTGGATGGGACGATAGATTGGATATCTGACTTAGGTTCAGGTCCTAATCTCACAGTTCATGAGTTCAAGCCCCGCTTCGGGATCACTGCTGTCAGCATGCAACCCACTTCAGATCTTCTCTCTCTGCCCCTCTTCACTAGCTCTCTCTCTCTCTCAAAAATAAAACCTTAAGAAAAAAAAGAAAACAATTACCTCATAATTACTTTAACATCTAAAAAATAGTTATATTCAATTATCAAAAACATTAATATGTGCTCCATGCTATGTTAAGTAATTTACAGGCATGGTTTAATCTGTTTCTCATAAGTAATATTTAATAAATATATGAATTCATTTCTTATGTATGAATTCACATATACTTGATATAATTTGAATTTGAATTTAATTCATACTATATGCATTATATTTTTATTTTGTTTTGTGATTCGTTTGACAAGTTACTTAAATTATCCCAGCCTCATTTTACTCATTAGAAAAATAGAGATAATAATACAAATCTTGTTGGGTTGCTGTAAGGTTTGGAGATAATGTAAATAAGTTAGTAGACTAGCTCTGTGCCTGGCACATGAGTAGGGCTTAGAAATTAGGCTCTGGGAATAGGATTTCTGAGCTAATGAAGTGAGTAGTTCAACAAATCTACTCCCCAAGAAACAATAATAAAGTTGGACTAAATATTTTATACCTCTGGAAATCAACCAAGGGATACATATAACTGAAAAGTGATTATATATTAAAAACTATTGAACTTTGAATATGAACAGTGGAAGTCATTAGTGTTTTTGTGTGGGGCTGCTCCCACTCCCCAAGCCCACCTGGTCAGCATAGTTGTGATATCAGGGTAGAGTAAGACACGAAAACCAGTGGCTTCACTGCCACTGGCTGCCTTCATTTGGAGCCAATCATGCAAAACTCTATGCCCAGAAGCATCAGTAACACTAGAGACCTATGTGGCAAATGAATGGGGCAGCTAGCAACTTAATTGGCCTAAAGCTCCTCTCTTGTTGGGGGCAAGAAATTGAGTGAAAGCCTAACCAGAAATTTCCTTTATCAGGAATATATGAGAAATAAACCATAAAGGCCTTAGGCAAGCTCTCCATATATCTGTTTTACCATGATTTAAACAATGCCTGAACTTTGAATATACCCCCTAACACCATACAGTTCCATTGGCAAGTGTTGGAAGTCTTACCAGCTCAAAGTGTTGAGCACAACTGCTGATCAGTCATTGCTTGATGACAAGTAAGCTATGCTGGCTTCTAGGAAGTTAGACATAAAAAAAAAAAAAAGAAAGAAAGAAAAAGAAAAGAAAAGAAAAGTATGTAACCAATTATACACGAAAGAATAATGAGACTTAGAAAGGTTAAGACAGTTGTTATCAACAGACTCCATTATGTAAAACTATAAATCCAAGTGGTAAAGGCAGAGATTACCTGATGATAAATTCTGAGTATATTTGTAGAGACTCAGATTGATTTGTTATGCTTGTTTTTTTGTTGCTTTACTTATACTGGATCTAAAGGAAATTGAAATCATCCATGGAAATAAGTAAAAGGCTTGGTTTCATAGAAAAGCTAGAAAACATCATATTTGCTCTTTAGTAATGCATGATAGATACCATACAATTTTGTGTGTTTTGTGTGTTGGTTGTTTAGTTCTTTGTTTTCCTCTCAGACTTATTTCAAATGAAAGGCTAGGTGTGACTCAGACACAGGCCAAGAGTTTGTGTCTGAAATGGAGAAGAAACAAAAGATAGTAAAAAATGTTGAGAGAGAGAGAGATAGGAAAGAAAATGAAATGCCTGGGCCAACGGAAAATATACTTTATTTCTTTATACTGAATTATCTTTGGAAATATTTAGATTACAGGAAAGTCAGCAACCCAAATACAGTCTTCTCTTGTTTATTAAATAAAATGTATCAGAATACCAGCACACCCATTCCTTTTTTATAGTGTCTCTGGCTGCTTTTTACTACAAATGGTAGAGGAGTAGTTACTAAAGAGACCATGTGGCTCACAAAAGTTAAATATTCATTATTTGTTATTACCTTTATAGAAGTTTGACAACCCCTAAATCAAAGACAAAATTTATGTTGGATTTAGAATTATATAAAAAGGCATATCATTGTTTTACAATATATTAGAATTAACTATATATTTCCCTTACTTTACAGATGGACAGAAAACACTCACTGAGGCTAATTAATAAGCCTAGTGTTCAAAATTAATAGTAAAAAACTTCAGTATCTAAAAGATTATATGAACACATCATTTTCTAAGAGGAGAAAAAAGAAAATAAGAAAATCTAACTTGCAGTTTTACATAGTGTTTTAAGCACTATATGTTTTAGAATATAAATAATTCGTGATGAATTTCAAAAACTAGCTTTCAAACCTCTTTAAATCATATGGAGCTACAGGAGCTATAGGCCTTCAATCCAAACAGTTTAAAGTAGATAATGTTTAAAGAGAGTTTGGAGGGCCTGGGTGGCTCGGTTGGTTAAGTGTCTGGCTTCTGCTTAAGTTATGATCTCACAGTTCATGGGTTTGAGCCCCACATCGGGCTCTCTGCTCTCAGCACAGAGCCTGCTTCAGATCCTCTGTCTCTCTGCCCCTCTCCCACTTGCTCTCTCTCTCAAAAATAAAGAAATATTAAAAAATATATTAAACAGAGTTCATTATGAATATACAATTTTTGATTTCATTTTCTTTAGCCCCTCTAAATCTTTTCAGAAAATTAGTAACCAAATGTTCACCCTCAGTTTTTTAATTCATTTTTTCCATGGTAAAAGAATATAGAGGGGTGCCTGGTTGACTCAATCACCCCACTCTTGATTACAGCTCAGGTCATGAGCTCAAGGTTCATGAGTCTGAGCCCCGCGTGGGACTCTGCACTGACAGCATGTGCCTAGCCTGCTTAGGATTCTCTGTCTCCCTCTGTCTCTCTGCTCCTCCCCAGTTCACTCTCTATCTCTCTCAAAATGAACAAATGAACATTTAAAAAAGAATATATAAATTCAAGCACAAAAATACATTTTGTGACAATGTACAAATTTTGAAAATAAATCTAATCTATATCAGTAAAACAAATTTGCATCTTACAGAAAGAGGGAATTGATATAAAATCCTTTATATCACAAAACAAGATCAAGATTAAAAATAAAAAATAGAGTAAAAATGCAAGATTAATATATGTCAGATACATATACATATTGTGTATATTATACATACATTATATTCTTAAGATACATATGTATCTTGAGAATAGATCGTGACCTTCATATTCCTCTGGGAATAATATTGTGGTTCCCTTGTAGGGTTGCAAGATAAAGTATAGGCTGTCTAGTTAAATTTCATTTTCGTAAACAGCAAATATATTCTTTTAGTACAAATATGTCCCCAAAGCATTTACATGGTATAATTACACTAAACGAAAAAAAAAAAAAGTTGCTCATCTGAAATTCAAGCTTCACTGGGGATTCTGTGTATTTATTCCCTGTAATCTGGCAACTCTATAGTCCTTGTTCAATGCTGCTGGTGTATTTATACTTTATCAGTTCAGTTACTGAATAGTTCCCCTGCTCCTTTGCAGAGCAACAGGTGTTCTGGAACTCTCTGAGTCAGCCCTACCATATGTAAATCTCATTCTACTTGCACCCCCGTTACTAAAGTTCTATGCTAATTGGTTTCATTTTCCTCTTCACTATGCTTATCTAAACATTGGTTGACTGGTTCTTTCCAAGGCAATGAGGGAAGGTCTCTCCTTAAACTTTATATCTGGACTTCACTGTTTTCTTAAAATTTGTGTAATCTGCATTAATTGTCTTAAAATTTCAATGCCATAAATTTTTCTTCAGTTCTAAAAATCAGTGTAGGTTCCACTTTTTTAAAGTTTTTATTAACTTACCTCATTGAATTGGACCATGGACACATTTGAATTTGGAAAGAGTGAACAGGAGAACTATCGTGAATATACAGTTTCATTTCAGATAATTTGAAGTATATTCATGTATTAAATGCTAATAAGTGCCAGAAACTAAGTGAAATGTTTTACATACACAATCTTACTATATTACGATTCACTTTTATGAAGTAGATGGTATGTCTGTTTAAAATATGAGCATTTGAGATGTTAGATACATTGCCCAAATCACATATGTAGTAATAGGTTTGACACTTAAACAAAGTCAGCTACCTGTATAGTTCATGCTTTATTTTTTTACACCATGCTACATACATTGTAATCTTCACATTTTTAAGGACAAAACATCTGGGAAATGATAATGTTCACTATAACAAATAAGGTATTTCAATGTTGAAAATTATAATTCAGACAATCTACTCTGAACTTACTTTCAGAAAAAAAAATTTAGATTACTCATTAAGTTCCCTAACTAGCGTAATGACAGAAGCTGTGTGGCCAAAACTACATAGGAATTCCTATAATTGAAAAGGTATATCACAATAAGAAAAAGTACAAAAATGGGTCTATGGTAGCAAAGTTACAGAAATCTTGTGAGAATGTTTTGCGGTATTGAAGGTATCTTCTTATTAGAGAATAATTTTCAAATGCATCACCACTATAGTACTTAATACTCAGGAAAAATAAAAATCAAATATTTTGGTGTGATAAGCTCTCTTCTGTGAACTAAAGAATGGTATCTCTCTGTGGCATCACATAATACCAAGTGGTTGTTGAATTTGGGATGTAAAGGATTTGGGGACATAAAAGAGGAAGCAATCAATTATAAAACCAAATTTAAAAGTATGGTTAGAGATCATCAAATTAAAACCCTGTCTAGTTTTTTGATTCCCTTTACTGGGCTATCTTTTGAGTTTTTAATATTCACCTTAAGTTAACAAAGATGAATATTAAAAGCCCAACAGATATATAAGAAGATTACAACATGTCTGCCAAGCAGTTGTCCCACTCTTGCTTGAAGATATCCAGCGATAGTCACTCAGCTATTTTGCAAAAGCAGTTCAGGTTTTCGCCTAAAAATGACTAATCTGTTCTCTCTACTCTTATAATAATGCTGAACATTATACTTAGTTACAAATCATCTTAACTATTATTTGGGATAAGCTAACACAATTTCTTCAAGTTAAAGAAAGTTGAGAATCAGAGTTTAGAGCTCGAAGTTTACAAAAATCGTGTGAGAAGAGATTGAAATAAAACAAAAGTCCCCTTAAAGTAAATAATCTATCAAATAAATATATCAAATGCCTACACGAAATGGTTTTGACAGGGATAAATATTTATAAATGAACATGTAAATATAAACATACATAGGATGATAAATATGGTGATATTTCCACTATCTTTTATGACATATCGCTGCCCCTATATTTACATTTAACTATTATACTGTCGTAGTATTTTTGTACTTTGAATTGTTTCTAATATTATTATTTAATTTCTATATATCTTGTCACTTAAAACAATTATAATTTCTGTACAGTTGGGGCACCTGGGTGGCTCATTCAGTTAAGCACCTGACTCTTGATTTTGGCTCAAGTCATGATCTCACAGTTTGTGAGATCGAATCCTGCATCAGGCTCTGCGCTGACAGCAAGGAGCCTGCATGGGATTCTCTCTCTCCCTCTCTGTCTGGCCTCTGTCTCTCTCTCTCTCAAAATAAATGAACATTAAAATAATTATTAGGAATAAAGTCATGTATCATGTGACTTTTGATTGCTCCTAATTCATAACATTGTGCAAGACAATCTCTGAAATTAAAAGGTGACTGACTTTGGAAAATCTTTTTTTTCTTTAAAATTTTACCTTTACTTATTTATTTTTTTAATATGAAAATTATTGTCAAATTGGTTTCCATACAACACCCAGTGCTCATCCCAAAAGGTGCCCTCCTCAATGCCCATCACCCACTTTCCCCTCTCTCCTACCCCCATCAACCCTCAGTTTATCCTCAGTTTTTAAGAGTCTCTTATGGTTTGCCTCCCTCCCTCTCTAACTTATTTTTCCCCCTTCCCCTCCCCCATGGTCTTCTGCTAAGTTTCTCAGGATCCACATAAGAGTGAAAACATATGGTATCTGTCTTTCTCTGTATGACTTATTTCACTTAGCATAACACTCTCCAGTTCCATCCATGTTGCTACAAAAGGCCATATTTAATTCTTTCTCATTGCCAAGTAGTATTCCATTGTATATATAAACCACTACTTCTTTAACCATTCATCAGTTGATGAACATTTAGGCTTTTCCATAATTTGGCTATTGTTGAAAGTACTGCTGTAAACATTGGGGTAAAGTGCCCCTATGCATCAGCACTCCTATATCCTTTGGGTAAACTCCTAGCAGTGCTATTGCTGGGTCATAGGGTAGGTCTATTTTTAATTTTTGAAGAACCTCCACACTATTTTCCAGAGCGGCTGCACCAGTTTGCATTCCCACCAACAGTGAAAGAGGGTTCCCGTTTCTCCACATCCTCACCAGCATCTATAGTCTCCTGATTTGTTCATTTTGGCCACTCTGACTGGCGTGAGGTGGTATCTGAGTGTGGTTTTGATTTGTATTTTCCTGATGAGAAGCAACGTTGAGCATCTTTTCATGTGCCTCTTGGCCATCTGGATGTCTTCTTTAGAGAAGTGTCTATTCATATTTTCTGCCCATTTCTTCACTGGATTATTTGTTTTTCAGGTGTGGCGTTTGGTGGGTTCTTTATAGATTTTTGGATACTAGCCCTTTGATATGTCATTTGCAAATGTCTTTTCCCATTCTGTCGGTTGCGTTTTAGTTTTGTTGATTGTTTCCTTTGCAGTGCAGAAGCTTTTTATCTTCATGAGGTCCCAATAGTTCATTTTTGCTTTTAATTCCCTTGCCTTTGTAGATGTGTCAAGTAAGAAATTGCTGTGGCTGAAGTCAGAGAGGTTTTTTCCTGCTTTCTCCTCTAGGGTTTTGATAATTTCCTATCTCACATTCATGCCCTTTATCCATTTTGAGTTTATTTTTGTGAATGGTGTAAGAAAGTGGTCTAGTTTCATTCTTCTGCATGTTGCTGTCCAGTTCTCCCAGCACCATTTGTTAAACAGACTGTCTTTTTTCCATTGGATATTCTTTCCTGCTTTGTCAAAGATTAGTTGGCCATACTTTTGTGGGTCCAATTCTGGAGTCTCTATTCTAGTCCATTGGTCTATGTGTCTGTCTTGATGATGACAGCTTTGTAGTAGAGGCTAAAGTCTGGGATTGTGATGCCTCCTACTTTGGTCTTCTTCTTCAATATTACTTTGGCTATTCGGGGTCTTTTGTGGTTCCATACAAATTTTAGGATTGCTTGTTCTAGCTTCAAGAAGAATGCTGGTGCAATTTTGATTGGGATTACATTGAATGTGTAGATTGCTTTGGGTAGTATTGACATTTTAACAATATTTATTCTTCCAATCCATGAGCATGGAATGTTTTTCCATTTCTTTGTATCTTCTTCAATTTCCTTCATAAACTTTCTATAGTTTTCAGTATACAGATCTTTTACCTCTTTGGTTAGGTTTATTCCTAGGTATTTTATGATTCTTGGTGCAATTGTGAATGGGATCAATTTCTTGATTTGTCTTTCTGTTGCTTCATTATTAGTGTATAAGAATGCAACTGATTTCTGTACATTAATTTTGTATCCTGCGACTTTGCTTAATGTATCAGTTCTGGCAGACTTTTGGCGGAGTCTGTCGGGTTTTCCATGTATAATATCATGTCATGTGCAAAAAGCGAAAGCTTGACTTCATCTTTGCCAATTTTGATGCCTTTGATTTCCTTTTGTTGTCTGATTGCTGATGCTAGAACTTCCAACACTCTGTTAAACAACAGCGGTGAGAGTGGACACCCTATCATGTTCCTGATCACAGAGGGAAAGCTCTCAGTTTTGCCCATTGAGGTTGATATTAGCTGTGGGCTTTTCAAAAATGGCTTTTATGAGTTTAAGTATGTTCCTTCTATCCCGACTTTCTCAAGGGTTTTTATTAAGAAAGGATCCTGAATTTTGTCAAATGCTTTTTCTGCATTGATTGACAGGATCATATGGTTCTTATCTTTTTTTTTTTTATTATTAATGTGATGTATTACACTGATTGATTTGTGAATGTTGAACCAGCCCTGCAGCCCATGAATGAATCCCACTTGATCATGGTGAATAATTCTTTTTATATGCTGTTGAATTCGATTTACTAGTATCTTGTCGAGAATTTTTGCATCCATATTCATTAGGGATATTGGCCTGTAGTTCTCTTTTTTTGCTGGATCTCTGTCTGGTTTGGGAATCAAAGTAATGCTGGCTTCATAGAATGAGTCTGGAAGTTTTCCTTCCCTTTCTATTTTTTGGAACAGCTTGAGAAGGATAGGTATTATCTCTGCTTTAAATGTCCAGTAGAATTCCCCAGGGAAGCCATCTGCTCCTGGACTCTTATTTGTTGGGAGATTTTTTATAACTGATTCAATTTCTTTGCTGGTTATGGGTCTGTTCAAATTTTCTATTTATTCCTGTTTGAATTTTGGAAGAGTGTGGGTGTTTAGGAATTTGTCCATTTCTTCCAGGTTGTCCAATTTGATTGGCATATAATTTTTCATAGTATTCCCTGATAATTGCTTGTATCTGAGGGATTGGTTATAATAATTCCATTTTCATACATGATTTTATCTATTTGGGTCATCTCCCTTTTCTTTTTGAGAAGCCTGGCTAGAGGTTTATCAATTTTGTTTATTTTTTCAAAAAACCAACTCTTGGTTTCATTGATCTGCTCTACAGATTTTTTTTTTTTTTAGATTCAATATTGTTTATTTCTGCTCTGATCTTTATTATTTGTCTTCTTCTACTGGGTTTCGGGTGTCTTTGCTGTTCTGCTTCTATTTCCTTTAGGTGTGTTGTTAGATTTTGTAGTTGGGATTTTTCTTGTTTCTTGAGATAGGCCTGGATGGCAATATACTTTCCTCTCAGGACTGCCTTCACTGCATCCCAAAGCGTTTGGATTGTTGTATTTTCATTTTCATTTGTTTTCATATATTTCTAAATTTCTTCTCTAATTGCCTGGTTGACCCATTCATTCTTTAGTAGGGTGTTCTTTAACTTCCATGCTTTTGGAGGCTTTCCAGACTTTTTCCTGTGGTTGATTTCAAGCTTCATAGCATTGTGGTCTGAAAGTGTGCATGGTATGATCTTAATTATTTTATACTTATTAAGGGCTGTTTTGTGACTCGGTATGTGATCTATCCTGGAGAATGTTCCATGTGCACTTGAGAAGAAAGTATAATCTGTTGCTTTGGGATGCAGAGTTCTAAATATATCTGTCAAGTCCATCTGATCCAATGTATCATTCAGGGCCCTTGTTTCTTTATTGATCCTGTGTCTACATGATCTATCCATTGTTGTAAGTGGGGTATTAAAGTCCCCTGCAATTACCACATTCTTTTCAATAAGGTTGCTTATGTTTGTGATTGTTTTATATATTTGGGGGCTCCTGTATTCAGTGCATAGACTATTCTAATTGTTAGCTCTTCCTGATGGATAGACCCCTGTAATTATTATATAATGCCCTTCTTCATTTCTTGTTACAACCTATAATTTAAAGTCTAGTTTGTCTGATACAAGTATGACTACTCCAGCTTTCTTTTGACTTCCAGTAGCATGATAGTTCTCCATCCCCTCGCTTTCAATCTGAAGGTGTCCTTAGGTCTAAAATGAGTCTCTTGTAGATAGCAAATAGGTGGGTCTTGTTTTTTTATCTGTTCTGATACCCTGTGTCTTTTGGTTGGCACATTTAGTCCATTTACATTCAGTGTTATTATAGAAAGATATGGGTTTAGAGTCATTGTGATGTCTGTAGGTTTCATGATTGTAGTGATGTCTCTGGTACTTTGTGGTCCTTTCAACACTTCACACATGGAGTTCCCCTTAGGATCTCTTGTAGGGCTGGTTTAGTGGTGATGAATTCCTTCAGTTTTTGTTTGTTTGGGAAGAACTTTATCTCTCCTTCTATTCTGAATGACAGACTTGCTGGATAAGGGATTCTTGGCTGCATATTTTTTTTTGTTCATCGCATTGAAGATTTCCTGCCATTCCTTTCTGGCCTGCCAAGTTTCGGTAGATAGGTCTGCTACTAACATTATGTGTGTAACTTTGTAAGTTAAGGCCTGTTTATCCCTAGCTACTTCTAGAATTCTCTCTTTATCCTTGTATTTTGCCAGTTTCATTATCATATGTTGTGCAGAAGATCGATTCAAGTTACATCTGAAGGGAGTTTCTGTGCCTCTTGGATTTCAATGACTGTTTCCTTCCCCAGATCAGGGAACTTCTCACCTATGATTTGTTCAAGTACACCTTCAGCCCCTTTCTCTCTCTCTTCTTCTTCTGGAATTCCTATGATACAGGTATTGTTCTGTTTGATTGCATCACTTAGTTCTCTAATTCTCCCCTCATACTCCTGGATGTTTTTATCTCTCTTTTTCTCAGCTTCCTCTTTTTCCATAATTTTATCTTCTAATTCACCTATTCTCTCCTCTGCCTCTTCAATCTGTGCTATGGCCATCTCCATTTTATTTTGCACCTCATTAATAGCATTTTTTTTAATTCCTCATGACTATTTTTTAGCCCCTTGATCTGTAGCAATAGATTCTCTGCTATCCTCTATGCTTTTTTCAAGCCCAGCGATTAATTTTATGACTATTATTCTAAATTCTTTTTCTGTTATATTGCTTAAATCATTTTTGATCAATTTGTTAGCTATCTCTACTTCCTGGAGATTCTTTTGAGGAGAATTCTTCCGTTTCATCGTTTTGGGTAGTCCCTGTGGTAGCTTCAAACTGCAGGGCATTTCCCCTGTGCTTTTAGGAGTAAGTTGTGTTGGTGGGCAGGGCCACAGTCAGACCCGATGTCTGCCCCCAGCCCACCGCTGGGGCCACAGTCAGACTGGTGTGTACCTTATCTTCCTCTCTCCCAGGGGCAGGACTCACTATGGAGTGGTGTGGCCCCTGTCTGGGCTGCTTGCACACTGCCAGGCTTGTGATGCTGCTTCAATGGGATCTGGCCAAGGGCCAGATTAGCCAGGGTGGATCTGCAAGGTGCACAGGGGCAGGAGGGGCAGTCTTAGCTTGCTTTGTCATTGGTGGTCCCCTGTGGGATGGGCCCTGCAGCACCAGGAGAGAGGCAGGCCCATAGGAGGAATGGATCCACAGAAGCACAGTGTGGGGCATTTGCATGGTGCAAGCAAGTTCAGTGACAGGAACTTGTTCCCTTTAGAATTTCAGCTGGGGGATGGGAGAGGGAAATGGCACTTGCCAGCACCTTTGTTCCCTTCCAGGCTCTGTCTTCCAGGGCTCAACAGCTCTCCCTCCTGGCGTCCTCTCGCCCTCCCTGCTCTCTGAGACAGAGCTGTTGACTTTTAACATTCCAGATGTTAAGTCCCACTGGCTGTCAGAATTCACGGAGTCCGGCCCCTCTGCTTTTGCAAGCCAGACTTCAGGGGCTCTGCCTTGCCAAGCGGGCTGCCTCTCCACCGCCCCAGCTCCCTCCTGCCAGTCCGTGTAGTGCCCACTGCCTCTCTGCCCTTCCTACCCTCCTCCGTGGGCCTCTTCTCTACACTTGGCTCTGGAGAGTCTGTTCTGCTAGTCTTCCGGTGGTTTTCTGGGTTATTTAGGCAGATGTGGGTGGAATCTAAGTGATCAGCAGGACTAGGTGAGCCCCGCATCCTCCTATGCAGCCATCTTCCTTGTCTCAATGACCTTGGAAACTCTTAAGGGATTGAATGACCAATGATGGTAGGAAAGATACTGTAGAGAAATAAAGTTTCCTGGATTTTGAATGTTCCTGTTGAAATCCCTAGCTTTCTGGGACATGGAAACACATGTGCTATATAAAGACAGAGACTGGTTTCACTTCCCTTAGAAGTACCTGTACACACCTTGGGAATTAGATCTGTAGCCATTATCTGGTTAATGGCTCTGATTCAAAAGGATCAGATTAGAATTTACCTCTTCCTAAAAGGGCCAAATTCTTACAGCCTGGCTGGACAAAAGTTCTGGAGCACTAGGATACTATTTAAGTATTTATATGTCAAAATGGATAAAGTCCAGAATATAGAGACAGAACTTGGTTGTAAAAGCTAGAGAAGCCTGGGACTACCTGGCTCCTGGAGATAATGTTCATATCCCAGAGGCATGGAAATAGAATTCAGGCCCATTAATTTCAAGGGAGATTTGGTTAGAAAGAGAAGGAAACTGGAGGCTTCTTGCTTTATAAACAGAGAAGAATCATTTTTCTTTATCCCTTGCCTAGAGGGTGTCCAGCTGTGGGTGTAGGACAACTGACCTGGCTCTTATCATGTCACCCTACACAGAAGGACAAGGGCCAAGGGAAGCTGACACATGTAGTATTTAACTGTGAAGTGTTTAATACAAAATTCATCGTTGATACAGAACACCATCAGATGAATACATTTAGGGTAACATTAATAAAGGTGAATATTAAAAACCAAAAGACAAATCAGAAAAACTACAAGAAGAGCATCATGCAAGATGCTTAAACTTAAAACATGGAAGCTTGTTTTTTCAAAAAGTGATTAAAACTGCAAATACAGACATTTCATATGGGTAAATACCTCATATTTAATTCATCATTGTTCAAAATGTATATATTTCTGTATTTTTTATATTTGTTGATGTCTTTTTATAATTTCATTAGGTCACTTCATTAGGCTGACATGGAAGAGTATAGAGACATGAGATAACACAATGATTAAATGATGTCCTCACTCTCATACTTCAGAACACTGAAATAAGTTCTGAAATATACAGAAGAAAATTGAAATCGGTAACATTAAGGAAAAAGTTGTAAATAAAAATTAAATATATATTAGGGAAGAATTGTTACATCTAAATTAAACTGTAACACCTTAGAGGTGTCTGAGTGGCTCAGTCTGTTAAGCGTCTGACTTCGGCTCAGGTCACGGTCTCACGGTCCGTGAGTTCGAGCCCCGCATCACCGCATCATGTTCTATGCTTACAGCTCGGAGCCTGGAGCCCACTTCAGATTCTGTGTCTCCCTCTCTGTCCCTCCCCTGCTCACCCTCTCTCTCTCTCTCAAAACTAAATAAAAATTAAAAAAAAAAAAAAAAAAAAGCTATAACACCCTGTACTGTTATTTGCCCACAATTTAGTTCTGTGCTCCCAAATAATATCAGTAATAAAAAACACTTTCAGCTGTAAGATTTACTTTATTGGTAATCTAAAAACTATACTGGATCCTCAAGAGAGACACATATTTTCTTTAGAGTGAGGGTTGTACTAAGGAAGGAGACTATATAGTAAAGATCATACAGCATTTCTCTCTTCTCCGTGTTTAAAATTTATGAGTGCTTTCTTAATAACCGTAGAAGACATAGAATGAAAAATTGAAAATGCACAGAAAACAAACACACAAATCAATGACTAAGAAGAGTTTAGATGTTAATAAGTTGTTTGAAGTACATAAAATTGAGTAATGAGATAGAGAATGTCTATGGAGTTGTCTACTGGCAAGCAAACTGGAGCTGCCTCTTATTTAGACAGAAAATTTGTGTAGATGTTGGGGAACTGAAAGAATTCCTGAGAAAGCATACCCAGAATATGAGACTGTTTGTGCTGGTCTCAGCCTATCAAGAGTAATGCTTTCAGCTAGAAATATCTGGGGGCACTCACCTGAGCCCTGAAAATCTTCCTCCAGACATCTCCCCTTTTCCAAACCAGTGTTACTCCTGAACAGACCTTTGTGTTTCTTATGATGGTAAGATGCTTTTCAGCAACAGCCATCAGAAAACTTTGAAAAGACGAAGTTTAATATTTACAAGCCCTGGAAACTACACAGCTCACCTGGGGCCACCATAGGGTATGGCAGAAGAAGAGAGATATCACACAGGCCAGGAGTTCTTGTTTTATTTGGGTCAAGGGTAAAGCCTAGGGTTTTGAGGACTCACTCTTTATTGCTGAAAGTAAAACACAAGAGCAGGAGCTTAAAGCACAGGGGAGAAAAAAGACAAGTGGCCGACAAGATCAGTTACTGAAATCAACCAAGATCTCTAAAACAAAGGAGCCTCAGGAATCAAAGCTGACTGCCAGGCTTATACTCTAATGACTTAGGAACTGTGAGTGAAGCTGGTGGTAAACAAGGAAGAAGCCAAGAAGAGAACTAGTTTTTGGAGAGAAGTAACAGTGATGGCAAAGGTTTTTAGAGGCTGAAAAGATCAGGGCATTGGCTATCCAGTGGGTTTTGAAAATACAATGTATTTGATTATTTTGTAATAATGTTAAGGAAGATATGTGAGTTAAAATATTCTATTCAGATGAGTTGAACAGGAAAAATGTAGGTTTGGCAGGAAATTCTTTGTTCATCTACATCGTCCAGTGATACAGAAGCTTAGTTAATTGAAAAATACTTGGTGTTGTTAATTATACTTTATTGATGTTTCCATGGCATAATCAGAGGTACACTGATGCTTTCATTCTGAGACAATCTTGGTGGTAGCTGTAACAGGGGCAGAACAAATTTACATGCAAACTTTTTTCTCATGTGGAAAAAATAAATTCAGAGCATGTGGTTTAGCCTGGTTTTCACACTCAGTAAGTGGCTGATCTAGAATTCTAGCCTAACTGCTATCTTTCTAGGTCTAATGTTTTTTTCTACAATACAATGCCTATTGTTATTAACAAACATATCATTTTAGGACATTATCTTAATATAGTGCAATGTTTTCAAGAGGTCAATAAAGTGGCCTGATTAAGAGCTTGCAATCTGCCATGTATGATTTCCAGATGAGCTGTTAAATTAGCTATTTGACCTTGGAAACACTTGACCTCTGTTAAGGATTGGTTGCCTCACCTGTGAAAGTAGATGAGCAATATTTACCATATGGTATGACTTTAAGGTTGAAATGAGATGCCAGTATGCCACGCAAGACCATTCAAATCAAAATTTAAAAAAATAATGAAATAATAGTTATTTAATTAATAGTTATTTAAATAATAGCTATTTACTTCTAAATAGTTTATAACATCTTCTTTTTAAAAAATACTTAACAAAGTAATAGAATTTTAGAAGATCATTTCCAAATTCAAAACTTGGTCCCTAAGTATTGGTTATTTCAGCACTGACATTAAGAATATTATTGCAATCACAAGTTCTTCAGAAATGCATATTTTTAAAGAACAAATTCCAAGGCTGTTTTAATGAAATGTTTTTATAGACTGTTATTGAATACATTTGGAATAATTATAATTCTTAAGATGTTTCCATACTTATGAACCCAGAAACATTTGTTTTATGCCATAATTAAGCAATAAAAGCTGAACTGTAACGATTTAAGTTCAAAGGTTATGCTCTGTATGGTAATTAAATTGCATTGGTTCAACATTCTGAACATGAATTGTAGCAACTAATGATATTATTTCTCTGCTCTGTATATTAGGTGATTATATAATAGATATCATTTATAACAAATTATTTAGGGAATTCCTGTAATTTTATTTCCAGTCAGGATATTTGAGATAATTAAAAGTTTACCTGCATTCCAGAATAAAAGTAAGTGATAGCAGATGGGAATTAAGAGACTGCTTTTCTCTGAAAATGCAACCATTATCTCAATGAGAAGATGCTATGTCAATTGATGCTTTGATTGATATAAAATTATAGCACATCTATTTCCCAAACACCATAATAAACACTGAGTCAAGAAAATCAATTGTTTTTGAAATGCTGTTTGGAACAAATGCTCCAAGGTCATCTAAACAGGTAAATATGACTAGTGTGGAACACATAGATCATGAATTCTCAGTTTCTTAAGGTTACTCTATATACTTCAAGAAAGAAGTCCAGAAGAGTGATAATAAATCATCTCTTGGGATTATGTATTTCATATCTGTACAGAACACAATCAAACTGGTATAACAATATGAAGTAAAGCACATCACAATCTCTTGCATGCACACATGCAAAGATTTTCTCATAAGATCCACGATCTATCTGCCAAACCCCTCTATGTGTTCATCCATGTGACCTGATATCACATTGTTGCCACCACCCATCACTATTCCTTAATCATGAGATTGCTATTCAATCTCTGTTTTCCAGTGCTGTTACCATGTAACAGCTCATGTAGTAGAATTACTTTCCACTCTCAAAGGAAATGCAAATCATATCCTTGCATGTTTTTCAATACTTTCACCAGACATATGTCACAATCTTCTCCAAATTATTAACATTCTCCACTATGTTAATTCTATCTGTGCTTTAGTTGATTCAATAGCAGAAAAAAATAAGAATATTTGAAAACAGCCTAATGAAGGCCAAGAAAATCCCAGAATAATGTAGTAGAAAGAAAATGGTTCTCAGCATCAAATATACTCATCCTTTTGCACGTTGTTCAGTCTTACAAACATCAGTAGTTATGTCTATAGAATATGTAACAGTGATGATTTTTTAATAAAAGCTATTGTATGAAATCCACTAGTTCAGATCTACTCCACAATAAATATGTGATAAATGGTGATTCTCTGGCTTCTTTCCTCTTTTCCTCTACCCTCATGTTTTCCATGAGCTGAATATAAGAGGAAGACCATTAGAAAACTAGAAGACTTTGGGAAAATTTAAGCAAAGAAGGAGTTTTGTTTGCTTTTGTTTGCTTAGACACTTGAAAATTACATGAAGAGTTAAAGATGTGAATCAACAAATTATTAGTAACATCTGAGAGTATTTATATTCTTTCCTGTCCAATATATAAAAAAATGTTAAAATTAGTGGAGGGAAGAGATTAATTTTACTCATTAAAAAATATAATGCTTAAATATTTTGAGATTTTATATATTTTGTTTTGTGTCAATAAAATGATATTATTTGAGAAAATTAAATAACTATGACCTATTACTCATATACACAAATAAATGAGGGGACTGTCTTCAAGAATGAATGATTTTCTAAAGAAGTTTCTTAAATAATTAGAGAAAGTTCTGTAGATCCCCATGTTATAATAATGACACTAGAGATGTAAGGTCAAAGGATAGGCACAATTTAGCTTAGCATTTAGTGTCATTTGACTTCTGCTAACATGAGTTATCTCTTTCAATGTGGAATTGGAGTTCGACACAAAATAATTCACTTCACCATGTATAGTAACACTCTTTACTTAAAGCAATACAACTCAGTATCTAAAATTATATAGCCTTTTTACAACTGTATCTTATGCTAACCTTTACTTAGTTGTGAAAAAGTAATGTTTACATCATAAAACTCATGATTACTATCAGATGCTTACATTTTTTTTTTTAATTTTTTTTAACGTTTTATTTATTTTTGAGACAGAGAGAGACAGACCATGACCGGGGGAGGGGCAGAGAGAGAGGGAGACACAGAATCGGAAGCAGGCTCCAGGCTCTGAGCCATCAGCCCAGAGCCCGACACGGGGCTGGAACTCACCGACCGTGAGATCATGACTTGAGCCGAAGTCGGACGCTTAACCGACTGAGCTACCCAGGAGCCCCAAGATGCTTACATTTTATGACTTACCTTATAAAATAATTTTGCAGAACCCCAGCTATTGTAAATCACAAATAGCTCATGTATACTTATGAATATATTTATTTCGAAATTCAAAATAGCTTAATCTGATAAGCATAATACTAAAAGTGAAAGTAAAGTAAACCTTCAGTTACTTTATCACTTTCAGGAAACTATACGGTATTTGGTAAACAAATACAACAATTTATTTCACAAAGGGTACGAATTTCTAGTTACAAGATGAGTAAGTCCTGGGGATTTGATGTACAGGATGGTGACAATAATTAACAATACATGTATTGCACAATCGAAAGTTGCTAAGAGTATTTCTTATAAGTTTTCACTAAGAAAAAAAAAGATAACTACATGAGGTGATGGGTGTGTTAACTAATCTTATTGTGGTAATCATTTCACAATATATACATGTCAAATCACCCGCTGTACACCTTAAACTTACACAACTTTATATGCCAATTAGATTTCAATAAAGACGGGGGAGGAGAGAACTGTATATATGGGACAAGGTCTGTAGAAAAATTCTTCTCATAAACTCTGAAAATATTCTAAAAGTGGACAATAAAATTGAAGAATGCTCTGATTCCATTTACCATTTGATAACAACTAGCAGACTGTGTGTGAAAGAAATTGCAGTGGTCAGAAGATAGAAAGAGCATTTGATTAAAAGTGGAAAACAAAGAGTTTGTTCCTTTTGCCAAAAGGAAGGTTAAGAACCCATTGCACTCTATCCACAGAACAATTGACTTTCTGCTTTTATACATCAGACATATGCGCTTGGTCAATGCAAAAAAAACAAACAAACAAAAAAAAAACAAAACAAAAAACCTTTTGCAAGACACACAGTATACATTGATTAATATATAAAGTATGTGAAGAAATTCCACACATCAATGAAAATATAAATAAATCAATAATGGGCAAAACTCAGGAACATTTTACTAAAACATGACTAATATCTTCATAAAGGGATATAATCAAAGAAATGCAAACTAAGACTACAAGTAAAATATCTCCCAACCACTAAACTTGGCAAACATTAATATATCTGATAATATTAAAAATTTAAAAATATATTTGACTTGTGATATTTCCCCTAAGTTCTTAAAGCAAATTGAGTGTGTCAAATGACAAAAACAATGCAATTTAGTAACAGGTTTGGTGTCCTTTATTCAAGGGAAAATAACCCATGGATTGGGGGAGTATGGTGCCTCACAAGGCGTGGGGCACTCTTCCTGAGGAATTTTGGCAGGAGTGCGTTGTATAGAGCATTGGAAGAGGCAACATGAGAACAGGGCATGGAGGGCACATGAATGGCTAGGAAGTCGAGGATATCCTTATGAAGGCTATAGCCTGTCCGGTATTCTAAGGTGAGATAAACCCGCAAAAGCTTACTTGGAGATTATGATTGATGTTAGGTTTTCTTGACAGGGAGATGTTTTGTAAGTGACTTAGGGTTCAGCTTTGTGACATGGGCCAGGCCCCTGGGGTGGCCTTCATTTTGTGGGTCTTGATACATGAATTAACTTTATCAAATGCGTTCTTGTTAAAATTAGGGGTGAGTGGAGGATTTGGGGGCAGGATCTCAGGTGCAATTATAATCATTCTGAAATTTTCATGCTAATTGCTAATTTTAATATTTTATAATAGAAAACTTTGAAAAGATTTATTAAGATGTTAACATATTATATCTTTCAATATTTTTTTATATGAACGTATAATCTCAGTACATTGTTCAAACTATTTAGGCATGATTTAGCCTTGCAGAAATCACATCATTGAGACTCTCAATGTGTGTAATGTGAAAGACTAAGTTTTGCTATAATGCTCAAAAATATATGATGTAGATACGATATAACAAAAATATCTGTTGAAATATATGCCTGGAGTTTGCAAAAGATGAGGAAATTCCCATATTTCAAAAGAAAATTAAGAGCTGAAAACCTTAGCTGTGACTCATGAGCTAATGATTTTCCAACTACCCCAGGGAGTTACTGCATCTTAGTGGCTTGGGTTTTACTGCTCACATGGGATTGGAGCAAAGGTTTTGAGACTCAATCTAGAATTGTATATACACAGTCCTAAAATATCATTCTAGGGTAAGGGAAAAATAAAGACCTGTGATACTTAATAACCACAGTTGGCATTTGAAGGAAACATTTAAGGATATTTTTTCTGGAAAAAAATGCAGGAGTGGAATGCAATTAGGGATAGTGAGAAACAAGGGGGAGAACAAATATGTTGACAAAAATCAATAGTGATAATGATTACTTAGAAGCTGTAATGCGATGATTACTTGGGGGTTAAAAACAGATGTAAATAAGCAGCAGTAAAACACAGGATTGGAGAGAGTGAGTAGAGGGACAGGCTTTTAAGAGCTGTGCATTATTCAAGAGATGCTCTAATGGAACTTAAATCTCCCAGCTGTACCTTGTGTCATACTCTGTCAATGTCCCAAACCCAGCTGTTCTTTCCCTTAAGTTCTTTTAAAATACCTTTTTCTCTTCCATCCCTTTATGGTCTTTACACATAATATTCACACTGCTTGAAATATATTAGCCCATTCTCTTACTATATACTTTCTCTTCATCTTTCAAATCTACCATTTTTCAAAGAAACATTCACTTATGCCATCAATCAAATTTGATGCAGTATCGGGTCATTGTTAAGAACTCAACCTCTGGCCTCAAATGCCTGGAATTTGTTTCCAGTTAAGCAGCTTACTAGCTATGTGGCCTTGGGTAAATGCATTAACATTTCTGTATTTCAGTTTCCCTCATAATATGGCTGTTCTGAGATTAAAAAAGCTAGTGCATCTAAAATGCTTTGAGTGGTGTTTGAAACACAGTCAAAATTAAATCATAGTTAATGTTATTATTACATACCAAGTATCTTTATACTGAGACCACAATTATGTTCCTCTTGTAACACCTAGAAAAGTTATACAGTAAAACCTTGGATTGCAAGTAACTTGTTTTATGAGTGTTCGTAAGACGAGCAAACTTTTCTAATAAACTTTAACTTGATAAACAAGTGATGTCTTGTAATATGAGTAGTACAGGATGCTGAAAGTCACATGATCACAACTGAGCCAATGGTTCTTGAAATTAGCTTTGATGCACAAGTGCCTTGGATTCCGAACATGATTCCAGAACAGATTATGCTCGTGAACCAAGGTTTTACTGTAATTGTAATTCTTTTGTTAGGTAATCTGATTTCTCTCTGCCTCGCTCACCAGCAGTAAAACCTCCATGAAGGCAGGTACTCTGGATGCTCTTGGTCACCATTTTATCACTGCCCATAGCATTGAACAAGATCCAGCTGAAGAATTAAGTTAATTAATGCATAATTTAATTATTTGTCTTTCTCATAATCTTTTTTATCATCATTTAGACATTTAGAAACTGGGGAGGTGACTGGGAATAAAAATTATAGTTTATCGTAAAGCGATTAAATGCTATCCTGGGCTACCTCTGCATATACTACAGATGCAGACCATGGAGCACTGCACATAGAAATGACACACAGAGATTTCTGAACCTCATACTTACCCCATTAGACACAGTGGATGGGATGCTAATGCTCTAGATGCCCAATGTCTTCTGGGAGAGGTCAGATGACAAAACCTAGAAATATAGGGAAGCTAAGGACCATGAGAGTGGATTTTTCTCAATTGGATATTATATTAGTTCTTTTATTGCTAAGTAACAAATTACCACAAACTTAGTAGCTTAAATCAAGAAAAACTTATTTTTCAGTTTTAATGTGTTAGGAGTCTGGCCAGTTTAGTTGAGTCCTCTGTTCAGACTCTAACAAGGTGGTAATCAAGGTGTTCTATGGTTTGTACTATCATCTGGAGGTTTTGCTGGGAAAGAATCTGCTTGCAAGATCATTCAGTGAGGGTCTTCACTTCTTACTGGCTCTTATCTAAAGACCACCCTCAGGTTCTGGGGGGCTATCCTCATTTTTCTACAATGGGGCCCTTTTCCTAAGTAGTTAACAGATTGCTGTTTGTTTCTTATTTTATTTTTTTAATTTTCTCTTCTTTTACTGTTTATTCTTTTTTTTTTTTTTGAGAGAGAGACAGAGCACGAGTGGGGAGGGACACAGAAGTGGGAGACACAGAATCCGAAGCAGGCTCCAGGCTCTGAGCTGTCAGCACAGAGTCCAACGCGGGGCTTGAACTCAAGAGCCATGGGATCCTGACCTGAGCCAACATTGGATGCTTAACCAACTGGGTCCCCCAGGTGCTCCATATTGCTGTTTGCTTCTTCTTAAGGCCATCAAATTAATATTTTTCTATAGTCTACTAAGATGGAGTCTTATATAATTAAATATAAGTGTGGCATCCCATCACCTTTGCCATATAACATAATCTACTCAAGAAAATGACAATCCCATCATTTAGTTAGAAGCAAGTAACAAATTCCACTTGCATTCCAAGAGACTTATATAATGAGGTGTCCACCTTAGGGTGTGTCCACCGCAAAAACAATAGATGAGAAAGAACTAGCAGATAAAATCTTCCCCTTTCCTATGGGTCTGTTCTAACACAAAGAAAGCTATCCTATGCTTATACAAAGAAGTCTCTTGAAAGGGAGTAATCAGCCACACTTGTTAAAAAGGTATGGCCAGTTCAGGATGGCACTTTCTTATTTTTTTTAAATATATATTTTTTAATGTTTATTTGTTGAGGGAGAGAGAGACCGAGCATGAGCGGCAGAAGGGCAGAGAGAGGGAGACAGAATCCAGCAGGCTACAGGCTCTGAGCTGTCAGCATAGAGTCTGATGTAGGGCTCGAATTCACAGGACTGTGAGATCATGATCTGAGCTGAAGTCAGATGCTTAACCAACTGAACCACCCAGGCACCCCTGCACTTTCTTATTTTTAATCTCTCTCCTTCCCTGTCTCTAGTCCCCTTCCTTCTTAATTCTTTCTTTTTGTTTTTCAGATCATGTCTTTTTACCATATTAAAACACTGTGAAAATGAAAAAGACAAGCCAAAGACACAGTTGGTTGCCCAGTTACAGAGTGTTCTGGATGCCAGAGAACTTCAATGACAGTATTAAAGGAGATGCTCATCTCCTGCAGCTGTGGGGCTGACTTTGCCAAAAATCATGTTTAGAAACTAATAATGAGGGTGACAGAACTGCAAATGAGAGAAAATTTTCCGTCAAAATATCCTCCTATGTCTCAGAGCCTTCATATGGGACCTGCAGGTTGCTGAAACACAGCATGGCAATGATCAAAAGCATTCAAATCCTCAAATTCACCTGAATGCTCTTAGATGGTAGAAATGGTCCCCTTTGCCTTGTAGAAGAAAACAGACACCTTAACACCTTATGCCAAGAAAAATATAAAGCCAAGCTATTTCAAGGTGTTTACTCCCTCCCCCAACCCTCAACCCCCACCAACACTACTTTCTATATGTTCACAGCCAGGACAGTTTAAATGAAGCCCAAGCAGAGAAATGCAATCCCTGCTTCAGAAAGACATACCTTACACCTAAAGGATTTATAGGACCTAGCCAATAGCCTGAAGAACTGAGAATGTATTTTGATGGTGTTTGACTGGAGGAGTGAGGGGCTATGTATGTATATGGGAAGAATTTGGTGATGTGGATTATTCCACTGTGATTCAAAATTCAATGTTGTAGCAAAAACACCTTGAATGGTCCAAATTGTGGGGGAGAAAAAAAGCAATAAAAGTTGTAACCTGACATTCATAAATTTATTTAATAAACTAATGACCACATACTACATGCCAGGCATTGCTTAAGACACAGGGCAACATTATTAAATGGATAAAATTTGCCCTAGTTGAGCTTACATTGTATAAAGGGAGAGTAGAAAATAAGATGTGCAATAAATGAGTGCATTATATTTTTATAAGGCTATTAGTATTATAATATTAAGGCAGAGTCAGGTCCACTAGGAGTGCTAAGGAAGGGCTTGGGATTTCAAATCAGGTTGTCAAGACAGTAATTTGACATGAACATTTGAGGAAAATCTCAAATGCAATGAAGGAGTTAAGCAATGAATGTCTGGGAAAAAAAATTTCCATGAAGAAGTAAAAATGAGTAAAAAGACACTAAGTTTAGAGTGTACCTAGCTTGGTAAAGGAACAGCAGGAAGGCCAGAGTGCCTGAAGCAAAGTTAGCAAAAGAGAGAAAAAAGAAAGATAGGGTCAGAGAGTTAATGGGGCCAGGCCAGGTGGGGCCAGATCTTTGTCATAATTTTGCTTTGACTCAGCATAAAAAGGACAGCTCCATGGAGGGTTCTAAGCAAGGGAGTGACTTATACTTTAAAGGAATCAATTCAGCTACTATGTAATAATGGATAATGTATGTACGGGAGAAAAAGTGGGCAGGGAGAGTGAAAGTGAGACCATTTAGAATTTTATCACTGGAAACCAGGTGAGATAATAGCTTGAGTCTACAGGTTAAAAAAAAAAAAAGATGGCTAGAATGGTAAAAGGCAGACAAATAATTTTTCTTCATTATATATTTTCTCAAGAGAAAAAATATATAAAAGTAATGGAACAAAAGCTTCAAAATATTTGAATATATAACATCATTCTAGAATTCTATACCATGTGAAATTATCTATCAAAAAATAGGTCAAATTAAACACATTATAATCCAAACAAGAGCTGAGAAATCTATTAACAGTAGACATTCACTAAAGAAGCTTCTAAACAATGAACTTCATATAGAAAAAAATAACCGTCAATAAAGGTCTCTACTGCAAGAATTAATGTTGAAAAATGTAACCATGTTGGTAAATCAAAACTGTTTTCGTGTGTATGAAACAGTAACATTACGTCTAACACTTAGATTTATAAATTATTGTAGAACTAAAGTGAAAAAAATAGGTCAGGAGGGAATATTTGAAATAACAACTCACATTTTAACATGATATTAGCGACGATAAAATAAAAAATGGAGTATGTAACATCCAAAATAGTAGAAGAAAACAGAATTAGAGTAATATATAAATGAAATCAATCCAAAATATGACAAAACACACCACACATACATACACACCCAAACACACAACATGCTAAGCAACAAAAGAAATGCCAAAAATCAAATGAATAGAAAACTAAAACAGACAATTAATAAAATAAAGAGATTGGGGGAATGGATTCTAATATATTTGAAATCAACTGTGTAAAATGAATACATTATCTGGGTAAAACATTATTGTTTAACTTAATTAAATTAAAAGATAAACAGTTTTTGCAAGGGGTAAGTTTAGGTCCTAAAACTTACCATAAAAACATTTAGAATTTGAAAGTTAAAAAAATGTACAAATAAAACAAAATTTAAAATTTTGATGGTACATTTTTGTTCATGTCAAGCAAATCATACTTTAAAGAGTACTGGGTTAAGAATTAAAGTCATCAGTATGATAACCTATAAACACGGATGCACTTAATAATAGCATCACAGATATCTAACACTGTAGAAATGTCAGGAAAAAAGGATAAATCTGAGTCAAGAATACTAACAACCTGTTAAAAATTAATAAAGATATAGAAGATTTAAATTAAACAAAATCTTGTTATAATCAATATTGATGGAACACAGCGCTGAGCAAATGTAGAAAGTATATTATTTTCAAACAAAATATTCACAAAAATTGATCAGCTGCAAAGCAATAAAGCAAGCCTAGTTATATTCTCAAGAATCAGTATTCTAAAGAGCACATTCTTAATCAAATGTAATGAGGTTGGTAATCAATATAAAGAGATTATGAGAGAACAACCATGTCATGAAGTTAGAGAAAAATAAAGCCATTCTTGTAGGAAACCATTAGAATAAATGATAATCCAATTTAATGGTAATAAAAATACTGCACAGTGGAACTTCTCTATTGAAGCTAAAGTCATATTTTGTACAAAATAAAATATATATTTAATTAAAGGAAAGATGAAAAGATCAATTTGTCACTCAAATAAAAAAAGTTAAAATAAGACTAAATGAAATAGAAGAAAATGTTAACCATAAGAGCAAAAAAATAATAAATACTATTGAAATACAATAGTTAGAATAAGTAAGCAAAATTTGGTTTTCTGAAAAGACTAATAACATTTACAAAGTTCCAGCAAATAGTTAAATGCAAAGAAAGGAGACCAGCAAACAACATTAGCAATGGAAAGGAAAACATAATGGTATACTTGTTGTAGACATAATATAATGATGTTGCAAACCTCATGATGCAATGGGTGAAATGGCAAAATTCCTAAATTAAAAAAAAAAAAAAGCAATAAACCTGATATGGGATGAAACAGAAAATCTAGTATATAACAAATAAATTAAAATAGTAAGGTTTTTCTCTATAAACACAAACCACAAGGTTTTATTAGGGAATTCTAACAATCATTCAAGGAATAAGTATTTTAAAGAGTAAACATTTTTTAAAGAATGTAAAAAATGCTGGTTATTTTGTAATTCCAATGTAAACTTAATACTAACAGCAAATAAATATGTAAAGTCTCCAAACAAAATATTAACAAATTGAATGAAATGGTGTCCAAAAGTTTGTTATAAGTCTCTGTTTTTGAAATGCAACATTAATTCAATGTTAAAAAATATATTATTAACTACATAAACACAGAAAGGAGAAAAACTACATACTCATCTCAATAGATGCATATTTTTAAGAAATAAAATATTGTCTTGAATACTTGTACCAAACTAGGAAAAGAAAGAAATATATAAGTTGTGAAAATGGGAATTTACCGAAGAATTAGCAAACAACATATTGAATGCTAGAAAGTCAAAATTTTTGCTTTAAGATCAGCAGCAATGCTAAAATATTCATTGACAGCAGTTCTATTCATCATTTCACTGGAGCGTATAGCCAACCTAATAAGGTGAGGAAATCTATGGGTTTGAAAGAAAAAAGTGAATTCATTATGATTTGCAGAAAATATTACTGATGTCAAAAACACCAAATAATCCAGGGCGCCTGGGTGGCTCAGTTAAGCGTCTGACTTCAGCTCAGATCATGATCTCGCAGTTCGTGGGTTCAAGCCCCACATTGGGCTCTGCACTGACAGCTCAAGTCTGGAGCCTGCTTTGGATTGTGTATCTCCCTCTCTCTCTGTCTCTCCCCCACTCGTGCTCTGTTTCCCTCTCAAAAATAAATAAAACATTAAAAAAATTAAAAAAACCCACAAAATCATCAATAAAATGTTAAGCAATATACCCAGATTCAAGATAAGTTGCATCAATATGCAATCCAAAAGAAAATAAATTACTTATGTAGGAACAAGTCTAAGACTAGATTGCACGAGATCTATTAGATGTGCAAGAGATCTATATATAAAATTATAGGAGGGCCTGGGTGGCTCAGTCCATTAAGCATCTGACTTCAGCTCAGGTCATGATCATGATCTCGCGATCCGTGAGTTCCAGCCCGCCTCGGGCTCTGTGCTGACAGCTCAGAGCCTGGAGCCTGCTTGGGATTCTGTGTCTCCCTCTCTCTCTGTCCCTCCCCTGCTCATGCTCTCTCTCTCTCTGTCTCGAAAA
Organism: Lynx canadensis; assembly: GCF_007474595.2. Taxonomy (NCBI): domain Eukaryota; kingdom Metazoa; phylum Chordata; class Mammalia; order Carnivora; family Felidae; genus Lynx; species Lynx canadensis. The sequence continues at coordinate 45,907,143 of NC_044319.2, read as the reverse complement.
TAAATAAAACATTAAAAAAAAAAAAAAGAAAATTATAAACCTCAGTTTAAATATAAAAAATATCCAAATAAATCAACAGATTTATATATTCATGGATATGAAGATTGTGAATCATTATGATATATATTTTCTTCAGTTAATCTACTGATACAAAAAAAATTGGAATAAAAATCTCCAAAGTATTTTTTTATTGAAAAATACATGGAAGGCTTACTCTAAAATGTATACTGAGTATAAAGTAACCATTATAGCCAAGATACAAATAAAGAAGTATAAAATGTTCCAAAAATCATTCTTTCTGCTATCAAGATACTTTGTAAAGGCTATATTGTAAAGTATGACAGTTAGATATTTACCTGAGACTAGGATATTACATCAAGCAACAGAACAGTGAGCCCAGATACAGATTCTGATATAGCAAGGATAACAGGGAAAATAAATGGAAATAGTATAAACTATTGAACAGTAAGAAACTTGTTTGGGGAGGACATTAAAATGGATCCTTCTCTTTATGTTACCATACACACACACACACACACAAAATGAATTATTGATGAATGAAAGATTTACACATAAAAGAGACAATTTTAAAACTTTCAAAAGAAAAAGTATTAGAATGCTTTTATGATCTCATGGTAAAGAATTTCTTTTAAAAGACACTTCAAATACATGGCAGAAAAATAAGAATTTCCGTTTATTAAAAGACAAGAAAACAGAGATGAAAGTATCCACAGAATAGAAGGTATTTACAAAATATATAATCAAGCAATGATCCAGCAATTATAAATAACTTCTATAAATCAAAAGCATAGCAAATAAAAGCAATTGGAATAGATCAAGTACATAAAAGCACTTTTCACAGAAAGGGAAACACAATTATTCAGAAATTAAGAAAATATTTACATCATTAGTAATTAAGATAAAAGAAGTCAAAACCACAAGTTCACTGTAATCACATTGGCAAAATCAAGAGGCTAAAAATATTATGTGATGATAAAGATGAGGAACAGGAACTCTCCTGTAGGGCCGATGGGAAAGTAGACTGATACACTTGAAAAGAGTGTTGATGTTATACAGTGCACTGAAATATAAACACCCACTATGGTCCAAACTCTCTTCTTCCAGGAATGCACCCTTACACACATGTACAGGTAAGAATTTTCATGAAAACAGTATTTGTAATAGCAAAAATCTGGAAAAAAAATAAATGACCATCACATAAATAAATAAATACATACATACATACATACATACACAAATAAGTAAATTGTGGAATATTACAAGTAATAAAATCAGGTGAATTACAGCAATATATAACAGCTTGTTTGCCTCCCAAAGAGAAAACATGGAGAAACAATAGCCACAAATGAATCCACCCATTGTATTTTAAATATATTATTTAGGTAAATATATCTGTATGTTGAAAGCATGGAGAAAGCAGAATAATTAATAAAATATTCAGGAAAGTAGATGATTCTTTTCAGGAAAATGCAATCATGTAAGGACCCAAATGGGCTCCAAAGATACTGGTATTCTCCCCATCTTTTAAATGTGGCGTTATGAGTAGATGGATGTTTGCTTATATTATATATTGTTTTTAAAGATGTTCATATTGCGTACGTGTGTGTTTATACATTTAGCATATTCAATTATATAATTGGTTCATTCATTAAGAAATTGATTTTCAGCAAGTTGACGAACTTTTGCTATATCTGGCTACAGCATCAGGAGCAGGAAATTGATACAAGAGAATATTGTTAATCTTTACAATCCACAGGCTTTAGGGGTGTTTGGATGGGTCAGTTGGCTGAGCATCCGACTTTGGCTTAGGTCATGATCTCGCAGTTTAGGAGGAGTTCAAGCCCCACATCAGGCTCTGTGCTGACAGCTCAGAACCTGGAGCCTGCTTCAGAATCTGTGTCCCCCTCTCTCTCTGCCCCTCCCCTACTCATGCTCTCTCTGTCTCTGTCTCTCTCTCCTCTCTCAAAAATAAATAATCATTAAAAAATTTTGGTAATTTTTTTTTAAATCTTGATTCTTATTTTTTTGAGACTAAAGATCATCTTCAAACTTATCACTCTCCTATAAAAGACACATACATCGAAAACATACATATACAAATTATAGTCCTGCCATACCCAAATTAAAGATGAAAATAGCATGTTACCCTATAAAGTGGAGATCACAAAGCCAGCCATTACTGTTTGCTAGGGAAAACAGCCAGTGAAAGTTAAAATGTGTTCATTTATAGTTAAGAAGTTGGGTAACAGATGCCAAGATAAATGGAGCATATCAATAGTATGTAAATTTTTGACAAACATAGTAAACATAATGTTTCCAAAATATAGCCTCTCGGCAACTTTTTATCTTAAGAAGTTTTAATTAGTAGTTTCAAATCTAGGCAATTTAAAAAGGATTCAGATGAACTTACATTCATTCGTATGTAATGGAATGGGGAAGTTGCTGGGTAAACATAATAAATACAGAAAATGTATTCCTGATGAAGTATAGATAGTGACAGAAAATATCGCAAAAAGAAGGTGTATAGCTGGCAAGCCTACAACTACAGAGGGCATAAAAAAAATTCTCCACTAAGCATCAACCAGTGTGGGAGCCAAAAGAAATCTGGCTCTCATCCCAGCTGAATATAAATGAAATTAAAGGAATTACAAAGCACAGGATAGGGCTCACCAATAGACACGCATTCAGTATCAATCACATGAGAATATATATAATTGCTCCTACTGGGATACAAAATTATTCCAACCAATATGTTCCTACTCTCAGAGATGTGAATTATGAAGAAAAATCGAAGAAGTTAAGCTAGTTCTCATAAAAAATAGAATGGCAGTCACTTAATTGAAGTTTTAAACCCAGCAGGGATCAACAAAATCGTTCCAAGTGAACTCCTCCTATTTGTAAAATGGAGTGACAAACAGGATGAAATGTTACCAAGATGTTCAATCAAGATTAATTGTTTGATAAATCAAGAGAAGCACATTATTTGGCCAAGTATCCTTTATTTCACTAAATCTATTTCTTAATTTTATATCATGCCTGTTATCCAATGGATTTGAAATCATTTACAAGGTTACTGTGTAACATAATTAGGGAACCACATGAAACAGACAATTTTAAGTGAATACATTGAAATGCATGTTACAAGTCATGTAGAATGAACCAATTATTACAATTGGGATCTAAATAGAGACTAGAGTGTGAGCACCTTGAATGCAGAACTAATGTTAACATTCCTTTTTGTGTCTTCATTACCAACCATATTTCCTGCACTGAAGAGATCTGAATTAATGCAGTTAAAATAAAAAATAAGACATGATCAATTTTATTTTTGAATTTAAAAATAATATTTCTTCAACAGAAGTTTGAGTGTGTTTTTGTGTCAAACATTCTTTAGAATGTAGAACAAGGCCAGATCTCTTTCTTCAAGAAGCATATATCTCAGTGAGTGACAAAGTCAAGAAACTAGGTAATCTCAACATATTGTAAGAGGTTCGAAGACAGGGCAAGTTCACATGCTATATATACACAAAAACAGGACCAAAGCAAGAGTGTGGGACTAGAAAATTTTTCTTGACACATTTTGTGTGATCAATAAATAAAATTTAACCAAGTTATGAAACAACATTCTGATTAGGCAGTCTAATAAATTTACTTGCAAAAGCATTTCTTTCCAAAAACTTGTTTTATGACCACATATTGAATGACAACAAAAAGTGACAACCTATTTTTCTTACTTCATAATTCTGTGAAAATAAATAATTTTAACTAGACTTGGAACCTTAGTGAAGTTTGATCTACTTCAAGATACGGATTATTGAATCACCTATATTGAACATGTCTATACTTACATCTCACATTAATCAATAATGTGCATTTCTTAATAAATCTAACTCAGTCTTGTTTTCCCCCTATGTTGAAAGAGATAAATTTGGCTTAGTTTGAACATTAGATGATGCTACTAGTTTGTGTTTACAACCATATTTGACACAAAATGTCTTTCCTTAAGCAAAAAATCAGTCTCAATAATCTGTAAAGCTCATTCTGTGAAAGTGGTGGAAAATGAGAGCATCTGAAGGAAGTGATGTCTCATCTTCCATGATATTCTCACCGTAAGGTAGAATTTTTCTATCTTACATTACATTACATTGGTAATGTACAATGGTACTACCTTACCATTACATTTCTACCTCACATTAAGGTAGAAGCAGAAGAAATTGTTAATTATATTTATATGATTCAACCCCCACCTCCCTTATCTCTCTCTCTCTTTTCCTCTCTCTCTCTCCTTGTCCCACCCTTTTTACTGTTCCTCTAAGTACATGCATTAGTTTTCCATTGCTGAAGAAAAATTCACCACCCACTTCATGATTTATAACAACTCTAATTTATGATTCTACAGTTGTGTAGATCAGATGACCAGGCAGTGCGTTGTGGAGTCTGCTGCTCAGGTTCTCAGAAGTCTAAAAATTGGAGCATCAGCCAGGCAACATTCTCATTTGGAACTTGGATTCCTAAAGACACTGTGGAGTAGCCACACACACACACAGAGTACAGGCGAGTGCACCTATGAAATGGGAGTTCAGTATTTTTTGATAAATTCACAATTAAATGAATACGTTGTTAGTAATCACAGAGGAATAAAGGAAAACAACAAAACAGATCTTGTCTAAGGTGAAGGTAAGGATTATAAACGATGATTTTTGGAAGTGATGGATGAGTTTTATCTTTTTTTTTTAAATGTTTTTATTTTATATTTGAGAGAGAGAGAGCATGCAAGCAAGGGAGGGGCAGAGAGAAAGGGCTGTCAGCACAGAGCCCCACGTGGGGATGGAACTCAAGAGCAGTGAGATCATGATCTGAGACGAAGGTGGATGTTTAACTGAGCAACCCAGGCGCCCCAGGAGTTTTATATTGAAGGGCGAGAAGAGTTGAAGGTGTAAAAAAGGTATGGGAGCATCCCATAAGGAGGAAAGATCAAGGGAGGAGTTACAGTGATTAGGCTCACAACTAGGCTGAGCTCAAAGAATTGAGTAACTGAGACCAAAAAAGCCAACATAGCTGTTAAGTTTCTGTTATGAACTCTTAAGAGGCAGCGGAATCAGGCATCCTCAAGAGACACAGCAGGAAGATTAAAGCTGTCACTTCTCAGAAATCAAATGTATTTCTTTAATATAAATTAGAGAAAATTTGCTTTTCTCTAATAAAAACATACAGAGATTTGAATGGCAGGAATATAGTGACTGGAGCTGGAAATTGAAGTCACAGAGTTAACACTTGTGAAAGTAATAACATATACTTCATTAGAACTTTGAAATTCCAGACACTAGCTGAAGCCCATTATTGATGCTTGCTTAATCTTGTAAGATGAGGTGCAATTATTCTCCATCCCATGGGATGCATGCGTCAGGCAACACAGCTTCCCAACGCAAGCCAAATACTTCTGCTACTATTAACCTCCATATTTTTGCTCTATAACGCTCTTTGTTTCAACCAATTCAATATTCCTTAATGGCAAGTTAACCTAAAGGTGTTATTTATGGTATAAGTTTATTATTAGGACCTATCATTTGTTTACTGAGGTTACTTAGGTTATGTTAGAAAACCAGGATGTTTCAAAAAGACATGGTGTCTGTAGGAAGGAGGACATTATTTTTGAACATATTTAAAGTTATTTTAATGTGCAAATGTGTAAGAAAAGAGTCATAGCGTATTCTTGTTTTACATCCCTGAAAAGATTTTACGCTTATCAATTCATTAAGAACATTACAACTGATTCTGATTAAAGCAGTATTAAGGAACAAAATCTGTTAACACTACGTATAATGGAGTATTATTACAGCAAAACTTGTAACAAACATATGCCTTTAATGTCAAAGTCTACAAAGCTACAAGTAATTTAATTAGCTCTAACATATTTCACTTTGTTGGATATTATATTTGAATAGCTAAAGTCTGAAACCTGGTTTCTTCAGCAGAATATTTTTGATGACTTAATTTGCAATAATTTTAACAGAAAATTACATATATTTTGCTGGAAAATTTGATAAGATAATATTAAAATCGAGGATAAGACAGTATGGCATTTTAAATTTTTTTTTTTCAACATTTATTTTTTATTTTTTTTATTTTTTTTATATGAAGTTTATTGACAAATTGGTTTCCATACAACACCCAGTGCTCATCCAAAAAGGTGCCCTCCTCAATACCCATCACCCACCCGCCCCTCCCTCCCACCCCCCATCAACCCTCAGTTTGTTCTCAGTTTTCTTTTTTTTTTTTTTTTTTTTTTTTTTTTAAAATCCAACTCACATTTATGTAAGATTGTGGACTGATTTCTTATCCAATAAATTAGTGTTGCATATCATCTTTACTTTCCTTTGCAGTTTCAAGTGTCTTATAAGAAATACTACCAAATGCCTTACTGATCTCTACATCTATTTGATTTTTCTTTTTTTTTTTTATATGAAGTTTATTGACAAATTGGTTTCCATATAACACCCAGTGCTCATCCCAAAAGGTGCCCTCCTCAATACCCATCACCCACCCGCCCCTCCCTCCCACCCCCCATCAACCCTCAGTTTGTTCTCAGTTTTTAACAGTCTCTTATGCTTTGGCTCTCTCCCACTCTAACGTCCTTTTTTTTTTTTTTTTTTTTTTTTCCTTCCCCTCCCCCATGGGTTCCTGTTAAGTTTCTCAGGATCCACATAAGAGAGAAACCATATGGTATCTGTCTTTCTCTGTATGGCTTATTTCACTTAGCATCACACTCTCCAGTTCCATCCACGTTGCTACAAAAGGCCATATTTCATTTTTTCTCATTGCCACGTAGTATTCCATTGTGTATATAAACCACAATTTCTTTATCCATTCATCAGTTGATGGACATTTAGGCTCTTTCCATAATTTGGCTATTGTTGAGAGTGCTGCTATGAACATTGGGGTACAAGTGCTCCTATGCATCAGTACTCCTGTATCCCTTGGGTAGATTCCTAGCAGTGCTATTGCTGGGTCATAGGGTAGGTCTATTTTTAATTTTCTGAGGAACCTCCACACTGCTTTCCAGAGCGGCTGCACCAATTTGCATTCCCACCAACAGTGCAAGAGGGTTCCCGTTTCTCCACATCCTCGCCAGCATCTATAGTCTCCTGATTTGTTCATTTTGGCCACTCTGACTGGCGTGAGGTGATACCTGAGTGTGGTTTTGATTTGTATTTCCCTGATAAGGAGCGACGCTGAACATCTTTTCATGTGCCTGTTGGCCATCTGGATGTCTTCTTTAGAGAAGTGTCTATTCATGTTTTCTGCCCATTTCTTCACTGGGTTATTTGTTTTTCGGGTGTGGAGTTTGGTGAGCTCTTTATAGATTTGAGATACTAGCCCTTTGTCCGATATGTCATTTGCAAATATCTTTTCCCATTCCGTTGGTTGCCTTTTAGTTTTGTTGGTTGTTTCCTTTGCTGTGCAGAAGCTTTTTATCTTCATAAGGTCCCAGTAATTCACTTTTGCTTTTAATTCCCTTGCCTTTGGAGATGTGTCGAGTAAGAGATTGCTACGGCTGAGGTCAGAGAGGTCTTTTCCTGCTTTCTCCTCTAAGGTCTTGATGGTTTCCTGTCTCACATTTAGGTCCTTTATCCATTTTGAGTTTATTTTTGTAAATGGTGTGAGAAAGTGGTCTAGTTTCAACCTTCTGCATGTTGCTGTCCAGTTCTCCCAGCACCATTTGTTAAAGAGGCTGTCTTTTTTCCATTGGATGTTCTTTCCTGCTTTGTCAAAGATGAGTTGGCCATACGTTTGTGGGTCTAGTTCTGGGGTTTCTATTCTATTCCATTGGTCTGTGTGTCTGTTTTTGTGCCAATACCATGCTGTCTTGATGATTACAGCTTTGTAGTAGAGGCTAAAGTCTGGGATTGTGATGCCTCCTGCTTTGGTCTTCTTCTTCAAAATTCCTTTGGCTATTCGGGGCCTTTTGTGGTTCCATATGAATTTTAGGATTGCTTGTTCTAGTTTCGAGAAGAATGCTGGTGCAATTTTGATTGGGATTGCATTGAATGTGTAGATAGCTTTGGGTAGTATTGACATTTTGACAATATTTATTTTTCCAATCCATGAGCAGGGAATGTCTTTCCATTTCTTTAAATCTTCTTCAATTACCTTCATAAGCTTTCTATAGTTTTCAGCATACAGATCCTTTACATCTTTGGTTAGATTTATTCCTAGGTATTTTATGCTTCTTGGTGCAATTGTGAATGGGATCAGTTTCTTTATTTGTCTTTCTGTTGCTTCATTGTTAGTGTATAAGAATGCAACTGATTTCTGTACATTGATTTTGTATCCTGCAACTTTGCTGAATTCATGTATCAGTTCTAGCAGACTTTTGGTGGAGTCTATCGGATTTTCCATGTATAATATCATGTCATCTGCAAAAAGCGAAAGCTTGACTTCATCTTTGCCAATTTTGATGCCTTTGATTTCCTTTTGTTGTCTGATTGCTGATGCTAGAACTTCCAGCACTATGTTAAACAACAACGGTGAGAGTGGGCATCCCTGTCGTGTTCCTGATCTCAGGGAAAAAGCTCTCAGTTTTTCCCCGTTGAGGATGATGTTAGCTGTGGGCTTTTCATAAATGGCTTTTATGATCTTTAAGTATGTTCCTTCTATCCCGACTTTCTCAAGGGTTTTTATTAAGAAAGGGTGCTGGATTTTGTCAAAGGCCTTTTCTGCATCGATTGACAGGATCATATGGTTCTTCTCTTTTTTTTTGTTAATGTGATGTATCACGTTGATTGATTTGCGAATGTTGAACGAGCCCTGCATCCCAGGAATGAATCCCACTTGATCATGGTGAATCATTCTTTTTATATGCTGTTGAATTCGATTTGCTAGTATCTTATTGAGAATTTTGGCATCCATATTCATCAGGGATATTGGCCTGTAGTTCTCTTTTTTTACTGGGTCTCTGTCTGGTTTAGGAATCAAAGTAATACTGGCTTCATAGAATGAGTCTGGAAGTTTTCCTTCCCTTTCTATTTCTTGGAATAGCTTGAGAAGGATAGGTATTATCTCTGCTTTAAACGTCTGGTAGAACTCCCCTGGGAAGCCATCTGGTCCTGGACTCTTATTTGTTGGGAGATTTTTGATAACCGATTCAATTTCTTCGCTGGTTATGGGTCTGTTCAAGCTTTCTATTTCCTCCTGATTGAGTTTTGGAAGAGTGTGGGTGTTCAGGAATTTGTCCATTTCTTCCAGGTTGTCCAATTTGTTGGCATATAATTTTTCATAGTATTCCCTGATAATTGTTTGTATCTCTGAGGGATTGGTTGTAATCATTCCATTTTCATTCATGATTTTATCTATTTGGGTCATCTCCCTTTTCTTTTTGAGAAGCCTGGCTAGAGGTTTGTCAATTTTGTTTATTTTTTCAAAAAACCAACTCTTGGTTTCGTTGATCTGCTCTACAGTTTTTTTAGATTCTATATTGTTTATTTCTGCTCTGATCTTTATTATTTCTCTTCTTCTGCTGGGTTTAGGCTGCCTTTGCTGTTCTGCTTCTATTTCCTTTAGGTGTGCTGTTAGATTTTGTATTTGGGATTTTTCTTGTTTCTTGAGATAGGCCTGGATTGCAATGTATTTTCCTCTCAGGACTGCCTTCGCTGCGTCCCAAAGCGTTTGGATTGTTGTATTTTCATTTTCGTTTGTTTCCATATATTTTTTGATTTCTTCTCTAATTGCCTGGTTGACCCACTCATTCGTTAGTAGGGTGTTCTTTAACCTCCATGCTTTTGGAGGTTTTCCAGACTTTTTCCTGTGGTTGATTTCAAGCTTCATAGCATTGTGGTCTGAAAGTATGCATGGTATAATTTCAATTCTTGTAAACTTATGAAGGGCTGTTTTGTGACCCAGTATATGATCTATCTTGGAGAATGTTCCATGTGCACTCGAGAAGAAAGTATATTCTGTTGCTTTGGGATGCAGAGTTCTAAATATATCTGTCAAGTCCATCTGATCCAGTGTCTCATTCAGGGCCCTTGTTTCTTTATTGACCGTGTGTCTAGATGATCTATCCATTTCTGTAAGTGGGGTGTTAAAGTCCCCAGCAATTACCACATTCTTATCAATAAGGTTGCTTCTGTTTATGAGTAATTGTTTTATATATTTGGGGGCTCCGGTATTCGGCGCATAGACATTTATAATTGTTAGCTCTTCCTGATGGATAGACCCTGTAACTATTATATAATGTCCTTCTTCATCTCTTGTTACAGCCTTTAATTTAAAGTCTAGTTTGTCTGATATAAGTATGGCTACTCCAGCTTTCTTCTGGCTTCCAGTAGCATGATAAATAGTTCTCCATCCCCTCACTCTGAATCTAAAGGTGTCCTCAGGTCTAAAATGAGTCTCTTGTAGACAGCAAATAGATGGGTCTTGTTTTTTTATCCATTCTGATACCCTATGTCTTTTGGTTGGCGCATTTAATCCATTTACATTCAGTGTTATTATAGAAAGATACGGGTTTAGAGTCATTGTGATGTCTGTCTGTTTTATGCTTGTAGTGATGTCTCTGGTACTTTGTCTCACAGGGTCCCCCTTAGGATCTCTTGTAGGGCTGGTTTAGTGGTGACAAATTCCTTCAGTTTTTGTTTGTTTGGGAAGACCTTTATCTCTCCTTCTATTCTACATGACAGACTTGCTGGATAAAGGATTCTCGGCTGCATATTTTTGCTGTCTAGCACCCTGAAAATCTCGTGCCAATTCTTTCTGGCCTGCCAAGTTTCAAAAGAGAGATCAGTCACGAGTCTTATAGGTCTCCCTTTATATGTGAGGGCACGTTTACCCCTTGCTGCTTTCAGAATTTTCTCTTTATCCTTGTATTTTGCCAGTTTCACTATGATATGTCGTGCAGAAGATCGATTCAAGTTACGTCTGAAGGGAGTTCTCTGTGCCTCTTGGATTTCAATGCCTTTTTCCTTCCCCAGTTCAGGGAAGTTCTCAGCTATGATTTCTTCAAGTACCCCTTCAGCACCTTTCCCTCTCTCTTCCTCCTCTGGGATCCCAATTATGCGTATATTATTTCTTTTTAGTGTATCACTTAGTTCTCTAATTTTCCCCTCATACTCCTGGATTTTTTTATCTCTCTTTTTCTCAGCTTCCTCTTTTTCCATAACTTTATCTTCTAGTTCACCTATTCTCTCCTCTGCCTCTTCCATCCGAGCCGTGGTGGTTTGCATTTTGTTTTGCATTTCCTTTAAAGCGTTTTTCAGCTCCTCGTGACTGTTCCTTAGTCCCTTGATCTCTGTAGCAAGAGATTCTCTGCTGTCCTGTATGCTGTTTTCCAGCCCAGCGATTAATTTTATGACTATTATTCTAAATTCACTTTCTGTTATATTATTTAAATCCTTTTTGATCAGCTCATTAGCTGTTGTTATTTCTTGGAGATTCTTCTGAGGGGAATTCTTCCGCTTGGTCATTTTGGATAGTCCCTGGTGCGGTGAGGGCCTGCAGGGCACTTCCCCTGTGCTGTGGTGTATAACTGGAGTTGGTGGGCGGGGCCGCAGTCCGACCTGATGTCTGCCCCCAGCCCACCGCTGGGGCCACAGTCAGACTGGTGTGTGCCTTCTCTTCCCCTCTCCTAGGGGCGGGATTCACTGTGGGGTGGCGTGGCCCGTCTGGGCTACTTGCACACTGCCAGGCTTGTGATGCTGGGGATCTGGCGTATTAGCTGGGGTGGGAAGGCAAGGTGCACGGCGGCGGGGGGGGGGCAGGCTTAGCTCGCTTCTCCTTAGGTGATCCACTTCAGGAGGGGCCCTGTGGCAGCCGGAGGGAGTCAGATCTGCTGCAGGAGGTTTGGCTCCGCAGAAGCACAGAGTTGGGTGTTTGGGCGGAGCGAGCAATTTCCCTGGCCGGAACCGGTTCCCTTTGGGATTTTGGCTGGGGGATGGGCGGGGGAGATGGCGCTGGCGAGCGCCTTTGTTCCCCGCCAAACTGAGCTCTGTCGTCCGGGGGCTCCGCAGCTCACCCTCCCTTTGTCCTCCAGCCTTCCCGCTTTCCGAGCAGAGCTGTTAACTTATGACCTCCCAGACGCTAAGTCGCGCTTGCTGTCGGAACACAGTCCGTCAGGCCCCTCCACTTTTGCAAGCCGGACTCGGGGGCTCTGCTTGGCTGGTGAGCCGCCCCTCCGCCCCGGCTCCCTCCCGCCAGTCCGTGGAGCGCGCACCGCCTCGCCGCCCTTCCTACCCTCTTCCGTGGGCCTCTCGTCTGCACTTGGGTCCGGTGACTCCGTTCTGCTAATCCTCTGGCGGTTTTCTCTCAACATTTATTTTTGGGACAGAGAGAGACAGAGCATGAACGGGGGAGGGGCAAAGAGAGAGGGAGACACAGAACTGGAAACAGGCTCCAGGCTCGGAGCCATCAGCCCAGAGCCCGACGCGGGGCTCGAACTCACGGACCGCGAGATCGTGACCTGGCTGAAGTCGGACGCTTAACCGACTGCGCCACCCAGGCGCCCCAACAGTATGGCATTTTAAAAATGAACTATTAAATGAATCAAATTAAGCTTGGCTCTACCATTAGAGCTAGAAAAAAAATAAAAACAATTGGAAAATTAGAAAAACAATCTTGAGAAACTCTGAAAGGCTAAATGATAAGACATATCCTTCAGCCCACTTCTTCTGTTGAGTGTTTTAACAAGCTGTACTACATGAGAGAGTGTTAGAGAAACACTCGAAATGAGTTCTGGAATTCACCATATTAGACGCAATTTACATTCAAGGTATTAAAAAGGCACATTCATGAGGAATTTTTTTCTGTAAGAGAATATTTTTCACACACAAAAATAAGAAACATATGACTCAAGGCATAGTACTTATAAAACAAGTTCTGATTATAAATAATTATTAATGGAAAAAAAGAAGCAGTTTCTTTCAAAAATATAAGATAAAATACCAATCCTCTGTTTAGTAATGAGTCTCAAAAATACTTTGAAAACTCCTATTTTAATATTATTTTACTTGGCCTCTAATACTTCCAGCCTAAGCATAAATGTGCATTGCCTCCGAAACAGCATTGTCAAGGATCGTAATAAAGGTCTGCAATAATGATCCTGAGACTAGAGATAAATAGAGGGCAAGCTAAGTATGATGTACCGGCATTCCTTGGCAACTGAGGGAGGCACTCTTGAAAAATGCTGAACTTAGAAAGCTTGTCAAGAGCAATTTTCCATATGAAATAATGGCAAAAGATTTCATTACATACTTTTCAAGATGCCAGCCACTACAGCAGATTAATGGCCAGTCTGTGGGCTGTGGTAGAGTTGCTGAGATTGTCCCCGCCTCTGCCTACTGTGGAGGGAGGAATTGATAACGTGCTCGGAAAAGACCTAAGCACAAGCCACTCCCGTGCTCCTTCCATATTCACGTTCTCCCTACAGAAGGCTAGGGACTAAAAACAATTCCAATGAATGGCTTTCATGTACTTTTGTCACCAGTTTCCCAATCACGTTTTCTTGATGGGAGGTGAGGGCAAAACACAAGTGGTCAGAAACTCAGAGTCAGCTTTCACCGCTGCTGATGACCATAACGAGCTATTCTAGGCACAAGACAAAGTGGAGCCATCGAAGGTGGTGACGCTGCATGTTACCTGTCATTGGTGATGACTAGTTATCATACCTCAGGATCTGTTAATACCTGTGTTTTGAGATGCATCCTATGATTATACCATTTGAAACATTGTTATTCCAAACCATGTGTGGCAGCCTTCTGCTAGCTGGGATCTAGCAGTGAACAAAATGGTCAGATCTTGCTTTCAGAGGAATTACAGGAAATGCAGACAGATAAGCAAATAAACATGTAACATAAAATGGCTGAATTCTTCCTGAGGTTTATAAAGGAAATGAAAGCATTGTAAGGGGAGAAAGATGGACAGGAACTACTACACTGGGTAAAAGAGTCACGGCAGCTGCATAAACAACTGTTGTAAGAATAACGCAGTATGAGTAAATGCATTGCTCAGGGTAAGGGGAAGATAGAGTAACTATGGTTAATGTCTCATTTGCTTAGACAACAAATCTTCCTCCCATGTCTCTCAAATTCATCTATGCATCTCCAGACTGGTAGTCTAATGCACCGCCATTTCTCACTTAAAGCATATTTTAATATTGGCCCCTCCTCCCATCAGAATGCACACCTATGATTTTCAAAAAAGTGTTGTCTGTTAACTTTGTGCTTTCACTCAAAGAGTTCGCTTTGCCTGAACCATTTTATCCATCCATCATGGCCCTTACATTGAAAAGATTAATTACTCATATCGCTTCACATCTCAATCAGCTAAGTATTTTCATTCCTTGGATAGTCATCCTTTTTTTTTTTTTTTTTTGTTAATGTTTATTTATTTTTGAGACAGAGAGAGAGTGCAAGTGGGGGAGGGGCAGAGAGAGAGGGAGACACAGAATCTGAAACAGGCTCCAGGCTCTGAGCTGTCAGCCCAGAGCCCGACACGGGGCTTGAACCCATGAACTGTGAGATCATTACCTGAGCCGAAGTCGGACGCTTAACCGACTGAGCCACCCAGGCGCCCTGGATAGTCATCCTTAACAGTGCAATGATTCCAGTTGAGATCTCTTGATTTTGTCTGCCCAGTTTCCCTTACCATTTCCTTCGCATGATACAGTCCCTCTTTCCCACTCATGAACTCTGCCTCCCTCACTTACTAGGCTTCTGGTGGATCTTTTAATAATGAAGGGTTTCCTATTCCACCAGGGGAAGCATATTTGCTGGGCTACTTTTTAGAGTTTTTTATTTCTCCCCGAAGTCATGATTATTATTTCAAGAAGAGATACCAGGTCCATGGGAAGGCAGTCAAAAGACTTTGTGCCTTTTTTACCAAAATGATAAAGGAAAATTTGGCAAAAAGAAATCAATCACAGAAAGCAAAATGGAGAGATAAAGAACAAGTAAAAGATAGAGTCCTGACAAGATCAGATCATTCACTGAATCCAGTCTTTCTTGAAACGAGCCAATTCTTAGAAATGAGTTACATGAAGAAAAACAACATGCAATACTTGAAGCAATTTGAGGATTTTAAAAATTAAATTCAAAATTAAACTTTCTAAAGAATATTGCTCACCAACATTTAAGAGTTTCAGTTGTAAGTGCTTACTTATCTGTATTTCTCACTAGACTGTAGGATATAGTAGGAACAGGATGATGTTGGCTAGTTCGCTGTAACATTCCCAGGGTTAATGAAAATATCTTTCACATTGTATCATTTGGAAAATATTTCTAAAAACCTGAATCAGAATGCAACAATCTCTATCATCTTTTCCACTGTCATTTGATATCCAAACACTGAGGTTGACAACTGTGGGTCTAGGTTGAGGTTCTTTTCTTTTCCTCTCATTTTTCCTTTTCTTTCAATGGAATTATTTTTTCCCCTGTCACCTATCACCACACATTTCAGGGCTTGCAAGTTATTCTCCCTTAACTCCAGGGATAATTGGTGGGGATTTCCAATTATTTTATAACATGTGTGGTAAAAGCAAATTTCTGATTATTTAGATCACAACCAAAAAGCAAAACAAAACAAAACAAAGCAAAAACAAAACAAAACAAAGCAAAAACAAAGCAAAAAAACAAACAAGCAAACAAAAAACCACAGAGCAATCTAGTAACTTATCCAAGACTTCTAATGGCTTTGTAAGTACCAATTTTCTATATTAAGTGTATTTTTAAGTTTATTTATTTTGGGAGAGAGAGAGAGAGAGTAAGAGAGAGGGCAGGGAAGAGGCAGAGAGAGAGGAGAGAGAGAATCCCAAACAGGTTCCTCACTCTCATGGGGTTCGAACTCATGAACTGCGAGATCATGATCTGAGCTGAAATCAAGAGTTAGATGCTTAACGGGCTGAGCCACCCAGTGCTTCTGCTTGAAGTACAGAGAGTACTTTTTGGTTTCTTCATATAATTATGAGTGAACTAGAATAGAGCACTAACAGTGTTTCCACGAACCAGACCTACATAAATGGCAGGTAGAAAGCGTTGATCTCTCCAGGTTGTTTTGGAATCCCAAGTGAAAAATGTATACTGGCTTTCCATGGCATAATATTGCAAATAACTCCTTAAGTTATCATGAATACCTGAATAAAGCACCCTTTGACAGCAAGGCTTAGGGATACTAACTAGCTGTTACCAAAACAAGGCTTAGGGAGACTAACTAGCTCTTACCAAAACAGAGCATAAAGGATTAGTCTATACACAGTAGCCTATAGATAAAAAATTACTAGTTTGCGACTTTAAATTCTAAGTCCAAGCATGATAAAAAAGGCTTCCATACCTACTTTTAAGTGATCTTTTACACTTTATAGTTGCAGAATATAGCTTTCTATAAGCTAGACCCTCCTAATCCATAGGTTCCAGAATCAAAAGGGGAGTGATCAGAGAATAGCTGTCTTTTACATGAAAGTTAGAACATTAATTAGGAAAAAGTTTCATCTTTGAATTTCAACTGGATACATATGGAAGAGTTTAGATTTAGTTGAGCATTGAGACAACTTGCAGGATATTTTGGAATTCGTGTCTCTGAAACCAACAGGCAATGTTATGGGTTAGTATGTTGGCTGGAATGATTGATTCTTCTACATAATAGTTGTAGAGGCAGGTATCTGAAATCCAGAAAATTTCCAATGGCTACTTCATTGTACTTCCTTGTCTTGTTAGTGAAGACTACTGAATCGAATACAGTCGAGGCCACCAAGAAGCATCACCAAGTAAAGAATCATGAACAACTAAAAACGATGGCTAAGGGCAAAGAAGAGATGGACTAAGCAGTGGAAGAAGAAAATTAAAAACACCAACACCTTCTGACTAATTGCAGGCATTTAGTATAGCTAGGCATATTCTTTCATTTCTATTGGCATATATTAGCTTACTACTGCCTCTCTTCCTAAATATTACATCGAAGATCTGTTGGTGCTTATTTACCTCATCATGTTATCTGTGATTACTGTAGAACAATATATCTTAACTAAGGAACAAACAAACATGTCATAAGAGATGGATATAGAGAGCTTTAGGACATCTTCACTTAAATGAGGAACCTGTTGTGTTATGTCAGAATAAAGCATGCTATTGATAATTGTGTCATTGTTCAAAAGTTAAAAGGTAAGCCATTGGGATTAACTGTGGGGAATGATGGAATTCTGGCCATGATATTGATTCCAAACTCCTACTCTGTTCTCTCTTCTAGTATTAGGAATGTAAGTTTGGGAATTACATATATTCCCTCCCTTCCCTGCAGAATTCTGGATGTTATTTAGGTTCCACCACTGAAATAAACTTACTTGAGATTCAGAAGGAATCTTCCTCTAGAGGTGGTGAGCAGAAGTAAGTGCTTTTATAAAAGTGAGGTCTTGGGTTCTTTCATTTTTTATTTTTGTAGCAACTCTAGGTCATTCCTCTGCCATTCACTTGCCAGTATTACAAGGCAAGAATAGCAATCTGTGACAGTGTCTTGACAACACAGGGAGGAGAGGAGCAACAATTTTCTAATTCTCTGGATAAAAACTCATGAGCAAAATCTGAAAACGAAACCATCTTCCCTTGCCTTTCACTACTGTAATTCTTAAACCATTGTATATGTGTCTGACTCTCTGTATTTGATACCTGTTGTCTGAAAAACCTTTAATATTTCTCTTTTCCAGAATAAATCCTGATTGATTCAGGCAGCCATTTAGTCAGCCAAAATTTCTTTCACTAGAGACTGATACAGTTTTGAAATTCTGTGTATGATACAGTAATATTTCTAAAATCTATACCAGTTTCATGCTTATATTACTGAATTACATATAAAAATACATATCTATATCTGCATACTTAATGTTACCAGTTATTTTTGTTCCATGGGAAAAAGCTCAGTTTTTGGAAAATAAATAGGAACACATTAACATGATCTTTAAAATGTCAAATTGTGATTTATTTCTTTAGCTTACAATCTTTCCATAAGCACTGATCTCAGTGAAACAGTCAACTGTGCATCTGGTAAGTTGAATTTTTCAATTGGCAAATCCCTGAGTGCTTTGCATCAGATAAACAAAAAGATTCTTCTGAAAACCATTATTGGGGAAATTGTAATCTGTCAAAGAGTGAGTCACTGGGGAAGTAACTGACTGTGATCCCTTCAGACTGCCCTATTGATCCTTGAACACCCAAGGTATCTCCACTTGCTGCTACCTCTGTTCTGACACATTTCCCTTAGATATTTGTATGACTAGTAACTAAAGATGGGGTTCAAACTTCCTTTTTTGTGTATGACATAAAGTCTCTTAAAACCACCCTTCTAGCCATGTTTCATGACTTCTGTTTACAAAAATCACAGAATGGAAAGAGAAATATAAAAATAAAATCTGTTAAAATTTTAAAAAAATGAGGGACAGCTGGGTGGCTCAAGTCAGTTGAGTGTCTGACTTTAGCTCAGGTCACAATCTCATGTTTTGTGGGTTCAAGCCACGTGTTGGGCTCTGTGTCGACAGCCCAGAGCCTGGAGACTGCTTCAGATTCTGTATCTCCCTCTCTCTCTGCTCCTCCCCTGCTTGCACTCTGTCTC
This sequence comes from Lynx canadensis, assembly GCF_007474595.2. Taxonomy (NCBI): domain Eukaryota; kingdom Metazoa; phylum Chordata; class Mammalia; order Carnivora; family Felidae; genus Lynx; species Lynx canadensis. The sequence goes on along the minus strand of NC_044319.2, from coordinate 45,888,537 downwards.
TCTGTCTCTCTCCCTCTATAATAAATAAGGAAACATTAAAAAAAAATTATATTAAAAAAATGAAAGTAGAGTTTAGTCAGCCACAGAAATATAAGGATAATCAGGTAAAATGATTCAATGAAAAAGTTAAAATAAAGTCAGTGTTTAGGGAGGTACATAGACTTATAAACACCTGAATACGTAGGTCTACACACCAGATACCTGCAAAACATCTCCACGTGGCTGTCTAAGAGAGCTCTCAAATGTTACTTCTAAAGCTGAGTGCTCTCTTCCCCTCCGCTTCAAACTACAATTAGCTGCAACTTTCCCCATATTCATCTTTTACTTGCTCAGGACAAAACTTGGTGCCATTCTTGATGATTTATTCAAATATACACCAACAAATCCCCTTAGCCATCATCATCTACTACCTCGAATATGCAAAATCTTCCTAATAGATTTCCTTGACTTTGTTCCTGCCGCTCTAAGTCTATTCTTAAAAACTACCACCCAGAGTGATCTGGTTCAATAGAACAAGTCCTGTCAGCTCCCTATTCAAACCGGCAACCCCTTCACTCAGAGTCAAAGTAGTGGCCCTCATGATAGTTTCATAGTGATCTAAATATAAAGTATTAGCCTCTTTGCTGATTATGATGTGTTCAGACTCCCCTGTTGCTCCTCAGACTGTCTAGGTATTTGTACTCGCTCTTCCTTCTGTTTGGAGACGTTTCCTTAAACATTTGTATGGCTAGTAACTTCACATGCTTATTTTAAAAAAAAAAATTTTTAACGTTTATTTATTCTTGAGACAGAGAGAGACAGAGCATGAACGGGGGAGGGTCAGAGAGAGGGAGACACAGAATCTGAAACAGGCTCCAGGCTCTGAGCTGTCAGCACAGAGCCCGACGTGGGGCTCGAACTCACGGACCGCGAGATCATGACCTGAGCCGAAGTCGGCGGCTTAACCGACTGAACCACCCAGGCGCCCCAACACACGCTTATTTTTAAATGTCATGTTTTTATGGATTTAATCCTGACTGTTCTTTTTAACTTTTCAATTTTCCAATAATAGCTAAATCAATTCCCAGGCTTACTTTTCACTATTACACTTATTCCTCACTAATGCAATTTATTCTATTAACTTACTTGCCATCTGCTTCCTTTTCACCCCCATTTGAGTATAAGCATCATGAAAGCAAGGATTCCTGTTTATTTTTTATGTTTCTCTTTACTTTGTATTCCTCAAGCTGAGACGGTGTCTGGCAAATAGTGAACACTCAGTTGTATGAATCAGGGCTTCCCTCACAAGCTTGGGGCAGACTCATAAGACATCCCAGGGCTCTTCTCAAACCACTATTGTTGTTTTGTTTGTTTCAAGTTTTTATTTAAACTCTAGTTAGTTAACATATAGTATAAGATTGGTTTCAAAAGTAGAATTTAGTGATTCATCACTTAGGTATAACACTCAGTGCTATCTTACAGTGGGTCCTGGTGACCTCCTTCCTCCATGTTGAGCCCTCTCAAGAAGTTCAAGTAAAGGTCTTTACCTGCAAATACCACATGTTGGCCAGATTACTATGCACTTGCATTCACAAAATCATGCCTTTCTAACTAAAAAGAAAATAGACATTAAAAATAATAATAAAGACAGAAACTTTAAGCCAATATTCGTTTAAGACATTTTACTGAATCTGACAGGATTCAGGCTACCTTGGTTGTATCCCAACAGCCATGAAATGAAGAGCTTTAGGAAACAGTGCAAAAGAGCAGTGTCCAATGCTGAAGCTAGCAGCTACACTTGCCATGTCGACCCTTCCCAGTACCTTCTCAGTATCTCAGCACCATCTAAGTGCCAAGCCTCCTAGGGTACTGTACAACATCTTTAACTTGAAATAAAATGCAGTGAAATGAAAATATACAAAATAAATAAATAGTCCTTTTTAAAAGGCCATATTAATATTTTAATATAGGAGATGAATTCTCTATTTGACTATGAAAAAAAACAAACCCAGACCATCCTTAGGAAAAATAACCTTTTTTGTGCTCTTAATCAGAAAATAGAAAGTAATGCCTAAAGATAATGCCTAGCATTATCGTTTCATGGTAGTACACGTAATTATTGATGGCATTGTTATTTCATTAAAAAATATCGATCAGAGGACTATAAAGCTTTGTTCTAAATTCTGAACTCCATTCTTACGTTATATTTTAGTAATAATATTTTTGTCACAATATTTTAATCACATGTTTGCCTCGAATTTTCCAAAAAAGTCAATTAAAAAATCAGTATATATGAATATGTATTACAGCTATTTCAATCATATCTAATTATTAATGAGATAAACTTATGTTGGCAGTATATGCCAAATTTTAATAAATAATTACATACATAAAATGTGTGAGTGTACTTGAGACAGCAACAACCAAAACAGTGTGAATAATAATAAAAATTTCCTAAAACATGTCTACCCAATTAAAGAAATATTGAGCCAAAATTGGGGCACCTGGGTGTCTCTGTCAGTTAAGCATCTGAGTTCAGCTCAGGTCATGCTCTCACAGTCCGTGAGTTCAAGCCCTGAGTCAGGCTCTGTGCTGACAGCTCAGGGCCTGGAGCCCGATTCGGATTCTGTGTCTCCCTCTGTCTCTGCCACTCTCCCACTCCGCTCTGTCTCTGTCTGTCTCTCAAAAATGATCAAACATTAAAAAAAAGAAATATTGAGCAAGAATTACTAAAAAATAAATCTTGTACTAGTACTATATATGAATGTGTTAATAATTACATTAAATATATTGAGTAACATTAATACGTTTTCAGAATTGGAACATTATTGTAAACCACAGCATGAAAAGCCTATTTCCTGAGTATTGTCCATGATAAAGTAATAATAGTATTTTCAGCAAAACAAAACATTAACTCAAAATTCCATTTTTTTAGTCTCTTTAATTATTTCTATAAAATTAAATTTAAAATAGGCAAATACTGTGAAAAGGCTAGATGTAAGTGGCTGTTTGGCATTTCAATGATATATTTTTTTAATGTTTCTTTTGTATGGTTTTATGCATATCACAATATTTAAACATCCATTTTTGCATATAAATAAAAAAGTAAAAGTAAAGTCCTATCAAATTTCAATGTTTTTTTTATCAAGGACAGTGATTTGCATAAACATACATGCATATTCTCATTTATTTTTTACATGATCAAAGAAATGACAAACTCAAAACACCAACAGCTCTTTGTAATAAAGTAAAAATAAACTGTGGTTTCAGTAGGGGTTTATACAAACTTCTCTTCAAAACAGGTGCCTAAATTATATGATACAGAGAGAATGTCAAGATAGAACTTTTCTTTCTGTTAAGTAAATTTTGCCAATGACACAACCATTGCATTTTAAAGTTAAATATATATTGATTAAAGATATTAAAATAAGACATTAAAATAAGAAATAATAAAATTATATTGGGTGTGTACAGTGAATCTGTACACTTGGGGTAGTATAGACATTTTGATCATATTAATTCTTCCAACCCATGAGCATAGAATATCTTTCCACTTATTTGTGTGGGTTCAATTCCTCTTACCACTGCCTAACAGTTTTTGGTGTATAGTTCTTTAGTTTCCTTAATTAAATTTTATCTTAGTTGTTCATTTGTTTGTTTTGATGCAATTGTAATTTAAAATCTACAGCTCAGGCTACTTTTTCAGCTGATTTTACTTCGATTTTATTGGATAGGTCTTCTAGTTGTTAAACAATATATCAAAGGATGCTCACCAGACCAAAGTCATGCTGTTTCATGCTGTTTTGTTCAATATAAACTCTTTAATAAGTTGACTTTTTTATTAAGATAGAGTTCCAAATTTATATATGTTCTGTTTTTAATAAAAATCATTACTATGTATATAAATATAAGTATATATATTATACAAATATATATGCATATATCATAATTAGCATTTACATAAATCTTATTTAAAACTCAGAACATTTATGGAAGTAGGTGGTATGAGTACTTCAATTTTACATATTAATACTCATGCATAGAAGCATTAAGTAATTTAAATTACGGTAACCAATAATTTTTAGATTTAAAACTGAGACCAAGACCTTTTAGATTATACTTTCATAGCTAGCAACTTATATGTATAACTATATATATAACTATATATATATATATATACATATATATATATATATACACACACAGTACGTTGGTGTGTTAATATTAAGAATCAAATGCTGTCCTTTTGGCCTGTTAGTTGACAACACTGGGTTGGTTACTAACATTTACTCTACATTGATTTCCTTCATGCTGATGAGATGAATGCAATTTTCCCATTCTAGCAAAATATTCAGTGAATTTCTACCTAAGACAGTTCGTTTTCTGCTTAGGAAAGTCACAAATATTTTTTTTTATTAATCCTTATTTCCTTCTGCCATATTGGATACTTCTAAAATTACTATAGTCTATAATTAAATTACTATACTAAAATTACTATAGTCATGACCCCCCAAAAGAATAAAGTGTTATCCAAGAGGGAAGTATATTATGTCAATGGTAAGCTTCTCATAAATATTCTCTCTGGTTTTACATCTTATAGAGCAAACTTCCTAAGAAAGAGCCTGTCACTTGCTAATCAAGAAGGGAAATACAAGTCCTTACTAAAATTATTCAAGATTCTCTATGGAATGTTACAGATATCATAAATGATTTAAAGACTATACCAACCTTATTACATGTGAAGGCAACAAACTTGAAATAATAGCATCAAAAAATTAGCTGTCTAATCACAAAATCAAAGTATAGTACAAGAAATATTGTGAAGGTATTGTTGAGTATTGTTACTACTACTATTGCTGCTGTTGTCATTGTTATAACAGCTAGTTAGCTCTCACATATTGAGAACCTAATATGTACTAGAACTACAATTAACATTTATATAAAGTCTTATTTAATACAACATTTATGGAAGTAGGTGGTATGATTAATTCAGTTTTACATATAAATACTCATGCATAGAAACATTAAGTAATGTATACAGTTCACACAGTAAGTAATAATTTTTAGATTCAAAACTGAGACCAAGACCTTGTAGATCACACTTTCATAGGTCGCAACTTGTATTATACAAAAAATTTTTTCAGTGAGAAATAAGTGATGCCAGGTACTCATTAATGGATTTAGTATCATTCTATTAACATATAGCATATAGCATTATATCTTAATAATCTTCCTTCAGCTTTACCCAAGCCAATATGGTTGAACATAAGTAGTAAGCAGTCATCTATATGTCTTCAGAGCATAGTTATCCTTGGTCTGGGTGGGATCGCAAGCCAATAGAGGAAGTCTGGTAGGCTTGATGTTATTTGCAGCCCCTCATACTGTTACCATTATGAGAATAGTGATTACAATATATAATACAATTATAATTTATAAAAACATCCAGAAGATGTAATTTGTGGTTATTATTTCACTTATTACTCATAAAATGCATAATTATAAATCATGTATTAATAGGGAGGTATTATGGGGAATGCTTAGCGATTATTTTTGCTACTTCATTAATGCAGATGTTCGTGATGAATAATCCATAAGGTAAAATGATCAGCAGTACATTTCTTATCACCTCGACAGATTTTTGTTTGTTGTTTAGTTTTGCTGTCTCTCAAGTTTTTAAGAGCAAGAACAAGAACTAAACTTCATGTAGGTTTCTTCTTGATCGCCTTATTTACTTTGAACAACTTGCAGTTGTGAATTCTTTCTCTGCTCCCTTGAGCTGTAAATCAAGGAATGTCTTTCTCAAGCATCTGGAACCTGTCCCTCTGAAATGTCATCATCAAGAAAGATAGGACCTCGGGGCACCTGGCTGGCTCAGTCAGTGGAGCATGCAACTCTTGATCTCGAGGTTGTGAGTTCGAGCCCCACATTTGGTGTAGAGATTACTTAAAAATAAAATCAGGGAGAAAGAAAAAGAAAAAGGAAGAAAGAAAGAAAGAAAGAAAGAAAGAAAGAGGGAGGAAGAAGAAAGAAAGAGAGAGAGAGAGGGAGGAAGAGAGAGAGGAAGGAAGGAAGAAAAAGAAAAATAGGGCCCTGGTCCCTGTCTTTGTGGGAGGGAAGGAGTTTAACTTCCATAAGTGCTAATAAGCAAGCACAGACGGACAACCTTCAGACTCTTGTCCTGCAGCACATTTTCATTAACTCACATCTGTGTTTAAAAATTATCTTCCTTTTTTTCAGTGTAATTGAGTTCAGTCTCTCCCCTTGGCAATATTTGAGACCCTTATTGCAATAGTATTGGAAGACATCATCCTTGCCTATTATTTAACTCTGTCTAGTGCAATTTTTCTTTGAAAGATCCGTGACTGTTTTCTATTAAAAAATAACTAACCAAAGAAATAAATCTTATTCTCAAAATCAATAACGATAGTTGTCTTAGTTTGGGCTGCTGTAACAGAATAACAAGGTAGCTTAAATGACAGATATTTATTTCTCACAACTCTGGAGGCTGGAAATTCCAGATTAGGGTGCCAACAAGTTCAGGATCTGGTGAATGCCCTCTTGCTTGTTTATACATTGTCATTTTCTCATTGTATCCTCACATGGCAGAAAGAGAGAAAGGGTTAGCGCCTTCCTTTTCTCCTAAAAACTCTAATCGCATCTGAGGACTCCATTCTCATGACCTAATTACCTCCCAAAGGCACCACGTCCTGTAGGTTAGGGTTTCTCTTCTGGAGAGACACATAGATATAGCCCATAATAATAGCTGATGTTATTTATGATCAGCAAGTTTTTTTAACATAAAAAAAATTTAATGTTTATTTTTGAGAGAGAGACAGACAGAGAGAGTGAGCACGGGACGGGCAGAGAGAAAGTAAGACACAGAATCTGAAGCAGGCTCTAGGCTCTGAGCTGTCAGCACAGAGCCTGATGTGGGATTCGAATTCACAAATCATGAGATCATGACCTGAGCCAAAGTCGGATGCTTAACCATCTGAGCCACCCAGGCACTCCTATGATCAGCAAAATTTACTTAGAATGACTATGGCACTCTTCATTTAAAGAATAATATTCTCCAAATTGATTTTACTTTATTATTTTTACCCATTTTGCTCAAATTAATTGCTTTAAAAATTCACCAACTTTTTAAACTTTTGTTAACTATAGGAAGACTGTTAGAAAACCCATATGTTGTTTGGCCAAAGAAAATACCAATCTACTTGGCAAATGAATCTATATTAAAACTGTTAATTCTCCACTCTTGAGGTCAATAATAAGACATTTACAAATTTATTTTAATCACAGATTTGTTCAATGTTCTCTAACTTTCATTGAGGATGACCCCCTTTATTCTGCAAACACCTACAAGTTCATTATCTGATGAATAGATACACCATAAATCTAATCTATTCAAATGAATAAATTATTGATGCATCATCATTATCACTTCCAAAATGTTCTGAGTTTTTGTTTGATATATAAGTTACAACATGTGCTTTATAAAAAACAGCTTATTTTATGAATGTACTAGGACAGTTCTGACTCACATATTGTTTCTGGGAAAGAAGTTGTATCCTTATTCTAAAATATTCATTAACACTTCTTGACATACATCTTCAGATGAGAGAGAGAAAGAGAAAGAAGGAGTTGCTATATATATGTATATATTACATATGAATATATAGCCATACACATATGGATATACATATACATATGAATATGCATATGTGCATATACATTATACATACATTCATATACACATGAATGTATATGAATTACTGATTATTTAAAAATGAAATTAAATGTTTACATGATATAAGTAGAAGTCACTGTAATAAAGACAAAGACAAATTAGAAAAATACTTGAATTACACTTCAAAAACATTAACTTTTATGAAGAGGAAAAGCTGAATTTATAGAACACTAAGTGAAAGAGCACAAGTGGAAGCTAAACATGAAAAAAAAACTATTCTCATTTTTTAAAATTTTCTTTTATTTATTTATCTATTATTTATTTATTTTTGAGAGACAGAGTGAGACAGAGCGTGAGCGGGGGAGGGGCAGAGTGAGAAGGAGACACAGAATCTGAAGCAGGCCCCAGGCACGGAGCTGTCAACACAGAGCCCGATGCGGGGCTTGAACCCACGAACCGTGAGATCATGACCTGAGCTGAAGTTGGCCACTTAACCAACTGAGCCACCCAGGTGCCCCGTAAACTATTCTTATTTGTAATAAGATTTATAGAAGTTAAATTTACATGACATATTCCTATTTTTAACCTATCATAAGGACAAAAGAAATGAAAAGTTAGTAACAAACAGTGATGTTATGGATGTAGAGAGAGAGTCACTTCCACATTGCTGGTGGGGGTGTAATTAATACAGCTGATTTGGAGGATAATTTAACTCTGTAAAAATTGAAAATGCACATATTAAGTCAAGTTTCACTAGGAATACCATTAACAGTCTCATTCTGAATTTTCACCCTTCTCTGGAGAATATCGTATAGTTCCATACCTGGCAAGCTCTCTCTTTATATCTGAAGAAGGCTGTCTGACTCTAGATCAAGATAAGAGCACTGGGATTTTGACATTAAGTCCAAAACCCTCCTGGCAACCACCAGGAGCAGTTGGGTCACTGACTGTTGTCATTGACCTAACCAATTAGATAGCCTGGCAAGGGTATACAACCAGAAGGGCATTAACAACAATAAGAAATAACAGCCCTGAAAATTTATACTTTAAGTTTTCTCAAGCCAAGATCCCTTGTATAGACTTCATGGTCCCATGTAGAGACACGCATTGGCTTACATGAATAAGCACCCTGGCGAGCTTGCACCTGGACCTTGCAAACCTTGCCTGCACTCTCTCTTGCTGCACTGTAACTCTGCCTTTCAGTGAAAGCCTTATGTGTTATGCAGAATTCAACTATTCAAACTTGGGAAACCTTCACAATTCCCTAAAAACTATTGAGGCAAAAAAATAGAATAAGAAACAAACTCCCAGGAGTATATTTTCAGTCACCTTAGGAGACAGAAAATCCTAGTGCTTATGAGTACTGCCATATGGGCACTGGTAAACTGTCTCTGAAAGAGCCTCTCAGGGGCAGAGGCTCATGAATCTCAAATGTCTGTGGATTTATTGAGAGAGGCCCAGCCTCAGAAAGAAATTCTGTAAGCATCACCTAAATTGAGTAGATTTCCCTTCTCCAGGGAGCCCAGAGGAGGGTGATGGGAGAGCTTTACTGGCACATGAGTAGGCAGATGAGATGATCAGGTGAGAATGTCCAGAAGTACACCAGATACAGATGGGAATGTGTATGTTAAAGTAGCATTTTCTTTCAGTGGGGTAAATATCAGCATTTTAAAAGTCACAATGGGAAAACTGATTGCTATTAGAAAGAAGGAAAAGGAAAGAAGGAAAGAGAAATTGCATCCATATCCCACTACATAAACCAGAAAAAACAATCCCATAGTGATCAGAGAGCTAAATATAAAGCCATATAAATATTTGGGGCGCCTGGGTGGCGCAGTCGGTTAAGCGTCCGACTTCAGCCAGGTCACGATCTCACGGTCTGTGGGTTCGAGCCCCGCGTCGGGCTCTGGGCTGATGGCTCAGAGCCTGGAGCCTGTTTCCGATTCTGTGTCTCCCTCTCTCTCTGCCCCTCCCCCATTCATGCTCTGTCTCTCTCTGTCCCAAAAATAAAGTAAAAACGTTGAAAAAAAAATTTAAAGCCATATAAATATTAGAAGAAAACATGGCTAAATTCATGCATTACCTTAGATTGAAGTGGCCAATCTAAATGCAATATAAATAGGATTCAAAATCCTGAAAAATGTAGGGAAAAAAGGGCACAATTGACTTTATAAAATACTTGAACAAAACACCAAAGTCTACAAGTGATGACAAAATGGAGAAAAATGAAGAACATAGCATAGACAATGAAATCATTCTATTTCTATTTATCTTTAGCACTTTAGAATGTAAAATAATGGTGAACTGTTTTGTTTTGTTATTTTGATTTTAATAGTGAATTGTTTAAACACAAAGACCTACTACTTTGAGCATTTTTTTTTTGTAGAGACTTGGCCTTTCCATGTAAATATTAAGTTTTTTTCCTTCAGTCTCAGACTCTGTCATCTTTGAAACAGGATCTATAAAGCTCTCCTAGGCCCTTAGATGTGAGTGCCTCTCATTAGTGTGGCAGTATTTAATGAAACTTGTATTATAGGAGTAACTTTATTTTAATGGGGGTTTGTGTGTACACAAAGGCATGCATATTTGCACTGTAAAAACCCAATTTGGCATTTTTTTCTTTGTGTTGTTTAAGATTTTTTGTAGAGCTAATGAGGCTCTTTAAAGAAGTTGTTTCTTCTAGAAATAAAGAAAAAGAGATGAGAAAAGAAAAGCTCCTAGAAATAAAGAAAAGGAGATGAGAAAAAAATGGCAAAAAGTATAAAAATAGTTCACAGAAAAGAAAAGGTCAATGGCTTTGAACATAAGAAAAGAGAAACCTGGGGTGCCAGGGTGGCTCAGTTGGTTATGCATCCGACTTTTGGTTTCAGCTCAAGTCATGATCTTATGGTTTTGTGAGTTCAAGCCCCTTGTCAGGCTTCACATTTACAGTAAGGAATCTTCTTGGGATTCTCTCTCTCCCACTCTCTCTCTGCCCCGCTCGCACATTCTCTCTTTCTTCAAAATAAATAAGTAAACATAAAAAAAGAAAAATTTGCTAATAATCCTTAGATTATATATAGTAAAGTCTCAATATCATATTGTCAGTTACTGACTAAAATTACAATTATATCTGAATTTGTAATGATTTCAATACTAACCAAAATGACTGGCTCCTTAATGTAAGATTGCAATGGATTATATTTTGCCAGAATATATGTGTATGAGTATAAGGAAGCACTATCTGGGGAAGAATTATGTTAGTTGATGCAGAAACATTCTTTGAAGATTTTTGTTTTCTTGTCTGTTATCTAATCCCGTTTTGCTAAAGTTATACTTTGAAAAAGTTAAAAGTCATTATTTCCATTTATGTATGTTTTTCTCATTGCTTGCCATCTTGTTAGTTGATTTTCCACTTCTTAGTGGGTTTCAGGCATTCAACAGACAGCTTTGCCTAGTACTTGCTCTCATCAATTGCACAAATGCTCATTTTCCCTCTCATGGTGCATCGTACTTCATTTTGCCCTATGAATCCTGTAACTGTAAACTTCTTCAGTATTGGCATTCTCGTCCTCATGACTCAGCCTCAACTCCTGTTTTGAAAAAAAATATGTTGGGGGATAACTATGGGGGGTTGGCCCTCAGAGTTTTCTCTTGCTTTTTCCCAGCTCCTAATAAATACTGTAACAAATACCACAAGACATATTTGTATTATGGATCTTGCCAAGTAGTAGGAAATATTAAATTGATTAGTGCTAAATAAATAAAATAAAGCCCTTCCTCAAGGTTAAAAAATTAAAATATGAATGTTTATTTTTACAATTACTATTGAATTCACTTATCGAATATTAAATATAACTAAAAAAGATTTTTGTAGGGAATATCTTTATAGATTAACACATTTTCAATGTTTAACTAATGTATAGTTTAATAGGTATTTAAATATTTGAATTATCTTTATTCCACTTACACATGAAAGAAAGTAAAATTCTAATAAATGCAAAGAAGTGTTCTCCAAAGTAGTCACAGTTTACATGAGTCTATTGACGACTCCAGGAGATCCTGTTTCACAAATTAATTTTCAAAATGTAATTTACTTTTATTTGGTTTGGAGATTATTTCTGTTGTCTTTTCAAAGGCTTGGTGATTGAATAAACACATACTTTTGTTACCAGTATGTTTGTCTCCAATAACATTATGCACTTTCATAATTAACAACTCTAGGCAGAAAACTGATTTTTTTTTTTTTTGCTATGCCTTCTTGATAAATCAAAAGACATTCTTCACCTGAGAATATGGCCATTTTCAGATAGAAATCCATATCCACATCTATTGAAGCATTTTGGGAGTGATCCTGATATTCAAAGAGTATGATTAGAAGCTATTAACATAAGAAACTATTAACTATAGAGAAACATAAACTTTAAGTCTTGGTTTCCTTAATAGTGCTTTACCTTCACTGTTCATCCTTACTTAAACTTTTGTCTGATTTGGTGACAGAAAACTTTAAATTTGTTGATTTCATAACAAGTTGCATGGAAGAAAGAGATATTTTGCTGCTTTGTCCGGTGACAAGCTCTGTTATAGATCACAGACTCTTAATTTCAAGAATGCTGGAAGAGAAGGTGGAGAGAGAAGAAGGAAAAGAAAGTCAAATCAAGGAAAGGATATCGCAAGGGGAAAAAAAACCCGTATTCAAATTCACCAGTGTAGTGGGAAAAAAAAAACAAACTAACTTGATTTTAAGGGGAAACTTCATGTACGGTAAAATATACAAGCATACTCATTTAAAACTTCGTCTTTGATTTTCTGCCAGCAGATTTGTGTATGCAGCTACTACCCATTTAGTAAATATCAACGGCTTGCACAAAACAGCCCCCAAACTGATTTTTCTTTCATTTATTTCCTGGCTAGCTTAAAGAGGAAAAGTAGTAGAAATGTTAAGTTTGCTATCAAATCTTAAGTTTAATATAGGAAAAAAAGCACTCTAAATTGTTGGAAATAATTGTTGGCATGACAATACTTTTCTTAAACTGAATGGGTTCATAAATTCAAAGAGTTTGGGGATGAAGTAGAAATTTGTAATAAAAGAAGACCTTTAATAAATAGAAAACTTAGAAACTAAGTCTCGTACTGTATTTCCCGAGTTTGAAAACTAGCCTGTAGACCTCATCTGGCCTGCCACCTATTTCTTTCTAAAATAAGTTTTATTGTAATACACACTTGCACATTTGCTTACATATGTTTACATACCATCTAAGGCTGCCTTTGTGCTATAAATGCTGAGTTTTGTAGTGTATCAGAGTCTGTATGGTCCACAAAGCCAAAACAATTTTCTGTTGGACCCTATAAACAAAAAGTTTGTTGACTTCTGCACTTATTTAAAACACGCATATCATTCTATCTTCAACTTGAATACAATGCCTTCTAATTTTTTTTTTCTTTTGCCATATTGCCTGCCCAACTGGTCTTTGCATGTATGAATTGTTACAGTAAAAGGCATATCCATACCATTCACTGCTCACTTTTTCTCTATTTTTTTATAACTATTTGCAAGCAATATAAGGGTTGGGACTATACTTCTTTGATATTTTTTATTGCAGAGCCCATTGAAAATACTATATCACTGAAAGATATTGTTAGTTACTCATAAGCATCTTTTTGTAAAAGTAAGTATATATGATAACTAATTCTACATCCTCAAATCATGAAAAGTTTGTCATTCATGGTATTTTACTTTGGAAAATAATTTCTAATTTTCAGAAAGTGTCTCATGGAAGAGAAAAATTTTAAACCCAAAATTTTTAAAAATATTTTTAAAGCCTTTTTAACATTGTTCAAGAAATATATACACTATCAACAAACCAAGGTTGCACATTCTACTAGCAGGTATGTGTTATTAAAAAAAAAAAGTTTGTCATTAGATTAAAGCATCATTTAAAAGTTTTCTATATATGCTCTAATAATAGTTTTGGTCAATTGTTTTCTATTAACTGAAATCAAAAGATATATTAGGTATAAGCATAAATTATGCATTATTACTGATACATTAACTAATGTCTTGGCAGTCTCTCCCTTAGGGTGATATGCTAGAAATCCCATTCTTGATTAACTGAATTGATGTAGAAGCGTCTTTATTCAAGCAAATGGTTAACATCTTGGTTTTATGAATAAACTTGAAGGAAAACAATGACAAATTTTGAAAACAATATTATTTCTGAGGAAACAGTGTATGTTCAGTAGTAAAATTCAAGCAATAAATAAAGAAGCACAAGAAGAAGGAAATTCTGCAACTTGATAATGAAATAACCACTATCAATATTTGAAGAGATTCATTTAATCCAAAAAATGCATAATCCAGTTTACACCATGCCGAAGTTTCAGAAAATTAACCCATCCTTCCATCCAGCAGCTTCAGATGAAAAACAAATATAGACACACCCCAAAAATACCTTCATGTCACCTACCAGTCAATATCTTCCAAGGACAATCACTATCTTGAATTCTACCTATACTGGAGCTTTACATAAAATGAATCATAAAGAATATACTTTTTTGTGTTCAATTTCTTTCACTCAACATTATGGTTTTGAATTTTATCTATACTATTGGATACTTTTTAGTGTGGAAAAAATCTCATACTGTTCTATTATTTCAATGAAATATAACTTGTTTATCTGTTCTATTCATGAGAAACATTTGGACAGTTTCCCGTCATTAACTATTACTGATAATGTTCCTATAGATATATGAACATTTTATTTTAGGTAATTTTATTATAGGTATGCATATGTTTAATCTCGTAGACAATACCAGTTTTCCAAAGGTGTTCTATGAATTTATACTCCAAAACAGTAATGTATATGTATTCTAGTTGTTCAACACATTTATCATCTCTTGGTATTCTCTATTTTATTTTAGCCATCCTATTGAGTAGGGAATGAATTTCACTTTTGCTTTAATATACATTTCTCTTGGCAACTAATGATGTTTTGGGTCATTTTTGGCTTTTTTTGTTGGACTATTTACCTTTTATTATTAATACATTAAAATTCTTTGTAGTTAGGGATATGCGTCTTTTCTTAGCAAAAAACATGTATTTCAAGTACTTTCATCCATACTTTCTTTGACTTGTGCATTTATTTTTATAAAATATCTTTGATGAAGAGGAGTTCTTATTTTTAATATAGCCTAATTTATTATGCTTGCTTGTATGGCTACTGCTTGTCAAGTCCTGACTGAGAAATAATTTCTACTCAGATTATGGTGATATTTTTCTATGTGTCATCTTCCAAGAGATAATTCTTTTTATATTCACACTTAGATCTGAGCACTATTTTGAATATATTTTTATGTTTGGCATGAGGTAGGGGTCACAACATTTTTTAAATTTGTCTTATGGCTGTTTAAGTGAACTAGTAGTATTTCTTAAAACACCACTTTTGCCTCTCTTTTCACTGCAAAAGCAGATTTGTCACACATCAGGTAATCATACAATGTGTGTCTGGTTTCTCTTTTCTATTTCATTGGTCATCTTTTTGTATTCTTGCACTAATACCTCACTGTATTGTATACCAATGCTTTATAAGAGTCTTGATATCTGGTATTTGATGATGATGATACTAATTATTGTGGTACCATTTTTTGTTTGTTTTATGCAATTCTTCTTTATGCTATTAAATGGAAGGGCTACTTTATTTTCCTGGTGAACATATTATCATTAAATAGTGGCTTTCTATCTCACTAGTAATACTTTTTGCTGTAAAATCATTTTGCCTTATCTGCTTTTTGCTTTCCAGTCTGATACCTAAACTCAACTTTAGGATGAGAAAGTTATTTTCAGTGGAAATACTTTACTGAAAATGCCATGCCAAGGGTCATAAAATGCAACCACATCAAATCCAGGTGTAGTGACCAGTTATCCCAGATCTGTTTACTTACATCTTTTTTCTTTAATGTTATCCCCCCAAAAAATACGAGATTTCTTTCACACTATCTAAGATCTATGTGACAGCTCAGTTCCACTGTTATATTACTTGGTAACAAATGGATTAATAAGCTTTATGATTCCCATATTTAAGAAATTGTTCCTAGACTTGGGGAGCAAGGTGAAAGGAAGATCTGGGTTTTTTCTTACAGTTACAAGGAGAAAGGGAACTAGAAGCCCTGGTCACATGGAAATTTTTTAAATTTATATTGAAGACCTGTTTAATATGTCATACATATAGTTTATTGAATTTAAGCTATCAACATTACTGTAAATCAAGGAGAAAGCACATTAAGCTTAAATGGGTGAATGTTTCTATATCACTTTTATAATTAAACATTGACAATAAGAAATATGTCAATAATTTCAAGATGACTCACCTTCTCTCATATTAGTTACCGAGTTCTGCTAATTCTGCATATAAATATATATGTATTGTCCCCGTTTTCCATTCTTAAAACTTGGCATATTCTAACTTGCCATCCTCACTTTCACCACATTTTTGTGCATATTATACACATAAGTCACTATACACACCAAACAATCGCAAAGACATGGTATTTTCTTTTCTCTCTGAACTTTTTTTTCTTCCGAGTTTTTATTTAAATCCAAGCTAGTTAACATACAGTGTAGTATTGGTTTCAGGAGTAGAATTTAGTGATTCATCACTTACATATAACACCCAGTGCTCATCACAAGTGCCCTTCTTAATTCCTAGCCCCCATTTAGCCCATCCCCCCACCCACCTCCCCTCCAGCAACCCTCAGTTTGTTCTCTATAGTTAAGTCTCATGATTTGTCTCCCTCTCTGTTTTTATCTTACTTCATTTTTCTTTCCCTTCCTCTATGTTCATCTGTTTTGTTTCTAAAATTCCACATATGAGTGAAATCATATAGTATTTGTTTTTCTCTGACTGACTTACTTGCTTAGCATAATACAGTCTAGTTCCATCCACATCATTGCAAATGCCAAGATTTCATTATTTTTATAGCTGAGTGTATATATACATATATAATCTTCTTTATCCACTCATCAGTTGATAGACATTGAGCTCTCTCCATAATTTAGCTATTGTTGGTAGTGCTGCTATAAACATTGGGGTGCATGAGCCCATATGAATCAGTATTTTTGTATCCTTTGGACAAATACCTAGTAGTGTAATTGCTTGGCCATAGAGTAGTTCTATTTTTAACTTTTTGAGGAACCTCCATCCATATTTATACAAGACCTTTTCTTTGTATGAGTTGATTTTTTGTTTGCGGTATATTTCTCACTATATTCACATGGCATTCTTGGTTACACTTCAAGAATAAGCTTGTGCTTCACTTTTATTATGAACACATCTACACTCCACACCTCCATGAGGTGGTGATGATAATATGCTTAGGTTAGTAGCGGGAACATAAGAAGAGCCTTTTGACTATTGTTAATAGTGTCATATATCTCTTGTTTACTGCAACGTGATTGGTGATTTTTTCATCTTGCATATCTGAAATAGCGTGAGCTCATTAATGAAGATTGTGACTTGTCCATGACTTATTAGGGAGAGATCAGTTTTTATGTAATCTAAACCTAAGCCAATGTCTAATGCTAAAATTGTCTTTAATAATCTTTAAAATAAATAGATTATCCAATCAGATGGTTGTACTGAAGACTGAGATTACGTGTTGATTTCTTGTCAAACTATAAAGTGTTATACAAGTATAGGTTGATATATACACATTAGTATAACCAAATTTACCTTTGCAGCTTTCCTCTTCAGTATCTAAAAAGAAACTCGTTGTGAAAACTGGTTGAGTAATTCTGTCAAATTTAAGACAAATTCTGAAAAACTTTAGAATGAGCTCTCTGGAGAAAATATGCAAAGCCACCATATGTTCTCCTGTTTTTACCTTTCATGATTCATGAGTCCAGAGGTGGTTGTTACAGACATAAACTCCATATGAAATGAGACAAATTATTTATTCTCAGTAAGAAAGATGGTTAATGCCTCACATTAGCAGCTTTTCAGACTTTTTTCAGCAGCTTCTAAGACTTTGAGGAAATGTTTTGAAAAATCAAACCTCACCAAGTGCCTATACTCACCTGTGATATTGTAAGGAATACATTTAATAATATTATAATATGGAGTCATAAATATATGATGATTTTAAAAGTCACATATGTATTTAGATATCTTAATAATATATAGATTCAAAGTTTTCAAGCAGATTGAAGGTATTTACATATTACTGCTTATATGGCATTAACTAGACTTTTATGTACCAAAAAATTATATAAATAGAAATTTTAATGACTATATTTGACTAACACATTTGGAGATATCCAGGGCAGCACAGCTGCCTAGCATACATAAAATAGATTCTTGTGCCAAGTTCTGTAATATACTATGGAACTACTGCTAGAAAAAGAGGCAGAAATCATAAGCAGGTGGTATTTTTACTGTTTTATTATATTATTCTCTAGTTTCTTCCCTTTGGCTACTGTTGCCTACCAGATGTGCTTTTTATCTTTCCTTTTAATTAAAAAAAAAAAAACTTCAATGTGATCTGTATCTTTACTTGGCTTTATATTCCAGAAAAATATCAGTTTAAATACTGTTTAATGACCAGGATTAAAAACACTATAGAGTTAAAATAAATAAGACTAGGTTAGTTAAATATGTAGAAAAAAACTCTTCAATAAATATTGGGCACATTTGCCATTATCTAGAAAAAAAAGAAAATAAATTTTGGAACCATGTAAACATTTTAAAATTTCAGGATACAATATATTTAACAGTTATATATTTCTAATAGTCAATAAAAATAGCTATATCACTGTGTATCAACCTTCCAGTGGCAGATGGAATACATTTTCAACATTGAAACATTCTCAGTATCTGTACATGATATGACTCTGAAATGTGGAAGTTTAGTAATTTATTCCCTTTGGGAATTGGTTTAATGATGAAATCACAACATGATCCTTTCTCCTAAATAGTGGAAGATTAAGAAAAAATTAAAGAGAAGTCATGGTTTTTAGTAGGGTTTATTTCCTATTTAGATTTTAGATAATTTAGTCGTTATTTTAATTATATGTTTTTATTCATATATATTTATAAAAGAGAAAAACAAATATAAAAAGTATAGTGATTATAACTGATGCCAACTGTGTTAGACCCTATAGTTGTCCAGGAAAAACAATAACCATTCCTTTCCCAAAGAAAAACCACAATATAAAAGGAGCCAGAGGAGAGGTAGATGGAGGGAAGGATTACATATATAAAACTTGAGTAGAATGGTAATAAAGGTAATGTCCAAGTGTTATTGAAACATAAAGAAAAATGGGACCCAAACCAAAAAGGAAAGAGAAAATATGGAGAAAATAATCATTTGATCTTGAAACGTGATTCAAAGTTGTCTAATAAAGTCATGGAAGGAAGCAATATGTGAGGGAGTTCTGGAGGAGGGCATTCCTGGAAGTTGATGGATCTGTTAAGGTCTAAAGGAGTTGGTATGGATAGGGAAAGTAGACTCTGATAAAATTCCAAGGGTGTGTTACAACTCTTACACACATGCACACACACCATTCACACATACAACCACCTCCCCTTTATTCCGTGATCAAGAAAAATGAGCAACTGGGTAGAAGTAAGAAAGGAGACCTTCTTGTGGTTCAGACACTGGGATATAAGGGGAATTGAATGAGGAGTATAGATGCTTACCTATTTCTGGGTGGCAATGGCATTTTATCAAACTAAAAAAAACTCCACATTCTTCAAAACAATAAAAAAGCATAGTTTTCATTGCCCTGGAAAAGCCATGTGGTTTCCAAAATATTCAAAAAGCATGAAAAACATAGTCAAAAAAACCTTCTGTCATGGTGCAATAAACAACCCTGCCTCCTTGTAGAATTAACTTCCCCTCCTCTATCTCCCCAGTACTTCAAAATTAAAAATACCGACTGCCTCAGACTGTCTTACGTAAGTTTGAAATGAGGCCACACAAATCTGTGGAATCCATATAGTACATCTAGTTTATAGGCTCACCTTACAAAATATCAAGATTCTTTCAGAATACATGATATCTCTTCTTGGATAAGGCTTTTTATTCAATGTTTTGCGTTCCACTGGAATCCTGTTCTAGCTACAAGTCTGGGGAAATGAGAGTTAATGTTTCCTGAAAGAATCAGCATCCCCTTGAAAAAATCTGCCTCAGATAAAGGCATTAGAGACTTTTGAAGAGTCATCTATCTAATCTCCCCAAAGGTGAGAAAGGCATGCAAGTGTGAATATACTCTTGTCCTCAGATTAATTGAAATCTACCAAATAGAACTACTACTCTAATTCTCAGGACCTTACATTTTCCTAATTAATACTATAAATTTCATTAAAAAGAGCATTTTGAGTTACATTATAGTTTTGCAACTTGCATGATAAAATTCAGTCTTTTTTTTTTTAATGGTTATTTATTTATTTTTGATACAGAGAGAAAATGAGCTAGGTAGGGGCAGAGAGAGAGAGAGGGAAAGAGAATCTCAAGAAGGGTCTGTGCTGTCAGGACAGAGCCCAATGCTGGACTCAAACCCATGAATCGTGAGATCATGACCTGAGCCGAAATCAAGAGTCGGATGCCTAACCGACTGAGCCGGCCAAGTGCCCCTAAAATTCAAAGTCCTGATTTCAGGTAATATTTTCTGCATATTCGAGACATAAGAGATTCTTTTGAGCATTCATAGAAGTACTGTGGTTCTCTGCCTTGTGCCAAATTTTTCATTTTCTTTACTATATTATCTGGAAGTTAGTGAGCAGTAGCCATTTCACCTAACAATGCTTCTCATCTACAATTTCATCAAAATCTGTTACAACAGTTATTGTTCTCCTAAAGCTGTAATATTAATAGATGCTTCATTCCAGAAGACTTCTGGTGATAATTTAAGTAGCTATTTGCCACTGCTGGCCCTGAACTTCCAGTATCCTAGTTCCATTAAATTAAAACCATTAATCTCTTTGAACCTAACCAAATCAGATAAGCAATTCCAGATTCCTATCCATAAAGGGTGTATTTCCTGGAACCACTTCTGTTCCATATACTTTCTATTTTTATATTCTTTTTTATTATTAATTTTTCAAGAAAACAAAATGTTAGTGGCACCTGGGTGGCTCAGTCAGTTCAGGGTCTGGCTCAGGTCTTGATCTCATCATTTGTGGGTGGGAGCCCCATATCGGGCTCTGTGCTGACAGCTCAGATCCTGGAGCCTGCTTCAGATTCTGTGTCTCCCTGCCCCTCCCCTACTTGCGCTCTGTCTCACTCTGTCTCTCAAAAATAAATAAATGTAAAAAAAAATAAAATAAAAGGAAACAAAATGTTAAATACTTGACCACATTACTTCTCATATATCTTACACCATAGTTGTACAATATTTGTTCTTATTGTTACTTCAAATACATATTTCAATGTGGATATTTATGTGACAACTCTTTTGAGCAAGGGCATATCTGAGAAAAAAATATGTGAAGTATCCTGTCATATTTAAAGACAATTCAGTTGACAGAATTCTAAGTCCAAGAATATTTTCTCTAAATACATTAAAGATATTATACTCCTATATCCACTATTGCTATTGGGAGCTAGATATCTGCCCAATGCTCATTTCTTTGTTGATTATCTCCTCTCTTCTTGGAAGCTTTAATATTTACTATAAAATTTTTATTTGCTCAAATTTTATTCTGTATTTTCCTTTCTTTTTTTTTTTTTTTTTAATTTTTCTATTTTCCCATTCTGCCTCCATCTTGGAACTCCCTGTGGCTCTTTAACGTGCAGTTTTTCATCTCTTTCTAATTCTGGGCAAGTATTCCAATTTCTCTATCATTACTTTTTTCCTAGAGTACAGCCCCAATTTTGTCACTTCTACCACTATATTCTTTATGTATGATTTTATCTTTTCTATCATATATCTATCTCTTTCTACTTTCTTTGATGGAGTTTATCTATTTTTCAAGTTCAAAAAATGCATTCTTTATCTGTGCCAAATTTTCTATACTTTTAATTCTCCTTTTGATTATGTACTTGTTTTCACACCTACTTGATATTACTAATACAGTTATATATCTTAAGTAAATGTTTGCTTTAATAAATTAGACCATTTTTGTAATTATGTTTTACATAATATTTTATTGTTTTTACTTTTAAATAGAGTCTCAGATGTTATGCCATCCCTGAGAATATCAGTCGTGTCGTCTGAAATTATGGATAAGGAAACAGTTGCCGGCAAGGCTCTAGCTGGTCTCATTTCTAGTTTATGTAAAAGTAAAAGTAAGTAACCAGTTTAAAAGATATCTCCGTTATTTAGTGGAAACCCCATAGGACCTTTTTTCTTTTTCTTTTTCTTTTCTTTTTTCTTTTTTTTTTTTTTTTTTTGGCCAAAACTTTGAAGGTGACAGTTTATTATTGGAAAATAAATTGAAAGAATTAAGTTACATCTCTTTTCACATTACTTTTTCTTCCAGGTAGCAGAAGATTAAGATCCTAATTCTCAAAATTACACTGCTCAGTGGTAAAGTTTAGGTAATCTGTATAGAAAGACTTTTTCCAGTTAAGGTTTTTATATTATAGTTGATATTGACAAGAGGTTGAACACTATCTATGACTTCATAGACAGAATATATATATTCTTAAGAGTTTCTTTTGAGTATAAGTTGGAAAGTGAATGTATAAAATATTTGAGAATAGTACAGGCCTTCAATTTTAGGAGTTATTATAATGTGTTGAAAGCTGTCAGGGCAACAAATATAATCTCAGAGTTTGTGCGTAGACAGAGGTTCTGGCCTTATATTTGGTGGCATTAACTGGAGAATTACCCAGTGTGATTCATAAGGATTCATATGGCTGTGATAAAAACTTATTGCAGACATTTAACTTTATAGCTAAGGTGGGTTTTTGTTTGTTTGTTAACTAGAAGCTCACATTCCTTTGCTCTTTCCCCTTCTGTTACACTTTGTAACTATAAAATGAATACCATACATGACACAGGAGACCCATGAATCAGAATAGTTCTTTAGAAACACATAACATGTTTTAAGATTTAAAATAAATTTGGATTCACTTAGATTGGCCATACGTACCTATAAATAGGCATGTTGATGGAACTATTTCTATGTTATTTGATTTAATTGTTGTCATTTGGCATTCATGCATGTTTCTCTATCCTATCCCCAGACTGAATGGTCTGCACTTAATATAGCATAGTGGTCATTGAACAGAATGAAGATTCTGGCACTCCTAAATTCTCATTTAAGCACCTATGAATTTGGGTTAACCTTGAAAGTAGTTCTGCTACTATACTGCATTGCTTCCTAGAACTTCCATCAGACCATTTTTAATTACTTGCACATCCTACCACTCCACTGGGCAACTCCATTAATAACAACTGGAGACGCATTTAATTCATGGTGATTTAGAGACAAGAAATAAAGAGAACAGAAAGTCCAGGGACATCTGGTTAATCTACACCAATATTCATTTCTTCTGATAATGCCCTGTGGCTACAGAGACCAGGCATCACTGCCATTTTAAAAGAAAAAAAGAAAGTGATAGGGAACCAGAGAGAAACAAGCACTCTGTAACATTCCATTTAATGCATAATCAGTTAGCTATTCATTGTAATGATGAAATGATGGTAGACATCTTCAAATTGCTTCCTTTTTTCCCTAAAGGTTGCTTGTCTGAACATTCTTGTTCTAAGGTCTTTGCATAAGAGTAATTCTAGGGTAGATATCTGGAAATTGAATTTTAGGCTCATGAATTCTCAACTTTACCACCTATAGACAAATGCAATCCAAACGTACTATAAAAATTTGCTATTTATATGCCACACATGTGTTAGAGTTCCCTTGATTTTCCTTCGTCATAGGAAATTAGTATTGTCAGTCTTTTTATTTTAAATCAACTTTATAGGTGTATAATGGTATTCTATAGTGCTTTTAATTTGCATTTTCCTGATTGTCAATGAGATTAATTATATTTTTGTTTGTTTGCTGACTATTTAGGTATTCCTTTTTGTTTTGTTTTTTTAATGTTTATTTGTTTTTGAGAGAGAGACAGAGAGTGAGCAGGGGAGGGGCAGAGAGAGAGGGAGACACAGAATCTGAAGCAGTCTCTGAGCTGTCAATACAGAGCCTGAGGTGGGGCTCGAACCCAGAAATCGTGAGATCATGACCTGAGCCAAAGTCAGATGCTCAACCAACTGAGCCACCCAGGCACCCCTCACTATTGAGGTATTCTGTGAATTTCTGCCAACCCAAAGATTTTATCAATTGTATCATTGGTCTTTTTTTATTATTTATGAATAAATATTTAATATATACCTTTGGAAGTAATATTTTCTGATAATAAACATTGAAATATTTTTTGGAGGCTTTCTAGGTCACTTATTTTTTCTATAATTTCATTTTTGTGACAATATTTTAAATTCTAATATAGCCATAATGGTTGATTAATTGCCCTCTATATCTCTTTGATTTTCTGTCTTTTCTAAGAAATTCTTCCTTATGTACAGGATCATAAGTATATTACCATTTATCTTTGAAAATATTAAAATGAAGATTTTGATTTTTTATAATTTTGTCCACTTGAATGTTTTATTGCATTGTGTATTCATTAGAAGTCTAATTTTTCTAGATGCTTTTATTAATATTGTTTCTCTTGATTAATGCATGCTATCTATCATAAATCGTTTCCATGTTTTATTAGTTACTTTCTGTTCTTTTTTTATTTAATGTTCTCTATAATTTCCAATATCAGTGCTATAATCTCTTGATTACCATACTATTAAAATGTCTTTATATCTTGTAAAAACAAATGATTCTTCTCTTGTCCTTCTTCTTTTCTTTCATTGATTGGGATTATGTTTCTTATAGTGATTTTTTGAGGAAAATTGACACTATCATATTATCATGATATGATATCCACTGATCCTATTGTTTTTTTGCTTGAACACATTTTTTTCCTTGACATTAACATAAATTCTGAGCTTCTTAAATTTAGTATTTTAGTGTTTTATGTTTTTTAATTCCCCAATCCCTTTTTTTCCAGGTTTTGAATTCAGAAGTTATGGAGAACTAACCTGGCATATTTTTAATACGTTTGATCTATGGCTAGCAATAGCTATAAAAAAATAATTGCTTAACAAAACTTATCTAGGATTTTTTTCTTTTATTCTTTTCTTTTTATTAACTTTAAGGTAATATATTTATATAAATGAATTATAAAGAGTAGTCAGAAAATGAACGTCTACCAATAATTTTAAGAACTACAAGATTACCACTACCATTGAATCTAGATCTTTGCTCTAGCATAATTTAAAATTTTACTTTCCAGAGTTTCACTCCTGATAATATTGTGTGTCTCGCATTCTTGCAGTTTTATTTTCATATCAAAGCATTTATAAATAGTGTAATATCATCTTTCATTAAATCACTTTCTGTTCTTCAGGTCTGTGTTTATCTTCCTTCGATGACTGTTTTTCACTTCTAAAATTTCTGTGTAAAATTTCTGCGTAAAGTTTCTATTTATTTGAATCTCTATCAATATTCAATTTCACCTTTTTTATTTCATAATTTATTTTCCATTTAAATCTAAGTTATACTTTCCGTTATAATTTTGAACATCTTTTTTCCCACTTACACCAAGTCTCTTAAATATTATTCTTTAAAAGTTAATTTTATCAAGAATAAATTAAATTTTTGACTGTGAACTTTGCTGGAATTTTAGCATTCCATTTCTTTTTTTAAAATTTGTATTGAGAGTTCATTTTCAGTAAGAGATTTTATTTCCTTTTCCCTCGGTTTAGCAGTTTTAAATCATTTGCCTTCTGAAGAACTATGGTCTTACGATGTATTTAATAACATTTAAAAACCTTTTCTCCTTCTGTTCACTGCTAAAAGTGGAAATACTGGCTGCAAGTACTGAGCTAATCTCACGTCCCCAATTTTGTAAAGAGTAATTTAGGGCACTTACCAAACAGGAGAAAATCTATGTGGAAGACGAATTTGCTGTCCTCAGAGGTTTACCTGGCATACGAATCCAACATGGCTTTTTTAGTTTTCTTCACATATGTAGTCGTTCTGGGTTTAAAGGACAACATCAAAGCTGACAGTAAGTGTGCCATATTGCCTCAGCTGTTTGGGCTGAGTGTCAACATTGTTTGGGGGTGAGAAAGAGCATGCACACTTCAATTATGACAAAGAAGTTCAGTGTTTCTTGAGAGCACAGTGAGGACTGGGTGGTGATTAAAAAACAATAGGTAGGGTGCCAGGATGGCTCTGTCGGTTGAGCGTCCTACTCTTGATCTGGGCTCAGGTCATGATCTCACGGTCATGGGATTGAGTCCCACATAGGGTTTTGTGCTGGGCTTGGAGCCTGCTGGGCTTGGAGCCTGCTTCAGAGTCTCTCTCTTCCTCTCCCTCCCCCTCACCCTGTCCCTCACCCTCTCCTTTGCTCTCTCCCTCTCCCTCTCCTCCTCTCCTTCTTGCTTGCTTGTGCGTGCCTCTCTCTAAAAAAAAAAGAATAAAAAAGAAAAAAAAGAAATAAACAAAAAACAATGGGTAACCAAAGACTGTAAAAGACTGTACAATGATGATCATTCTATGTCATATTAACTTCATCTTTATAATTGTGAGGAACCACTGAAAAATTTCAGGTAGCATTAGTAACATTTTTATCCATGCTATTTGATCATTTAGATAAGAAATTGTACATGTTTTAGGTTTGTATATAACTTCCTCAGTAATATTGTTACTGTAATCTTGTATACTAATATGCATACTGTATCATCACTTTTCTCCTTTGAACTATTTTGGCTGCATAGTCTGCTCTTTTTTTCTTACTGGGGAAAGTTACAGTAAGTGATATAAAGATAAATTTACTTGTACATAATGCCCCATAGAGGCCACATAATTGGTGACTTTCTCAGTTTGGCTTGTAAAGACACCACAAGAGATTCAAATAGTATGGGAAACAAACATTCTTGGGAAAGGCACTATGTAAGCTTTTAGCAATCATTAGTGTTCATTTGATAATTGTATTCAGCCGTTCATGAATTTTGATCTATTTATTTAATATTAATTAAGTTCTGTTCAGTCCAAATATCATATCTCACAGTTAAGACAAACAAGGAGAACATTTGTTTGTGTTTGTTTACAAAGTCTCACAGTAAATTGGATTTTATTATTGAGACATATTCAAAAATTTATAAGTAATGTGATGGAATTTTGACATTAAACATTGTAAATAAATGCAAAATTCCTACATAACAGTTAAAATTTATAATTGAATTAAGAAATTTTGTTATACAATTTTTAACCTAATTATTTCTTACATATGTTGTACCCTGCAATTGGATACACCGATCAGATACCTGTTTTAAGAAAACATAATTTGGTAAAAACTAGACGATATAAAAGCTGCTTCTATGCACTGTTTTACTAAGGCATTTAAATGTCTCTGGGAGGAAAATTCACTTTATCAACATGATAGCTTGATGGTACATAAATTCCTTTACTCTTTGACTACAATGTCAGTTATGCTGACTTTGCTATTAACATAATTCCTCATTACTTACAACAGATTTTGGTCTATGCAAAACAAATTATATATTCTGCTACCTCACCATCATAAACTAATGTCAGCCATAAAGTCTCCGGCATAACAACTTTTAACTTTGTTAGGCAAATTAGGTAGGATAGCGATATATAGCCAAGTTAGTGAGCAGTATATAATAACGTGTTTTATTTTGGTTGGGCTATGTGATTTTACAAAGCAAAGCTTTAACCATAGAGTGGTTATTTTCTGCATTATAAAAACACTCTCAATTAAAGTTTTGGTCACAACTTTTATACATATCAGATTGAGAAATATAAGGAGGACTTCCACTTAAAAATGGAAGGTTAAGTATATGAATTCAGTTCTACTTATCCCCAAACCTAAATGTAATAAACATAATGAATTTTTTTTAAATGCATAAGCCCATAAGGACAAAGTGCATGGAAAGGGTAAAAATCATGATCCTCGATAGAAATGAGTACTAGTGACAATTACGAGCACAGTATTTGTTGTTTTTTAAAAAATACTTTTAAATTATTCTCCATTGTTTTATGTTTCTTTCTATGAAAATGAGAGGTCTTGTATTAAAATATTCTTCTCTTTTCCCCATTCTTTGTTCTTTCTCAGAGAGTTAGAGTGGTTTGTATATAACTCAAGTGGTTGGAACTAACTTACCAATATTAGTGAACTCAGGGTACTTGGTCTGTTTCTTTCTCTCTCTCTATCCTTTATGTGATGCTTTATAAGGATTCTGTTAGCTTGATGAACTCTCACATCAAACCATGCTCTAATTTTATAGTGATACAAGCGATATTCTACTCTTTTACCATAATATTTTTGTCTTATTTCAATTGTTTCAGAACTTGAGGGATTAACAGAATTGTTATTTATTGTGACTCATCAATGACTTTTTGATCATAATATGGATTTAATTATATTTCAAAAGTTACTTTGTCACATGTTTTCTATATTGAAACTGTAATTCTGTAATTTCTCCCCTTTATATTTTCTCTGTGTACAGAAATGGTATTTTTATAGCTATTAGATTGTTCTGGCTCTTTTAATACACACACATATTTTATACTTCACAACAACCACATGAAATAAATATTATGACCCTCATTATGCAGATGAGGTACAAAAAGTGTAGCTAGCTTTTCTTAGATCATAAAGGTAGTAAATGGTAGAGTAGGGCTTCACATTCTGTCAGTCTGATTCTAGAATTCTAAAATTTCTTCTATATCTCACATAGTTTTACTAGTTTCTTCATTAAAATTATGCCCAATAAAATATAAAATGAAATATATATATTTTTGAACCACCAATGCCATAGGTATTATTAAAAGTCAAGGGACAAAGTTAAATTTTTCTTAAAGCAAGTCAGAAAATGGCATTAAATATGAAAGAATTCATAGAAAGTACTTTGTTTTGTAATTTATTGGCTATATTTCATGCACACATAATAACTACTTTAATATAAATTTACTTGGAAAATAAAACATAGATATAAAAATCTATCAAAAATCTCACTATCAACAATAAAAAAAATGTAAAATTTACTGAACTACTAACCTATATATTAATTATAAGTGTGTGTAAGACAGAAAGAGTGAGGGAGCTGTTTCCTGAATTAACATATAATTAAAAATTTATAAAATAGATCTCTGCTCCTGACCATGATACAGTAAGATTTCTAGACTTAACTTTCAACATAAATAATAAGAGAACAGGGGGAAAAGCTCAAAGAAAAGCAAGCAAACAAAAGTAAACCTTGGATAACCGAAAGCATAAGATTGTGGTCCCAGAAAGCAGGAAAATCAGTGATGTGAGAAATAAAATTGCCTAGAGATGTATTATGAACCACAATGCAGAGACAGCGATCCCAAGTAGAGCACAGTAATATCATTGAGCTAAGAAGGTAGAGATTAAAGCTGAGGGACACTAAGGCTTAAGTTGCAAGGCAGAATTCAACATAGTTCTACACAGGAAGAGAGTGAGAATTCTGCAGATCAACTGCACTGAGTCTTTGCTGAATGCTAAGTGGCATGTATGTTGAAAGGTTATGAGATTAGGAAAGATGACAGGGTGATGATATAAACTGTATAACTCCTAGTACAGAGATTTATTTTCAACAAATGCTGCTACAACAATTAGATATTCACAAGAAGAAGTAAAGTTGAGCCCCTATCTCACACCATCTAAGTAGTAACTCAAAATGTAGCTTAGGTATAATAAACATAGGACTAAAAAATTCTAAACTCTTAGAAGAAAATGTAACATACATAGTAATGATCTTTGATTAGGCAATGGATTCCTAAGTATGGCACAAAAGCAAGAAAGGAAAAAAAATGATAAATTTGATTACATCAAAATTTTAAAATGTGTTTTTCAAAGAACACTATCAAGAAAGTGAAAGGCTACCCAGAGAATGGGAGTAAATATATGTAAATTATATATCAGGTAGTGGACTAGTCTCTAAGATATTTAAAGAATTTTACAATTCAATAATAAAAAGACAACCTAATTAAAAATTGGGCAAAAGATTTGAGAAACCCTTCTTCAAAAATACATACAAATGGCCAATAGCACATGAAAATATGCTCAAAATTAGTCATGGGGGAATGCAAATCAATACTACAATGTGATACTCTTCACACTGATGAGGATTGCTTCAATCCAAAAAGCACATGATAATAATAATAAAATAATTAAACTGTTGGATTGGGTTGGAATACTTATCTACTTCTGGAAGAGATGGTGGAGCTGCTCTTTCTGGTAGTCCATCAAAAATGAAGCACCAGGGATCATATAACTCAGCAATTTTAATTACATATACTTAAGATAATTCAAAACAAATCCACACAAAGCTTGTAATAAATGTCTATAGCAGCATTATTTATAATTAGCCAAAAAGTAGAAAAAAAAGACAAGTTCCCATCAGTTGAAAATGGATCAGTAAAAGGTAATATATCCATATAATGGAATATTATTCAGTAAAAAATGAAATGAAGTATAGTTGTCTTCTACAACATAGAAGTGTGTTGACCATATTATGATAAGTAAAAGCAACTAGTTAAAAAAGGCCATATATTATAAGATTTCATTTATATAAAATGCTCACGATGCACATATACATATATAAAGACGAAGAGTAGATTAGTGGTTGCCAGTGGGGGTAGGGGGAGGGTATACAAAGGAGGAGAGATGTTAACGGATACAAAGTTTCTTTTGGGTGTGAAGAAAATGTGAAATTAGATAGTGGTAATGGTGCCAGAGTGTTGTGAAGATAGCAAAAATCACTGGGCAGTACAGTTCAAAAGTGTAAACACAAGAAAATTGCCAATCCATATCTACAGAAACAGATCAAATATTTAATAAACTTTAGCACAGATTCACTATAAAAATTCTCAGCAAAGTACGGCTAGAAGATAGAGTTGGTGTTCCTCTAAAATCATGCCTACCCTGAACATCAGAATGTGACTTTTTGGAAATCGGGTCTTTGTTGATGTAATTAGTTAAGATGTAGATTAGAGAGGATCCTAAATACAAATAATAGTGTGCTTATAAGAAGAGGAGAGGACACACAGAGACAGCACCCACAGGGGACAACATAATATGAAGAAGAAGGCAGAGATAATAAAGATGCATGAACAAGCCATGAAACACCATGGATTGCTAATAACCACCAGAAGGTAGGAGACAGCCATGAGATGATTTGTCACTCAGGGCCTCTTGAGAAAACCAACCCTACAGACACCTTGACTTTTGACTTTCAGGCTTCAGAACTGACAGAGAATAAATTTCTGTTGTTTTAAATTACCCAGATTGTCATACTTTGTAAAAGCGGCTCTAAAAAAACTAATACA
Organism: Lynx canadensis; assembly: GCF_007474595.2. Lineage (NCBI taxonomy): Eukaryota > Metazoa > Chordata > Mammalia > Carnivora > Felidae > Lynx > Lynx canadensis. Next base: position 45,857,454 of record NC_044319.2, on the reverse strand, counting down.
GAGGGGGCTCTGGGGTGGCTCAGTTGATTAAGTGTGCAACGCTTGGTTTCAGCTCAGGTCATGATCTTGTGGCATCAAGCCCCATGTCGGGTGCCACTGCCTGCTTGGGATTCTGTGTTTCCTCCCTCTCTGCCCCTCTCCCGCTCACGCTGTCTCTGTCTCTTTCAAAATAAATAAACTTAAAAAAAAAAAGAAAGAAAACTAATATAGAAGGAAACTTTCTCATCTTAATAGAAGACATTCTTATTAAGACATCCAAGTACAGTATATCATTTTGAAATTCCAACAAGGATCAAGATAAAATCCTAAAAGTTTTTTGAGAGGCTATATAAATCCGATCACATGCTAAGTCAGAAATTATAAATATAGTATCATCAACAGAATCCATGAAACCAGAACACAATATAACAATGCTTTCAATTTTCTGAGAAAAAAAAAAATGGAGTAACAGCACAGAATTCTACATGAGCTAAAACATTTCTTAAGTTAGGTTTTCTAAGTCATAAATTCCCAAATATTTTACCCCTCTTACATTTGTTCTAAGATAACTGATTGAGAATGTGCTTTCACAAAACAGATGAAAAGGAAGGCATAGAAAAGGAAGGCATGGGACTGTTAACAGGGTACCAGACTCAGGAGAAAATGCTTAAAAAATTGGAAGTACTATCTTATGGATAGAGAGACATGCGGATGGTATTTTGTCATTACAGTCCTGTGGTAAAATCTGACTCTTAAAAGTGGATGAACATATATTGTTTTCATTATAAAATGTTAAAAATAAAATAAAAGATCCCAAATTTGAGGATTAAAAAAATCATTTGATCATTTGATATAAATTATAATGTGTTTAGTTTAATATTTAGTAAATAGCTTCCACATCTAATGCTCTGTTTCAGAATTTATAGAATAAATAAAATGTAAAATACATAATATATACTTGCTACATGTGATTTGGAATAGTCTAATAAAGTTGCAGCAGGATTTGGACACTGAAGTGAGGAAGGAAAATATAGAACCTATTGGTAAAATGGAATTGAAACAAAGATAGCTCAATATACAGTTCTCAGGATAAAAGTAAATAGAGATGAATGTGAAAATGAGGTGAAATTAATACATTCTGATTAAATTGGTCCAAGTATGATGTTATTGGCTAAAAAGGAAAACACCATTATGGTTTAAATAAGGGAAGTGGCAGAAGATATTGAGGAGAGAGACATTGTGAGAAAAACAAAAATTCATGTTTCAGGAATGCTAGCAAACATGGTTGATAAAATGATTGGAAAGGAGAAAATGAACTCAATCTGTGTGCTTCATGAAAATTTTGAGCAGGGTAGGATGTATAGATGATAGATAGGTAGATAGATGATAGATATAAGATATATAAGATATAAGATATAAGAGATATAAGATAAGATAGATATAAGAGAATGTATATATGGCAAATAAATTGTGTGTAATAGGCAAAACTAAGGCTTTGAATAATAACAATGCATCTATGAGAAGAGTAAGTTACCATGTCACTAATAGGAATTCTATTAAACATACCATTAGCCTACCACCAGTTACTTCTGTAATTGAAGAGACACTATTATAGCATCAAATTAAAATATTTTTTCTGATAAAAAACAGTTTATGATTTATAGTTGGTCAATAGCTTCTAAGTTAAATGCATAATGTACAGAGTTTACATAAGTTGTTATAAGAGTGTATCTTAAGAATAGGTAGAAATTTAGTTAGGTTTAAAGCAATATAGGAATGAATAAAAATCTGTATTACTTACATCAGGGTGAATGAGCTCTGATCATACAGCAGCTTTTGCATTATAATTAGAGGGCTACACTTAAATAGTTTTCATTTACTGCCTGAGCTGAGTGCAGTGCATTGGTGGATTTATCACTGTAAATGGACTTAACTGAGTGTCAAGGAGATTTTCATATATACGATAGTTAACATTTTGAAAATTTAATTAAACAAATGTAAATATAGTATAGATAGATTTACTCAGTGAGATAGAAACAATATCAGAAGTTGTATACATATATTACTATTAATTATTATTATTAATATTTTAATTTCTTTATGAAGATACACAAATAATTTTGAAACAAACTTTTATTTATTATGCTACCCACAAATAGAATTAGGTAAAAATAAAAACTGGGGGAGTCAATATTATTTGTAAAAGCAAAAGAAATTTGCAAATAAGTTCTATGAGAAATGCCAAATGACACAGAACTAATATTATTGTTTAATTTCCTGCATTTTATATGGTATTTCTAAGTTTTCAAGGATTCCTCATATATGATATACAGTCTCACAGAAGTCTTCTAAGAGTACTAATCTATGTGCAAATAAATGAAAATTTCTGATCCTTGTCATAAGCATCAAAAATACCTATTAAAGCAAAACGAATAAAGATTCAGGAAGCATAAATACTCACTAACACAATGTGATTATTGAAAATTGATAGAATAAGTTTTAGCCTTTGGCCCAGTTACTTTGCCAAAAGCTTGGTTATTAATCAAACCAAGTATGAAAGGTGTGTGGAGTTCAGCCAGATAATTTATTAGCTCTTCAATTGAGCCATCAGTCCGTTCAAAGGCTAATTAGACCAATCCGTGAATGTATCAATCCCATAATTACTCAGACTAATTATATTAATCATCTAAAATATGTTCATGAGAAACAGCTAATGTATAACCTTGTGATTTTTCAATGACCTTAGTTCAACTAGGAAATGGTATGCATGTAGGATTCACTAAGTGTGGCTTATGATAAACAGACACAATAGGAATTTTAAAGTGGATGTATAGATAAGTGGGTACGAAATTAGTGAGATAACATGATTTCAAAAATCTTCAGTTATCAGGGACTTAGCCTAAGGAAAGAGTATTGAATACAGCTTCATGTGGAAAGACTGACTGAATAAGTAATTTCTTCCTTCAGGACTCGGGGTACGTGAATGGCTATGCACATGTGTGTGCATGACTGCGTCCGAGCAATCTGTATATGCATGTGGATAATTATAATTATCAGAAATATATATGAAATTCAGATGTACTCAATAAATTTAAAATGCCTACTATACAACAGGCATTAAATGTTAGATGGTTGTAAAACTACGGTTAAAATAAAAAAAAAAGAACATCCTTTTCACTCGAGGAGCACTTGTTTGCTTGAAGACAGGAACAGATAAACATGTAATAATAATTAAATTCAGAAACATTTAAATATCTTGCTTGTACTCACATATTAAGGCAATATTCATTAACATTGAAGGAATATTTGTCATTGGGCTGACTCTTAATACCCACAGACAGGCAGTTCAGAAAGGGCAGACTGCAGCCCCTGGGGCACTAACCGAAACTGCTCTGCCACTTAAGCTGTAGGAGCCAGAAAAGCTAATGGTACTTGAAGCATTATTGGCAGATAGAGACATTGTTTGGAGCCATTGGCAAGTCCCAATAGGTGAAACGCATCTCAAATCCTTTACGGTTTTGGAGTAAAGCCCAGAGATTGTATGTGGATAACTAGTGTCCTTTTTTGAGCAATGGCTTTTGGCTTTTGGGGCCTTTAGTAGAGACTAAATGTTTAATTATAGGCCACCAAACTACCATGAAAACTAAGCTGTCCATCATGAAGTAGAATTTTCTGACGTACCAAGGCATGAAGTTGGGCATATATGACAGCACTCCACTATCAAATGGAAGTGCTATATATGTGATGGGACTTGAACAAGTACAGACCAGAAAAGTAAGCTGCATAAAGAAGTAGCTCAAATGCCCATGGCCCCTATTACTGATATTTCACCTTCTTGAGTCCAGTGTAGACACTACTGCACAATATGAAAGTACTACTCAAAAGTTGACAGCAGTAACACTGTAGTCTCTTTTTAGGGGCATCTCCGAAGGACAGTTGGGAAGGGAAAATCCTGCAATTTCTGTCAGTGAAAGAAACTGTGTTCAGTTTTGCCTAGAAAGAGAGATGCCAAATGGCTGAGTCAGTACCAATTCATGAGATATGGCCAATGGTTTGGCTGAATGGACAGAGATTTAGAAAATACAGAATTTGAAAATTGATGAAAATATTCTTGGGGAAGGTATGGGTATAAATCAATAAACCTTTTTGGGCACAGGATATGAAGATAGTTGTGTTCTATGTGAATTAGCAAAAAAAGAAAATAATAATAAGATGAGTTTATCAGAGGGGTATTTTGATATACAAATGAACAAAAAGGTCTATTTTGTGGATACCTATTAGTATCTTCTGTAACCATTTCTGTCATTGCCCAGTGACTCGTGAACAATGTCCCTATGGTGGCAAGGATGGAAATTTGGCATGGGCTTAGCAATTTTGACTTCCATTCATCAAGGCTGTCCTGGCAACTGTTAAACGTCCAATATTCCAGTAATAGAGACTGGCCTCAGTCCTCATATGGCAGTTTTGCTGGGATGATTCGCCAGGTACCTGGTGGCAGGTTGACTATGTTAGAGAACTTTCTATATGGGATGGATAAGACCTTGTTTTTACTAGAATATAACTTTCTCTGGAAATGTATTTGCCTTCCTTGCCCACCATGCTCCCATCCAAACTACCATGCCTGCCATGTCCACTATCCTGGTATCCCATGCAGTATTGGGCCCATGCTCATGGCATTTAATCTTACCATGTTCCCACCTATCCTGAAGCATCTGGCTTGCTGGAATGGGAAAAAATGGCCTTCTGAAGTCTTAGTCATGATATTGGCTAGGTAGCAAGACCTTGCATGCCAGAAATAATATCCTCCAGAATGTAGTAAATTCTCTAAACCAGCATCCAGTACATGATGCTGTTTCTCCCATCACCAGGATTCATGGGTTAAGAATTAAGGGCTGGTAAAGGAAATGGTATTACTTAGTATCACTCCTGGTGTTCAGCTGACAAAATTCTGTCTCTTGTCTCTATGACTTCAGCCTCTATTGGTTAGAGAATTAAGTTGAAAAAAAAAAAAAAAGCAAAAACGATTTAATTGAACTGAAAATTGTGACTGCCACCTGGTCATTTTAGTCTCTTCATGCCTCCGAAAAGGCAGACAAAGAAAGTGGTTACTGTACTGGTTAGTGTGGTTGATAATTACTACAAAGAGAAAATAGGGTTTTTGCTGTACATTTGATAGAACTAAGATTAGTTTGGAATACAGGAAATCCCTAAAGATGTCTCTAATTATGACTATGTCCTGTGATTAAAGTCAAGGGAAACTACAAAAACATAATTCAGGCATGATTGCTAATCATCCAGATATTTCAGAAATCAAGGTTTGGGTCACTTCATCAGGCAGAGAACCATAACCAATTGAGATATTCGCTTAAGACAGAGAATATATGAAATGGGTAATTGAAGAAGATAGCTGTAAATAACAGATGTGCCCAAAAAAGAGTTGCAGAATGAGGACTGAAATATTTATAATTTGTTCTTTCTTGTCTTTATATGAATGTGTTTGCAATCTATCTCTGTCTTTTTTTTTTCTATCTCTGGCTTATCTTGATTTAGATCTAGATCAATCTAGATACCTGTATCTATCTATCATCTATCTATCTATCTATCTGTTTATATTTTTTTCCTGTGTTCTCTCTGGTATCCCCTTATTATCTAATATGAGAAGTGTTATTATTAATAGTTAACTTTATATCTCAGTATTAAAATTATAGTACATTAAAAAGAAGACATCTAAGGACTTTGTATCTTTATAGGGGAAATGCTGTGGTGTTCTGGGTTGTGCATGGAGTAGTTTTATTATGTTATCCAGGAGTATCACTTGCTTATCTTTGTTTGGAGCCTAAATATATGAGGATATATGTATGAATGGCAAATTACCAAAGTGTGAAATGTGGAGCTTTTTGATGAACCAACTTGACTTGGCTGACCTGCATCTTCCAGAATTCTTTTTCTAGTATATTTCTACATAGGTTTGGCTACACAAATATATTATTGTGAGAATTCAAGGAGGTTCAAACCTACTTTTGTTGAGTACATGCACCTCCCAATTATTCAATCACACACGAACTAGGAGCTACTGTAAAGAGACTTTGCGGCTGCAATTATCATAGGAAAACAGATGATGAATTCCTTGTTTGGATTTGTTTTGATGAAATTGACTATGAAGCTATGTGACAATGCTTTTAACCTTTAGTTTACCACTTTACCTGACACTTTAGTCATTCCTTGACATGCCTGCATCTCTTATTCACACTTCAAGGATGAAGACCAGAATGAAGACATAGAACAGCACTACCACAGAATAATAATTCAAAAATATGTGAGTTGATTTAATGTATGGTTGTGTTACAACCTTATCCTAATAACTGTGTCCGTAAACCATATCAGAGACAGAAGGCAAGTTGAGGTTTTTACATATGTAAAGCTCAAACAGATTGAAAGTATACCAATTTAAGACAATTATTTAAATAGCAACCTTTCTGATTGCTTTTGAAATCTTTTTGAAAGCAAAATTTCCTATTAATCTCATTAGGAAATTATCACGACAACCACATGATTTTTGTATTTTTTTCTTTCCTTGTTTCTTTCTAAATTACATTTTGGTATATTATGACTTTCTTGCACTCAAAATACACTCACACATATACACACAAATATGTATGAAGAAACATATTCAATGATGCCTGACTAGAAGTGCCTGATATACCACTCTTCCCACTAAATTATAATATGGGTGAAATAAAGGATAAAAATTACAGTGACCTCAAAAGCTACCTTTATACTAAGTTATTTTCTGCAATTGAGAGGATATTTTGCAAACTCAGAAAATCAATGTCAAATAAAAAAAGGTAATAGGTAACCTACATATTCTTTGCCAGGGGAAACAAGTATAACTGATGATATTATAATAAATGCCAGGAAATTTTTGGGATAGGAGGAGTGAAATTTGAAAAATTATATATAACATGAGGGAAAAATAAAAGATAGTATTGAATTTTATAATAACTTATTATTATTTTTATACTTTAATGTTTATTTATTTTTGAGAGAGAGAGAGAGAGGCAGAGGGAGAGGGAGACAGAGAATCCCAATCAGGCTCCATGCTGTCAGCACAGAACCTGATACGGGGCTCGAACTCACGATCACGACCTGAGCTGAAATCAAGAGTCGAATACTTAATGAAACTGAGCCACCCAGGTGTCCCTGATTTTTATAATAAATTACTTAAAAAATACACCATAAAGAAAATTTGCAGTGTAATTAAACCTAGTCATAGGTAGAATTGAAATCCCTTCATATCACTTTGCTTAGAAAAATTAAAATTTATTTATATATTATGAAATAAAAATACAGTAAATATATATGTATGTGTATATTTTTCAGAACTGAAATTGGAGAATAATGCCTAAATTGACAATTATAACACTGACTACATTATTAACTAATTATAAATTTATATATGTTTTTATCACTCATTAATATATTATATATACTTAAAAGTATATTTGAAAATAAATGGACATTTAATTACACTAAATTGGTGTTTTGATGTATCAATGAGAACACATAGACTTCTGCCTCTGGAACGTTTGTTTCCAGTGTCCCTTCAAATAATGTTACATTTTCGGGGGGCCTGGGCAGCTTAGTACTAGGTGTTATTGCCCATCCAATTCATCAACCAAAGGACTGAACTACTGTGGATCTGACCATAAAAGGGCATAAAGTTCATAGACTTAATTATTACAACCAGTATGTGCTCTATTTTAATTTTCTAGCAGAGTAACTCTGGGTCATACATGCAAGGAACTGACTTCAGTTCATGCCCTTGAAAAGGTTGCCACCTGAGTTTAAATTTGAAAACATTAGCTTTGACCATTATGGGAACACTCTCCGTAGTCATATGTACTAATTTGACCAGTTTCTATTAAAATCATTAAGACATGGTTTAACACAGAGCTAAGTTGCTTGCGATTGTCATGACACCATGTTTAAGAGCTTTTCTTTCACATCAAAATTTTCATTGACATCACCAAATGATAGAGCTAATTGGATGGTGCTATAGATATATCTGAGCTCTTCAGCTGCAATAGAAAGTGCCATAAATGATTTAACTTTTTCATACAATTTGTCCTGTGAGTTGTCAGCCTTACCTTCATTACATTATACTCATTTTGGTTACGGTTATGTGAGGCTAAATTTCCTCCTACATTCAGAAGATATTCTCTTATAAACTCTCCTTTCTAAAAAAAAAAAAAAAAAAAAAAAGTCTTAATGAAGAATTTGAAGAGTTTTATGAAGAGACAAGAGAGGGTAGTTTTCCCTTCATTATGTATATTGTGTAGGAGGCAAATTATACTCAGAGACTGTTTGTCTTTGCTACGATTTATTTTATTCATTATTTTTTAAAAGTTGTTTTTTTAATGTTTATTTTTTTGAGAGAGAGAGACAGAGTGCAAGCAGGGGAGGAGCCAAAGCAGAGGCTTAACCAACTGAGCCACCCATGTGCCCCTGCCACAGTTTATTTAAACACAGATCCACTGTGGGAAATTCATAAGCCCAAATTTTACAGGATGTTTCATGTTAACTAATAAAGAAATTGTTGAAAACGGACCTCTGTGTTTGGAGCCAAGATATAACATGAAGGCAGAGTTTGGGGTAAGGAGGAATGATAGTTTTATTGTTTTGCCAGGCAAAGTATAGCAGCCTATGGCTTTCCAAGAATTGCATGCTCACCTGGAGAAAGCGGCTGGGGTGGTTTATGGGGAAATAACAGGATCAAGCCAGTTTCAACAGGAACTGTGTTTGTGCTGCCAGCAGCTTTTTCAGGGTGGTACTGGATTCCTGAAACAAAAGGCTAAAAAGGGAGAAGGGGAGATTTGCAGAAATGAGGAAAAAGTTTCCTTTAAAATCCAGCTTTGCTAAAGCATTAGTGCAGCCATTTTGATTTTGTTCAACGTTATGCTGTTAAGCGGTTTCAAAATAACATACTCCAAACCAGTGTTAGATTAATCACACCACTGTTTCAGGCAAGGGGGGAACAAAAGGAATAAAGTCCAAATTTAGTGGAGATGTAGCCTTATAGGAATTGGTACTAACAGTAGCCCCCACATCCTCTCTCTCTCTCAACATGAAAATGGGGTCATTTTATGTTTAGGTTACCTTCTAAAATAAAACCTCCACCATGGAGGCACCTAGCTGGCTTAGTGGGTAGAGCCTGGGACTCTTGATCTGGGATTGTGAGTTTGAACCCAATGTTGGGTGTAGATATTAAAAATAAGATCTTTAAAATAAAACCTGTACCATTTAGCCAGAATATGTTCAATATTTTTAACATAAACTTTCTTTCACTTGTCCAGATGGTTTCATATTGAAACCATTCCTTTGTTCCAATCTCAGCAACTATCAGTATATTCAACGCACTTGGAAAATGTTTAAGTTTTCTTATTATTCAATAGTTTGTGTTAGGGCCACTCAAAGTATATTTGTAGGTATTAAAGGACATGGAAGCCTTGACCCAAGGCTTAGAAATTTCCAGAATTCTCTAGTGACAAGATTGATTAAAAGATATCACATTTACAGAGATGCAACAGCCTTATTTATACATCATAATAGCCCTAAAAAGCAAATGATTTTTCCTGTTTTACAGATGAAAAACTGCAAATTAAAAGAAATTAAGTAGCCTACCTTTGTGAAGCGATCAATAAATAACATTGCTGAGATTTTAATCTAGCTGTATTTTGAAGATTGCTATTTTCTCTGATTGTTTGAAGTTTAGCTGATTCAGAGCTGATGCCTAACTACCAGTGCAAAAGTAAAAGATTGATGTTGCTAGAGCACATTGCTAGGGAAGGAGGGCACCGGTGTTGATAGGCAAGATGATCTTTGAGGGGCAGCTGCAGGGCTTTCTCCACTGCCAGGAAAGGTGTCCTCTTTACCAAGTGGGAGCTAATTGCCCCAAGATAATGGAGGAAATTCGGGCAGGGAAAGATACTTTATGTTGAGTCGACAGTTGACTATAGTTCAGAAGGTCGGAGAAAATATACATTCAGGAACCCCAATAAACTGGTATTTAATGCTCTGAGGCAAAAAAAAAGTTTCATTAATTGCTTATACAATAAGATGAAATTTTCTTCATTTTATATTTACTTATACTCAATAGTGTAAATGTAAGATATGATAAGGTGTTATTAGTTTTGAAATTATCACCTTAGGAGAAAAAAATTGTGCTAATGGATGTATTCATCAAGAATAAGATTACCAGAACTTGAAGAAAATAAAAATAAAGTAAAATATTATTTCAATAATATTTTGTGAACTTTCTCTAAATGCATTTGCCTATTAACTTCTTCTATTTACTCTGCCCTTAGAGAAAATAAGTTGAGTGAGTGGGCAGGAGTTTAGTGAATGGTAATTAGAGTTGGAAGTCAGAACAAAAACACAAGAGGGGGAAATATGATTTATGAATATGTACATTATTGCACCCTTTAGATTATTTTACTTATTCCTCAATATAGTCCATTATAAATAGATAAGGAAAGTAAGATTCAGAAAGGCTATATAAACTTTTTAAATGTTATTGTCTTAGTTTGTTAAGGCTGCCATAACAGAAATGCCACAGACTGGGTGGTTTAAGCAACAAATTTCTCACATTCTGGAGGCTGAAAGTTCAAGATCAAGATGTCTGCAGGGTTGGTTTTTCCCAAACTCTCTCTCCTTGGCTTGAAGATGCTTTCTTCTCATTATGTCCTCCCATGGCCTTTTCTCTGTATGCAAATGTTCCTAGTGTCTCTTCCTCTTCTTAGCAGTCATATTGGATTAGAGCCTACCCATGTGACCTCATTTAATTTTAATTACTTATTTAATTGCAAAAGGCCCTATGGTGAAATATAGTCAGATTCTAAGGTATTGGGGGTTAGGACTTCAATAAAATAATGCATAGGATAACACAATTAAGCCTATAATCTCTCATGTAGCTATTAAATAATAAGACTTGGGCATGCCTGGGTGGCTCAGTCAGTTAAGTGTCCAACTCTTGGTTTCAGCTCAGGTCATGATCTCCTGGTTCCTAAGATGGAGACTTGAGATTCTGTCTCTCCCTCTCTCTCTCTGCCCCTTTCCCCCTCTCTCAAAATAAATAAACAAATAGCAAAATATAATAATAAAACTGGGATTTACTTCCTCTCAGACACCAAAACATATGCTTCTTCCACTATACCACATAATATTTGAAATCCAAACTAGGCCTGAGACTAAAGATAGAGGTAGGAGGAGTATACAATGAGAGGAGGAGAAATCATTCAAAGAGGAAGAGGAAGATATACAATTTTTATACATAAATTAGTGTTCTCTTCACCGTGGGTTAAATTGCCTATATTCCACTGTTTAATTAAAATATAAATGCTTCTTGCTGGAGCGCCTGGGTGGCTCAGTTGGTTAAGCCTCCAACTCTTGATTTTGGCTCGGGTATGATCTCATGGGTTTGTGAGTTTGAGCCCATGTCAGGTTCTGTGCTGACAGTGTAGAGCCTGCTTGGGATTCTCTCCCTCCCTCTCTCTCTCTCTGCCTCTCTCTCTCTCTCTCAAAATAAATAAATAAACTTTAAAAAATAAGTAAAAAATTAATAAAATATAAATGCTTCTTGCAAAAATCCCTTGTCTTTCTTCTGAGAAAGAAAAAAAAAAGTATATATATGCAGCACCAGTGTAAAAGATTGCAAAATTGACCATCATAATTAAGCTATAGTGATGCTGAACTTCTCTTCATTCATAAAGATAATTTTAACGTTTATTTATTTTTGGGACAGAGAGAGACAGAGCATGAACGGGGGAGGGGCAGAGAGAGAGGGAGACACAGAATCGGAAACAGGCTCCAGGCTCTGAGCCATCAGCCCAGAGTCTGACGCGGGGCTTGAACTCACAGGCCGCGAGATCGTGACCTGGCTGAATTCGGACGCTTAACCGACTGCGCCACCCAGGAGCCCCTATAAAGATAATTTTAAATATTTAGAGCAAATTAAAAATTTGTAATAAGACAAATCCTTATCAAAACTGTAAGATGTGCTCTGGGCCTCCAATATCCTCATCTTTTTTTTTCTTTTCATGCCTTCATGACATTACTTCTTTTATTTCTCTGCACAGTGGATTCATCTTTATGCTTTAACCTTTAAGATAATATCTGCAACTGTTTACACTAAACAGCACATGATGAAAACTGGCCTTAAAAATATATATTATAAAATATAAAATATTATATATTATATATAATAATAAAATAATAAACTTATTTTATATATTATTAAATACATTACATATAATAATAAATGATAAGGAATAAAGACATAAATAATATATAATATTTCAATGAATATAGACCTAAAGGAAAAATTCTGGTTTTGTCCAGTAGATAAGAGTAGGTATTTTGAGAAACATGAGATTTTAGTAAATTCCTGATGTTACATAAAGCTAAAAATAAATTTTAACATCTGTGTTCAATGGTCTTTTCCTCTTTAGGACATGTAAAGAACTACAGATTTAGATGTAGATATGGAGATAGTGTGACAAAGGGGTGTCTGGGTGGTTCAGTTGGGTTAAATACCCAGCTCTTGATTTTGGCTCAGGTCATGATCTCACTGTCATGAGATTGAGCCCTGCTTTGAGCTACACACTGGTGCATGGAGCCTGCTTAATATTCTCTCCTTCTCTTTCTCTGTGTGTCTTCTTCTCTCTCTCTCTCTCTCTCTCTCTCTCTCTCTCTCTCCTTTAGCCACCCCCTGCTTGTGCACACGTGCTCTCTCTCTCAAAAAAGAAAGAAAGAAAGAAAGAAAGAAAGAAAGAAAGAAATGGTGAGACATACATTTATATTCTTTCTTAGGATATATAGATACATTCATCCATGTATCTATATATCTTATAGGAGCTGCTTTTATTAAAGATGAGGATTGTATGGTTAACTTTAAATAGAGTTTTCTACTTTTGATGACATAATCTTCCATGCATAGAACTAGTGTGGCTTTAATTAGAAAATTTTTAAAACGTTAAAAAATTAAAAAAAAAAAAAAGGGGGGGGCGGGGGAAGGTGCCTGGGTGGCTCAGTCAGTTAAGTGTCTGACTTCAGCTCGGGTCATGATCTCATAGTTTGTGAGTTCAAGCCCCACGTTGGGCTCTGTGCTGACAGCTCAGAGCCTGGAACCTGCTTCGAATTCTGGGTCTTCCTCTCTCGCTGCCCCTCCCCTGCTTATGCTCTGTCTCTGTCTCAAAAATAAATAAAAACATTAAAAAATTAAAAAAAAAAGAAAATTTTTGCACAACTTCATTGCTCAGGAAATGAAGTGACATGAGGGACCTATTCAGTAACATAACACTAAATAACAGACAACTGAAACAAAGTGAACACCCTTAGAATAATCAATATTTTTTAACTGAACAGCAATAACAAGAAAAAATTGCCAAAAGTCCTTCTCTAAAGATAGAAAAATCTACCTAATAGCATCCCTCCATTTTTCTGAGAAATTTAATACTCCCAATAGTGAAGTAAGAAGTATTTTCTTTTGGCTAGAAGCCTAAAAAAATGTATTCCACAAAATAGATTCAGGTAATTTTTATTTTTAATTTCTCCAGTTGTGCAGCCTTTCCATCAGTATTCTGGTTGGTTTTTCAAATTCTTCTCATATTGGTCTTGCTTTTTGAGATGAAAAAATTTGCGAAGCCTGAAACAGATGCAGTTCATTAGCACTGAATTTGTTTTGTTTAGAAATGTTACCTATGCTCTTATCTGAGAGAGAAGAGAACCCAAACACTATATATGTAGCAATATACAGTTCTTGTTTTAGTACAACTGAAGTTGCAGTCCTAACCTAGACATACAAATAGCCCTGGTGTATTTTCAATGCTTTTGATGTTTATAACTAATTTATTATTACATTTTTTAATTAACCTTATTTTTAAGGGACTCAATTTTAATTTTTTTTTTCCAACGTTTATTTATTTTGGGACAGAGAGAGACAGAGCATGAACGGGGGAGGGGCAGAGAGAGAGGGAGACACAGAATCGGCAACAGGCTCCAGGCTCCGAGCCATCAGCCCAGAGCCCGACGCGGGGCTCGAACTCGCGGACCGCGAGATCGTGACCTGGCTGAAGTCGGACGCTTAACCGACTGCGCCACCCAGGCGCCCCGGGACTCAATTTTATATAGCATCTGTTTCATACACCTTTAATTGAAAACTATATGTGCTTTTGTAACTGACCTAATGTGAGTTTATTCCCCAGTGAGCCCCAGATAGAAACTATACCAGGTGAAGTTGTCACACAAGGTAGGCTTTGTCTGCAGCAAATGAAGACATCACAGGGAATAACTTCCAAAGCTGTGACTCCAAGCAAGAGGTAATGGGTGCCTTTTATTTAAGGTTAGGATGAATATTTAGATAGGGGAACCTTGTCATCACGTATAGAGGCAGGTGTAAGATTGCACAGCAGCTTTAATTAACATGTCCATATATATATTGTATGTTATGGAAATAAGGCTTGTGCTCCCCTTTGGATGGAGATTTTAGTATTAAAATCAGGTAAAGGTAATAGTTGGCCATTCCAGAGGTCACTCCATGGTCCATCTGGGCAGGTGTGAGTCCAGGGTTTAGCTCAAACTGGTCTGAGTGGTCTGGGACACCAGGGCTCCTCCAGACAGTTGTTATTGATTGAGGGGTAGTTTTGGTTTCCATCACTGAGATGTTATGCCCTTAGGGTCTTTTGCTTAAGTTAAGAGATAAGCTGGAAAGAAGAATTTAAGAAAAAATGTGGGACAAAGTTTGGTGACTATAAGCAGGAAGTTGTTAAAGATCAGGTCTTGGAGTCCAGCTGGTGATACTTTTTTTTTTTTTTTTTGATTTAGAAAACAAATATTTAGAACCAAAAAAAATGAAATTTCATGTCATCCAATTAGATATCACTTCCTCCCAAAGATATGCCCTAGGTGCTGTGTGTTCTTGTAGTCCTTTTTCTGTGTGTTTCCATGAGTAACTAAAATGCCGTTTATGTTCATAAATGTCATCATGCTATACACAACTATTGTTACTCTGCCTCCCTTTAAGTGGTAATAACACTAATTACACATTTAGTGTGTTATCTTAAAAAAAAAAAAAAGTAGAACTACATGGTATTGAAATTAAGATGTTCTGATGTTGCAAAATGCAGGAAAAGCAAGGCCTAAGGAAAGGATTCTGGAGATTCAGAGCTCCAGGGACCCCGCCCTGGAGGCTGGGTCTGGGTAATTGCCCCAAGCAGTGAGGAATAATACCTATCCCTAAAAGAGCAGTTCTTGCTATGGAGATCAGACATCAGGGGAAGAAGATGAGACCCATACCTTTTTCTTGAGTTTATTCAATGAAGGCTGTCTTTATACAGGGCCCATTGATTTGAAAGCCTTCTACAAAGTTGTAGGCACTGACTTCTTATCTTTTGTTTTTGCTAATTTTGCTTACTTTTCTGTTAATGCCAAAAAATGTCAAGGAAACAGTCTCAACCAATAAGCACAGGATGATAAAATGTGCTCTTCTTTCTTCCCAGCCCTCTTTCCTTCCATTTGAGAACATTATTCCATAATTTCTACAAGTAAAGATTCACTTGAGTTGATAGCGAGTCCTGAGTATTCATACAATTAAATGAATACATTTAATTCAAACCATTTAAATTCAAACCATTTCTGATTAAGTAATGCACTCTATTTTAAACATGGTATTTTTTTATTAAATTATCACAAATTCAGTTAGGATAACTTAAAGAAAAGAGAGTAAAAAGGACTAAAGATGATGAAGAAGACACTAGCTGCCTCCATAGGCTGTAGGTTTAACTGACAAAGCAAAAAGTTAATCAATTGCTCCCACGGGGCTCTCCAATCAGATGAGGGGCCACCAAATGTAGGTGTGCCAAATGGGTGGGGGGCCAGCAGCACAATGGTGACAGAATTCACTGAAGGCAGAAGAAAAGAGATAGAAGTTTACTGAATACACTGCAAGTGTGCAGCAAGCTGGACGGCAAAGGACAGACTGTCAGCGACAAGGAAGTGGTGAGAGTGTTGTAGGATTTCTTCTTACCTCAATACCCAGGATTTGTTGTCTAGCAGCTTCAAAGAAGGAAGAGGTGGACACAAAATGAGCAGTAGGCAAAAGTTTATTAGAATCAGAAAAGAAGAATAGTAGGAAAGCTCTCTTTACAGAGAGGGGACATTCGAAAGTGAATGCCCTAAGACTATAGACAAGGGTCCTTTCGAAGGTTCTGGCCAGCCCTTCCCCTCCCCTTCCCCCTTGACCCTTCTCAGGTTCTACCCTTATTGGCTTGATAACTCTAGGTGCTGGGTTGTCCATTCCTGATTGGCTTATTGCCGTTGTATGAGGGGTGGCCTATGGCCATACTTAAGTCTTTTGTCAAATTCATGAGGGAAACCTGAGGGGGCATAGGTGGGGTCTGTTACATTCTTAAGAGGAACCTTACACCTGAGGGGGTTTGCTGTGGTCAGACACTCCCAGCATTGTTCCAAAATAGGTATTTTCCTCCACCCAAGGACCTCGGGTCCTAATCTTTCCCACTCTGCCTACTGAATCCTATCTTCTCCTATCATAAGGGGCCACAGTTATAGGGCAGAGGGAGGGAGTATGGGGACATATGGAATTTTCCCTTTTTTGGTAATCTTAGAAACTGTGCCTGGTTAATTGATCAGTTAGGGCCTATGGCTGTTTCAAGGTGGGTTGCTTAATGCACCTATTTGCAGTCAGCCCCGTGGTCACTGGGACCCCTTTTGCCTTGCTCAAGTTTCCATCGCCCAAGCCTGTGGCCTAAAAGCAGCCTCTACAGCTTCCAGGAATGCAATGATGAATTTCAAACACTCTTTCCCATTCATCATATGCTATGGGAAATTATCCAGTAGTGATTCAATGTGAATATTCCACTAGGGGACATATCAGATGAGTTCTGAAACATATAAGCATTCTGAGAATATTTAGCAGAATAAAATCCCAAATTATCACTGCACATAAACACAATTCTTCATGTTGAGACAGGGAAACTGAAGGGACCCCACGAAGAAAGCTCTTTTTTTCTTTGTTCCTTTTCCTGCTTCTGATCTTGCTAGGATCTGTATCCCCCTGCCTAACACATGCCTTATAGAACAGATAATGTATGTCCTCCTTGTAAAGGTCAAGGAGTTAAGGATTTCTTTGGTGTCTTCCAGAACAAGAGACAACATCTAAGAAGTGACCCAACAGAGTCCTCACGAAGGTTTTCTAAGACCAGCTCATCAAGATCCCTGGTTCCAGGGCATAAGTGACTTATGGAGAACATCTAAACACTTGCGTTTGTTCCTGGATTACTGAAAAGACACAAGCACCAGACCACAATCCTCGATAAAAACCCCAGGCCCCAAGCAAACATTAAGACTCACTCTCCTTTCCTTTCCTAGTCTCCTGGACAATTTGTATCTACACCCTCACTCTTCCTTTAATAAATTCTGCTCTCACTTCCTCTCAGCTTGCATTTGATTTCTATCCTGAATGAAGCCAGAGACCCTCTTGGCTGGTCCCACAGGATCCCATCGCGTTGCCAGACCCAGCCAGCCTGCATCAATGTCTTTAAAACATTCTCTTCGGGGCGCCTGGGTGGCTCAGTCGGTTGAGCATCCGACTTCGGCTCAGGTCATGATCTTGCGGCTCGTGGATTCGAGCCCCGCATCGGGCTCTGTGCTGACAGCTCTGAGCCTGGAGCCTGCTTCAGTTTCTGTGCCTCCCTCTCTCTCTGCCCCAACCCACTCGCTTTCTGTCTCTGTCTCTCTCAAAAATAAATAAACATTAAAAAAAAAGTTCTCTTCAAATATGTATGTCTTTCTACGATAAAATAATTTGTTTTGCTATTTACCTCATGCTACAATATTTTGCTGTCTGTGGTAAATTATAAGTCCTCCTTTCAAATGTACAAGTCTGGAGTCACAGCAAGAGCAAGCTATACCTTACTGAGCTCTTTGAAGACATAGAAAGCTTTGAAATGAAAAAAAGATGTCTAGAGAAATGTCCTGATAAAGCAACAATGAAAAGGTCATGCCATTTCTCATGCAGCATTTGTCTTACTTAATAAGAGCTGTATACCAAAATTAGTTTCAATTACTGATAATTAGAAACATTATATTTAGAGAGGAAATCAGAATTACCTTAACACTAGATTAATCACACTGGTGTAAATTTTTTATCAAAATGACATCCCTTTGATACTAGCATTCAGATTTATTCTCAAAGCTTTTTAACTTTTCCTAAAGATCAAGGGCATAGAGTTTCCCGGTTTCTATTTTATTGTAACTTGAGGCCAGTTTTTAACTATTATTACTTTAAGAATCATGGCTTATGTCTGCAGGCTGGAATAAGAACAGATCATAAGCATACCAGAACGCCAATTTAAATGAATACATGCAGAATATAAGCATAGAGCTTACCATAAAAATAGTAGGGTATTTATTGAAATATGTCAACCCATTTCTTTCAAGGATAAAATGTCTAAATTTTAAGTTGTATGACAGAGAAAAACAGAATGGAAAAGCCATCACCTGTTTCCCATTGAACCTCCTTGCAAGAGTTAATTTAAATATCATAATGTGCAGCTGAAAGACAGCTAACATGGCAATGACATTCTTATTTCTGCTGAGGACTTATTTTGAGGAATATTGCCGCCAACCTAAAACAACTTCAAACAATCAATCAGAGAAAATAGCAATCTTCAAAATACAGCTAGATTAAAATCTCAGCAATGTTATTTATTGATCGCTTCACAAAGGTAGGCTACTTAATTTCTTTTAATTTGCAGTTTTTCATCTGTAAAACAGGAAAAATCATTTGCTTTTTAGGGCTATTGTGATGTATAAATAAGGCTGTTGCATCTCTGTAAATGTGATATCTTTTAATCAATCTTGTCACTAGAGAATTCTGGAAATTTCTAAGCCTTGGGTCAAGGCTTCCATGTCCTTTAATACCTACAAATATACTTTGAGTGGCCCTAACACAAACTATTGAATAATAAGAAAACTTAAACATTTTACAAGTGCGTTGAATATACTGATGACTGAGATTGGAGCAAAAGAGGAGTTGCAATATGAAACCATCTGGAGAAGTGAAAAAGTTTATGTTAAAAATATTGAACATCCTCTGGCTAAATGGTAGAGGTTTTATTTTATTTTATTTTTTAATGTTTATTTATTTGAGAGAGAGAGTGTGTGAGAGGGGGAGGAACAGAGAGAGAGGGAGACACAGAATCTGAAGCAGGCTCCAGGCTCTGAGCTGTCAGCAGAGAGTCCAATGAGGGGCTCCAACTCAAGAACCATGAGATCATGACCTGAGTCGAAGTCGGATGCTTAACTGACTGAGCCACCCAGGAGCCCTGATAGAGGTTTTATTTTAAAGATTTTATTTTTAAGTAATCTCTACACCCAACGTTGGGTAGAACTCACAACCCCAAGATCAAGAGTTCCATGCTCTACCCACTGAGCCAGCCAGATTCCCCCATGGGGTAAGTTTTATTTTAGAAGGTAACCTAAATATAAATTGAACCTATTTTCATGTTTATAGAGAGATGGGGATTCTATTAGAAGAAATTGATTTCCTAATGTTAGTTTTTATTAATTGATTTAACTAATTAATTATGTCTACTTAATGTGTATGTATATTTTCTCATCAAAAAAGATAAAGAATAAGAGCTTAAAATATTTATTATATAGTTAAACTTGTGTGATACATAAATATATTATTATATACTATTATTTTTTAATAAAATTAGAGATTCTTTACACTATTATGAGTTTCAGATATTTCTTACCTGTCCTCATCAATTGGCTTTCAATTGTTTTACAGATTTGATAGACATACATACACACACATCTATATCTAAATTTCTTTATCTCTCATTTTATCACCTATGTAATCATTAATTTATAAAATAAAAAACAAAGTTCTTAGTCATCTTAAAAAAATGAAAACTCTTCAGTATAAAATTTAACCTTGAAAGGTATTTTTTCTCTAGTGAACAAATGGCTTACAATACTCAAATATTATGCTGTTCTTATCCATTAGTCTCAAAAACATCTCAACCAAGGACAGACTTCAAGGGAGTTCTAACCTTTCAGTAATGCATGGCTCAGGTTATGAGTTCAATGGCATCATAAATACACCAGATTACAATAAAAAGCATGTAAAAAAACCTTATGACATTCATGTGGCTGTCTCATGAATTTATAATGTGTCAGAATATATGCTAAGTGAATTATTAAAATAAAGTACTTTTCAATGTATTGAGAGCACTTACTCGAACAGAAGAAAAAAAAAGTGTCCTTGCTAAAGAACTGTATGAGAATACATAAACTTAGTAGTATATGTATCCCAGAAAATGATGCATGATGAGATTTAACCAACACTCAAAAAAAGAATGAAATAATGCACACAAGATTAACATTGATTACAAAATATTACAAAATATTTTATAAATGTATAAAAGTACATTGCAGAATTAAATGTAAAATGTATTAACTTTATGTTATCTAAAATATAGTCAGTTCTTTAGTCAATATTTTATTTATCACTGAGGCTTTTATATCTTCCAGATAGTTTACTAGTTTCCAAGAAAGAGGGAAAAAATAGTGGATCTTCTATTCAAGATGTAAGAGTGTCATGATAGCACAGAGATGTGAAAAAAAAAATAAAGCAGTGTGATGAAAAGTGAAAAGGCTGATACATGCACAGGAAATTACATATTTACAGTGATTGCTATAATCACTGATAGAAAAAGGTGTACTTAAATATGTGAGGAAGAGTCAGGGGGCTTTTTCATAGGCTGAGTTCTTCACACTGGATGGCCAAGTTGACAAAACAGAAAAAAAAGTGTTTGCAAACGTATTGGGTAACTGAAGTAGTTCAGTGTTACTGGATCAAAAAGTGTGTGTGTATGTGTATGTGTGTGTGTGTGTTTACATGGGCACATGTGTATAAGATGTGGAAGGAAGAAAAAAAAGAGCTCTGACTGAATTGGTAGGCAATAAGGATAACAAAGAGTTTTTATGTGTGAATGACTTTAGAAACCATCTTATGGAAATCTAGGGGGCTACTGTACGTTTGAGACCACAGATCAACACGTTCAGAATTGTACTACAAATAGATACCTTCAGAAGCAGTGACAAGGTTGGACTGTAGGATAACAAGGTTTGAATAAGGAGAGAGAAAACATGTGGAGACTATTGAGGCAGACAGAAGACATGTGCTTAAATAATATTAACAATGGTTTAGATAAAGAAAAGAGTACTGACCTGAAATAAGGCACAAGTAATAAGGATTGGTGATTGGGTCTGGGGAATCAAAGAGAAAAGATATCTTCAGTAAATCAGTTTCCTGACTAAGGTGAATGAAAAGATAGTGAGTCCATTCACTAAGTTTGAGAATATAGGAAAGATAATTTATTTGGAAAACAGCTGCATTTGTGATGCAGATAGGGACATCACTAAAAATGTCCAGGAACAACTATTATGTAATATATATATATATATATATATATATTTATTTATATATATAATATTATGCATTAGTATACATGTCCAGGAGTTGAAGAGAATTCTGAAACAGAAAGATGGATTGCTGATATAAAGTATAGATTTACAATATAGATGAGAATTAAATGCTTTACATGGATGAGGGGCGTCTGGATGGCTCAGTCAGTTAAGCAACTGACTTCGGCTCAGGTGATGATCTCACAGTTTCGGTGAGTTTGAGCCCTGCATTGGTCTCTGTGGACCTTGGAGCCTGCTTCGGATTCTGTGTCTCCCTCTCTCTCTGCCTCTCCCTTGCCCATGCTCTGTCTCTCTCTCAAAAATAAATAAACATTAAAAAAAAATTTTAAATGCTCTACATGGATGAAATTTTCTAGAGGGAATGTATAGAAAATAGAAGATGGTCCACCAGGGAAAACCAAAATTTAGGAGTTAAGAGAAGAAAGATCAAGCCACAAGACATCCTGAGAATAACTAGCCATTAAAGTTGGAAATGATCTAGGAAATCATAGATTTATTGAAAAAAATTATATAAGGAGGAGAGATTTAATTTTTTTTAATGTTTACTTATTTTTGAGAGAGAGAGAGAGAGACAAAGGGGGAGAGACAGAGAGAGAGGGAGACACAGAATCTGAAGCAGGCTCCAGGCTCTGAGCTGTCAGCACAGAGTCCAACCCAGGCTTAAACTCATGAGCCTTGATGTCACCATGACCTCAGCTGACATCAGATGCTTAACTGACTGAGCCACCCAGGGTGCCCTTCCTTTTTAATTTTTTTTTTAATATTTAGGAAAGAGAAATCTAAAAGATGCATCAGTCAATACAACTGAGCAGAGAGAATGATTTAACAGGGTCAGGCATAAATGGAAAGTGAGCCTTCTCCTCTTTGTTTAACATTTTTGGTAAACAGACTACAGAATACAAAATAAATTTAACTTAAATCTACAAGACAGAAAACATAAACTAAAAGTTTTAGTCATAGAATTTGTAATTTTATAAATTCTGAAAATTCTATATACTGACAGATCATATTAAACTGGAAATACAGTCTTGATTCAGTGCTTGGTGGAGTCGAGAAACATTGGGTATCTACAGTGTGCACAAAAGAGAGAGAGCAGTAAAAATCTTTTTTCATCCTAGAAATACAGAGGATGATAGGTATTTTAAAAATCATCTTTTGGGGCGCCTGGGTGGCGCAGTCGGTTAAGCGTCCGACTTCAGCCAGGTCACGATCTCGCGGTCCGGGAGTTCGAGCCCCGCGTCGGGCTCTGGGCTGATGGCTCAGAGCCTGGAGCCTGTTTCCGATTCTGTGTCTCCCTCTCTCTCTGCCCCTCCCCCGTTCATGCTCTGTCTCTCTCTGTCCCAAAAAAAATAAATAAACGTTGAAAAAAAAATTAAAAAAAAAAAAAAAATCATCTTTTGAGGCACCTGAGTGGCTTATTCGGTTAAGTGTCCAACTTTGGCTCAGGTCATGATCTTGCGGTTCATGGGTTTGAGCCCTGTATAGGGCTCTGTGCTGACAGCTTGGAGCCTGGAGTCTGCTTCAGATTCTGTGTCCTGTCTCTCTGACCCTCTTCCACTCGTGTTCTGTCTCTCTTTGTCTCTCAAAAATGAAAAAAAAATGAAAAAAAATAAAAATCATCTTTTGATTTCCCGGATAATATCTCTTATTGCAAATAAAGATATTTTTGCTAATTTTCTGCTTGTTTCTCCCCTCCCTTTTAATTTGTGGCACCATTTCTACAGTCTCAATTCTACCACACAAATTATTTTTATTAACATAATTCTGTAATGAGAATTTGTGCATTATAAATAATTCAAAAACTATAGAATGAATGAATAGCTTTGAGTATTTTTATAGAAACTTAATAATACTCTTTTATGACATCTAGATACATTTGGGAAATTATCTTGTAATGTTAAAATCCACTGTCTTCCAACTGTGGGTACACAGTATAGATCTGAAATACATATATGAGAGTTCTGGAATACCAGCAAAACGTCTCATAAGGGGATCCTTGGTGGGATTGCCCCTACTGGACAGTTGGCGCTGAGTGTGTTGTTGCTGAATAAAGGACAACCCCCACCTTTCTAGAAATCCTGTTGCTGGCAGGTACAGGCCATGGGATTGACATTATGAAATGCCCCAAACTCAAAGACTAGTTTCAGCTGCAGAGAAGCCTGATTCAGCATAGCTCCTAAGTTATCAAACCATGATGCTCACAGCAATTTTCTAAGATCACTTCTCTGGTGTAAAGTCCTTGACATTTAATTATCATCTCATTTGCTGCCTATTTTTCAATCTCTGTAAAATTTCAATCCCATAGATTCCTGTCTACACCTCCCTTATTTTGACTATTTGTTGACTTTACAAAAATCTTTTGTGGGCAAAAAGAAAATAGCTCAACTGAAGTTTAAATTTATAAAAGACATGTGGCAAAATTATTAACAACATTTAAAGAAAATCTGATGATACCCCCTTTCCTCTTGGACTAGAATGGGTCTGGTAAAGGTTTTTTAAAAGCGAAAAGACTAAGATTTTATTCCTAAAAGTGATGGGTATTAAGCAGATGACTTTATTTCTGTATAAAGCTCCCTATCTGCACACAATAAGGGGCATTATCTTGTGATTATATTTTTCCCAAGGCATTCTTATTTACTATCTATTATATACCATAAGCTCTTGTAGGCCATCCAGATACAAAACAAAAAGCATTGAAGCCACTTGCTCATTCCCCAAGGAAGAAGAGGAAGACATTGATGTAAATGAAGTAGCCAGGAAAGAACTCAGTGGAGATCTGAACTATGAACGCAGTATAAAAATATAAAGCCACTTAAAAATAATAGAAATAGAAAAAACTGAGGCAGGCCAGATATTTGTGTTTGCAGAACAACAGCTAAAAATGTGTAGGAGCTAGGTGACAAGGAACAGAAGCCAGACAAGTGTAAGGGAACACAAGATCATGTATTGCTCTGAAGTTTAGGGCAAGAATTTTGGATTTGATCCACCTAAAATGAGAAGGCCTTCAAGGGGTTTCTTCATGAAAGACTGGGATTTTACTGATCTTTATATTTCAATCAATTTTACTGAGGTGTATTTTATATACAACAAAATTCGTATATTTTAAATTTAATAATCAATAGGTTTTGACAAATGTAACCATCACCATAATCATGTTTTCTGTCATGATTTAACATTTTAAGATCACTGGCTCATGAGGGAGAGTGGATATATAAAAACAAAAGTGCAAGACAGTAGACTGTTTTGAGAAATATTATAGTAATTTAGTGCAAATAGTCATGATGGGATGAGAATGTAGCAGTGAGAACTGTAGATGTTCTCAAGATTTATTTTGTAGATAAAACTGGCAACTTCTACAAATTGATTAGATTTGAGTAAGTGAGGAAAAGGGAAAATCAAACAATGGCTCTGTGGCATCAGTACAGATTGACTAATCAATATCCACTGAAACTCCTTTCTACAGTCTTCCTACTGGATAGGAAGCTGAAGTACATTTCCCAGTGTTCCTCCATCTGACCTATGTTCTGCCAGTCAGGATCACAGAACATACTACAGGAGAATCATACTGCAGTCTGACCAACATGAGGTGGCGACCATGACAAGGAAGACCAGGTCTGTAATGGAGAAATCATTTTCCTTGGGGGAGCTGTAATTGAGGACTTCTTTTCTAGACCTTTCGCATCATAGGGCTTTCTGTTAGAAAAAACCTGGGCTGCAAGTGTTCATCAGTAGAGGAATAAATAAAGAGGGTGTGGTACACACACACACACACACACACACACACACACACACACTGGAATAGTACTCAGCCATACAAAAGAATGAAATCTTGCCATTTTGACAATATGGATGGATCTTAAAGGTATCATGCTAAGTGAAATAAGACAAACAGAGCAAGATAAATACCATATGACTTCACTTATATGTGAAATCAACAAAACAAAACAAAACAACAACAAACACCAAATATGTTTTTAACTATAGAGGAAAAACTGGTGGTTACCAGAAGAAAGGTGGGTGGAAAGATGGTAAAATAGGTAAAGGTAATTAAGAGGTACAAACTTCCAGTAAACCAAATAAGTCACAGAGATGAAAAGTACAGCATAGGGAATATAGTCAATGATACTGTCATAATAGTCAATGGTGACAGATGGTGACTACACTTACATGGTGAACACTGACTAATGTATAGAATTTTTGAACGACTATGTTGTACACCTGAAACTAATGTAACATTGTATGTCAACTGTACTTCAATAATAAATTTAAAAAATTGGGGCGCCTGGGTGGCGCAGTCGGTTAAGCGTCCGACTTCAGCCAGGTCACGATCTCACGGTCCGTGGGTTCGAGCCCCGCGTCGGGCTCTGGGCTGATGGCTCAGAGCCTGGAGCCTGTTTCCGATTCTGTGTCTCCCTCTCTCTCTGCCACTCCCCCATTCATGCTCTGTCTCTCTCTGTCCCAAAAATAAATAAACGTTGAAAAAAAAATTTAAAAAAAAAATAATAAAATAAAATAAAATAAAAATAAAATATTTGAAAAAAAAAAAAGGTCATTTTCTAGGCTGTGTGGTTCCAAACTGTATAGTATCCATTCTTGAGTCCCTGATTTTTCCAGAAATCTTGAAGCTCCCTAATGTTCTCCATAAATCTCATTCTGCTTAAGCTAGATAGAGTGAATTCTGTTATGGGAGATGGAGTGGAAACGAAGACATTAAATAATATAGAAATAATACAGATTGTATGCAAGATTGGGTGATAGAATAAATTTTTTGCCAAATGCTTGATCTTACCCTGTGTCCACGTTTTTGTTTTTTTTTTTTTACCATGAAACTTTCCAGTTTCTTCCAAAAACAATGGAATGTATTCTTCTATCTTTCAGATTTGGCTTGACCATGTATCTTGTTTTGGCTCATTGGGTACTGGTAGACATGAAAAAGCAGGACCTTAATACATTTTGATGCAAATAAGGCTTGGTCTCTTGCACTTCTAATATATCATAAAAAGTGGCTTCTAGAGGCTAGACTTCCAATTCTGGAAGTCGCTTGAGCTGATCAATCCATCATTCTGCATAAGAAGCATGGTCACTTCACATGCCATAGCTTGAAGTGGATATGTTCTTCACTGGCCATTTAATCCACAGATCCATGAAACTGAGTGTTTGTTTGTGTGTTTGTTTGTTTTTAAGTAATCTTCACACCCAACGTGGAGTCCCATGCAGGGCTTGTACTCATAAACCTCAGATCAAGACCTGAGCTGAGATCAAGAGTCAGATGCTTAATCTATGGAACCCCCAGTGGCCCCCAAATAACTATTGTTTTAAGCCACTGAATTTGGGTACTATTAATGGTGATAGATAGGTAGCTCATATTATATTTAGTTGCAAACTACATATATAATCAGCCATTGAATATAATTATTCAGGTATTTTTATTAACTTGCTTACTCAGTCAACAAATATTTTTCAAATGTCAAGTACTAAAATGAGCAGTGAAGTAGTGACCCAGACAGCTAACGTGCCTGCTGTCGTGAGGCAGCAGTGAGTGAGATAAATTATTAAATAAATAATAAAAAAGTTCTTAAATTAACTACTCTTCAAGAAGAAAAGTCATGGGGTCTTACCAGAGGGTACTATCTTATAGAAAGTTTTTATGGAAGGCTTTTTTTTTTTGACAAGTGATATTTATGCTAAGAATCTATAGCTGACCTCTCTTGTTATTGAGGAGAAAGGGGTATCAAGCTACTTTCCCACCCCAGAATGAATGGAGTGCCCTGGGATAGTTTATCTGACATCCATTTCTCACTTTCCTTCCTACATGAATTGCCCATACACAGTTTCAGATTCTGTTTAGACTAAAACAACCAGCTCAGGGAATCCCAGGTGACTATTATTAGTTCAAGGATGGACATTTGACCTAAGTGAATCATTCACACTGATGGAAGGGTCTATTATTTGAGCTTTGAGGAAGGCTTCTTCCCCCTCCCCTTACCTAAAATACTCATTTGCAAGAATAAAAGAAAGAGAAGGAATTTGTAATCTGAGAAGATTAGAGAATATTTCTAAATGGTTAAGTCAGATATTCAAATTATACCTAATGTTGGACTTTCTATACTAGGTATACATTAATACTTTATATTGGTATGTGGGGGTGGAGAGACACCGTGAATCTGATATTAAACTCACTCTGTATGGTATGAATTATGAATGTGAGACTGGCACCTGTATAGTCACCTTCACAATTATGTTTGCATCTGTTGTCACACTCCTATACCATCACTTGCTAGAATTTGTTTAGTTATACCATTTGAAGCTCAATGATTCAAAGCTAATTTGTTTTTTCTGTGTGAATTTTTATTCTTCACTGTCACAAATATTTCCTTTGCTTTTATTTGTATCAGAGACTCTAACTGTGCTGTTTTTTGCATTTGTATATTACTAGTAATTTATCATCTTACAAGTAGAGGAGTGCATTATGCAAAAGACAGAGGAAAAACCAGTAACTTATTTCTTGAACTCAGTTTGCTTGATATTATACTCTATAAGGGTGGAAACAAGGATAGAATTATTATTTATCATTTATATAGATTGTAAATATATTGTCCTAAGAAAATCTCAGCACATAATCAAAATTCACCGTATTCTTCTCTTTATGTGTCAGTTGTAAGGATATAGCTTGAGATTTAATATCTCACTGGGCAAGAAAAATAACCATATCTCATACAGAGTTCTTCAATTTGAAGACCTTAAATCATTTAATGAGTATATATACATATATGTATATATATATATATATAGATAGATAGATAGATAGATAGATATAGATATAATATGCTTTGTTTAAATACATTGATACAATATAGTTTTAGAACAAATGATCAGAATTTTTATAAAAAGGTTTAGAAAATGATGCTTACTCTGGGATGTTATTATAGTATTTATAACAGTAAACATTAGAAACAACTAAATATCAAATTTAATTTCGTACCAAATAGTTACTGAAGATTATTTATCTCAGTTAGTATTTGAACATCATGGTTACAACAGCAAACAAAAAACGTCCCATTTCTCCAGAGTTGAGTTTATAGGAAGAAAGACATAAACAATATAAAAGAATATGTCATATAATATCCAGTAATGGGTTAAGTGCTCCAAAGTAAAATGAGACAGGATAATGAGTATTTTTAATATCATTTAATAACTTTCAGCTTTTTTCTATGAAAGGAACACAATCATAGTAACTCTATATTTACAACTGCCAAATTTAGCAAGGAATGTATCCCCAAATTTGGTAAGAAGAATGTTATCTGGTAAGTGTTGACTGCTCCTTCATTTTCTAATGCATATGGTGCACCAGTATCAATTTCAGAAATTTCAGAAGAACAGAGAAGATTAGCTGCAGTGAGGAATATAAAGAAGCTACAAGAATTAAATGACCTTCACAATGTTTAATTCTCAGTCTATATTTGAAGAAGGACACCAGGAATCAGTGACAGGTTTTAAATGAACATAATCAGGTGATCTAATTCTTCAACTCAAAATTATTTTAATCTAAGGCTTTTATATCACTAAAAACAAAAATTCTGAGTGGTATATTATTTGAATGCATAATGCTTTCTCTCACCTAGTATAAGACTACAGACCACACTGTAACCAGACATCTAAATGCTTCATTGGTTAAATAGATTAAGTAAGCAATTTGTTTTAGGAAGTACGTATGTATTATATACATTGCTTACCTGCTAGTTTATAATACCACCTTATATTTCTGTTATATTTTGAAATAAAAGAGGTATGTATGGTAATGATACTTATTTTTTAAATCAATATTTAAATTCACTCACATGTTTATAATAATAATTTAAAAAGTTGAAAACGAAAAAATACTACATATTAGATTATTTAATATATCTAAGTAAGACAGGAATAGGGAAAATATGTCAATGGGAATATCTCAGAAGCATATTATTATTTATTTAAATTGGAAGTAAAGTACTATGGCTGTGTTAAATGTTACTCTTCTCAAGATGAACAGTAAAGTTTTATTTCCATTAATGCTTCTTTCATTCTTCTATTGTAGGTACTGTTTTATTTTCTACATTTTCACTAATAAGAGATTCAACATTCTATAATTAGTGCTTTTATCAAAGTCAAAAAAGGATCCTTATTTTCTTTTTCTATCCAGAGAAATTTTACTTTCCTGCTAGACCTTTTCTGTTAATCTTAGTGTTAGTGACACCTTCCTTCCCTTGAATATTTTCTATCAAAACCCAGAATTTATCATGCTTAGTCATTATCCATTTTCATAATCTAGCCCTCCATGTTGTTCAAAATTGCTATAAAAATTGACCTTCTCTGGTACCCTTCATGGAGTTGCAACACATTATTTGCTCTTATTTTATTTTGTTTAGTTTTTGTTACATAGGAAAAGATAGACATTCATTTGTGCTTTTATGTTTGTGATTTCATTTTGTTTTACATTTGGAGGCCAAAAGAAAGTACTTGAGGTCATGTATTTTTCCTGAACACTACTGAATAATGAATATGATTGATTATATTCTACAAAAAATTCTAGAGTATAATTGTTAGAAGTAAGGCTTGTAGAATCAGACTGGCATTCTGTTTTGAATTTTTAACTCATCTGAATTTAAAATGCTATGGGCACCTGGCTGGCTCAGTCCATAGGGCATGTGACTCTTGATCTCAGGGTTGTGAGTTTGAGTCCCACATTGGGTGTAGAGATTACTTAAAAATAAAATCTTTACACAAATGAGTTACTTTAAAATGCTATCCTTACTTATGCATTTATGAAATAAGGATAATTGTAATACATTCTTCATAGGATTTTTGAGAGAATTAAATAATCATTTATGCAGATCCATATAAGGACATGCTCTATATGGCAATTGTGAACTTTTGCCTTTACTTCCTCCTCTTCCTCCACATTTCTCCTGCCTTCACATCTCCTCTTCTTCTCTCCTTTCTCTTCCACCACGATCTTGTCCTCATTTTGGCTATCCTCCTCCTCATTATTATTGTCAATATCACCACTGATATAATGGATACCTCAGGATAGTTAGGGATCTCATTGATTCAGCAATATGTATAAGTAACTATCAAAAGCAAAGTGTTCTACTTGATCCTAAATTTAACAAAAAAAAAAAAAAAAGAAAGAAAGAAAGAAAAGAAAAGACACAAGATATAAAATTATCAGTGTTTAAGAAGAAGCCTAAAACATATTCCTTCATTACTTATCTGTTTAGAGACATAGAAGTAATCATTTTACCTGAAATTAATACTAGAGTTTCCCCTTTGGGGAGGGGTGCTTTCATAAGTGGCTATACTGACTTTGCTCCCAGATTCCTGAAAGGAATGGATGGCCAGATTCTTGTTGTTCAGTTCTTCCAGGATGTCCTTCCTTCTTTTTGATCTTTTACAAGTTCTGGTCCTGATCTTTGTTTCTCCAAAGAATCAACTCTGACTGTTTAGCTAAATTAAAATCCTCTTTGCCACTAAACCCCTTTCACTTTAAACAAAAGTCACACCAATCATTCATGTCTTTGTTATGAACTACCTCCTATTTTTACTGATTTGCCCTATAATTCTATAAAATCTAGGACCATATCCCCACTAGCCTGGAGAACTAGGGGTTGTATATTTCCAAAATATCAAATTGTCTTCTGTGCTTTGTAATTGTTGCTCAATTATTATTTATTATGTCATTCAAGTCACAATGACATGAGCTCATAATAAAAATTATACAAATGCACATAAAACATCCTTCTTGCAATCTTTAATGATAGGCTTGATTTTCTAACCAAGTCAGTTTTGTCTTTCATAGACTTTCAGAGGCTATTTATGTTAACTATAATGGTAAGAAATGGATTCTCTACATACAGAGTTTTGTGACTTGTTTTGGCCTTATTTCATAGTTATTTTCTGAATACTTTTATTTATTATTTACAGATATACCTATATAATATCAAATACAAAACAAAACAAAAAATCTCTCTCAAAAACACCTTGATTAAAAGTTTCTCATGCAAAGTTTAACGTATACATAATTCTCTTTAGCATATATATTTTGCATATATGTCATATATTTTCAGTAGAAATGTGCCTACAATGTATAGTCATGCATGTTAAATGATATTTGATGTGTGAAGCTATCTATATTAAAGTGACAGAGTTAATTTTTAACTCAGAGACAAAGACATTATTATAAGAGACAGGCAGAGATGTGTGATATTAGTGTCATTACATAGCAAATAGAGTAAGAAACATCACTGACTAGATAATATTATGTGAATATTCAATATTGGCAATAACATGCTCAACCTTAATGTTTTGTTGAACACCTGTGTTCTCCCTTTTTTGCTTTTTCTCAAATATTCTCAGAAATACTATTTCCTTATAAAATGTTCTCCTTTTTGCACTTCATATCTACATAAACAAATTAGAGCGAGCAAAATGTACTATAAAGAAAAAAATCACCAGGCATACTTTTGAGGGCCCAAGCTGCATGTGGAGATATAACTAAAGAGTCTTATAGCCACATAATTAAAGTATCTATTCAGAAAACACAGAGCTGTTCTAGAAGCACACACTTACTTTAAAGGACTTTGGAGAGGTGTTCTTTTTAAAAGTTTTCCTATAAAATTTAGGGTAACTTCAGAAATTTTCCTTAGAGACTAGAAGAGAGTATCAAAAAATACATGGAGGAAAGTTTTAGTGAAAGATAATTGTAGCAAGATATTTTTCTATGGTTCTTCTTGTTTGTATTATTTTTATTTGTTTCTTCTCACTTACGCATTAACTTTTGTTTTCCGGAAGAGTGAAGAGAAGATATTAAACTGAATATAGACTTGGCAAGGGCAGCTATTACGACCACTGATTTTTAAAACATGCATGAAACTGGTATCATTGATGCAAAGTTTTGGCAAACAACTCATAGAGAATCAATTCTACACATATTACAGCCTAGCTATATTTTATATAAATTCAATAATATTAACCTTCAAAATTGTACATAATGAAGATAGGAATATAATATGGTAAAAGATAGAAATAGTGATTTTGCTTTTATTTTTATAGATACAGGAATAATAAGGAAAAAAGTACCAAAGTGACATGGATTGGGAAGGCTATTTAGAAACTGAAATACAAATTGAGATAATGAATGTACACATGATTTGCTCAGAGGTAACTGAACTTGAGCAAGTTGGCTAAAGCCTATAAATACCAAGGCCAGAGATTAATTAGGCTTTTCCTTGTACATCCTGGGATAAGGTATGTTTTTCCAGGAAAAGAGGCAGTGGTGTATCGCTCATGGGCAATTTTCAATGGCCTGATAGCATAGAAATATCCCTTAACTGCTTTATAGAGGTCATCCAATCTGCCAAGGACTAATTAAAACTAGATATGTGTAAGTTATTAAAGTTATGACCCAATAGTCTTTTCCCACTAAGTAGTCTGCTGAATCCTTATTGCTCAGGGGGCCTTGACGTCTGCATTACCATTTTCTTCTTCAATTACTACTGATGTAGCTTCAGTAGAGTGAGGATGAATGTCATTCTGCCTTTGAAGCTTTGAAAGTTAATTTGTTTTTAAACTTGAGATTTAAACTCCATGAACCAGAAGTGACAGAAATAAATATACATTTATATATTCTTGTGAGATGATCCAGCTCATCAATACTGTGCATAAACACATATGATGAATCCTCAAAAATGACTGACTTCTCAATTTGCTTCTACATAGTGTCAAACAGAAAAAAGAAAAGAACTTGAAACTTTTAGTAATCTAGGGAATGCCAAAACTCAGTTACTTTGACATTATAAACAGAATAACCAAATAAATAAGAAATGTGTCTTTTCTTAAAAAGTATGTTGTCGAATATAAGATAAATGTGTTGGCTTATTTTTAAATTTATATCCATAGAACACTGAATTTTGTCTATATTAAATTGTTCATTTAAGTGATCTCTTTTATGTAACTAGGTGAAAAGTCTGATAAACGTAGAGGATAAGGAAGGGGCATCTTCCCCACTCATGATGGATGTGGCTAAACTTGCACTGAGAAACAGGAAACGTTTTTACAAGCACAAACTACTAGGAGTTGGGAACTCACAATGACATTTGTTTATAAT
The DNA here is from genome assembly GCF_007474595.2 of Lynx canadensis. Taxonomy (NCBI): domain Eukaryota; kingdom Metazoa; phylum Chordata; class Mammalia; order Carnivora; family Felidae; genus Lynx; species Lynx canadensis. The sequence continues at coordinate 45,823,760 of NC_044319.2, read as the reverse complement.
CATACTAGAAGATCTAATCATAAATAAAATTTTCTAAGAAATATTTTCTATATTAACAATCTGATGCAAAATTATAGTGACCAATAAGACATCTTTTTCTCATTTAAACCTTTCCAGTAACAAAAATCAGCACACATTTTACAAACATTAACATATACATTATATATGTATATATATATATATGTATGTATATATATATAATCTCTTTCAATTCCTGTTAACATATGGTACTTGCTATGAAAAATAGGAAAATTGTTCCCACTTTAAATAATTATCCTGTTACACATGAAAAAACTACTAATATTCCATAAACCATAATATTTTACCACTATATAGACTTAAAAATATACAATATTTTTATATATGTTTTCATTACTGTCTGTCAGGATGGGGTTTTGATGTGACTTTTATGTATCTTTCCACGTATTGTCTTTGAACAATGTTTTCTATATTACGAATGAATTTTTATATTCATTCGTTATCCAAATACACTTTGAATGCCTATTAAATATCAGGTACTGCTCTAGGTTCAATGGATACAGCAATAAAAACAAGAAAGTACTTATGCCTCATGGACTGTCTAGTATGTGGGAGGGAGGCAGACAATAGATCAATACCTAGAATGTCACATGGTGGTAACTGTCTTAAACACAAATAAAGCAAGGCAAATTAGATTAAAAACAACTACATGAATCGAGAATGATATTTTCTATAAGTGTGCTCAAGAAAAGTCTCTCTTATTAGGGGACAGAAACCATATAGTAATTTGAGCAGAGAAAAATTCAACCTTAAGAATTATTAACTATAAAAGGAGACTAAAGTAACGAGGACTTAGCAGCTAGGAAGTGAAGGAAACTAAAGAACATAGGGATTGTACATTTTGGGAGCAGCCACCTGACCTCTAGGACTGCGATGAGGCACAAAAGGAAGAGGCTTCTCCCTCTTCACCTAAGGATTGAGATCCAGTCCCTGTTGGACAGGCCATGGCTGTGGCGCATTGGATGGCAAATAGGTCACTCTGGTGCCACACTCGTGGAATTTCCTGCAAATCTGTCCTCTGGGGTGCTGGGAAAAGCTGTTCACTGAGATGTGTCTCACCAAAGACATTTTACTACAAAATCACCTTAGAGGAGTTCAGGGGAAGTTGCTGGTTGCTGAGTGTCGCTGGCCACCACGCTGGTGCAGTCAACATGCTGCATGCGCTATGAAAGCCATCTGCTTTCTCATATAGCACAACAGATCCAGGAAGCATACAAGCATCAGGAGGAAGATGGTAGAACACACCAGAGCTAGGAAGCAAAACTCCTTTCCACTTCTCTTCAATGCTCTCTATTGACAACGCTTAACAGACAGCTGGCGAGACAAGGGAAAATATTTAATGGGCAAGTTCCATTGAAATAATGAAATGATGATATGGAGCCCAGAGGCAATAAATGCTGATTTGGAACCCAAAGGCAATAAATGATTATTCATACTTATAAGAAAGTGAGGGAAAGCAGAGAGCCTAAAGGAAATAAGGAAGCAAGTCATGCAAGTGGTAGGCGAAGAACATTTCAGAGAAAGGAAACAAGTGCAAAAGGCCTGGCTCAACAGCATACTCCACATATTTCCAGGTAACAAGGATGCTGGTTTGTCTGGAGCAGGCAGAGGGAGGAGGTAGGTCATAAAACATGTCAGTGAAATAGCAAGGGCATAAATATGGCCAAATATGGACTATATTTTACTCTCACTGAAATGGAAAGCAATGAAATAGCTTTGAAAAGAGAATTGATAAGCTTTTTTTTTTTTTTTTCCTGCTAAGGATAACCTGGTTGCTTTGTTGAACAGAGAATAAAAGTCAAAAATAAAAGAATGGACAGACATTATAAGTCTATTATAGTAATCCAGGGAGAGTTACCGGTTAACTTGTCTAAGATGTTAATGGCAGAAATGGTGAACAGTGGTCAATGTCACACACACACACACACACACACATACACACACACACACACCCCACACAAACATACACACAGGCTTAAAGAGATAGAGATATTGTATTGTATAAAAGAAAATAAATGTTAAAGACGACTAAGTTTGGGCCTGAATAACTAAAGTAACAGAGCTGTCATTTCTGAGTTAGAAAAGACTTCATGAAAACCATGCTTTATATGAAAACCAGGAGTTCTCTTGCCTATACTGATATGGAGCTCACAGAAGAAGTATGGACAATAGGTAGATATTTGATATCCATAGGCATGAGAAAGTATTTAAAATCATCCAAATGAATAGTAGCATGTGTGGTAAGAATATAGTCAGAGGAACCAGAACTGAGTTCTAACATCAGAGAAGTGAGGAGAAATCAATAAAAATAATAGAAAAAACAGGCAGGAAAGTAGGAGGAAAATCAAAACAAAGTGGAAACTAATGAAGAAAATATATTTTAAGAAGGAAGGAATTATCAACTGTGATAAATGGTCTTTATAGGCCCAGTAAAATACATCCTAATAATTGACCATTGGATTTAATAATATTATGATTACAGGTGATCTTTAAAAGATTATTTTGATAAACATGAGGTGGGGAAAGGTTGATTATGAGGTGAATAATAGGGGTAAGAATACACTGATGATAGTAATTTAGCAGCTGTTTAATGGTAAAGAGGGTAAATAGCTCTGGATTGCACTGATGTACCACTGAGAGATAAAGTAGGTAAATAAGAAAGGATAGATTCAAAGTGGAGATAGAGGAAATAAAGTTAAAGAAGACTGAATCAATGAACTGAAGGTCCCAGTGTACACAAATGTTTGAAATAATAGGAAGAGAGGGATGATCTGGAAATATAAATTATACTGGTTGAAAGGAGAGAGATTAGAAATTGATACTACGGACAAACTGACATTAGCAGTTGTAGATAATCAAGGCAGAAGATATAATCATTATACCAGGGTACATCAAGAACTGAGAAGTTCATTATTTCATAGACTCATCAATGGTGTTATTGAAACAAACACAAATTATGAAAAAATAAGTTTTTAGATATGTAATCTAAAATTTTCAAGTAATGTTGACTACATGCTTTTATAATTAATATCATGAATCATAGATTTGTTTGAAGGTGGAGAATAAGAATTTACATTAAAATTTTTTTAATGTTTGTTTATTTTTGAGAGAGAGAGAGAGACAGAGACAGAGTGTGAGTGGGGGAGGTGCAGAGAGGGGGGGTGGGGAAACACAGAATCTGAAGCAGGCTCCAGGCTCTGAGCTGTGAGTACAGAGCCCAATGCAGGGCTCGAACTCACAAACTGTGAGACCTGAGCCAAATTCCGACGCTCAAATGACTGAGCCACCCAGGCACCCTGAGAATTTACGTTTTTATTATGTATCTTAAATGGTTACTATGTAAACCCATGGTCTTCTAATATACATACTTCCGTTACAATTGCTGAGTTAATCTGATTCAATCAACAAAATATGGCGAATGAATGTGGTTTCAAGACATCTATTTATTGTCATGAGCATATAGACACTGATACATAAACATACAACAAAAATGAAGTTCCTTTGTTATCTTTGTAGAGTCAATTTTGCATTTGTTCTAGTTTCTCAGGAAAGTTAAATGCCATCAAAATGTTTGGTAGAAATGAGAACAAAATGAGAGAAGGGGGATTCTGTGACAGAATTTCTGCCTAAAATGACATTTGGGTTTGCATTTGCTAAATTTCTTTCTTTTAGAATCCTAAGTCCAAAATATATTTCTTTTTCTGCCATTGACTTGTAAACAGGAGAAGAATTAGCTGATAGCACAACAGCCATTCCAAACTGTAACACACAAAAAGTCACTTTTAGAATGAAAATGCAAAATTCTTATTATTTATCTTCTTCAACCTGATAGACAATGAGAGTTGGGAGGAAGGAGTTAAAACAGAAAACATTTATATTGTTTGCAATAACAATAATGTTAATTATTATTTTATCATTATTAATCTTCATAGCAACTTTGCGTGTCAGGTATTTACTTTCTCCTTTATAAATATTGTGCAGTAGCAGAAATAACCTGATATTTAAAGAGTTTGTGTCACATATTTATATATCTATCTATACACATATATATGTACACATTTATGTAAATACCATCACAAAACTGTAAGCGACAGAGCCAAGATTCAAATTCACATTCTGCCTTACTCCATCTCTGCTCTTTTTACTGCACCATTATAATCACATTGTCCCATATTTGTAATAGAATTTTACTTAAATTGCAGCTCAGGTCTGAAAAGTAAAATCATTGTGTTGTAAGAACATGAAGAAATTTCTAGAAAAATTATAAAAAATAAAAAGAAGAATATCTTAAGATGTACAAATTTAGAAATCTCAATGTGTGATATTTAAATTGAGAACAGATGGCACATATATGTTAATAAGTTTTAAATACTACATAGTGTTATTGAAGTTAGTGGGGAGAGGTGCCAGATTAATTTTTGAATAATAAGATATGAGGAGGACATAAGGTCCTAAAAAGTAAAAGCGTGAAAAAATAAACTATTAAAAACTCAATGGCTTTAAAGCAGATTTTTAGGAATATATCAGTTAAAAAGAATGTGAAAAATTATATTCAAAGGGAGAACCTAAATTCACATTTAAAAAAATTGAGTATAATGCTTGAACATCTCAATGTACATCAAAATTTAAGAAATATTTTTATGTTTTAAAGATAAGTGGTTTTTAAATAAATAAATACAGGGATATATGTAAATTAAATAAGTAACTACAAAATATCTCTCTGGGAAAAAATAATCATTAACTTGACACAGCAGAGCTAATATATTCCAAAATTCAACCTCTTATTGAATGATAAGCAATAGTAATAAGAATATGTTAGAATCAGAAATAGAAGATAGTAATTTAACCACGTGATATAGGTAGGTCATTTCTTTTTAACAAAACCCCAATAGATTCTAATACCTAGTTTAGGGGTGTATAATTATATACAGTAGGCATAAAGAATAAGAGCATCATTTTTATAAAATCTTAAGTATTTCTAATCTATTACTTGAAAAACAATAGAAATTTTTCAGGTACATTACCTCCTGTCATGAGCTTTTGAAAAGGACGTTTTATAGCCCGAATACCTACTGTTTGGTTTTTTTTTTTTCTCATTTTTTTAATGTCTATTTTTGAAAGAGACAGAGAGAGATAGAGCATGAGTGGGGGAGGAGACAGAGAGGAAGAGGGAGACACAGAATCTGAAGCAGACTCCAGGCTCTGAGCTGTCAGCACAGAGCCCGACGTGGAGCTGGAACTCACGAACTGGGAGATAATGACCTGAGACAAAGTTGGATGCTTAACCGACTGAGCCACTTAGGTGCCCCTATCTACTATGAGTTTTTAACAAGTTGTAATTATTTCAATTATAATAAAAATAAAGTATTTTGATAATATTCTGATTATTTATGTAGTATGAAACATGACCCTGATAAATGTGCTATTTATACTCTATGTTCACTATTCATACAAACTATTCTTATTTGTAATTTAACATTGAAAGAAGCCAACACTATCTTGTTGGAAATACAATCCTTGAACTGAAGCTAATAAATCTCATCGCTGGATTTCTTCTGGTTTCTCCTTAAATAATAGAATGGGATATATAAAAGGATGAGAATGAAAGCAATAAAGCTAGGATTTCTGCTCCTGCCAGATTACATAGTGTTGAGACCTTCCCTCCAATTCAAATACAGCTAAAAATTTCATGAAATAAAATGTCTTTTGTTACTGGGTTTTTGCAAAGTAAGATGAAGCTCTTAGGGGACAAAGGAATTAAGAGCAATAAGCATTAACTTGAACATAAATGATACTATTTATCTAATAGATGGACTTATTTTTGTGCCACTGACCAGGTGGGGGACTTGAGACCAGGTGGTCCCCCTGGTTCCCCTGGGGACCCGGTGTTTGAACTTGAGAGCTGGCTTGATTGAAATATAATATTGATAAAGATTAAATAATTTCATTTTATGAATATAACACATTTGTAAGATGGGTTTTCCAAATATTCTTGCATTTGTCTCTGAGTTCTCTATTCTCTATCAGCCTATTTGTTCTTTGATATGACAGTTTGAACTCTTTTTATGATTTGCATCTGCCTATAGACAAACAATTCTCACAAATATACTCAGGTGAGATTTTAGCACTCAATAATAATGTCCATTCTTCAAAATTAACATTGACTCTTGTGCAAATCCTTTCATATGTGATTCAGGAATGTGTAATTAACACATTAATTTATATGCAGATAATCATCTAAATGCCAAAACCTTTTTTAATTCAACACATTCTATCTGACTTTCAAATGAGAAGAGACATATGGCTCTAAATGTATATTAAACTCCATAAAATGAGAAGCATTGGAACAATTTCAAAGACATTTTAACTCTTTTGAAAACATATACACCACTCTCTGTTTATTATGAACAGAAGTCAAAGTTAGGACATTAATTAAATTGTTTTGACCAATTGGAATTTTATTCAAGCACTGAAAGTGATTTATAAATTAGTTCAGACGACTCTTCATACTCAAACATTCTTAAAATTAGAGAAATGCATGTAAACATCCATCAATAAATGCCATAGTATTAATCACTGCCCCTCACTCCCTGGTCCCATCACTCCTTCAGGTGCTGAGTCCATAATTTGTAAGCTCAGCCTCTGCCAGTTTCACAGCCAGTTCTGAATATGCCTGGCATTAAATTAGGTCTGGGCTATACCTGGCTTATAATGAGGCATCTGGAGGTTCACCAGCATTTTTTCTAACTTTGGAGATGTAAAAGAACATATTACTCATGACATTTGTTAAAACAATAAGGCTGACTTTAGTCAGGGAGGCTGCTGCACTAGATAAGGGACCTACAATAGGGTTTTGAGAATGGGAAGAGGTTGGGCTCAACTCAGATTTCCTTCCTCAATAAAGAAGAGCAGGAATTTATAACCAAGGAAGGGCTGTGGGGTGGGGAAGTCAGTGAATGGAGAATTACTAAGAGGAGACATCAGGGTGGGGTGGGGTGGGGGAAGGGGGAGGTGGCAGGGGATTCTGGCCAAACCCATCTAATAGGATTCTTACTGAATGCCAGAGTGATCAGACATCACCTGGGAAAGGTTGGGGATGAGAAAGTTGGTCAGATATTTGGGGTAATCAGATATTGTAGGTGGGGTATTCCGGCTAAACTGACTTAGCAGGATTCTTAATAAAATTGGGCTCTCAAAGACAAGTGTAATGATGGGGCCTCTTGGACTGAGAACTCAGGGAAGCCTGACTCGAGTTTGATCAAAGAGAGAATCTTTGTCTGAGAGGAAAGATCAATTTCATTCTGAGCTATTATCTCCTTAGAAATTCAATTTCTAATTATGCTACTTCTTAAAATGTCAATAATTTGGACTATGATGAAAGATGCAATAGAAATAAATAAATCACTGTATCTTTTCAGGCTGGCAGAGAAATAGCAGTTATTCATTCACGTTATCTTGTGGTTAACTGTTCTTCACCCATCACATTCATTTTATATTGTTGAAATCATCAAATGGAACTGTATTTCAAATTTGAATTATGTTTTTTCTTTTCTTTCCAATATGTAGTTTAATTGCTTAAAAATGGAGGAGAAAAACACAAAACTGATACAGAGCTTATCTTTAAATATGACATATATAATAAAAGGTCATCAAGGGTGGAAACAGTAAGAAGAATTAGAAAATAATTAAAAATATGAATATTTCAGGATTTGATTCAAAAAGAAACATTTGTAGTATGCTTATTAGTAAACAGAATATGATCCTTAGTATTGTAGAAACTATATTATAACATAAGGAAAGATACCAGGATCTCTTAAATACATACATGCAGAATGTTAGAAGGATATAGTATCTCAGGATCTCAGTCTGGAAGGTTTGTTTGATTATAGTGTGTGTGGTGGGTACAGGTTGCAGCATTAAATATGGTGCCAAGGCACCTGGGTGGTTCAGTCAGTTAACTGTCCAACTTCGGCTCAGGTCATGATCTCATGGTTCATGAGTTTGAGCCCTGCACCAGGCTCTGTGTTGACAGCTCAGAGACTGGAGCCTGCTTCAGATTCTGTGTCTCCCTCTCTCTTTCTGCCCCTTACCCACTCACGCTCCATCTGTCTGTCTGTCTATCAAAATAAAATAAACATTAAAACAAATTAAATATGGTGGTCAGGGAAGACAAAATTGATAAAGTAGCATTTTGCAGGAAGGTTCCACTAAGAAAGAAAACTAGAGGCCAATATCCCTGATGAACATGGATGCCAAAATTCTCGATAAAATACTAGCAAACAGAATCCAACAATGCATTAAAAAAAGCATTCGCCACGATCAACTGGGGTTTATTCATGGGTTGCAAGTGTGGTTTAATATTTAAAATATTTGCAAATCAATCAACATACACCATATAAATAAAAGAAAGGATAAGACCATATGATCCTTTCAATAGATGCAGGAAAAGCATTTGACAAAGTGCAACATCCATTCATGATAACAATCCTCAACAGAGTAGGGTTACAGGGAACATAATTCAACATAATAAAGGCCACATATGAAAAACCCACAGCTAATATCATCCTCAATGGGGAAAAATGGAGATCTTTTCCTTTAGGGTCAGGAACAAGATAGGAATGTTCACTCTCACCGTTATTTAACATGGTACTGGAAGTCCTAGCCACAGCAATCAGACAACAAAAAGAAATAAAAGGCATCCAAATTGGCAAAGAAGAAGTAAAACTCACTATTTGCAGATGACATAATACTCTACCCAGAAAACCTAAAAGACTCCACCAAGAAACTCCTTAGAACAGATACACAAATACAGTACAGTTGCAGGATATAAAATCAACATACAGAAATCTGTTGCATTTCTATATACCAACAATGAAGCAGCAGAAATAAATTAAGGAATCAATCCCATTTACAATTGCAACAAAAATAAAATATGTAGGAGTAAAACTAACCAAAGATGTGAAAGACTTGTACTCTGAAAAATATAAGGCACTGATAAAAGAAATTGAAGATGACACAAAGTAATGGAAAGGCATTCCATGCTCATGGATTGGAAGAACAAATATTATTTAAAATTCACTCTACCCAAAGCAATCTACATATTTAATGGAATCCCTATCAAAATACCACCAGCATTTTTCACAGAGTTAGAACAAACAATCCTAAAATTTGTATGGAACCACAAAAGACTCCAAGTAGCCAAAGCAACCTTGAAAAAGAAAAGCAAAGCTGGAAACATCACAATTCTGGAATTCAAGTTACATTACAAATCGGTAGTAATCAAAATAGTATGGTACTGTCACAAAAACAGAAACATAGATCAATAGAACAGAATAGAAAACCCAGAAATGAACTCACAACTAACTATATAGTCAGTTAATCTTCAATAAATCAGAAAAGAATTTTCAATGGAAAAAAGACAGTTTCTTCAACAAATGGTGTTGAGAAAACTGGACAGCAACACGCAGAAGAACGAAATTGGACCAGTTTATCACACCATATACAAAAATAAATTCAAAATAGAAGAAAGACCTAAATGTGAGGCCTGGCTCCATAAAAATTCTAGAGAACAATATCAAACACAACTTTGACATTGTTTGTAGCAACTTCTTTCTAGATATGACTCCTGAGACAAGGGAAAGAAAAACAAAAATAAACTATTGGGACTTCATCAAAATAAAAAGCTTCTGCACAGCAAGGGAAATAATCAACAAAACTAAAGAAAACCTACTGAATGGGAGAATACATTTGCAAATGATATATCTGATATAGGGTTAGTATCCAAAATAGATAAGGAACTTCTAAAACTCAACACCCAAAAAACAAATAATTCAGTTAAGAAATGGGCAGAAGTCATGAATAGGTATTTTTCCAAAGAAGACACGCAGATGGCCACATAAAAATATTCTCAACCAACCTGATCATCAGGGAAATACAAATCATAACTACAGTGTGGTATCACCTCACACCTGTCAGAATGGCTAAAATCAACAACACAAGAAACAACAGATGTTGGCAAGGTTGTGGAGAAAAAGGAACATTCATGCACTGTTAGTGGGAATGCAAACTGGTGCAGCCACTCTGGAAAACAGTATGAAGGTTCCTCAAAAAGTTAAAAATAGAGCTACCTTATGATCCAGCAATTTCTCTATTAGGTATTTACCCAAAGAATACAAAAATACTAATTCAAAGGGATACATGCACCCTGATGTTTATAGCAGCGTTATCTATAATAGTCAAATTATGGAAACAGCCCAATTGCCCATCCACTGGTGAATGGATAAAGAAGATGTGGCATATATACAATGGAAAATCACTTAGCCTTAAGAATAATGAAACCTTGTCATTTGTAATGACATGGATGGAGTTAGGGAGCATTATGCTAAATAAAATAAGTCACAGAAAGACAAATACCGTATGATTTCATTCTTAAGTGGAATTTAAGAACAAAACAAGTAAAGGGAAACAAAATACAGAAAGAAAGATAGACAAGCTAAGAAACAGATTTAACTACAGAGAACAAACTGATAGTTACCAGAGGGTTGGTGGGAGTGGAATGGGTTAAATAGGGGATGGGATTAAGGAGTGCACTTGTGATGAGCACTGGGTGTTGTATGGAAGTGTTGATTCACTGTACTGTACGCTTGAAACTAGTAATACACTGTATGTCAACTAACTGGAGTTTAAATAAAAACCATAAAAAAAAAAAAGGCTTGCAGAAGGGCGCAAGCAGGAGCAAGTAGATTTAAAACTTCATAGCAAGCTGCCTTGGAGCCTTCTAACTGGTCTTCAGGCATCTACAGTTGGCTCACTACAATATATTTTTCTACAGCAGCCTGATGGGGTTCAAGACACGCTACCCCAAAATACCGTATCTTGGCATACTGAATATTTTAAGTAGAGAAGGAATTTGACAAAACAGCAGAAGCAGGAAGGGCATTTTGACTTCTCCCTTACCTTTCTCCCCTGAAACCTTCTCTGTAGCTGGAGAAAAGGATCTTCCCTATCTCCTAACAAAAAGGCCTTGCTAAATTTCCCCCAGTTTACTACCCTAACCTTGTGTTCTCTGACCTATCGTATTCCTCCATGACTACCCACTCTTCATCAAACCTAGCATAATGATGCTGCACTGAGCTCTGTTTGTTCAGCCTTCCTTATGAAGACTCCTGTGCCACATTAATTTATATTAATTAAATTTGTATACTTTTCTCTGGTTAATATGTCTTTGTCAGCTTAATTTTGGACACAGTCAAGAACCTTAAGAGGGTTAGGAAAATTTTCCTTCCTTACAAGCTTAAAGGTAAGAGTTTTTGTTCTAATTTTGTACAAACATGATGTGGAATGAAGGGATGAAGCTAACAAAATAATGACAAACTTCATTCCATAAACCTAATTTCTTGTTATAAAACACAAATTTTTGCACAGATTATGATAAACTCTATTTTGACCTGGCTACATGTATTGTATCCATTTCTGTCTGATTGAGATGGTGGTGTATTGTGAGGGAGAGATAATTTATTGACGTTATAGTCTTGGTTTCTTTGAAGAAGATTTCCTATTTTTTTCAACAACTTTGACTTCTTTATTTTTCCCATACAATGCCAATCTCATATAGGTTTTCAACTCTATTGGTTTAAAGTTATTTACAATGTATTTTAAAATAATTTGACTTCTTTTGTATTTACAGTTAAATGCTTTTTAAAATTTTCTAAAGCTATTTATTTGTACATTGTGTCTTTTTTTCCTTGAACTTACTTGCCAATATATTTTTTTTAATTATTGCCTTCAAAAACCAGCTTTTAGCTTTTAAAAAAAGTTCTATTCTGGTGTTGTGTTTTTTTTAATTTTATCAAATTATTAGTTCATTTTTAAATTTCCTTTCTTTTTTTTTCTTTTTTTTTCTTTTTAGTTGTAAGCTTAGTATATTACTTTTCATATTTTTGCTTACTAATCACGTTATAAATTTCTAAAGACCATATATTACTCAATGACTACATTGTCAAAATCAATGTTTTAATATCTGATGTTTGTGTTTTCATTACTTTTATCAAAATAATATTAATATGAGATTTCACTTTACATTTCTTTGTATAATTTTACACAGTTTTGTTTTTGTCATGATGTTAATAATGTTAAAGAACTGGCAACATATGTGCACTACAATTTGTTTTATATCAATTAATTTCCAAATTTTTGCAACATTTGTAATTTATAATTACAAAATGTGTTGTATGTGAAAATATTTCTATAAACTATATTTTCCTACAGTTGATGAAGAGAAAATTAGTATTATTTTGCATGTGTTTGCTTAGCAGAGATGCAAAATGTAGTTGTCGCATTGAATAGCCATGTGTGTACTCGTATATTCATTTTGATGGAATTACTTTGTTTAAAATTAAAACGTACTCCTTCTCACATTTCTCACAAACATGATAATCCTTGATATTTAACATGTTTGATGAAAAAATGAATATGTGAACCAGACTAACAATCCTTTCCGTTTTCTTCAAACGTAAAGCCTATTAATTTACTGTTACAATAGGCTTTACCTTTAGTATGTACTGATGGAATTCTCTCAATCACTTTCAGTATTTACCCAAACAACTTAAGACAAATTGTTTTGTTCATTGGTATTGTTTCACAGTTGTCCTGAGCTTCCCAAATCTCGGTTTTCTGTGAAAAACCTTTAAGTATTTCTTCTACACTTCCTGTTTGCAATTATGCAGTTTCAACTCATGTATGTCACTGTCATTCATTTATCAAGCTTGTCCCTTCTACTAGTACTGTGTTTTTAGAGGCAATATTTCAATGTTGATTCATGGGCTATGTTCCAGGACTTCTTTCTGGTTAATATAAATATAGTTGAAGTCAGCTGGTGAGGGGAGAAAGCAATTTCCAAACTAAGCATCTACGCAAAAAGGCATTCCTCGTCACAAATCCAGACACATTTTAAAAATAATTCCCTCAAAGGAAAAGGGTAAAGACACTTACATAATTATGGTATATTGAAACTTACAGCACTATTTCTTTTTCTATGCTTTACTGTTTTAGAAAATGTTTAATTGTATCTTCACTAATTTCTATCTTACTCAAATGTGACAAAAGAAAGAGCTGTATCACTGAAAGCAATATTAATAGAAGGTTTAAGGATACATATTATTAGATAAATAACAGAGTTATGACCAGTTTTCAAACTTGTTTGCACTTAAGGAAAGAAATATTTGAAAGACTATGCTGATTCTTTCATATTAGTAAAATATGCTTTTATCATTTTCAACCCTCTTTCAACCTAAATTTAAAATAAAGAGGCCAAAAATTCTAAACTTTTTTTGTCACCACTCTTTGGATTGTTAAAAGTACTTTCTAGCCAACAGCTATTACCTGCTTTTAATTGATTCCCTCTCTGCTTCATTGGCTTCTGGGATACATAATGAGGACAAACTATGTAATAGAATGTGGAGTTGAATTCCTTTTGCTCCCAAATGGGTAAGTAAGCCCTAAAGCAGACAAAAACAAAACAAAACAAAACAAAACAAACAAACAAACAAATAAATAATAAAAACCTCTATAGGGTACATTCAAAGGAAAGCTATAACTACTTTTGGCCATACTCATGTTAGGGTTTATAAATAAGTGACCGGGAGTTCACATAATTACTCCTGAGCCTCATAGCACACCAAAGATTCTTTCCCCATCTCTTCTCTGCTCACTTGAGTTCAGTGTCTGCTATGGTGGAGGGTTTAAACCATGCGGACAGATCTCCAAATTTCCTTTTCTCTTCATGCCTGATTGATTACTTTCCTTGTCACTACACAACTTGCTGGGCAGTGAGCAGGACTAACACTTAACTTTTGAGGAGTTTACTATCTTCAAGGGATATCCTCAACCAATATAGAAATAGAGTTGGAATCTTCAATGGATTCTCCATTCCCACCATCTCCACTGGGGTTGAGCCCTAGTTGTCCACAATGGTCAACTTCTCAGTGACACCCTCTCTAATTGGCTTTTCTCTCTTCCCTTTATTTTGTTCCTCCCTTCTCATTGGTGTGCTCCGGGGTTATCTTTCAACTAAACTTCACCTAAATTCCTGTCTCAGGGCCTTCTTTTGAGAGAAAATCAAATTAAGACAGTCCTGATATTCAAAAGTATATGTAAATGGAATATTAGATGGATAGAGGAGGGAAATTGTGGAAAATGTGAGTAAAAAAATCTAGTGAGAGAAAGCTGTGCCTTATCCTTCCCCATTCACTCAATTGGAGAGCATGTTTCTTTGCTCAGGCCAAGTAATGGCAGCTCCAGGAAAATCTCTGGCAAGTGTTCAGGGTGTTTGAAACTGGAGACCAGTATTTGACTGATTAGCAAGAGAATTTCTGTTTTCCCTTCAGTACCCACCAATAGAAAGGGACAACAGAAAATAGAGTGAGATGGCAGGAAATGAATGGGATAATGGTAGAGCAATTTACATTTCTGTTATTTCCTGTGGGATAATGGCATCAGAGAATGTCATTGTGTTTGAGTTACCTTTTTAGTGCTCCATTCAAGATAACTTCTCCTGGACTATGGGACTTATAGACAGAGACTTTAAAACTTAACAGGGTGAGAGTTAATAAATCTAGAAGGCCAAAAGGAGGTAGGTTTCCCACGTCAAGGAATTCCCTTGCAGGTTATGTGAAGACCTTATGCGTGCAGTCCTATGTTAAAAGCAGGATTTATATTTCTATAATCCAGAGGATGTTGATAAACAGCCAGCATAAGCTAAAAAAGCAGGGACATTTGGAAGAGGACAGAATCTATGAGAGGCAGGATGGAGCCTAAAAGTATGCTGTATACGTCATCTTTGCCAAATCTATTAATACAAACCCTGGCTCATTTTGGAGAAAGGGAAGAGAATAGATGAGGTTGGAAAATCACATGGTATGAAATTTAAAATTGGTTTGACTGGGCTTTTAAAAATTTGAACTAAGATGATCATAAAATACCAAAGGATCTGACAAAATTCAGCACCCAGTTATAATGAACACACTCAATAAAGTGTATATAGAGGGAGCATACATCAATAAAAAATAAAGACCATATATGACAATCCCACAGTTAACATCATACTGAAAGCTTTTCTTCTAAAATCAAGAGCAAGACAAGGATGCCCAGTCCCACCACTTTTATTCAAAATAGCATTGGAAGTCCTAGCCAGGGCAATTAGGCAAGAAAAATAAATAAAAGTCATCCAAATTAGAAAGAAAGAAGTAAAACTGTCACTATTTACAGATGACATGATATTGTATTTAGAAAACCTTAATGACTTTACCAAAAAACTGCTAAACTGGGTGGCTCAGTTTGTTAAGAGTCTGACTCCTAGTTTGGGATCAAGTCATGATCTCACTGTTCATGAGTTTGAGCCCTGCATCAGGCTCCATTCTGCTGGTGTGGAATCTGCTTGGTATTCTCTCTCTCTTTCTCTGCTCCTTCCTGACTTGTACACATTCTCTTTCTCTCTAAAAAACAAAACAAAACAAAACAAAACAGACAGAAAAACACAACCCTGTTAAATTATTAAGTTGCAGGATGCAAGATCAATATACAGAAATCTGTTGTGTTTCTTTACACTAACAAGTACTAGACAGAGAAATTAAGAAAACAATCCCATTTACAATGACCTCAAAGCAGAATAAAATACGTAGGAATACATTTAAACAAGGGGGTGAAAGGCCTATATGCTGAAAGCTGTAAGCCATTGAAGAAATAAATTGAAGAAGACACAAATAAATGAAAAGATATTCCATGGTCATGAATTGGAAGAATTAATACTGTTAAAGTATCCATAATAATCAAGGTAGTACACAGATTCAATGCAATCCCTATCAAAATATAAATGGCATATTTCACAGCAATAGAACACATAATCCTTAAACTTGTATACAACAACAAAAGACTCTGAATAGCCAAAGTAATTTTGAGGAAAGAAAAACATAACTGGAGGCACCATGCTCTCTGATTTCAGACTATACTACAAACCATAATGAGATATAACCTCATACCTGTTAGAATGGCTTTAACAAAAAACCAAGAAATACGTTGGAGAAGATGTAGAGCAAAGGGACCCTTCTACACTCTTGGTGGGAATGCAAATTGGTTTATTCACTATAAAAAAACATGGGGTTTTCTCAAAAAATTAAAAATAGATTGACCATATGACATAGCTATTTCACTTCTGAGTATTTGTCTGAAGAAAAAACCCCACTAAATCAAAAAGGTACATGCACCCTTATGTTCTTTACATCATTATTTACAATAGCCAAGATGTGTATATGATGCTAAGTAAAATCAGTTAGACAGGGAAAGGTAGATGCCATATGATTTCCCCCATATGTATAATCTAAAAAACAAAATGAGTAAAGAAAACAAAACAATACTCAAAGGTACAAAGAACAGATTGGTGGTTATGAGAGGCGAAGGGGGTTGGCAGGTGGAGGGAAAGGGTAAAAACAGTCAGTTGTATAGTGATGGATGGTAACTATTCTGGTGATCACTTTGTAGTGTATACAAATATGAAGTTATTATATTCCACATATAAAATGAATATAATGTTTACCAATTTTACCACAATAAAAAATGAGGGAAAAAAAAAAGATGTCCATTTAACTGTTGTCACCTCTGCTAAGGACGATATTCAATAAGCAGCCGTCACAAGCAGGTCAGGAAGTACTTTACTGTGTTTCTGACATATCTTTATGCAGTTTGCTTTTCAGCCTGAGAGCTCTATAGTTCATCAGAACTCTTAATAAAAGAAAGTGTTAAATCATACGAGGCTGCTATATTTAATTGTTTCTGTACTGCAGCAATTCTACCGTAGTTTAATCTAATAACTGCTTCCAAGTTGTGAACACCAGAGAGACTTGTTTTTTTGTAAACTATCCTTCACTAAATTTCCATTAAGTGTATGTAGGTTTACAGTGCACATATATTTGTTTTTCAACTACATTTTTCATTTCATTATAATTATTAAAAAATATGCTTCTTTTTCTTACCAAATTATGATACAAAGTACTCCAAATTGCATTATTTAAAAATTTACTTTTGTTTTGGGGCGCCTGGGTGGCGCAGTCGGTTGAGCGTTCGACTTCAGCCAGGTCACGATCTCACGGTCCGTGAGTTCGAGCCCGGCGTCAGGCTCTGGGCTGATGGCTCGGAGCCTGTTTCCGATTCTTTGTCTCCCTCTCTCTCTGCCCCTCCCCCGTTCATGCTCTGTCTCTCTCTGTCCCAAAAATAAATAAACGTTGAAAAAAAAAATTAAAAAAAATTTACTTTTGTTTAAAAGAAACAACACTTGGGCTACTGAATTTTCTAGACAATAGAATCTATAAAAAATAAAAATATGCATAATATTGTTTTAGTGGAAAGGACTACTTATTCTGTTAATTTTAAAGTGGAATGCCAGGCCCAAATAGGAATTAATAACTGCTAACTCACGAAAATAAAGTGGGCATCCGTTATAATAATCATGTAATAATGGCATGGGAAACTCAACTAAAATAGAAACAATTATTGTGATTATTTTCTGACTTCAGACACAAAGTTTATTTAATCACATCATTTACCTTACTGAATATTTCACAGTTAGTTCTGGACAAGTCCATGCCTAATTTTATTCCTTATTTATTCACATTTAAAATATTCACGCTCTTGGGGCACCCAGGTGGCTCAGTCCGTTTAGCATCTGACTCCTGATTTAGGCTCAGATCATGATCTCACAGTTCCTGGAATTGAGTCCCACATTGGGCTTTGTCCTGAGAGTGTGGAGCCTGCTTGGAATTTTCTTTCTCCCTCACTGCCTCTCTGATCCTCCCCTCCTCTCTCAAAATAAATAAACATTAAAAAATAAAATATTCACACTCTCCTTCCTTATCAAAGTTTGCTTAGAAATATATTTTTTTAATTTCTGTTTTTTATACTTCCAAAATGTGTGCTGTTGTTTAGAATCCTTGCACTTTAAAATCTGCATAAATAGTACTGGGTCATGTATCTCTTACCTCTTCTTCAGCCATAGTCAGAAGTCACCCCGATACACTGTATTTTTCTTACATTGTTTTTTGTTTTTTGTTTTAACATTTACTTAAAGAGACAGAGCATGAGTGGGGGAGGGGCAGAGAGAGAGAGAGAGAGGGAGACACAGAATCCAAAGCAGGCAGCTGTCAGCACAGAGCAGCACAGAGCCCGACGCGGGGCTGGAACCCACAAACCGGACCATGACCTGAGCCGAAGTCAGACGCTTAACCGACTGAGCCACCCAGGTGCCCCTTCTTACATTGTTATATGAAGCAATAATTCATCTCAGAATGAATTCATGTCCATCTTTTCCTCTAGATTGTGCATTCCTGGATTAAAAGTCTGTAGAATCATAAGTCATACCTGTTATTTTCCATGTCCAGTGTTTTTTTTAATGTATGAAAGAAATATTCACAAAATTTAAGAATGTACCCTGAAAATTTTGTTAATAGTTGGATATTTGTCCAGAGAGTCCTAGAAGGTGCTCCATGAAAGTGAATTTATAAGACTGTATGCAAAGGAGAAGCCATGCAATGCTCCAATACGCCACTAGAGCGAAATATAACAATCCAGAGAAATTTTGAATATATTAAAATAAAAATGTTTTTTCAGTCAGAATATGAATATTTAAGGACAAATTAAATGTTGGGGCTGATTAAATATATTTCAGTTTTACTTTTGTTACTATTATAGATCAAAAAGCTATTTAGGAATATACATTTTAATTATTCATAATTCAGTTGGCCAGGGTTTGCTAAAGATCATTAAAATTGTATTATGCGTAACTCGGCTCACTCATGAAATTACCATGTTTTGCATATAGAATTAGTTTATTCAGACAATAGTAATAAATTCTCTAATTTAATTTTTTTAATATTTGAAATTTTATAATAAAAGAAGCAAAATATGTGTGATGGCAAGTAATCTGAAATATGTTGGCTTCTATTTGATGAAATTGAAAATAGGTAACAGCAGTAACATCAATTATTACAATAAAACATTGGAAAATATTATGTGTCCTGAAACCAATATTTTCCTCATAATTAAGCAAGCAGTCTCCTTTCCAAAAAATTAGTTTAGGTTAACAAGTCTTTAAAAAGTCACATAAGTGTCAATATAATTTTCTCTATTTCTCTATGGAATTTATCTAATCAGTGCTACTTTATTAGCCTTCACTACTGCTTAATTTTGTTTTGTTATTTTTGTTATTTCATGTTGTATTAGTTTTTTTAATTTTTAATAATTTGTTTTCTTAGATATTTTTCTTCTATTTAATTCATTAATCTATTGTGTCTTTATTCTATTACATTTTTCTTTGTAAGAGAGCTAGAATGTAAACAAATGGAAAAATGTATTTTTGTTCAGATTTCATAGAAACTTTCTTTGGGGGATCTACCCAACAACAGCAACTATGAAGTCAAGTCCTAATCTACAGTTTCTTTTGAGGTTCTTGTTTTTCTCTATAGTCTCAATATATTTCTGTATTGTGTCAGCAATTATGCTAAATTACTTAATTTATTTATTCGTTCTAATTCTTTTTTCAGGATTTCTTAGAATCTTCTACATATATATATATATGTATATAATGTCATCT
Organism: Lynx canadensis; assembly: GCF_007474595.2. Classification (NCBI taxonomy): domain Eukaryota; kingdom Metazoa; phylum Chordata; class Mammalia; order Carnivora; family Felidae; genus Lynx; species Lynx canadensis. The sequence continues at coordinate 45,804,085 of NC_044319.2, read as the reverse complement.
ACAAACAGACATAATTCTATTTATTCCTGTCAAATACAAAACTAAATTGTGTTTCTACACACTAACAATGAACTATCTGAAAAGAAATGATAACAATCCAATTGACAACAGCAACAAAAGCATAAAATACTTAAGAATAAACTTAACCAAGGTGGTGACAGTCTACAAATCAATGATAAAAGAAACTCAAAAAGACACAAATGGAAAGACTTTCCATGTTTATGAATCAGAAAACTTAATGTTGTTAAAATATCCATACTACTCAAAGCAATCTACAGATTTATAGATCTACCAAAATTCCAATGACAATTTTTATAAAAATGGAACAAACAGTACTAAAATTCATATGGTACCACAAACGACCTCAAATAGCTGAAAAACAAAACAAAACAAAACAAAACAAAAAACTTATATGCAGAAATATGGCTATTGATGACATTAACCTAGATGATCTCTTGGACACAATTGTCATGTTTTGCCTAAGAACAGTGATGGTGGTGGTTATGGGGAGGTATTCTTGGGGAAAGCAAAGAGTGGGGTATGGTCTCCTCTGTTGTATGTCTGATGATGTCCAGGCCAGAGTCACTAGTATTGAGTAGAGCATTGTGGGAATTTTCTGTCAGTCAGTCAGTTCAATATATATGTTTCCCTCTTAGTAATATATTTATATATGTATATATCTACATCTCTGTCTGCATTTCCACTATATATTCTGGTTATATAAATACATTAGTGAGTTTCTTTAAAAGTGATAGATAAGTACATATACATTCCATATATATATATACAATATACATACAAGAAAAATAATATTATACATATTTGCTACAATGGTTATATAAGTCAATAATAAGGCTTATTAATATAATTACCATTATTGTTTTACCAATATTGAACTATATTTATATAGTTTGTCTAGGTATAGTGCTTTAAATTTCTTTGGGGTTCAAGACTAATGTGTCTTATTGTTGGCATGGAGGCTTTGCTCAATTTGATTAGATAAAAATGTATTTCACATATTTACACATCCACTTTTCAAAATACAAACACAACAATTCCAAATCTCCTTTAAAAAAAATTTTATCTAAACTAATTTTATTAAAAAATACTCTTCTTTATCAATAGCAATAAAACTTAATCTCCAAGGTATATTATGTGGGCTAACATACAAACATAAATAAACATGTCATCTCTTAGCTTATCATTTTCCATAGCCAATGTGTAAACTTTATAATTAATTATATTTGTTCCTCCAAATTTCCAAATATCCTAAGATGACATTTTTTTAAAAATCTATTTTCAGATATATTTGTTACTCAAAATTGTTTTATTTATTTTTTTTTTTAATTTTTTTTTCAACGTTTATTTATTTTTTTGGGACACAGAGAGACAGAGCATGAACGGGGGAGGGGCAGAGAGAGAGGGAGACACAGAATCGGAAACAGGCTCCAGGCTCTGAGCCATCAGCCCAGAGCCTGACGCGGGGCTCGAACTCACGGACCGCGAGATCGTGACCTGGCTGAAGTCGGACGCCCAACCGACTGCGCCACCCAGGCGCCCCTCAAAATTGTTTTAGACACCTTCCTACTTTCTTATACTTTTAGCTACAGGCAAAATTTCATCTTGTTAAAGATGATACTTGTGTTTCTCATTTGGGGATGCCATAACAATTCAGTCTCAAAGTATGGTCCTAAATATTCTAAGTAGCTTATATTACATACCTTTCTATTTACTGATGTAAATAAAAATGAGAAACAATGTAATATGTTAGTCCTCAACTTTGTGAGTATTTTTGTGACATTCAAATATCGTGTGTATATGTGTGTATATGTAGGTGTGTGTGCATGTGCATGTTACTATGTAGACCAAGTTGGGAGAGACTGAAGTCAACTATTTCTTTTTTGATTGAAAAAGTAACCATATAACTATTACCAGATATGAAAGTTGATATTCATGTATAACAGCTGAAAGCCAGTCAAAATGCTAGAAACAGAAGTATTTATGCAAGAGAGAGTAATATTTTTCAGTGAATAACTATATATCAGATGCCACTTAAGCCAATAAATTATTAGGAGCTTATGAGAGATAATTCAAATGTCTGAACACATTTTGAGCTTCAATTATTGTTAACAAAATTTGGTGTACACCTCAAATGAATAAGCTCTGGCTTATCTGAAGTATTCTTTCTACGCTCTTTGTAAAGATGTAGATTGCTGAGTCCAAATTTCATTATGGTGATTAGCACTGATTGCACAAATATTTAAAATGAATCAAAGTACATTTGTTTCTGTTTTACCACAAATATTGACATCATCAAATTTCATTCTATAATTCACATATATGTTTCATTAAATATGGAAAATGAAAAACTGTTAGAAATTTTTATTCAAACTCTGCCATTATTGGTATTGACTATATGTGATTCTGATTGATTTTGAAGGGTAATAATATATTTCAAAGGCTCATTTTAGATCAGCCGTGTTCAAAGTGATATTAAAAAAAATCATTTAGGGGCGCCTGGGTGGCGCAGTCGGTTAAGCGTCCGACTTCAGCCAGGTCACGATCTCGCGGTCCGTGAGTTCGAGCCCCGCGTCAGGCTCTGGGCGATGGCTCAGAGCCTGGAGCCTGTTTCCGATTCTGTGTCTCCCTCTCTCTCTGCCCCTCCCCCGTTCATGCTCTGTCTCTCTCTGTCCCAAAAATAAATAAACGTTGAAAAAAAAAATTTAAAAATAAAAAAAAATCATTTAATTTTCATGTTATACCTTTGGTTAAAATCATTTTTATCTCCTTTGGTGTAGTAAATGATCCTATTCCATTATGCATCATTTTACCATTAAAGCAGCTGTGCCATAATTAGCACTTATATTTACATTTATATTAGAGTTTTTGAGTTATACTTAAGCTAACTAAAATTTAGAGCTCACACTATTAATAAGTAGAATAAATAATATAGTCACCAGTAATCATGTGTTTTTAATTTTATAGGGATTAGTTGAAGACACACGTTGATGCAGCCAAGTCTACACATCATTAAGAATATATGCAAGAGTTGACATTCAGTTAAGGGGATAAGTATCTTTTAAAAAATCACATGACCAAAACCAGTATCTGACACTAAATTCTTGAGATAAAACTGAGAACCAATTCCTTTGTAGAAATGAGATAGCCAACTTCATAATACGTATTTTGATTCAAATGGCCACTCAGTGTTCTTCTGTTTAATATCTACCTGCCTCTCCAATTCCATACAGACACATCACTCTCAAACAATCTCTTGCCATAACATTGTTAAAACTTTTTAGGCACAGCAAATCAAAAGACAATATATTCTCCTTTAAGTTCTGCATACATTCACTGTGATTATAAACACAAACCTATGTTGCTAATGTTGTCATTCATATCCATTTTTCTTGAAATAGAACATGTCCATACAAATTAGAATATATTCCATATAATTCCAAGGATACTTTATATTTTGTTTATCTTACCGATCTTGGCTAAGTAATAATTTGTTCATGTTTTAAAATGCTTATATATTATACATTTATTGGTTTTCTGATATTATCATCAATGTTATTTTATTCAATTATTAACGTACTTGAATATGTTGGAACATAAACCGCTTTATAAATTTTAGGGATGTAGACATTCAGGAGTACATAATGATGAGGGGCTTATAGACAAGTAAATGGAATTTTTTTGTAATAACTCATTGTAAATAATAAGGTAGAGGTTGTACATAGGAAGCTAAAGTTATGAGAGTAAAAATATATAATCTAGACTTGACTGACAGAAAAATATTCCAGAGAAGATAGTTCATACAATGACTCTTGAATGTTGTTTGGAAGTTACTCATGCTGGGGGGCGCCTGGGTGGCTCAGTGTGTTAAGAGGCCGACTTCAGCTCAGGTCACGATTCCATGGTCCGTGAGTTCGAACCCCGCGACGGGCTCTGTGCTGACAGCTCAGAGCCTGGAGCCTGTTTCAGATTCTGTGTCACCCTCTCTCTGACCCTCCCCTGTTCATGCTCTGTCTCTCCTTGTCTCAAAAATAAATAAAACGTTAAAAAAAAAAAGTGGAAGTTACTCATGCTGATGTGTTTTTTTTTTTTAATTTTTTAATGTTTATTTTTATCTGAGAGAGACAGAGAGACAGAGAGCATGAGTGGGGGAGGGGCAGAAAGAGAGGGAGATACAGAATCTGAAGCAGGCTTCAGGCTCTAAGCTGTCAACATGGAGCCCTACGCGGGGCTCAAACCCACGAACTGGGTGATTATGATCCCAGCCAACGTCCCACACTTAACCAACTGAGCCACCCAGGCGCCCCTCATGCAGATGTTTTTAAGAAAGAACATAACCAGTAGAAGGAAAAGCTACATGATCAGACATGAAGGTATCACATAGAATATGGTTCTATATTCAAATATTTTAATATGAATGAAAGGTAGAAAGATGTGGAAGAGAGGCTAAACATAAGCCTTGAAAGATTTCCAAGAGTCAAATTATGAATGGCCATAAATGACAAAATAAAAGTTTGGATTCATTCCAGAGTTAATAAAAATTATAGGGGCACCTGGATGATTCAGTGGTTTGAGCATCAGACTCTTGATTTCAGTCAGGACATGATCCCAGAGTCATGGGATTGAGCTGTGTGTTGGGCTCTGTGCTAAGCATGGAGCCTGCTTGGGATTCTCTCTCTCTCTCTCTCTCTCTCTCTCTCTCTTTCTCTCTCCTCCTCTGCCCCTCTCTTTGACTCGTGCTCTCTCACTAAAATAATAAATAAACAAAAAAATCAATAAACAAAAATAAATAAATAAATAAACTATAGAAAGATAATAGTGGTATCATATAAGGATGAATTAATAGAAGTAGTGGAAATGTAAAATCAGTATTAAATATAATTTAATTTATTATTAAGAACATGTGACAAACTACAAATCTGAAGCATGTCATTGGAAGCAGGAGAGCTGAGAGATCAGAATAACTTAAATATGGAGCATATTTGGGAAACAACAAAGATGAGTTGTTTTTTTTTAATTTGTGAATTTTAAGATGCTTATGGAAAAGCAAAGTAAATATATTGCATAGGCACTTAAATAGTGTAAATGGTTCATAGTCATTGTCATCATTCAACTGCCATAACACTGAACTCTCCTATTATTCTCTCCTCTCTGTGGCAAGGGAGAGATAAGGGGAGATTTTTGCTTCTGTGGTTCTGGATAAAGCTTAGAATGTTTCAGTGAACTACATACACAAAATTATAAAGGTGGTTGGAGGCATGTGTATGCATGAGATTTAGCAGAAGCAGTTTGCCACTGTGTGGTCACTCATCTTGGGCAGATGTGATGTTACTAGTGTTTTTCAGCATTTTACTGGCCTCTGGTTTCTGCTTCCTATGGGCGAGCACAGTGATACTTTTGATGAGATGGTAGGTACTATATCTTGAGACTCTATGCAAGATATAAGAATTACTATTTCAAATATGTAGAAGTTTAGAGCAAAAGACAAATACAAATTGCCATTAGGCTTTAGTAACATAGGAGCTGTGAATATAAGCCTAGCCATATGCAACCAGTCAACACAAAAGGAAAGATAAAATGAACAAAGACATAGTACCCCGGTGCTGATTCAGGCTCTAATCCAAAATCTTGGAAATGTAAGAAAGACTATTGGTCATTTTCACTGGTTTCTCCATAGAATTGCAAAATCTCATTCACTAGTAGGTCTTTATACAAAGTATTCCAATTCCTGGAAGCACAGCTTCCAGAGAATTCAAACCCAAGCCAAATCCTAGTCCTTGAAATTAGGCTTTATAATGAATGACATGGGTATGAATTCTGGTAAAATCCTTATTAACTGTGTGACTTTGAGAAAGTTGCATAACATTTGACCCAGAGTTTTGCCATTAATCAAGTACACGTAATAGCACTTAACTCATAGGGATATAGAAATGCACTGTATTTTACATAAAAGTTACTTTAAAAACGTTAATCTCTATCTTCTTTCTGGCTCTATACTGGTGTTTTATCTGCATCCAGTCTGGGCTGAGTAATTAACATGGAACCTGACTGGATGGGTGCACTTAGGCTGTTAAACATTATGTTCATTTCAGTCCTTTATCTAACAACTCCATATTGCTCTCCTATTGAGAAAAACTCAACCAGGAGTAGTTATTACTATTCCTTTTTGTACAAAGATGATATCCTCTATGCACCTGAAAAACAGTTTGTTTCTGGCACATTGAAAATGAAACACCTGCTTACAAAACGCATATGGGAAGTCTGCAGCGGCTCTTGTATTGGCAGCACATTCTGCCTGGCAGTTTCTTTAGGTGTAATGAATTGGGAAAATGTGTCTTTTACAGAAACTAAATGACTTTGCATAGCACAAGTAGGTAGAAAAAATATGAGGAAACTGATAATTTTAGCACCTGTGTTTGTTTAATTCTAGCCAAAGCAGCAACCTGATATGTGTTTGTGAGGAAAAGTAGAAACATTGCTTGCGAGAAAATAAATGGCAATCTGTTTGATTCCAAATTCCAAAAAAAAAAAAAAAAATGTGCAGCGAGGTTTGAAAAAATAAAAATATCTCTCAAGGGCACCAAATGAATCCCAGACATGTCCCTCTTTTAAACATTGTCTTGCTGAAGATGTTTTAGACAATTCCTCAAACTTCCAACAGATGCGATTGTAGTCTGTGGTGCCTAATGAAACACTTTGGCATTTATATGTCAAGGTTTAAAACTGTGAATCTATACAAAAAAGAATGTGGCAGAGAAAGATATTTAATTTCTTTAATGTATTCAAGAGTAGATAATATTACGCTACTCTTCTTAAAAATTCTTATTAAAGATTCGCAGAGATTTGCGGTACTTCCTACACAAAGTGTCTGCTTTAGAATCAGACATACCTGGCTGAGCTGCTAATGAGGTGTTTACAATCTGACAAGTTAGTTACCTTTTCCAAGCCTCAATTCTTTCATTTCTTTTTAACAGCTTTTTTGGAGTTATAATTGATATACAAAGAACTGCACATATTCAATGTGTACAATTTGATGAGTTTTGAAATAGTCAAATCTCTTCATTCTTTTTAGACAGCTATTCTCACTTCATAGTTGTGTGGTGGGTGTGTTGTGGGTGAAGATAGAGAAAAATGTTTTAATATAAAAAAGTGCATGTGTAAGATACCCAATAAGTGGATGGAATTTTTAATCCATTAGAAAAATCTGAAAGATAAGCTTATATATTTAATTGGAAAAACCATGTCAGATATTTTGAGTAATAAACATAATAACTGATTTTTTGGAAAACATTTCTTTTTACATTCAAATATTCTTCCTATTTATGGTTGTTTTTTTTTTAATTTTTATTGTTCATTTATTTTCGAGAGAGAGAGAGACAGAGGCAGAGACAGAGCATGAGTGGGGAAGGAACAGAGAGAGAGGGAGACACAGATTCCGAAGCAGGCTCCAGGCTCTGAGCTGTCAGTGCAGAGCCCAACATGAGACTCGAACCCATGAACCATGAGATCATGATCTGTGCTGAAGTTCAGCACTTAACTGACTGAGCCTCCCAGGCGCCTCACTATTTATGTTTTAATCAACCAACAAAATAACCTATAACCTGCAAGCTGGTTTGAGGGGTGTAAAATTGCATCATTTATGTTTTTATCTCTCAAGGATGGTATATTGTTGAAAAGACAAAACTTGGACTCATTAAAGAATGAAACAGCGAGACAATATGACAAAGTTATGGGCTGTTTGAGATAGGAAGCGCAGGTAATGTGAGCCAGAGACTAGTGAAATTCAATGTAGTCCAAGTCCCTAGGGAGGGCTGCTTTCAGTCAAAATTAAAATATCTGTAGTTTATCAATATATTCTATTGCCTTTGTTCTTGCTATTTCTTATAAAAATACATCTATTTTAAATACAGATTTTTAGACTACAACATGTAGGTGGCTGAACTTGGAATCGTTGTATGTGACTACTGATGAGACAACTGTCAATTAAATATGGTAGTCTTATTAGGAAAGGGGCAATTTTGACAATGTGTGTGTAACCAGAGACATGTTACGGACCCCAGTGGTTGACATGACTTAAGAAAAAAGTGGTGACATATCAGCATGAATAACTTCTATAGCATCCTATTTCTCAGTGGGGGTCACTATTTGCAGTTTGGATTAAGTAGTTGTTGACTGTGAAGCTGGGTGCCTGCATTGTAGGTCTTTAGCCTCCCTGGTTCACACTCACTGAATGCCAACAATGCACTCCACCATTGTCACAATCCAATCCACCCAAGAGGGCTCCAAATACCTGCATATGATTCAGTGATAAATGAATGATGTATGAGAAATCTGTCCAAATACATTTTGAGGACAACCTTGAATACATACACATGCACACATATGATACACACACACAAATCTTGCTGCTTTTATACGAAATTTAATCCATCATCTATGACCACATTTCCCCCTCCATAACACCCAAACATTGAAATAATATCTTCCAAACAAATACAAAAGATTCAGTTGAAACACTTAACCTAAAATATTATTCTCTCTTGTCAGCCTCACTTATTACTTGAGGCCAATATAGTTTTAACCTCTGTGTTTAATACAGAAAACTCTATTTACAAGATATCAGTCACATAGTGTCTTCTATTTAATTTTCATATTTTTTTTCTGTATCAGTCATGGTGGTGTGTTTACTCATATGGTTTTAATTTTATTATTTGAAATCATCATTAGGGAAGTTTTGGCTTTGTATTTTTGGTGTTTTTTGTTTTGTTTTGTCTCTGAGAGCCCTATGTGTCCTAGAGTATGGAAACGTAACTGCATAGAAGTTTCAAATATGCATCTGGTAAATTTTGAGGTATTTTACCAGGAAAGGGTGGCTATTCATGTTAAATCCTTATGCTGAGTAACTTTAAGAAGCAAGGGGTGGGGCGCCTGGGTGGCTCAGTCGGTTGGACGTCCGACTTCGGCTCGGGTCATGATCTCGCAGGCCGTGAGTTCGAGCCCCGCATCGGGCTCTGGGCTGACAGCTCAGAGCCTGGAGCCTGTTTCGGATTCTGTGTCTCCCTCTCTCTCTGACCCTCCCCTGCTCATGCTCTGTCTCTCTCTGTCTCAAAAATAAATAAATGTTAAAAAAAAAAAAAAAGAAGCAAGGGGTAACAATTCAGACCTTACATCTCAGGATTTAGAATCTCCAGAAGATGATCAGTTTCTTTACTTCCTCAGAAATCTCTCTTATGAGTCTGTCTTTATACAAGGACATTCATTCCAGCTTGGTATTACATTGGAAAAGAGAAACAGTTTCCTGGGTTTACCTAAGAGATAAAAGCCTGTACGCAGTTTCAATGACACATATCTATGTCTGATGCCACATTGATTACTAAACATTCAGTTCCCACTTAATTCTTAATTTTTAGTTCACAAAAACCTATAATTTTTATGTTTTGATCATCTTAAATACATGTGTCTTGGTATGATAGAAAAGAGCTCTAAATTTTTAGAGGAGTATAATCACTAGCAAATGTTTTAATATGTGTTAGTTTTTAATTTTTTTAATTAATGTTTTTATTTATTTTTGAAGGAGTGAGAGAGACAGAACATGAGCAGGGGAGGAACAGAGAGAGAGGGAGACAGAATTCAAAGCAGGCTCCAGGCTCTAAGCTGTCAGCACAGAGACTGATGCAGGGCTCGAACCCACAAACTGTGACATCATGACCTGAGCCGAAGTCAGAAGCTTAACCGACTGAGCCACTCAGGCACCCCATAATATGTATTAGTTTTTTACCTCATTCCTATGGTTATCCTTCTTGGAGAAATTTGCTCTCTAGCTTTAGCTATACTATATATATATATATATATATATATATATATATATATCATAGTAAAGTAATATAGAAGGCTCCTGATTCCAGATAGAATGCATATAAATGTTAAAGACCTTCATTCCCATGGCAAAGAAAAAAAAAGGGGGGAGTGGGATAATGTAAACTAAACTCATATTTTTTATGTTCCTATTACCTGTGACCTGAATTTCAAAGCCTCATAGGCAAGTAGAGAGCCATGTCAGCTTCTACTCCAAGGACAAATTGTCTGGAGATGGACAGGAGGAAGAGAAGTTCTACTATAAAGCCTTTGTCAGAGAAGTTAAAAGCAGCTGAATCTCTAATGACAGGCTGGAGGTATGGATTGGAATCTGAAAGAGTTCAATGTTCAAAAATAAATCAATATGCTTGATAATCAATCTCTCCCACCACCACACACACCCAAGAAAAAATGCTTAGAAGACGGTCGTGGGGGGAGGATTTAGAAAGGATTGAGAATTTGGAAAAGTCTTAATGTGGGCTATGGGTTCTGGACTCAGCTTAATAGAAAGATGAACCAAAACTATTAAAAATAGGGGTCTAAACCTCCTCACTTCAAAACTGACAAATTAAAAGAAATTAAGTCCTCACTGGTGGTTTTCTTGGAAGTTAGGGGTTAAAGTCACCATAGATTAACTCATTTTAATTATAACTGTGGCATAGCCCCAGATTTCCCTCCATTTCAGGTGGCTTCAGAATAATCAATCAATACTTCAACCTAGCTGCCAAAGAGGGTGCACTTGGTACCCTCTGTAACAAACAAGAATATAACAACTATACTTTTGGTTTCCACTGCACCTTTAAACACATATGAAAAATATGAATAATTTGCTATAGGCAAAAGAAAGGAAAATGTGACACATCATACAGAAAATGCCATCAAGAGAAGCCAATAGTTAGATGGCCAAGATATTGGAATTACCAAGTGAGAACTGTAAAATGGACATTTAACATGTGAAATAATTTACTCTAGAAGATAGACATAAAGTATAAGAGAATGGAAATTTTCAGGAGAAAAATGTACCCTCTAAAAAAGAAATAAATAGGAATTTTACTACTTAAAAATAAAATACTTGAAATAAAAATTTCACTGTAATGAACTTAGAAACCTATTCGAAATCATAAAAATAAGGAATAGAAAACTTGAATAAAGGTCAACAGAAATGATCTAATATACAGCACAGAAAGAAAACATTCCATACAGCGGATCATCAATCACGTGCAAGGCACAATAAAGTGGTCTAACATAAATGAGGCCCAGGACAAATGGAGAGAGGGAAATGAAGAAGAAAAAAATATTTGAAGATAAAATAGATGACACCTGTCCAATTTAGATTAACGACAGAAATTCACATCTCTAAGAAGTTCAGGTTTGAACAAAACAACAACAAAACCCAGAATAACTACTAAGAAAAGCTTATGAACATAATAGTCAAACTTCAGAAAAACTGTAAAGAGGAACTTTTAAAAAACTAGGGGAATAAAAAAAAAACACTTTACATTCAAAGGAATGGTAATTAAAACAATGAAGACAAAGACAATTTTTTAAATATATATTTATATTTACATTTACATATATACATTGATATGTAAAATGATGAAAGAAAAAAGTAAGCTCTAAACTTAGAATTCTATAGCCAGTAAAACAAATAAGCAAACAAATAAATAAAAATAAAGCTTCAAAATGAAGGCAAAATTAAGAGGGAATTTGTTTTCATAAGACTCACCCTTCCCACACACACACAAAATACACTAAAAACTTGCAAAGAAATTATTGAGAATAGAGAAAAATTACAGCAGATGGAACTTTGATACAATGTAAAGAATAAAAAACACTGGCTATCCTATGTATGTCAGTAAATATAATTACTTAATTTAAAAAATTAAGTGAATTTTGTGAAAAAAATAAAAAGAATGTGGACTAAAGTGTAAAGAATTAGAATTATATTATTTAAAAATTTTAATATATCAGCATTTGTGGGCTGAATCTAAAGCAGTACTTAGAAATGAGCAAATTCACATGTATTTTTAGAACAGACTATAATTAATTTAAACGGCAAATTTTCACCTCATGAAGGAAGGGATTAATGAAATAAAAATAGAAGTAGAGGGAATATAAATAATTAAAAATTGAAATAAAGAAATATCAGGAAGGCAAAAAATTGTTCTTTGAAATGATAAATATAATTGATAAATTTTAGCAAATAATTAAACAAAAGATAGAAAATACAAAATTTATCAATATCGGGAATGACAGAGGAAGCATCAAGAGGAAGCTGGTTATAATATTAACATAATAAGGAGATCTAATGGAAACTTTATGTCGATTAATTCACTAAACTTAGAAGAAATAGATTAATTCAAGATCACTACTTTTAAAACCTGGCAAGAAAAATTACAAAATGTTTGTGATCTTGTATGTGTTAAATAAATTATCAATCAAAAATATTTTCACAGATAAAACCTGACATCTAGATTATTTCAGTTATGAAATCTACAAAACATGAAAAAAATACTAATAATCCTACAGAAATTCTCTTAGAATTTCTAAGAGGAGGGTGCATGTACAGAGAAAACAAACAATGGTACATTTCCTTCACATTCACTGAAGGTGCTAATATGGTAAGAGATTTTCCTTAGTGCTAATGTGAAAGATATCATTCAATGATAGCTCTAGGTAAAATTCCACCAAGTCAAGGGACACCTGGGTGGCTCAGTCTGTTAAGTGACTGACTTGGGCTCAGGTCATGATCTCATGGTTTGTGTGTTTGAGCCCTGCATCATTGGTCTCTGCACTGACAGTGAAAAGCCCACCGATGATTCAGTTAACTAACAGTTGGTCAGTTGGAGTGATCATTTGACGTATGATTTTGGGTCTGTGTTACATTATTTTTTCCAAGTAACATGAGGGAAATATAATGTTTAAACCACAAATTTTAGTGTGGTTATAATGCTTTCAAATAAAGGGGAAATGATACTCAGATGGTTTTAGGGAGTGATATGATAACTACTATTCACCGATGATGTTCCTTTTGGGGGCACTTATGGGAATGATATCCAGACTGTGGAATATGCTAAATAGAGCTTCAAGGAATTACCATAACTTTTGGTGAATACTGTGTATTTAAATTTACCAATGTGAAAATTGCTACATCACATATGTAATGTTATGATGAGAAGAATTGTTAGCCAAATGTGGATGATAGAAGAAGTAATTTTCCAGTAGATTGTTTGCAAATAGAATTTAGTACAGGAGAATGATGAAGGATTTGTGAATGGATAAGAGAAAGAAGCCTCATACCTGAAAGAAAATTATATGCATTAACAATGATGAAGGAAGGTTTATGCCATTTCTCAGGGAATGGAATTGGGAAATCTAATCACTGTGAAATTTCATCTCCTTAAAGGTCATTGGCCAGGTGTATTAGAGGTTTATGCTAGAAAGATACATTTATGGTGACAGTGTGGCCTTTCATTATTGTTCTTGAAGTACCCAGGTACTACATATAAAAAGTAATGACTTCCCTAATGGTTCAAATTGTCAGGAGAATAACATACAGACTCACCATGTCAATCACAATTGGGAAGAAAATGGGTAGAACTACATAACATTATTTGAAAGCCTGTGTTAGTAAGAACTTGTACTATGTGAGAAATAATGTTATGGTTATCTTCAAATATCAGGTCGAATCTGGAGGTTTTGTATTTGGGGGTTTTTGTTTAGTTTTTTTTTTGAGGGGGAAGGGATTCTTTTTTTGTTTTTGTTTTTGTTTTTAAATGGCTTCCAGTAACCACCCCAGGTATTGGAATTATGTGTACATATGATAAGTACACAAAAAAGAAATGTATAATATAATTTTAATTTATGCATGGTATGTCAAATATTATGTTAAAGTCTCTATTTTACTCTATTAATTTTAGTAGTCAATAAAAGTCAACTTCTTGTCCCAATCAGAATGAGAAAATATTTTGGGATTTATTTGAGGCCCTTGATTAAACCATTGATGTTGTACATATCAATATGGATGGGTCAGAAGAATGCTTTAGAAAAATCACACGTTTCCATGCACATATGCAAATAATGTGTCCAAATAATCCTTGATGACAGAGAAAGTGAACAATCAAGTTGTAAAAAAAATCAAAAGACCTATGAAAGGTTATAGCCATGACTAAACTGCTTTATAACAAGAATACTTCTCATTTTCCATTAGATGGTTCAAATTCTATTGGTCATCAGAATGTTTACAGACTCGTTTGTATAAGACCTTGCAGGAAATATTTTCAGAAAACTGTTTTAAAGACAAATTATGAAATGATACATAGAAAAGTTTGCCAAGCAGTTAATGACCAAGATCTGTGGGTGGGCTGAGAAGGAAAGCTAACAGTTGGGCTGTGATTTATTGCCTCCTACTTTGGGAGTGCAGAGGCAATAATTGAACTAGAGCAGACCTCTTAGTTACTAAGCTAATGGCATTCACAAATGGAAATGTGTATGCTGAGAGTTCTTGCATTTTGGCAAGAAATGGTTTGTCTATCTGGCTTTCTTATGGTAAATAAGCCCAGAATTTAAGGATTGATAGAACTTGGCCAGCTGGAAAGGAAAGTTAGTCAAGCAGATGGAGTAAGAATACTAAAAGTCACCCCAACTAACAGTAATTTTGTGGACACATGGTTAAGTGCTCATGTTGTCATCATCCCAATGTGGGAGACAGGAACACTTAGAAACTGCTTCTGATGGGTTTTGGCCTCTCCAGAAAGAAGGTGGTATTTCTATATTGTTTGAAATTTTTGAATAGTTCCTAAAGTTTGGCGTTACAGATGATTTATGATTTATGTGACAATTCAATCATTTTATAGTAATGCAGCAATGTTGGTTTAATGTTCAAAAAACCCAATGTGAATTAACACATTAATAAAATAATTAAGAAGAAATATGCAATCATCTCAGTAGCTGAGAGAGAAACTGACAAAATTCAACACATCTTCATGATAGAAATATGTATATCAGAAATATTGAAATAGAAAGGGACTTTTTCAATTCAATGAATATATTTTAAAAATCTATAAATAACACTTAGTGGTTAAATAAGGTATATTTTCCCTTAAGATCAGGGGATCTTATTAAACAAAGTCTTTAGGATTAGAAAATATTGACTCAGTTAGGAATAAAGTATTTATGATGTATACACCTGACACACTGCTTGTATCTAGATTACATAAAGTAAGCCACACAATTAAAAAAAAGATATTAATACGATTGCAAAAACAGAATGGTTTAAGATTTTTAATTCACAAAAATGGTATACAAATGGCTAAAAAGAACATGGAAACACCACTAGACCATTAGCTCCCAGAAAGATGCAACTGAAAGCAGTAATGACATATCACATACAAACTACGATAGCTGAAATCTTCAAACTCTCACAACACTAATATTTGTGAGGCTATGAGACCACTATTGACTGGCACGTTTTATAAAACTCTTTGAAGAAATATCTGATATATTTGTTTAACCTAAACATACATTAACCTATGTATGACCAAATTATTTCAATTCTATGCGTTCAGCAAAAATAAATGAAAACAAATGTCCACTAAAAAGAAATAAACACACAAGATCACAAAAATATATTCACAAGAAAGTTTTTAGCAGCTTTATTTATAATATATACAACCTGAAAATGCTCCAGATACCCAATTAATAGCCTACTGGGTAAACAAAATGTTCATAACAGATACTTTATTCTGCTACTACTCCTATTACTATTCTTATTATTGTATTGGGCAGTCAAGGGGCAATATTTCTTTATTTTCAATGTTCAGTTCTTTCACAAAGTTAATATATTATTATATGTGTAATTTATAAACAAAATACAAAAAATTTAAAAGACATGTACAGTGATTTATTTCAAATGTTTACAAAAGTTTAAAAGAAGTTGTGTTCCACTATAATTTAGGAATCAATCTAGTTGCAAAATCAATTGATTTATGAATACTAAAATATTCTGGCTTATCTGGAGACTAATGAAAAGATGCAAGGTTAAAAATGCTGTATTTCTCTCAGATGTGGAATTTAAGAAACAAAACAAATGGACGTAAGGGGAGAAAAGAGGAGAGGCTAGCCATAAAGCAGACTCTTAAGGATAGAGAACAAAGGGAGGGTTGCTGGAGGGGAGGTAGGTGGGGGATGGGTTAAATAGGTGATGGGCATTAAGGAGAGTACTTGTGGTGATGAGCACTGGGTATTACATGTAAGTGATGAATCACTACGTTGCACACCTGAAACTATTATTACCTAGTATATTAACTAACTGGAATTTAAATAAAAACTTGAAAGTAAAATAAATAAATAAACAAATATATATGTTTTCTATTGATGTTAATCTTATATTCACTTAAATGATATTTATTTAGATTTATTTAGAAGTAAAAATCAAAATATAAATAATATATTAATGAATAAGATTTAATCTTAAACCTTGTAGTAGAACAGAAAATGTAGAAATATTAAGTCATTCTGCAATGATTCTGCTGTAGCTTACTTACTCTGGCAAGCTGAATTCATGATGTTAAAGACATTTGTTTCATGAAATTCTCCAAGGCTCATATTTACTCTATTAGAAAAACTTTGAAACCCAATGCACATTTCACTGCCCTAAGTAAATTTCATTGTATCTGGTATTAAAAATATATTCCAAAAGACACCAATACCAACAACAAAGTCAAAAGAAGCTGATACAAAATATTCAGTGTGCATTTTAGATATCTTTTCCAAAAGTTTCTATTTTATATTCAATTTCATGGAGGATGGTTTCCTTAGCAACTAACACTCTTGCCACATATTTCTTTAATAGAGCATTACTTAAAAAATAATGGCTAAGTTTTTTACATGGATGAAAATGTGAGATTTTTTTGCCACTCATTAAAGTTATTATCCATTATTTTTAAATATCACTGAAGTAATTATAATTTAACACCTGTGTGTTCTTAAACCTGGTGTGGTGTATGCTGAAGAAAGTTATCTCCTAAAATTGTCACCTTTAGGAAGAATGTAGAGAACTTGGTGAAATTATGAATGGAATTTTTCTTTATTGTCGGGATTCATAGCAAAATGTATTGTAAAGAAAATGAATCTGCTGCTACAGCAGGCTTGAGTTATGATGATAAATAAGGCTTCTTATAAAAAATGAAAATTCTCATAAATACACCTTGACTGTGTCCTAAAATATGTATTATCCTGCAGCCTATTTGAATAGAACTGTAGACATAAATGTATAGATATGTGTTTATATATACGCATATATCCATATAATTACCATTTTATTTATTTTGGAAATTGTTTCATTTGTATAACATACTGCTTTTTGTTTTGTTACCTTAAATATATAAACATCTCCAGTGTAAAGTCTCTACATATTACGTATTCCCTGGAGAATATATATATATATATATATATATATATATATATATGACAGGGGGAAAACAAATGTTATTTTGGACCACCAGAAAGTATTTTAGAATGAATCTACTTCATTCATTTTGAGTCTTTAGCTTAAGGAAGAAAATATACCAATCATTTACTTGAAGTAATTTAAAAAGTGTTTTCCTTTTTGTGTTCATATGAGTAAAGAAAGGATGGCATTTTCTTTCATCTGTATACAAAGATTCTTCCTTTTATTTTGGAACTCAAAATTACCATGATAGAGATCATTGATACTAGAAATGAGGTACTGATTCAATATTAGGTTTCTACTATTTTTGGCTACACAGTCACTAATTCTATAAATATTTTGTTTTATTTTTACTTAGCATTATTCTATAAAGATTGACACTACAATGATTATTATAAGTTTTGATTGATTACCTTAGTTAATAAACCATTAGAATTTTTTTTAAAAAAAGAAGATAGAAGAAGAATGTAAAAATTCATAAGAATAGAGAAACAAAGATATACAGGTATAGAAATGAAAAAATTTACTAAGAATCCCCAAGGAGTAGTAATCAGAAACTGATATGAGAATTCAGAGTACATAATTATTAACTTTTTGTGATAAAGTGATAAAAAGTGAAGTGAATGAAAAAAACAAATAATATGCACATTGTAAATTAAGAAAAATTTTCCCACAAACCAAAGAATCTGATTCCATACATTTTGTAAAATCTGTCAGATTCTGATATATAAAGAGACAACACAGATATAGTTAGGCTCAGGTTCATTAAAAATTATTTTTCATGTGAAAATTTTAATGGCATTTCAAACCACCAAAGGAAAGAATTAAATAAAAGTGACATGGAAATGTTAATTTTTTTACTACATATATAAAAATATATTCCATATTAAGAAAGTATTTACACCATGACCAAAATAAAAAATAAAACAAAAAGAAATTACTAAAAGTACAATGGGTAAAAAAAAACCATTTTTTGTTTAGACATTTTTCTCAATATACCATATAAATCAGAAGCCTTAAGAACATGAATGATTTATTGAACAGATATAATTACAAAATTGTGTAATATAAGATATACCATTAGATAAGTTGACGAAAAATGAATACTTGAAAATGACTAGAAAAATAATGGCAAATGGCTTAGTTTTCCTTTTCATTAAAACAAAAAATAATATCATTGAGAATTGTACAAAAAAAGTATTAGGTGGAATTAAGTCAAGTAAAAAGAAGAAATGTAAATCATAACTATTAGAAAATATACCTGTTTACATTACTAATTACTGCATAATACAAATGAGATCTATTCTCCCATAAGATAAACCAAAGTTTAAAATACTGAAAACCACCACTACTTTATGGGACTTATTAGAATATATATTCTTATGCATTCTTTGATGTGTAAATTTATCTTTTTTGAGCATCTCAGGATTCTCCTATACCATGGGAAAGTGAAGGTAATGACAATAATATTAGTGACACAAGTAATAAAAAAGATTCAAAATAAAAAAAAAAACCTTATCATTTATTGAAGGCTTATGCAGTACATTTTTACAAGTATTTTATCTTTATTAACTCAATACCCAGAAACACTTGATGAGGCAGGTGTTCTTATCATCTCCATTTCACAGACTAGGAATCTAAGACACAAAGTGTTTAAAAATGTTTTTCTAAGGTCACACAACTAGTAAGTGACAGAAATGAGATTTTAATTGAGGCATTTGACTCCAAAGCAAGTTCTGCTAACCATTATATCACACGGAGGGAATGTAAAAATGAATTAAAAATGCACAACAGCCACAATATTTTGAAAGTAGAAATCAACCACAAGATAAAATCAGGAAAGTATACAAATATATGGAGGTTAAATAACATGCTATTAAACAATGAATGGGCCAACCAAGAAGTAAAAGATTAAATAATGAAATACATGGAGACAAACGAGAATGAAAACATAACATTTTAAAATCTTTTGGGTGCAGTGAAAGATGTTCTAAGAGGGAAGTTTATAGCAGTACAGGTCAACCCCGAGAAACAAGAAAAATCTCAAATAAATCTAACCTTACACCTAAAGAAGCTAGAAAAAGAAGAACAAACAAAACCCAAAACCAGTAGAAGGAAGGAAATAAAGATTAGAGCAGAAGTAAACAGTGTACAAACTAAAAACACTAGAACAGATCAATAAAACCAGGAGCTGTTTCTTTGAAAAGATCAACAAAATTGATAAACCTTTAGCCATTATCAAAAAAGACAGAAAGAAAGAAAGAAAGAAAGAAAGAAAGAAAGAAAGAAAGAAAGAAAGATTACTCAAATGCAATCAGAAATGAAAGAGGAGAAATAACAACCAATGGCACAGAAATAAAAGAATTAAGAGAATATTATGAAAAAGTACATGCCAACAATTTGGACAACCTTGAAGAAAGGGATAAGTTCCAAGAAACACATAACATCCCAAATTGAGACAGGAAGAAATAGAAAATTTGAATGGACATTACCAGCAATGAAATTGAATCAGTGAACAAAAACTCCCAACAAACAAAAGTCTGGGACCAGATAGCATCATAGGTGAATTCTACCAAACATTTAAAGAACAGTTAATACTTATTCTTCTCCAATTATTCCAAAAATTACCATAGGGAGAAAAGCTTCCAAATTCATTCTATGAGACCAGCATTATCCTAATACCAAAACCAGACAAAGACACTACAAAAAAAGTAGAACTACCGGCTAGTATCTCTGATAAACATACAAGCAAAAATCCTTAACAAAATATTGACAAACTGAATGCAACAATACTAAAAACAAATTATTCCCCACGATCAAGTGAGTTTTATTCCTGGGATGTAAGTGTGGCTCAATGTTCACAAATAAATCAATGTGATACATAGAAAGATTAAAAAAAATATCATTTCAATAGAATCAGAAAAAGCATTTAACAACGTACAACATCCATTCATAACAAAAACCCTCAATAAAGTAGGGTTAGACGGAACATACCTCAACATAATAAAGGCCATATACGAAACCCACAGCCAACATCATACTCAATGGTGAAAAACTGAGAGACCTCCCCTAAGATCAGGCATAAGACAGGGATGTCCACTCACCACTTTTATTCAACATAGCACTGGAACTCTTAACCACAACAATCAGACAAGAAAAAGAAATAAAAGGCATCCAAATTGATACGGGAGAAAACTTTCACTATTTGGCAGATGACATGATACTAAATATAGAAAACCCTAAAGACTCCACCAAAAGACTACTAACACTGATAAAAGAATTGGTAAGGTTGCAGGATACAAAATTAATATACAGATATCCATTGCATTTCTATACACCAATAATGAAGTAGCAGAAAGACAAATTAAGTAAACAATCCCATTTACAACTGAACCAAAAATAATAAAACACTTCAGAATATATTTAACCAAAGAAGTGAAAGATCCATACTCTGAAAACTATAAAACATTGATGAAATACACTGAAGATGACATAAACAAATGGAAAGATAGTCCATGCTCATGGATTGGGAGACAAATATTGTTAAAATGTCTATAATACCTTTTAATTAGTATTTTTGTATTCTTTGGGTAAATATCTAGTGGTGCAATTGCTGGATTGTAGGGTACTTCTATTTTTAACTTTCTGAGGAACATCTGCACTGTTTTTGCAGAGTGACTGCATAAGCATAGGGGAAAAAAAGGGAGAGAGAGGCAAACCAAGAAACAAACTCAACTATAGAGAACAAACTGATGGTTACCAGAGGGGAGGGTAGTGGGGGGATAGGTTAAATAGGTGATGAGGATTAAGGAGTGCACTTGTTGTGATGAGCACTGGGTGTTGTATGGAAGTGTTGATTTACTATAGTGTGTGCTTGAAATTAATATTATACCATATGTTAACCAACTTGAATTTAAATAAAAATTTTTTAAAAAGTTCACACTTGTTGGTTTACTATAATGTACACTTGAAATTAATATTATACCATAAGTTAACTAACTGGAATTTAAATAAAAAATTAAAAACTTGAAAAAAATGTCCAAAGAAATCTACAGATTTAATTCAATCCCCATCAAAATACCAACAGCATTTTTCACAGAACTAGAACAAATAATCTTAAAATTCCTATGGAACCACAAAAGATCCTGATTAGCCAAAGCAGTCTTGAAAAAAAGAACAAAACTGGAAATATCACAATCCCAGATATCAAGATATACTATGAAGTTGTAGTGAGTAAAACAGTAAGGTAGTGGGACAAAAATAGATACATAGATCCATGGAAAATAATAGAGAGCCCAAAAATAAACCCATGATTGTTTGGTCAATTAATCTTTGACCAAAAAAGGCAAGGATATGCAATAGAAAAAAGACAGTCTCTTCAACAAATGGTTTTGGGAAAACTGGACAGCAACATACAAAAGAATGAAATTAGACCACTTTCTTACACCACACACAAAAATAAGCTCGAGATGTATTGAAGACCTAACTGTGAGACCTGAAACCATAAAAATCGTAGGAGTACAGATAGTAATTTCTCTGACATTGGACATAGCAACATTTTTCTAAAGATGTGTCTTGAGGCAAGGGAAACAAAAGTACAAATACATTATCGGGACTACATCAAAATAAAAAACTTCTGCACAGTGAAGTTAACAATTAATGAAACAAAGTCAACCTATGGAATGGGAGAAGATATTTGTAAATGACATATCTGATAAAGAGTTAGTATCCAAGATCTATGAAGAACTTATCAAACTGAACACCCCAAAACCAAATAATCCAGTTAAGAAATGAGCAGAAGATATAATAGACATTTTTCCAAAGAAGTCATCAAGATGGCCAAGAGGCACATGAAAAGATGCTCAACATCATTGATCGTCAGGGGTATACAAATCAAAACTATGATGAGATATCACCTCACACCAGTCAGAATGGCTAAAATTAACAACACAGTAAACAATAGGTGTTGGCAAGGTTGCACAGAAAGGGGAACCTTCTTACACTGTTGGTGGGAATGCAACTGGTGAGCCACTGTTGAAAACAATATGTAGGTTTCTCAAAAGTTAAAAATAGAACTACCCTACAATCCAGCAATTGCACTACTAGGTATTACTGAAAGGATACAAAAATAACAATTCAGAGGGATGTATGCACCCCAATGTTGTACCAGCATTATCAACAACAGCCAAAATATGGAAAGAACCCAAATGTCCAGTAACTAATGAATGGATAAAAAAGAATGGATAAAAAAGAATGGATAAAGAATTCACCACAGACAGTTCAAATGAAGAGACTTCATATCAAGTGCAAATGAATATTATTCAGCCATAAAAATTTGCAATGACCTGCATGGAGCTAGAAAGTATTATGCTAAGCAAGATAAGTCAGTCAGAGAAAGACAAATACCATATGATTTCACTCATACGTGGAATTTAAGATGGAAAAAAAAAAACATAGTTGGGGAAAAAAGAGGCAAATCATCACTCATTGTCAGGGAAATGGAAGTCAAAACTACAGTGAGATATCACCTCACACCTGTCAGAATATCTAAAATCAAAAATAAGAAACAAGTGTTAATAAGGATGTGGAGAAAAAGGAATCCTCATGCCTTGTTGGTGGCAATGAAACTGGGTGCAGCCACTGTGGAAAACAGTATTGGGTTTCCTTTAAAAATTAAAAATAGAGGCACCTGGGTGGCTTAGTTGGTTAAGCACTGAACTTTGGCTCAGGTCGTGATCTCACGGTTCATGGGTTTGAGGCCCACGTCAGGCTCTGTGCTGACAGCTCAGCGCCTGGAGCCTGCTTCAGACTCTGTGTCTCCCTCTCTCTCTCTGCCCTTTCTCTGCTCACACTCTGTCTCCCTCTCTCTCTCAAAAATAAATAAACATCAAAAAAAATTTTAAATTAAAAATAGAAATACCATATGATCCAGTAATGTCACTACTGGATACTTACCCAAAGAATATGTAAACACTAACTTGAAAAGATGCATGCACCCTATGTTTATTGGAGCATTATTTATAGTAGCCAGATTATAAAAGCATCCGAAGTGTCCATTGATACATAAATGGATAAAGAAGAGTGTATATATACAATGGAATATTACTCAGCCATAAAAAATGAAATATTTCCATTTGCAACAACATGGATGGATCTAGTGAGTATAACACTAAGTGAAATAAGTTAGACAAAGACAAATACCATACGATTTCAATCATACGTAGAATTTAAAAAATAAAACAAATGAACAAAGCAAAAAAGAGATAAACCCCAAAACAGACTCTTAACCATAGAGAACAAACTGATGGTTACCAGAGAGGAGGTGGATGAGGGAATGGGTGAAATAGGTGAAGGGGATTAGGAGTACATTCATCATGATGAGCACTGAAAAATGTATAGAATCGTTGAATCTGGGATTAATACAATACTGTATGTTAACTATACTGGAATTAAAATAAAAAAAATAATCCAGAACAGATGGTTCACCTATGTATAGTTGTAGAGGTAGAAATATAGTGTATATATGCACAGAGAATATTCACCAAAGTTTCAAAAGTTGTTATTTGAAGATATTTTAGACTGAGTTTTGACAGAAATTAGAATTCACCACAAACATTTCAAATGAAGAGACTTTGTGGACACACTTCCCTCAAAAGTTGGTGAATATGTCATCAGGGATAAAAGCAAACGATTAGAAGAGGCTCCTGGGTGACTCAGTCGGTTAACCATCCAACTTTGGCTCAAGTCATGGTCTCACGGTTCATGAGTTCGAGACCCACATCAGGCTCTGTGCTGAAAGCTCAGAGCCTGGAACCTGCTTTCAGGTTCTGTCTCCCTTTCTCTCTGGCCCTCCCCTACTCATGCTCTGTCTCTCTCTCTCTCTCAAGAATAAATAAAACATTAAAAAAATAAATTAAAAAATAACACGTGGATGAGAAGATACCTAGAAAACTACTACGGAGGAACTATCACAGCCTTTTGCTGAAGAGACAAGGATAGTAAATATTTTTACTGGAGCCCAAAGACTATTGGCAACACAGAGATGGATACATGTACTGAGAGATGGCACAGAGGGAGTGGGGAGAAGAATTACTTCAGCCTCTAGCAATTTTGCCTTCCTTTTTCTCCTCCTCCACCCCACTTTTTTTTCCCCCCCTATTGCTCTAACCTGGCCAGAAGTGAGCAGCAGTATTGAGGTGGCTTGTGAATGAAAATGTAATCAGTAGGGATTAGTCTTTCTGAGTACAGAGCAGTGTGGATGTGGGCAGAAAACTCTGTCTGGGAGCTAGGACGGAAGGGGTATCTCAAACAGAATATCCAGCACACTAATCATTAAATAATTCCATTTTTAAAATGTTTATTTTCTTAAATATTCTATTAGATATTTATTATAAAATTAAAATAAGTAACATGCAGCAACATTCTAAAACCACCAAGATGTTGGAACTCTGTATAAATATACTGCAAACTCATTAAGTGACAACTTTAGACGTATTAGTTTCACCGATATAGGATTTTTCTGAGATGCACTTATAATGATAAGCATCAGGATCTCATCAATGTCCAGAATTACTGATAGCAGCAAATTGGCCTCATTGATATTCTTAGCTTGATTATGAATCTATGAAGTATAAGAATTTTTAAATAATTCTCAGGTTAATGGGGAGCATTTGGAGTCATCTCTTTATAAGTTATGATGTTATTTTATTACCTAATGGATATAATTTCTAAATTAAAATGACATAATTATATTAATTATATTTTTCTCCATTACTAATAATCCTCATCTTTCATTTTATCTTTTTAGTATTAGTATCACTTTGTACCCATCTGGAATTACAACATTTCCCATTTGAAAATTTTTATCAAAGGTCTTAGAAATATGAATTATGTCTTTTTCTTAGGGATTCTTTTTTAGCAGCTATTTTAATTGATTGGTACCAATTTCCCAAATGAGGTGATTTATCATCCAAAATGTAGTAATCTCTTTGGTTCAATATACACTTTTAATTATGGTTCATCTTTGGATGTGTTCCATTGCAATCTAGAAAAGTGGAGGGCTATCTATTACTTGATTGTCAGAAAAATATATTTGCATATATTGTAATGGATAAAATGAAGCATTAATCAAAACCGTGATATACTTTTTGTATGCAAAATTGGCTATAGAAGTTGCATAATGGCACTTTTTGCCTTAAAATGCATACACCCTTATAATACACATAATATTGTTTCAATGTGAGCAGTGATTTTAATGAATGGCATAAAACTTAATTATTTTGTGGATCATAACATGAAACCAAATTATTACTTTGAAAGTCCTTTTTGCTTTCTAATAGACAAAAATAGCTTATACTGAAAAAGATTAGTGAAAATGCTCAAATTATAACAACAAAAATACTACTTACAAATATTAAAAATCATAAAAATTACCAGACAACACTGGAAAAATTGAAATTGTCATCAAAGATATTTAAATATAAGGTGAAAAGGAAATCACATGGAAGCAAGAAAAAATTACTGCGATGGTTTAAGAATAAAGACGGAAATTAAGTGTTTGTATTTGTTAGATGTGTGACTTTGGGAGAAGTGGTTAATATTCATCATACCAGGTTTCTTATCAGATGGTAGAAAAATGCTTGAACACATTTTATGTTTATTTATTCACTTGACTGTTTTTATTAGTTAATTTTTGGAGTATCAATGTATATAAAATATATAGTATAACCTATCGTTCTTAGAAAGTGGTCAATAGAGGTGAGTTGTGATTGGATTATTTTACTCATATATTTTAACATACTATTTTTTGATTAATGGTACTAATTAATATACATCTTTTCAGAACAATGCTACTAATTCAATAAGGCAGGCAAATGCAAGTATGTTGCATTTTCTCATCATAGGTTATGGATTTATTTTTAGTAAAGTATATTTTTCACCTTGTCTTCCTTAAAATCAAATCTATGTCTAGAGCATAATAAATTATGTAGTTCTTTCAAGTAAGGTGAATTAAAATCTACTACATTTGTTGCCTTCTTAACATATTTCAATTTGTTTTCTAGCAGAAAAGTTTAGGGGAACATCTAAAAAATGTATATGTATAGAATCTAAAAAATGTTTTATATGTTATATTTATACATAAGTACATATACATGTATAGAATCGTTGAATCTTATGTATAAATTATGTATACATAAGTACATATATGCATGTATATGAATATATAGACAAATGAAAATAAATAAAAACCTTGAACCATTTTAAAAGAAATGACAGCAAAACATTTATCAGTGTGTATGCATCCCAAAACATATCATTTTTTTCAAAGCAATTCTATGATTGTGCCAATAATTATTTGAGCCAGGTAAAAGCGATTTTACACTCTTTTCATGATAACGTATTTTAGTTGCCAATGTACTCAGTTACCAATGTTTTATAGGTAGCTATTTGGTAATTAACTTTCCCCTATGAAAATATTTAAAAACCATTTATTTTCTTAAAGTTCTAGCATAATTGGGACTACTTCTAGGTAATATATTGAATTAGAAAAATCAAAGAGGCATATGGTGC
This sequence comes from Lynx canadensis, assembly GCF_007474595.2. Lineage (NCBI taxonomy): Eukaryota > Metazoa > Chordata > Mammalia > Carnivora > Felidae > Lynx > Lynx canadensis. The sequence continues at coordinate 45,777,192 of NC_044319.2, read as the reverse complement.
TAAAAATACATCGATGATTTCTGTTTAGCTTCCACAGACCTCTTAGGCTTTTTCTCTGGGTCTGGTATATTGCATGACATCTATAAATTAATTCATTCAGGAAAGACTTTACAGGGTCTTTTTTTTTTAGTTTATTTATTTATTTTGAGAGACAGAGAGAGGAGTAAGGGGGAAGGGACACAGAGAGAGAAAGAGGGAGTGAGAGCATCTCAAACAGGCTCCCCACTGTCAGCACAGAGCCTGATGCAGGGCTGGATCTCACAAATCATAGACCATGACCTGAGCCAAAACCAAGAGTTGGATGCTTAACCAACTGAGCCACCTAGGCACCTCGTTCACAGGGTATTTTTTAAAGCTAAATCTTTTTTTTTTTTTTTTTAATTTTTTTTTCAACGTTTATTTATTTTTGGGACAGAGAGAGACAGAGCATGAACGGGGGAGGGGCAGAGAGAGAGGGAGACACAGAATCGGAAACAGGCTCCAGGCTCTGAGCCATCAGCCTAGAGCCCGACGCGGGGCTGGAACTCACGGACCGCGAGATCGTGACCTGGCTGAAGTCGGACGCTTAACTGACTGCGCCACCCAGGCGCCCCTAAAGCTAAATCTTGAAGCATCTGTCAAAGCTCTGGCTTTAAAAAGCAGAAAAGTCTCCAAAGTCCAATTTCAAAATGTGCTGTATATAAAAGGATAAGCCAGTTTCTCAAACTTATTAAGATTTTGTTGACTTAGTTGCCAAAAGAACCTTACCTATGACGTAGAGACTGGAAGATATTAAACAACTCCATTTTTCCTTCCTGTAAATACTACTGTACTATTTTTCAAACCTTTTTGCAGTCACACATAGCACCGAATTGAGTTATAGTCAATGGACAATGAACCAAAGTGATGTGCAATACTTACAAAATTGAGTCATATGCACAACAAACAAACAAAGCCAAAACCCATAGACAATCCTTCATGAGCTTTTTCACCTATGGGCTGGAGGCCATAGTCCAGAGTAAACTTGAAATCCACTTATAAAGTATATATGGCAGCCTCTTCATTCGCACTTATACCTAAATAACTGTGTGAACAGCCACCTCCATGTTCACTATGTAGTCTGTGGACAGAAATTTTGAGTCGCTTTGGTCTTCTTATGAGAACAAGAAACACATTTCTTCTATTTGAATTACTGTTTATTTTGGGCTGTTTTTGTTTCTGCTGTTGTCCTACCCTGAGAAATGTGACCCATATGGTAAGGTTATTAGGTGACTGAATAAGAAAATATCAAGATTTTAGCACAGTAACTGACACTAGATGTCAATAAATGATAACAGGATCTGAGCAAATACACAGAAGATCTGTAGGTATATAACAAAAATATCCACGTTGGACAGAAAACTTGTCCATCTGGGTGAACAAATTAGAAAAGGGACCCTTCCTCCATACTGATGTAGTCTTTCGTTAATGTACTTGGTTCAGCAAAGGGAGCTAACTTTCCCCATTATACTTCCCTTAGGTATCTGTTTGTGGTAGAAAAACTGGACAACCATTTGGAGTTATTTTTTTTTATGTTTCTATTTAAATTCAAGTCAGTTGACATACAGTGTAATATTAGTTTCAGGTATATAACATTGGAGTTATTTTTAAATAGCAATAAAAATATTTGAGGTAGGCTCAAGCATGAGAAAAGTATTTGTAAAAGTGAGCGTTCTGAAAAAAAGTGATAAAGTGTCTGACGGATGGTGTGAATGGATGAGCAAAGACACAGAAAAATGGATTGGATTGTGTGAGGAGATGACACTGAAAGGACACAAGACAGTATCTTAACATCCAAGCTGTTAATAGTCCAGTGCTCAATGTAACTTATAAGAGAACATGTTGGATGATTTAGGTAGGAATCAAACTACAAATATAATGCACAAGAATCATTGGGGAGCTTGATAAAAATTTATTTTCTCCACACAAAGAGATCTTCTTATAGAAAGCATGTCTTGTGACACATGAATCTGTGTATTTTATAAATACATCAGCTTTTTCTGGAGCTGGTGATTCTGGAAACACGCTTTAATGTTAATTTTTAATGTTTATTTTTATATTTTTCAGAGAGAGAGACAGAGCACGAGTGGCGGAGGGGCATAGAGAGAGGGAGACACAGAATCTGAGGCAGGCTCCAGGCTCTGAGACATCAGCACAAGCCGTCTAACGCCAAGCTAAAACTCACGAATGGTGTGATCATGACCTGAGTGAAAGCCGGACACTTAACTTACTGAGCCACCCGGTCACCCCTGGAATATGCTTTAAAAAAGCTTCTTAAAACTCTCCTCAGATTCTACTTCTCAATAGGAAGCCCTATGTTTGTGAAGTAAATGATTTGTCTAGTATTGACCCTTTGCTGTAATTTATGTAAGATACCAGGGATATAACCACAACTAAATCATGATTTTCCATCTCAAGGAGATGTACATATAAGAAGGATCACACAATTCTAAAAATTTTAAATCTGTGATATACACAGAAATAAAATGTAGGCACAGATTAGCGAAGTAATTTCGAGGAAGAGTGATTTAACTTTGCTTGAAGTGTAGGGATAGTCAGAGAAAGTTTCCCAAAGGAAAAAAAAAAACCTAGTAAAACTCTTAAATGGCAAAAATAAGAATTGACCATTTAGGAAACAGAACAAAAAGATTTGGGCAATAGAAAGAACTTAGGGAGAAAATGGCTATTTGAAATGCTTTCTGTGTTTACCAAACTAAATGCAATCTAGCCGTGCTTGTATTGCAAACACCAGGAGGGTAGAGTGGAATACAGAAAAACAATTATTTTTGAAAAGGAACAGATTTTCTAAATGTAATTTGATTTCTCGAGAACACAGTATTGCACTGAAGCGGTAACAGTACCTCAGCACCTTTGCCATGCATAGACTTGTCATAACCAAGAGAAAAGTGTGTTTTCATATGTTCTTTGCTATTAGATTGGTTGCAGGGTGTCAGATACAACAGTTTGACTTACATCATTTACACCATTTCAGTTCCATGCACACAGTTTTTAAGCCAAGTCTTAGTTTCCTTGTCTGTATAAACTTCACATAACTATGATTAGGGTTGAGTGGGAAAGAAAAAAAGTCATGAAATGTGACTGGCATCATCTCTGTGACCTCGTAAACACATCCGGATCATTTATGTTTGTAGGTGTTGTATAAGTGATGGAAACCTGATACTAAGCATATACACTCCTAGAATGTTGGAACTGTCAAATTTGGGCATCACCTATTTTGGGAACATATTATACAAATTTTCCACAATCTCTTACAGAAATGAAAAGCAGAGGAAATACTTCCTAACACTTTCTATAGGACCTGCATTATCCTAATAACAAAAATAGACAAATCATTATAAGAAAGGAAAATTATAGACCAATATCTATCACAAACATAGATATAAAACAAAATGTTAGAAAATCCCATTCAATAATGTAGAAAAAGAACTATGCACCATGACCAAGTGCAACTTATTCCAGGTATGCAAGGCTGGTTCAACATTCAAAAAGTAACATAATCCATCACATCAACAGATTAAAAAAACATTAAAAACATAATAATAGGTGCTGAAAATGTATTTGACCTAGTGGTTATGAAAACTCTCAGCAAAATAGGAATAGAAGGAAATTTCCTGAGCTTGATAAAGGACATCAACAAAAATCTACAAGTAGCATCATACTTAATGGTGAGAAACTAGATGCTTCCTTACTAAGATCGGAAACAAGGCAGGGATGTTCTCTTCTGCTACTCTTATTTGACACAGTAGCAAAGACAATTCGAGAGAGAAAGACCATCTTTTCAACAAATGGTGCTGACATAACTGGCATCATCATATAAAATGATTAAACTAAACATAGACCTTCTACCCTTCACAAAAAGTAACACAAAATGAATAAAACGCCTTAAAGTAAAATGCAAACCTATAAAACTTCTAGAAGATAACATAGAAGAAAACTGATGTCCTTGGCATTCATGATTACTTTTTAGGTACAACACAAGAGCACCATTAATGAAAAAAAAAATGTATAAGTCATACTTCATTAAAATTAAAAACTTCTGCTCTATAAAAGACACTATTAAAAGAATAAAAAGACAAAGCCAAAGACTTTGATAAAAGCTTTGTAAAACAAGTGACTGATAAAGTACTACTGTCCTAATTATACAAAGAAATCTTAATATTAAATAATAAGAAAACAAACAACTCAATTAAAAAATGGGCAAATGATGCAAAAGACACCTCATCAAAGAATACACACAAACACATACACAGGATAGTTGGAGAAGTGTCACCTTTACTATTATTCAATGTCCTCCTTTATCCCTAATAATATTCTTTACTATAAGGTCTCCTTCTGAAATTAATCTAGCTAATCTAGCTTCCTTTGATTAGTATTTGAATGGCATCTCTTTCTTCATCAATTTACTTGTAATGTACATATGTCTTTATATCAACCACTTTTTTCTTTTTGTAAACAACATATAGTTGGGTCATGTGGGTGTTTTTGTTTTTGTTTTTGTTTTTTTATCTACTCTGATAATCTCTGTCTTTTCATTGGTGTATTTAGAACACTGATATTTGAAGTGATTTTTTTTACAATAGTTGGAATAATATCTACTATGCTTTATATTGTTTTCTACTGTTTTTTCTTTATTTTTTGTTTTCCACTATTTTTATGCATTTTTTGGTTTTAATTAAGCATTAATCTAAGTCCATTTTTCTCCTATCCTATCATACCAATTATACTTTATTTCTCTTTTTAGTGTATGCTTAAATTTGCAATATGAATTTACACTTGGTCCAAGTCCTCTTTCAAATAACACTATAGCACTTCATGGGTCATGCGTGTAATAATACTCCTATAGAAGAGTATTCTAATTCTTTATTCCTGACTCTTACTGATTCTTTCATATCACTTATTCATTAGTGATAATTACTGAATAAATTGTTGTTATTATTTTGAATAAATCGCTATTTTTTAGATCAAGAATAAGCATGAAGAAGATCTTACTTTATCCTCCTTGATTCCTTCTATAAATCCTTTCCTTTCTTTGGGTAAATCTGAGTTTCTGACTTATTTAATTTCTGAAAAACTTGGTTTAACACTTCTTACAAGGCAGAACTATTGGCAAAAAACTCTCTCATTTTTGTTGTTGTTCTAAGAAGGCTTTTATTTACCTTTCATTTATGGAAGATAATACACTGTATACAAAATTCCAGTTTGATGGTTTTTTTTTTTCTTTCAACACTGTAAGTATTTTGCCCACTGTCTTCCCTGTATGGTTTCTGATGAAAATTTCCATGTAATTCTTACCCTTGTTGCTCTGTAGGGAAGGTGTTTTCTTTTTTCTGACTTCCTTCTAGATTTTCCTCCTTATCTTAGATTTTCCACAGTTTGAATATGTTATTACATGTACACATATACACATATATGTGGGGGAGCTTTATTTTAATATTTTAAATAAATTCCTTAAGCAATTGTAGGGGTGGGTAATTTCAAAATCGGTAGAGCAGGCTAGAGGCTGGAAATTCAGGCAGAAATTTATGTTTCATTATTTCATTTTTGATATCACATTGCTTTATTGCTGTCTTGAGAATTCCAGCTTTGTGGGATACCTCAGTCTTTGCTCTTAAAGCCTTTCACTGGTTGCATGAATCCCACTCACTGTAAATAGAGTAATCTGCTGTCTATTGATTTTAATGTTAATTATGTCTAAAAAATACTTTCACAGAAAAAACTATACTAGTGTTTACCTGAACAACTGGGCACCACAGGTTAGTCAAATTGACACATAACAGTAACCATCATACCTAAATTAGATGTTTTTAAATATTTATTTATTAGTTTTGAGAGAGAGAGAGAGAGAGAAAACAGGGAGCAGAGAGAGAGAGAGAGAGAGAGAGAGAGAGTCCCAAGCAGGCTCCATGTTGACCGTACAGAGCCCAAAGAAAGGGTTTAAACTCACAAACCGGGAGATCATGACCTGAGCCAAAAGTAAGAGTCAGATGCTTAACTGACTGAGCCCCCGGATGCCCCAAATTAGATATTTTTTTTTATATATATATGAAATTTATTGACAAATTGGTTTCCATACAACACCCAGTGCTCATCCCAAAAGGTGCCCTCCTCAATACCCATCACCCACCCTCTCCTCCCTCCCACCCCCCATCAACCCTCAGTTTGTTCTCAGTTTTTAACAGTCTCTTATGCTTTGGCTCTCTCCCACTCTAACGTCCTTTTTTTTTTTTTTTTTTTTCCTTCCCCTCCCCCATGGGTTCCTGTTTAGTTTCTCAGGATCCACATAAGAGTGAAACCATGTGGTATCTGTCTTTCTCTGTATGGCTTATTTCACTTAGCATTACACTCTCCAGTTCCATCCACGTTGCTACAAAGGGCCATATTTCATTTTTTCTCATTGCCACATAGTACTCCATTGTGTATATAAACCACAATTTCTTTATCCATTCATCAGTTGATGGACATTTAGGCTCTTTCCATAATTTGGCTATTGTTGAGAGTGCTGCTATGAACATTGGGGTACAAGTGCCCCTATGCATCAGTACTCCTGTATCCCTTGGATAAATTCCTAGCAGTGCTATTGCTGGGTCATAGGGTAGGTCTATTTTTAATTTTCTGAGGAACCTCCACACTGCTTTCCAGAGCGGCTGCACCAATTTGCATTCCCACCAACAGTGCAAGAGGGTTCCCGTTTCTCCACATCCTCTCCAGCATCTATAGTCTCCTGATTTGTTCATTTTGGCCACTCTGACTGGCGTGAGGTGATACCTGAGTGTGGTTTTGATTTGTATTTCCCTGATAAGGAGCGACGCTGAACATCTTTTCATGTGCCTGTTGGCCATCTGGATGTCTTCTTTAGAGAAGTGTCTATTCATGTTTTCTGCCCATTTCTTCACTGGGTTATTTGTTTTTCAGGTGTGGAGTTTGGTGAGCTCTTTATAGATTTTAGATACTAGCCCTTTGTCCGATATGTCATTTGCAAATATCTTTTCCCATTCCGTTGGTTGCCTTTTAGTTTTGTTGGTTGTTTCCTTTGCTGTGCAGAAGCTTTTTATCTTCATAAGGTCCCAGTAATTCACTTTTGCTTTTAATTCCCTTGCCTTTGGGGATGTGTCGAGTAAGAGATTGCTACGGCTGAGGTCAGAGAGGTCTTTTCCTGCTTTCTCCTCTAAGGTTTTGATGGTTTCCTGTCTCACATTTAGGTCCTTTATCCATTTTGAGTTTATTTTTGTAAATGGTGTGAGAAAGTGGTCTAGTTTCAACCTTCTGCATGTTGCTGTCCAGTTCTCCCAGCACCATTTGTTAAAGAGGCTGTCTTTTTTCCATTGGATGTTCTTTCCTGCTTTGTCAAAGATGAGTTGGCCATACGTTTGTGGGTCTAGTTCTGGGGTTTCTATTCTATTCCATTGGTCTGTGTGTCTGTTTTTGTGCCAATACCATGCTGTCTTGATGATGACAGCTTTGTAGTAGAGGCTAAAGTCTGGGATTGTGATGCCTCCTGCTTTGGTCTTCTTCTTCAAAATTCCTTTGGCTATTCGGGGCCTTTTGTGGTTCCATATGAATTTTAGGATTGCTTGTTCTAATTTCGAGAAGAATGCTGGTGCAATTTTGATTGGGATTGCATTGAATGTGTAGATAGCTTTGGGTAGTATTGACATTTTGACAATATTTATTTTTCCAATCCATGAGCAGGGAATGTCTTTCCATTTCTTTAAATCTTCTTCAATTACCTTCATAAGCTTTCTATAGTTTTCAGCATACAGATCCTTTACATCTTTGGTTAGATTTATTCCTAGGTATTTTATGCTTCTTGGTGCAATTGTGAATGGGATCATTTTCTTTATTTGTCTTTCTGTTGCTTCATTGTTAGTGTATAAGAATGCAACTGATTTCTGGACATTGATTTTGTATCCTGCAACTTTGCGGAATTCATGTATCAGTTCTAGCAGACTTTTGGTGGAGTCTATCGGATTTTCCATGTATAATATCATGTCATCTGCAAAAAGCGAAAGCTTGACTTCATCTTTGCCAATTTTGATGCCTTTGATTTCCTTTTGTTGTCTGATTGCTGATGCTAGAACTTCCAGCACTATGTTAAACAACAACGGTGAGAGTGGGCATCCCTGTCGTGTTCCTGATCTCAGGGAAAAAGCTCTCAGTTTTTCCCCGTTGAGGATGATGTTAGCTGTGGGGTTTTCATAAATGGCTTTTATGATCTTTAAGTATGTTCCTTCTATCCCGACTTTCTCAAGGGTTTTTATTAAGAAAGGGTGCTGGATTTTGTCAAAGGCCTTTTCTGCATCGATTGACAGGATCATATGGTTCTTCTCTTTTTTTTTGTTAATGTGATGTATCACGTTGATTGATTTGCGAATGTTGAACGAGCCCTGCATCCCAGGAATGAATCCCACTTGATCATGGTGAATAATTCTTTTTATATGCTGTTGAATTCGATTTGCTAGTATCTTATTGAGAATTTTGGCATCCATATTCATCAGGGATATTGGCCTGTAGTTCTCTTTTTTTACTGGGTCTCTGTCTGGTTTAGGAATCAAAGTAATACTGGCTTCATAGAAGGAGTCTGGAAGTTTTCCTTCCCTTTCTATTTCTTGGAATAGCTTGAGAAGGATAGGTATTATCTCTGCTTTAAATGTCTGGTAGAACTCCCCTGGGAAGCCATCTGGTCCTGGACTCTTATTTGTTGGGAGATTTTTGATAACCGATTCAATTTCTTCGCTGGTTATGGGTCTGTTCAAGCTTTCTCCTTCCTCCTGATTGAGTTTTGGAAGAGTGTGGGTGTTCAGGAATTTGTCCATTTCTTCCAGGTTGTCCAATTTTTTGGCATATAATTCTTCATAGTATTCCCTGATAATTGTTTGTATCTCTGAGGGATTGGTTGTAATAATTCCATTTTCATTCATGATTTTATCTATTTGGGTCATCTCCCTTTTCTTTTTGAGAAGCCTGGCTAGAGGTTTGTCAATTTTGTTTATTTTTTCAAAAAACCAACTCTTGGTTTCGTTGATCTGCTCTACAGTTTTTTTAGATTCTATATTGTTTATTTCTGCTCTGATCTTTATTATTTCTCTTCTTCTGCTGGGTTTAGGCTGCCTTTGCTGTTCTGCTTCTATTTCCTTTAGGTGTGCTGTTAGATTTTGTATTTGGGATTTTTCTTGTTTCTTGAGATAGGCCTGGATTGCAATGTATTTTCCTCTCAGGACTGCCTTTGCTGCGTCCCAAAGCGTTTGGATTGTTGTATTTTCATTTTCGTTTGTTTCCATATATTTTTTGATTTCTTCTCTAATTGCCTGGTTGACCCACTCATTCGTTAGTAGGGTGTTCTTTAACCTCCATGCTTTTGGAGGTTTTCCAGACTTTTTCCTGTGGTTGATTTCAAGCTTCATAGCATTGTGGTCTGAAAGTATGCATGGTATAATTTCAATTCTTGTAAACTTATGAAGGGCTGTTTTGTGACCCAGTATATGATCTATCTTGGAGAATGTTCCATGTGCACTCGAGAAGAAAGTATATTCTGTTGCTTTGGGATGCAGAGTTCTAAATATATCTGTCAAGTCCATCTGATCCAATGTCTCATTCAGGGCCCTTGTTCCTTTATTGACTGTGTGTCTAGATGATCTATCCATTTCTGTAAGTGGGGTGTTAAAGTCCCCTGCAATTACCACATTCTTATCAATAAGGTTGCTTCTGTTTATGAGTAATTGTTTTATATACTTGGGGGCTCCGGTATTCGGCGCATAGACATTTATAATTGTTAGCTCTTCCTGATGGATAGACCCTGTAACTATTATATAATGTCCTTCTTCATCTCTTGTTACAGCCTTTAATTTAAAGTCTAGTTTGTCTGATATAAGTATGGCTACTCCAGCTTTCTTTTGGCTTCCAGTAGCATGATAAATAGTTCTCCATCCCCTCACTAGGAGTTTTTCATTCTTATATTTGTCCACACTTGTAGTTGTCAACAATTTCACCAAATATAGTTTAAGTTTTCCCATCCTGGTGCTAGTTCCTGAAAAGGTTTTTGCCCTTGGTCTTCTCTCCAGATAACCTGTGATTTTCTGTATCCAATTGTCTGTCTCTCCAATTGTGGGGGTAGCAGTTTGCCTTGTGACTTAAATTTTCTACTGGAGCTAAAAAAAAAATAATGTTGATTTTTAGTTCAGCTTTTTTACAGTGTTGATGAGGAGTGATGGCTCCCGTTTCTTATATTCTACCCTGGAAGTAGAAGACTTTCACCTTTACTTTAAATGAAATCAAAAGAAAATCTAACAAACAAATCAACAAACAAGACATGTCTTTGGCTCCTTATTTACTCCAAACACTCTATTTTCTACATTTATTCCCCATTTTACTCATCCTCAGCCTGTTATCTGCTTCCAGATGGCCTCAATCTTCAGCCAAGAGTTGAACTGCTCTCACCAAGGTCACACTTTCCTAATTGTGAAACCTAAATGATATTTCTTCTCTTTTTATTTTGTACATATCCTGTAGGTGACCTCACCACTTCCTAAAAGATTATTTACTAAAACAGCCTCCCCCAAATAACACATCAGTTCCTCCACATTTGTTAGTTTATCTCAGAGAATGACATCCCCAGTCACCAATTACACTAGTTAAGAATCTGAAATTCATTCATTCTTTTTATAGGTGTGTGTGTATATATATATATATATATATGCACATATATCCGTTCTATTTAGAGGTGTGTATTATATATTTATACACATATGTATATACACATACATATATGTGTGTATATATATATATATATATATATATGTATTCCGTCCCCTAGCATAAATTTTATAATACATAAAATATGCAAAAATGATACATCATATTTTACTCAAGTTTTTGAGCATTAAATTTACATAAGTACTTCAGATGCTCTAAATAATGTGCATCCATAGGCACAAATTTCATTTATTCCCTATATTTATTATTATGAAATTATTGTTAATAATTTACCTAAATATTAGCATATATATGCAAAAGATAGAGCAACAAAAAATAGAATTCAAAGAAAAGAAATAACAGATCCACATAAATAAAACTTTTAATGTTAAGCCAAAACTCTATTATAATAAATCAAAAATCATGGACATGTTCCTCAAGATATAGACTTAGAGAAGAAAAGCACAGTTTGGGCTTGGCAGGTACAATTCAAATATTAAAATCCAGCTTTCATTTTTCTGTAGAGAAAAACCTTTTATAAATGTGAAAGGTGTTTTTGCACGCCATACAAAATGGGACCCAACTGTAGCATGAAATGCCATGGATTTGAAAGACTTTTATCATCAAAGTCTGTATTTTTTGTTTCCAAAAAAGGTTCTAGTCCTTTGCTATAGGTTATCTTTGAATTCCTGATAGCTTGAAATAATCCAAGACAGAAACACTAACAAAAACAAAGTCATCAGTAAAATAGTATATTTCATTGTGAATATATTTATTACAAGTACAAATTATAAAAGTAATTATATAAATTACCTTAGTGTATGCTTCTTGTAAGCCTGATGCTTTGGTCTTCCCTTGTACCAGCATCACTACCTGAATGTTTTGCTTGTCTGCATTCTAACTCAAAAGCAAAATTTGAATATACATGAGAGATTGTATACATCTCATGAATCAGATTCTTTATACAGATAATACCATATCTTCCCATGCAAACACTTTAAAAGTATATTATGGTATTGATATTACGTTGAAGATACTTTGGGCAGAGACATAGTTAGGTTTTGGTGGTGAGTGAGGATACAGAATATTGAAATGTTTCCTGCAGTAAATGCAGAATTCATTTTTAGAAGTTCACTGATAGTCGGGTGGAGAATAGTTTCAGGAAGAGGCAACTGAAATTGGGACCCTAGGAAGAGACTATTGAAATCCCACCAGTGGAAATGGGAAACATTATTTACAAATATTCTAATAGGGGATGGCAATATGAAGACTTTACAAAGTAAAATTTGGAGGTGCAAGAAAGAGAGGAGTCAAGAGTGATTCACAGCCTCTTTTCCAGCTGGAAGCAGAGTGAGTTTAAGAGTTAAAAGAAGATTCTAGCTGTGCCAGATACTCTGAAGTTAGAAACAACTTAATTTTCTAGAACTAAAGGACAGCCAATGAGAAGTTTGCACAGAAGCTAATTAAAAATAAATAAAGTTTAAAAAAGGAGGCAAATTTTCATGAGAAGGAAAAGATAAGCACCATCCTAAGGAATATAGGTAAATATTCTGGAATAAATCAGACGGCTAGGATGACTGTTTAGGAAATCCAGCAACTTTGGTATACTTGTGGAACCCACACCAACATTTGTCACCAGGATGGGGGTATGCGTAGTGTGAGATGCAAGGTCTAAAAATTGCTACAGCACGTTAGTTTTGCCAAATATCCAATGACACTTTGTTAACCTCAGCAACACTTTAGTTAAGGTGCTAGGCATTGTGAAATCATAAGTTGCATGGAGTTACCCAAACCTGAGGTTGGCAGATACACGTGTGTGGTTATGGGAAAATGAATTAAAAGACAATTATCCTGAAAATTTTGTGTGCCACCCAAGACTTTCTCCATAGACTGATAGAAAAATCTAATGTATTTATTTTAACTTTATAATTCCAGCAATGATTTTATTGATCTGAAATGATTAATATGTGAATTAATAAAATTAATGTAATTATTTTCATGTTATATTACACTGGTAGCCAAAGACATTGAGTTATTCAATAACATTATGGTTTCAATAAATTAAGTAAGCATTTGTTTCAAATAGATATTGTAAATAAATCTTTTTCACTAATATTCTCAAAAATATTACTTTCTAATATTACTTTCTAATTTAGCGACTAACCTTTGTGTACTATGAAAAGCCTTGATAACTTCCTCTTTTACTTTCAATTAGATTTAAAGTTGTATTACATAAGTCTCAAAATAAAATAATTTGAATTTCTTTCTTTAGAAATTAGGCTCTTGACAAAGCGATATTTCTCTTTCATGGGTTTGCTTTAATAGATTTTAAAAATTTCTTTTTTACCTTTAAAAAATATCTTTTGCTTATAAAGCAAAGATGGGAGAGTGTGTTTAACTATGCAAATTTAAAGGACAAATCACTGAACACCAGCAAGCATTCATTCTAGAGAATAATAAAGTAAACAAGTAAGACTCCTAGGTTAATAAAAATGTCACATGTTATTAAGTTTGATGGCAGTGTAGATATAAAGTACACATGATCAATTTCTATTTTAGTCTTAAACCTCATTATTGTTTATTAAAGTGTCAAATCAACATGATTCTTGTTTGCTTTGCATGCACCTCATGAGTTATTGGTAATTTTAAAATGCCTGAAAGGACTGAGCCTGTTACCGAACTAATTTTCTTATTATGTATTAATGAAAAAGATAAAATATTCAGAGAATTTTTGGTGATGCTATGCTATTGATATTTCACCCTCCTAAATGTTGTAAATATGGGTTTTCTAGAACTAAGCCTAAGCTTCAAGAATGGGAGAGAGAGATCAGATGGACTCCGGGCAGGATGAAATACTGGATGCCAAAAACGTGGCAAGAGCCAGCTGTGTGTCCTATTGAGCAAATTCCTTCAATCAGAGCTAGACCCTAGCTCTTCAGCAAATTAATATCCACAATGTGATTCTACTGTTTGACCAGGCAAGGACAGAGCTTCATTTCTGGATGTGTTAAGAGGTAGACTCAGGAGAGACTCAAAGAGAGCCATGAGACAATAAGCATGGCATTTTTCTCATTGTGGGAAGAGTAAGGCCTTTACTCCAGTTGTGAAATCAGTGACTGGGAAAATTTACCCAAATATGAGGAAGCACAAAATTTCTAAATGATGTGTTACTTTCTCATACCCTTTGACATAAGGTGCTTATCATATAAAGTCATTACCATTGAAGTGAATCAACAATGCATTTCCCCCATGATTTCCAAACCGCTAGGCTCAGTCTAACAATAGAATGAGAACTTGGAAGCAGATGTACAACAAGAAAGCCCATTGAACACAGTGTAATGTATCTCTACCACAGAGCAATCTTTTTTAGGGTGAACTGTCTTCCAAGATTGCATTGTAGACATAATTACAGACCCTACTATTTTAAGAATTTGTAGCTCTTTCTGGAAGGTAAAAGAGGTAATAATTAATTAGGTAATTCAAAATAGATTATTGAACACTTAGTATGTGTCAGCTACTGTCCTAGGTGCTAAGAATACATTGTTGAGTTAAACTGGCAAAAACCCCTATCTGCCCACACGGAGTTTATATTCTAATGAGAACAAATAAAAAGTATAATTCTTAAGTAAGTAAATTATATAATAAACTGTGATAAATGCCTTGGACAAAAGTTAAAACGGAGATCAAAAATACAAGGTATAATTTATAGGATTATGTAAAGCAGACCACACTGAGGTAATATTTGAAGGGTGAAGAGAAAGAGGTGAGAGAAATAACCATACAAATATATGGAGGAAAACATCCCCAATTTAAGGGTTCAGTCAGTGAAAAGTTCATGTGGCAAGAGTGTTGCAGTGTTTAAGGAACATCAAAGAGGCTGAATTAACTGGATTAGAATAAAAAAGCTACAGAGTTAACATGGATCCAGACTGTGTAGAGCCCAGTAGGTCATTATGAAACTTTTGGTTTCTACTCTGAGAAAAATAAGGATCTACTGGGGGGAAACTGAGAGGAGTCTGGTATCATCTAAACTAGTTACTAATAGGATCATTCTGAGTGATGTGTTGAAAATAGTCTCTATGGAAACAAAAGCGGAAGAAGGGCAAACAGTAGGAGGTTATTGAAATAATATACATCAGAGACAAGGGTAACTAAGACCACATGCTAGCTATGGGATAATGGGAGGCAATCAGACTCTAGCATTGTTTTGAAAATAGAGGCCACAGGATTTTTGGTTGGATTAATTAGAATTATGGGAGAAAGAGTAATTAATTATAATTGCAACTGTTTGGCCTATAAGGATAGAATTACCAATAACTGAGATGCTGAAGATTGTGAGTGAGGGATTTGGAGAGACATGTAGAAGAAAATGAGAAATTCAATTTGACCTGGTATGTCTGAAGTGCCTACTAGACATTTGAGTCGAACTATCAGATCAGGATTTTCATGGAGAAGTGGGGCTGAAGCCAATCATAAAGCCTGTCAACCCAAGAATCTGAATAAGATCACCAGCACAGTGTTTGCAGATAAAGAAGAAATATATAGAAGTTGAGCACTCTACCGCTAAGAAGTCTGGGAGAAGAAGAAAAATGATCCAAGAAAATGGAGGTTTTCTTACTAGGTTTCTAAGAAGAGTCACATAGGAGGTTAAATAATACTTACTGATAGTTTAAGTAAGATTAAGACTGAGAGTTCACTGTTCATAGCTTTATAACCCTGTGGTTATGGTGACCACAAAAAGACCATTTTCAGAGGAGTGTTTAGAAACACCTGAAGATTTAAGAAAGAATAGGAGGAAAATTTGGAAACAGAGAGACTAAACCACTCCTCGGGAACTTTGCTGCAAAAGGGAGCAAATAAATGAATTGAGAACTTAGGGGATAAATGTAGGTTAATTTTTTTTCTTGTAATAAAAAACAAAATACATTTCTTGTATGATAATTCATATGATCGAGTAGAGAAGGAAAAAATGATGGGGAAAAAGAACTACTTAAGTAACATCCTTAACTTGGTATAGTTGGCTGAGACTTATTCGCAAGTAAAGGGATGCAGGAACAGTAACTACAGTAAGAAGGAAAGGTAGGTGGATTGTTTGATTTGGCAAGGTGGCTAATAGAAGTGCTTTTATAATTGCTTCAATTTTCTCCTTGACATAGGAAGCAAGGCATCTGTTGAGAGTAATGATTGAGGAGTGATGTCAAATATTTTAGAAGAGAAGAGTCAATTAGGAGAGAGGATGAGTGAATGGATTACAGAAATAGGCCATGATTGCCTTGCAATGTCAGTGGCCCTGAGGTTAGAATTTGTTTCTGCTGCAGCAAGAACTATTTTGATGATTTCACAGGAGATTGATATTGAGATCAAGTAAGAATACATTTACAGGGTCACATAGTAAGTGGGTGAATCTCATGTAATAGCATTTGCCCTCTTCAGGTTGAATTCTAAAGAAGAAAATATTAACCTGGAGAATGTACTATCTAAATAAAGCAAAAACAAAGTGCAAAGCAAATCTGACCTCTTGAGTATAAAAGTGCACTAGTACTGATTTCCTTCCTGTGGAAGACATAGCTTCTGGAGAGACATTCTAAGAAGTCGAGGTTCCCACCAGAAGATGCCACTTCCCAGGCAATAGAAGTCTCAGACACTTGATGAGTCCTATCTGGGAGGACAAAAAAAATTATGACAGACCATTTAAAATCAGAATTTATTATGCCTGCCAGAATAATGACAGTTTTTTTTTTTTAAATTTGATCCTCCACATTTCATAACTACTCAAATATTTCTAAGTGCTTCTTGTGATGCCAAACAAGCACTTGCCGGTTGTGCTAACATATGAGACCAAATGACAGGAACTAGTGCTCCAAAAAAGGGACTAGAGCATTTTGATTTATGAAAGACATGAGTTCAAGCCAGGAGGCAATCCCCAAAAATGAATTTAGGAAAGAGAAAGTTGTTTCCTATTCTTGAAAAACAAAACAAAACAAAACAAAAATAAAACAAAAAACAAACAAACAAAAACCTAGTGCTTAGGAGAAGAAAAGATGAGCAGGATGAGTGCATTTCCAAGATTGAAGTTATCTAGATTACACAAATTAATATGTAGTGTATATATTTTTTTCTTATTTCCTCCTCCTCCCTATAGAGAACAAGGTATTGGATAGGAGACTGAGTTTTCTTGGATTGGCTGTGGTCAAATGAAGAAATATGGAAGTTCTAGTGAAATAGTGAATAATTCCAAGATCTAGGTTGTGAAACCTCTCTCTTTTGCTTTCACTCACTCTTTAATTATAAACCATTTCATCACAAAGCCAGTTATAGAACTATTTTCTGGAAACAGTTGAAATGTTGAAATGTTGGTGCTTCTCCCCCTTCTTCTTGAAAAGGGCAGAGTCAATTGACTTCAAAGGACCAGAGAGCACAGTTAACAGATATCATGAAGGTATGTGTTGGAAAATTCACAAATGCAATGTAGAGATTACTGAATTCACCAAGTTATAAAAGTAGAGGTTCCATCTAGGTTAACTAATATCTCAAAGAATCAGAAAATACTCAAATTTGGGGTTATTCTCAGTTCTGTGAATTATTCAAACATCTTATTTTTCTTTCTTCTACCCTCCCATACATTTTTGGACATTTCCTACTCACGATCATCTAAATTAAGGAATAATATGGGAAAGAGAAAAAGTAAGATTCAAGTTAGTTCTGCTATGGCTAATAGCTCCATTAATAACTTTCTGATTTAGAAGTTCCCTGAATAGTAATTATTACCCCAGGGTACTGAATAATTTTTAGTGACCTAAGAATAGGAATGTAGCAGTCTAAGTGGCCTTATATGATTTGGTATATAATACAAGCTTTTAGATTCATGTTTGTGATTATCTAACCTTGGCTGAAAAAAGGTTGTCCAAACAAATGTCAGCTTTTGTAGGAAGAGCTTCTTAGGTCAGAATAGTGCTATGTGGCACCCACCAAGTATCTAGAAAAGGAGAAACCCTGGCAGAGTAATGTTCAGAGTTGTATCTGAGTACGTTATAAATTTAACTCGAACAATGCACCACCGGCGATTTTGTCCTAATCAAGAATATCAGGATGTAAAATTAGTAGCATTAGCGATATTGCCAAATTCTGGATTTCAAAGTAATTTAATAATGAAATACCATTCTCTTTTAATAAGCACTTATATATTATGGATAAAGGAACTCTTTTATGAACTATGTGCTGATAGGAGGGGTAAAGATATTATAAAAAACTAAGATTTATTCAGTGAGTGGTATTATTGTGATGTATACTTTTTTTTCCTGATGATTTTAAGGCCTAATTCTTTTTTTTTTTTTTTTATGAAATTTATTGACAAATTGGTTTCCATACAACACCCAGTGCTCATCCCAAAAGGTGCCCTCCTCAATACCCATCACCCACCCTCCCCTCCCTCCCACCCCCCATCAACCCTCAGTTTGTTCTCAGTTTTTAACAGTCTCTTATGCTTTGGCTCTCTCCCACTCTAACCTCTTTTTTTTTTTTTTTCCCTTCCCCTCCCCCATGGGTTCCTGTTAAGTTTCTCAGGATCCACATAAGAGAGAAACCATATGGTATCTGTCTTTCTCTGTATGGCTTATTTCACTTAGCATTACACTCTCCAGTTCCATCCACGTTGCTACAAAGGGCCATATTTCATTTTTTCTCATTGCCACATAGTATTCCATTGTGTATATAAACCACAATTTCTTTATCCATTCATCAGTTGATGGACATTTAGGCTCTTTCCATAATTTGGCTATTGTTGAGAGTGCTGCTATGAACATTGGGGTACAAGTGCCCCTATGCATCAGTACTCCTGTATCCCTTGGATAAATTCCTAGCAGTGCTATTGCTGGGTCATAGGGTAGGTCTATTTTTAATTTTCTGAGGAACCTCCACACTGCTTTCCAGAGCGGCTGCACCAATTTGCATTCCCACCAACAGTGCAAGAGGGTTCCCGTTTCTCCACATCCTCTCCAGCATCTATAGTCTCCTGATTTGTTCATTTTGGCCACTCTGACTGGCGTGAGGTGATACCTGAGTGTGGTTTTGATTTGTATTTCCCTGATAAGGAGCGACGCTGAACATCTTTTCATGTGCCTGTTGGCCATCTGGATGTCTTCTTTAGAGAAGTGTCTATTCATGTTTTCTGCCCATTTCTTCACTGGGTTATTTGTTTTTCAGGTGTGGAGTTTGGTGAGCTCTTTATAGATTTGAGATACTAGCCCTTTGTCCGATATGTCATTTGCAAATATCTTTTCCCATTCCGTTGGTTGCCTTTTAGTTTTGTTGGTTGTTTCCTTTGCTGTGCAGAAGCTTTTTATCTTCATAAGGTCCCAGTAATTCACTTTTGCTTTTAATTCCCTTGCCTTTGGGGATGTGTCGAGTAAGAGATTGCTACGGCTGAGGTCAGAGAGGTCTTTTCCTGCTTTCTCCTCTAAGGTTTTGATGGTTTCCTGTCTCACATTTAGGTCCTTTATCCATTTTGAGTTTATTTTTGTAAATGGTGTGAGAAAGTGGTCTAGTTTCAACCTTCTGCATGTTGCTGTCCAGTTCTCCCAGCACCATTTGTTAAAGAGGCTGTCTTTTTTCCATTGGATGTTCTTTCCTGCTTTGTCAAAGATGAGTTGGCCATACGTTTGTGGGTCTAGTTCTGGGGTTTCTATTCTATTCCATTGGTCTGTGTGTCTGTTTTTGTGCCAATACCATGCTGTCTTGATGATGACAGCTTTGTAGTAGAGGCTAAAGTCTGGGATTGTGATGCCTCCTGCTTTGGTCTTCTTCTTCAAAATTCCTTTGGCTATTCGGGGCCTTTTGTGGTTCCATATGAATTTTAGGATTGCTTGTTCTAGTTTCGAGAAGAATGCTGGTGCAATTTTGATTGGGATTGCATTGAATGTGTAGATAGCTTTGGGTAGTATTGACATTTTGACAATATTTATTTTTCCAATCCATGAGCAGGGAATGTCTTTCCATTTCTTTAAATCTTCTTCAATTACCTTCATAAGCTTTCTATAGTTTTCAGCATACAGATCCTTTACATCTTTGGTTAGATTTATTCCTAGGTATTTTATGCTTCTTGGTGCAATTGTGAATGGGATCATTTTCTTTATTTGTCTTTCTGTTGCTTCATTGTTAGTGTATAAGAATGCAACTGATTTCTGGACATTGATTTTGTATCCTGCAACTTTGCGGAATTCATGTATCAGTTCTAGCAGACTTTTGGTGGAGTCTATCGGATTTTCCATGTATAATATCATGTCATCTGCAAAAAGCGAAAGCTTGACTTCATCTTTGCCAATTTTGATGCCTTTGATTTCCTTTTGTTGTCTGATTGCTGATGCTAGAACTTCCAGCACTATGTTAAACAACAACGGTGAGAGTGGGCATCCCTGTCGTGTTCCTGATCTCAGGGAAAAAGCTCTCAGTTTTTCCCCGTTGAGGATGATGTTAGCTGTGGGGTTTTCATAAATGGCTTTTATGATCTTTAAGTATGTTCCTTCTATCCCGACTTTCTCAAGGGTTTTTATTAAGAAAGGGTGCTGGATTTTGTCAAAGGCCTTTTCTGCATCGATTGACAGGATCATATGGTTCTTCTCTTTTTTTTTGTTAATGTGATGTATCACGTTGATTGATTTGCGAATGTTGAACGAGCCCTGCATCCCAGGAATGAATCCCACTTGATCATGGTGAATAATTCTTTTTATATGCTGTTGAATTCGATTTGCTAGTATCTTATTGAGAATTTTTGCATCCATATTCATCAGGGATATTGGCCTGTAGTTCTCTTTTTTTTACTGGGTCTCTGTCTGGTTTAGGAATCAAAGTAATACTGGCTTCATAGAAGGAGTCTGGAAGTTTTCCTTCCCTTTCTATTTCTTGGAATAGCTTGAGAAGGATAGGTATTATCTCTGCTTTAAATGTCTGGTAGAACTCCCCTGGGAAGCCATCTGGTCCTGGACTCTTATTTGTTGGGAGATTTTTGATAACCGATTCAATTTCTTCGCTGGTTATGGGTCTGTTCAAGCTTTCTATTTCCTCCTGATTGAGTTTTGGAAGAGTGTGGGTGTTCAGGAATGTGTCCATTTCTTCCAGGTTGTCCAATTTGTTGGCATATAATTTTTCATAGTATTCCCTGATAATTGTTTGTATCTCTGAGGGATTGGTTGTAATCATTCCATTTTCATTCATGATTTTATCTATTTGGGTCATCTCCCTTTTCTTTTTGAGAAGCCTGGCTAGAGGTTTGTCAATTTTGTTTATTTTTTCAAAAAACCAACTCTTGGTTTCGTTGATCTGCTCTACAGTTTTTTTAGATTCTATATTGTTTATTTCTGCTCTGATCTTTATTATTTCTCTTCTTCTGCTGGGTTTAGGCTGCCTTTGCTGTTCTGCTTCTATTTCCTTTAGGTGTGCTGTTAGATTTTGTATTTGGGATTTTTCTTGTTTCTTGAGATAGGCCTGGATTGCAATGTATTTTCCTCTCAGGACTGCCTTCGCTGCGTCCCAAAGCGTTTGGATTGTTGTATTTTCATTTTCGTTTGTTTCCATATATTTTTTGATTTCTTCTCTAATTGCCTGGTTGACCCACTCATTCGTTAGTAGGGTGTTCTTTAACCTCCACGCTTTTGGAGGTTTTCCAGACTTTTTCCTGTGGTTGATTTCAAGCTTCATAGCATTGTGGTCTGAAAGTATGCATGGTATAATTTCAATTCTTGTAAACTTATGAAGGGCTGTTTTGTGACCCAGTATATGATCTATCTTGGAGAATGTTCCATGTGCACTCGAGAAGAAAGTATATTCTGTTGCTTTGGGATGCAGAGTTCTAAATATATCTGTCAAGTCCATCTGATCCAGTGTCTCATTCAGGGCCCTTGTTTCTTTATTGACCGTGTGTCTAGATGATCTATCCATTTCTGTAAGTGGGGTGTTAAAGTCCCCTGCAATTACCACATTCTTATCAATAAGGTTGCTTCTGTTTATGAGTAATTGTTTTATATACTTGGGGGCTCCGGTATTCGGCGCATAGACATTTATAATTGTTAGCTCTTCCTGATGGATAGACCCTGTAACTATTATATAATGTCCTTCTTCATCTCTTGTTACAGCCTTTAATTTAAAGTCTAGTTTGTCTGATATAAGTATGGCTACTCCAGCTTTCTTCTGGCTTCCAGTAGCATGATAAATAGTTCTCCATCCCCTCACTCTGAATCTAAAGGTGTCCTCAGGTCTAAAATGAGTCTCTTGTAGACAGCAAATAGATGGGTCTTGTTTTTTTATCCATTCTGATACCCTATGTCTTTTGGTTGGCGCATTTAATCCATTTACATTCAGTGTTATTATAGAAAGATACGGGTTTAGAGTCATTGTGATGTCTGTCTGTTTTATGCTTGTAGTGATGTCTCTGGTACTTTGTCTCACAGGGTCCCCCTTAGGATCTCTTGTAGGGCTGGTTTAGTGGTGACAAATTCCTTCAGTTTTTGTTTGTTTGGGAAGACCTTTATCTCTCCTTCTATTCTACATGACAGACTTGCTGGATAAAGGATTCTCGGCTGCATATTTTTGCTGTCTAGCACCCTGAAAATCTCGTGCCAATTCTTTCTGGCCTGCCAAGTTTCAAAAGAGAGATCAGTCACGAGTCTTATAGGTCTCCCTTTATATGTGAGGGCACGTTTACCCCTTGCTGCTTTCAGAATTTTCTCTTTATCCTTGTATTTTGCCAGTTTCACTATGATATGGCGTGCAGAAGATCGATTCAAGTTACGTCTGAAGGGAGTTCTCTGTGCCTCTTGGATTTCAATGCCTTTTTCCTTCCCCAGTTCAGGGAAGTTCTCAGCTATTATTTCTTCAAGTACCCCTTCAGCACCTTTCCCTCTCTCTTCCTCCTCTGGAATACCAATTATGCGTATATTATTTCTTTTTAGTGTATCACTTAGTTCTCTAATTTTCCCCTCATACTCCTGGATTTTTTTATCTCTCTTTTTCTCAGCTTCCTCTTTTTCCATAACTTTATCTTCTAGTTCACCTATTCTCTCCTCTGCCTCTTCCATCCGAGCTGTGGTGGTTTGCATTTTGTTTTGCATTTCCTTTAAAGCGTTTTTCAGCTCCTCGTGACTGTTCCTTAGTCCCTTGATCTCTGTAGCAAGAGATTCTCTGCTGTCCTGTATACTGTTTTCCAGCCCAGCGATTAATTTTATGACTATTATTCTAAATTCACTTTCTGTTATATTATTTAAGTCCTTTTTGATCAGCTCATTAGCTGTTGTTATTTCCTGGAGATTCTTCTGAGGGGAATTCTTCCGCTTGGTCATTTTGGATAGTCCCTGGTGTGGTGAAGACCTGCAGGGCACTTCCCCTGTGCTGTGGTGTATAACTGGAGTTGGTGGGCGGGGCCGCAGTCAGTCCTGATGTCTGCCCCCAGCCCACCGCTGGGGCCACAGTCAGACTGGTGTGTGCCTTCTCTTCCCCTCTCCTAGGGGCGGGATTCACTGTGGGGTGGCGTGGCCCATCTGGGCTACTTGCACACTGCCAGGCTTGTGATGCTGAGGATCTGGCGTATTAGCTGGGGTGGGAAGGCAAGGTGCACGGCGGGAGGGGGGGCAGGCTTAGCTCGCTTCTCCTTAGGTGATCCACTTCAGGAGGGGCCCTGTGGCAGCCGGAGGGAGTCAGATCCGCTGCCGGGGGTTTGGCTCCGCAGAAGCACAGAGTTGGGTGTTTGCGCGGAGCGAGCAATTTCCCTGGCCGGAACCGGTTCCCTTTGGGATTTTGGCTGGGGGATGGGCGGGGGAGATGGCGCTGGCGAGCGCCTTTGTTCCCCGCCAAACTGAGCTCTATCGTCCGGGGGCTCCGCAGCTCACCCTCCCTTTGTCCTCCAGCCTTCCCGCTTTCCGAGCAGAGCTGTTAACTTATGACCTCCCAGACGCTAAGTCGCGCTTGCTGTCGGAACACAGTCCGTCAGGCCCCTCCGCTTTTGCAAGCCGGACTCGGGGGCTCTGCTTGGCTGGCGAGCCGCCCCTCCGCCCCGGCTCCCTCCCGCCAGTCCGTGGAGCACGCACCGCCTCGCCGCCCTTCCTACCCTCTTCCGTGGGCCTCTCGTCTGCACTTGGGTCCGGTGACTCCGTTCTGCTAATCCTCTGGCGGTTTTCTGGGTTATTTAGGCAGGTGTAGGTGGAATCTAAGTGATCAGCAGGACGCGCGGTGAGCCCAGCGTCCTCCTACGCCGCCATCTTCCTGCGCCTCCCTCTTAAGGCCTAATTCAATATTCTTGCCTTGAGCAAGCAAAGCAAATGAAAATATGTGACACTAACAGTTAATTGTTGGACTAAACCGGCTGTTAGCATTTTAGTTGTTCCATTCCAATGACTTCCATTCTGTGGAACAACCAAATTAATCAACCTTAATCTATTTTGTGTGTGGTGGACGATTGGTGCAGATTCTATATTTTGAGTTCTCAACAAAACAGAGCTCCCTTTTCTTTTATACTTTCCAAGGCCAATGTGTAGGTTAAAAACACATAATCAGGTTAAAACATGAAGACTGTTTAGACAGGATAAAATAAAATCATCTGTAACATAAGAGTTTCCAAATCAGTGAAGTAACATAGGTGTTACTTAGGTCCAAGAAATTTATTTCATGAGAGATATATGTTCTCAGGACAAGCAAAAACAAACAAAAAAAGAATTGTATTGATAAAAGTCTGATTATCAATTTTTGTAACATTTCAAAATCACGTGAGCCATATAGATTTTGGAAAAAATAGTAGAAACAATAGTGGAAAACAGTGGCATTGGCTTTTCCTTATTTAACAATATGCTCAGCATAATTATATTAAGGATTAACTAAATACTATCACTAAGAGATTAATTCACCACAGTATGACTGAAGCTATCCTAATGTTTTAACAACTTGTTAATTTCAAATAAGACTTGCAAGAAGCTGCAAGAAAATAAAATAAGAATTTCTTATGTGCATCTTTCACTCAGCTTCCTTCAGCGATATATCTCACATAACCATATTTCACTCTCTAAATGAGGAAATATACGTTAATACAATTTTATTAACTCACATACACATCTTATTTTGTTTCAATAGTTTTTACATGCTTTGGTTTTGTTTCATTTTGGGTTTGGTTTGGTTTGTTGTATAGTTCTATAAAAATTTACCACATGTGTAGGTTTGAGGAACCACCAGCAGAATCAAGACACAAAAACGTCCTATCACTAGAAACTTCCTGTGTCACCCTTAATGGTTGTGTCCTTCCCTCAAACCAAATTGCCAAAATATTCTCTATCATTATAACTTGGTCACTTTGAGAAAACTATAGAAACAGAAATATACATGATGTAACAATTTAGAATCAGCACAGTTCTCTAAGATCCATCTTCTTTACTAATTAACTGCTCATTCCTTTTTCTGGCTGAATAGTATTCCATTGTATGGATGCACCACAGTGTCTTTGTCCTCTCACCCAGTAGATGATATTTGTATTTTTTTCTAGTTTGGGGCTATTACAAGTAAAGCTGCCATTAAAATTCATGGACAGATTTTTATGTGAGCATAAATTTTTATTTCTCTCAGGAAAATACCAAGGAGTATGATGTTAGGATCATATGGTTATGTGTATATTTAACTTAAAACCACCAAACTTGTTTCAAGAGTAACTACACCATTTCAATCTTCACCAACAATGTATAAGAAATCCAATTTTTCTGCATCTTTGATATTGTCATTAACTTTGACTATTCTAAGAGGTATGTAGTGATACATCATTGTGATTTTAATTTACATTTCTTGAATGGCTAATGGTGATGAACACCTTTCAATGTACTGGCCATTTGTGTATATTCTTTAGACAATTATCTGTTCATTTTGACATTTTTTTAATTGAATTACTTGCTTTCCTACTATTGAGTTTTGAGAGTGTTATAGACTTAATCATGTTCCCTCAAAATTCATATATTGTAATTCAGAATGTGACTGTGTTTGGAGATAGGATCCTTACAGAGCTAATTAATTAAAGTGATGTCATGATGTCATTAGGGTAGGCCTTAACCCAACATGACTGGTGTTCTTGTAAGAAGAGAAAATCTGAACACAGCATGTGTAAAGAAAAGACTGTGTGAAAACACAGAGAGAAGACAATCGTCTACAAGTCAGGATGAAAGGCCTCAGAAGAAACCAAACCAACTAACAGCCAGATCCTGGTCTTCTTGGCCTTCAGGCTACAGTGAAATAAATACTTGTTTAAGGCTCCCATTCCATGGTACTTTGTTATGGCAGCGTTAAAATTAATACAGAGAATTACTGACACACTCTGAATGCAAATCATTTGTCAGATACGTGATTTGCAAATAGTTTCTCCCAATCTTTGTCTTGTGTTTTAACTCACATAACATGCTCTTTATGAAGAACAATTTTTTAACTTTGATTAAGTCAATTTATATAGCTTAAAAATTTTAGTGATCATGCCTTTGGTGTCTTGAGTGAGAACATTTCCCCTTGTCTTATACACCAATGGTTTTCTCTTATGCTTTCTTTTGCATTTTTATTGCTTTGTTTTATGCATTTTAGTGATATTTGAATAACCAGTGAATTTTGGGTTGTTATTTATTCTTATTTATCAATATTCAAAACCATTTGTTGAAAAGACCATATTTATTCCACTTAATTGCTTTTGCAATTTGCCTAAAATCAAATGTTGACTATTTTGTGGGTGTCAGTTTCTGGCTTCTTTATGCTAGTCTTTTGATCCACGTGTCTTTTGCCCTGCCAATACTATATTCCTAATTACCATGGCTGTAGATTTTTTGTTTTGACTGTAGCTGTAGATTAAGTCTTAAAGTCAGTTACCATAATTCTTCCAAATTTATTTGTCTTTTTCAAAATAATCTTGGTTCTTTTATTTTATAAAATATGGAACTTATTTACATCTACAAAGCATTGTGTTTGGATTTTAGTAGGAGTTGTTTAAATTTATAGATCAACTTAAAGAGAATTGACATTATTACTAGTTTGAATTTTCGAACCCACAAACATGGCATGTTTCTCCATTTATTTAGGTCTTCTTGGATTTCCTGCATTAGCTTTTGGTAGTTTTTTTGACATTCAGGTATTGTACGTGTTTTGGTATGTTTATCCCTGCATGTTTTATTTTTTTGAAGTAATGACAAATGATACTGTTTTTAAATTTAGTTTTCCTATAGACTTTGCTAATATATAGAAAATCATTTGCTTGTATCCGTTTACCACATATTCTGCAACCTTGCCTAACTTACTTATTTGTCTAGGACTCTAGAATTTTCTTTTTGGGAGATTCATTAGTATTTTCTATGTAGATATTCACGTCACCAGCAAACAGAAGCAAATTATTCTCTTACTCTCCAATCTGTTATACTTTTACTTCCTTGTTTTCTTATTGTTCTGGCAATGTGAACAGTCAGTGCTGTAAATTTTTTTCTCAGCATTGCTTTCACTCTATTTAACAGATTTTGATATATTGTATTTTCATTGCTATTCAGTACAATATATTCTTTTGGAGTTCTTAAACATCCTCTTTGACCTATGATTATTTAGAAGTGTATTTTTTCTTTTAAATTTACAACTATTTGTAGAATTGTCTATTATCTTTCTGTTGTTGATTATTGATTGAAACTCAATTCTTTTATTCATATACATATACTTAAATTGAGTTATATCTTCTTGGTGGATTGACCAGTTTATCTTTATGTAATCACCTTGTTGTCTGTAGTTTATTTTGCTCTGAAGTTTGTTTTCTAGGGTACTCACTTAACCATTTCAGCTTTATTTTAATTATTGCTTGCATTTGCTTTGTGATTTACATGACCGCTCTCAAGTTTGATTGTGTTTGGTTGTTTTTTGTTTTGTTTTGTTTTGTTTTGCTAGAAAATCTCACAAGGGTCAATAACAAAATTAGGGTTTATTACAGTAAAGGAAACAAAAAAACAAACAAGAGAAGAAAGATTTATACTGGCTGAAGTCCAGAAAAATCAGGAGTAAACTTTTAGATTTTCCCCCACCAGGTCACACAGGATGCAATTTTCACTCTAGTGAACCATGGGAGCATATGTGAAATGTCTCTCTCAAGGGAAACCCAGTTAAGTCTTATGTCTGAGGCTTTACAGAGAGCTGATCATGTAGCCATTCTATCTGTCTGAGCAACCACAGTGAATGAAACTCAGGACTCCAAGTGATACCACGTACAGATAATCAATCTGTCTTTCTTTCACTGGATTTATTCTTCTCTTACAGGTAATATGTCATTGGCATCTGGAAGATTTTAAGCTTATTTCTTTGACTTTAGTTTTCCAAGTTTTGACTGTGACATGTCTGAGTGTAAATTTCTTAGGGTTTATCCTGTATGGGGTTCACTCACCTTTTGGAATTTGTGTAGGGTTTTGTCTTTCATCAAATTTAGAAAAGTTTTAGACATTGTTTTTTTTTTTTAATTTTTTAAATGTTTATTTTTGACAGAGAGAGAGAGAGAGAGAGAGAGAGAGACAGAGCATGAGCAGGGGAGGGGCAGAGAGAGAGGGAGACACAGAATCTTAAGCGGGCTCCAGGCTCTGAGCTGTCAGCACAGAGCCTGATGCGGGGCTTGAACTCACAGACCGCAAGATTGTGACCTAGCCAAAGTCAGATGCTCAACCGACTGAGCCACCCAGGCACCCAAAACATTGATTTTTTTAAGTATATTTTCAGTCTGATATTTCTGTTTCCTCCCCTGGGACTTACCAGACATGAATGTTAGAATGTGTTATGGTCTCACAAGCTCCTGGATCTCAGTTTATTTTTTACATCTACTCTCAATCTATTTTTTTAGATTAGATAATTTCTATTCATCTATCTTCAAGTTCTCTGGTTCTTTCCTCAGTCATATCCATTCTTCTATTGAGCTCTTGCATGAAGACTTATTTTGGTTATTGCATTTTTCAGTTACAATACTTCCATTTGGTTCTTTTAGGTATTTTATGTTTCTTTTCTAATACTTTATATATTTGACTATCTTTTGAGATTTTTTGTTTTACTTGTTGAACTATTTTTAGTTTAAATGCTTTAAAATGTTTGTCATGAAACTTGAAGTCTCTTATGTTGACTTAGACAAAAAAGTTTGCTCAGACAGCATGACCTGTATTAAGTAACTTTGAAAAAGATCATTTTATTTTATAATTATTAATTTCTAATAATATTAAAACAAACGTAATTTTTAGTCACTTTAAATACATATATTTAATGATATATAATTATATATAAATTATATATGTATGTGCATTTCCATAAGTTACTTTAGAGTATATATTAAATACAAATATATAATATTACATATTAAATAAAAATATATGTATAGGTTTTCAAATTGACTAAATACAAAAAGAAAAGAAAAAAAGTAGTATTCAACTTTCTCTTCATATAAAATTAACATTTATAGATTTTTTTCCTTTTCCATCTGGCTAAGCCATATTTTACCCTCCTTCAGGCAATTTTCAAGGCATTATATCCTCTTACTTCTGACTTCCTAAATTTTGAAATATTTTTTTTCCTGCTTTGTTTTTGTATAATTATTTTGAGACTACATTCTGAAAGCAACCTGAGTGTAAATTACTTTATATTTCCCTGGGTAATGAACAAAAAAATATTGACCCCACAAGTTTACTTTTCTCATCTCTCTAAGGCATAGCACATTAATCAGCATCTATATAATCTCAACTATGATCTTGCCAAAAGAAGAGAAAATCGAAGCAAATTTACTCATTTGCTTAGTATATGAGTAATCATTTTCAATGTATGGATATTGTCACCTAACTCCTAAACTTGTACTTCAAATAGTAGATGTGGAAAAAAATTACAGATACTTTAAAAATGGTAATCACACTAAAGAGATTAGTTCAATGATATTTTCAGTATCACTTAACATATGACCATAATAGCTACATTTATCAAATTTGAGTGTTTTTTTTAATTTATTTCTTAATGTTTTTATTTATTTTTGAGACAGAGAGAGAGAGACAGAGCATGAGCAGGGGAGGGGCAGAGAGAGAGGGAGACACAGAATCCCAAGCAGGCTTCAGGCTCCGAGCTGTCGGCACAGAGCCTGATGCAGGGCTCGAACACACAGACTGTGAGATCATGACCTGAGCTGAAGTCGGACGCTCAACCGACTGAGCCACCCAGGTGCCCATTGAGGTTTTTTTTTAAAGATTTTTTTTAATGTTGGGGCACCTGGGCAGCTCAGTCAGTTAAGCGTCTGACTTCAGCTCAGGTCATGACTCACAGCTCGTGAGTTCGAACCCCACATTGGGCTCTCCAGCTCAGAGCCTGGAGCTTGCTTTGCATTCTGTGTCTCCCTCTCTCTCTGCCTAGGGGCAGAGCACAAGCAGGGGAGGGGCAGAGAGAGGGAGACACAGAATGCAAAGCAGGCTCCAGGCTCTGAGCTGTCAGCATAGAGCCCTATGTGTGGCTGGAACTCAGGGGCTGTGAGATCATGACCTGAGCAAGTGTCAGCTGCTTAACTGACTGAACCACCAAGGTGCCCCCAAATTTGAGTTTTTAAGTACACTGTTATTCAGCACTCTGGAACCCTCAACTATTATTTTGACATAGTCTGTTTCAGCTCTTAGTTATTTTCTGTCCGCATCCAGAATGCTTAAGCTGCTTCATCATCAAATACCACCATTGTCCAACTGATACAACAGGCTGATACAACATCATTTCCTAATAAAGATCAGGTAAGGAAAAATAAAGATCTTCAATTTGTAAATAATCATTAAGATAAATATGATTGGGTGCCTGAGTGGCTCAGCTGGTTAACTGGCTCTTGATTTAGGCTCAGGTCATGATCATATGGTTCTTGAGATTGAGACCCTCATGAGACTCTGTGCTAACAGCGTGGAGCCTGCTTGAGATTCTCTCTCCCTCTCTCTCTCTCTGCCCCTCCCCTATTTGTATGTGCACATGCTCTCTCTCTCTCTGTCAAAAAAAATTAATTTAAAAATATAATATGATTACTAGGCATTATACAAGTACATATTCAAATAAGACTATTAAATTATTGTCTTTGCTTTGCTTTTTTTTTTTTTTTTGGTATTTTTTTTTGTCAACTTTCTTTTATTTTTAGCCAAGAAATAGTCTCAAGCTAGTTCTATCACATTCTGGAAAAGTAACTTCTCTTCCAAATTTGATTTGTATACTGCTATAGACAGGGAGAAGACATTATGTCTTCTCCAATCTCTTGCAATATAGAGTCGGCTGCAATATAAATTAAGAACATTCTATAATCCAACATAATTATCATCACATTTTTAAAAATTGCATAATTTTCTAATTTCCACAAAAGTTTTTGCCATTGATATTATGCTGAACTGGAAAGATTAAGTCGTTCTATCTTGGTAATTTTATATCTCAGATTTTAGGAAATATTAAACTTTAAGACATCTTAACTATCACTTTGACCAGCTCTGGTCTTTAAGGCAATGGAAGTAAATATTGTTGTTGGTTTCTTAAATTTAAAGCATTCTAATTTATTGTAAAATTTAATTTAGCATTCCCCTTTTCTGGTTGGACCTTCATGATTAGAAGTCAGTTTTGGTTATCTGATATCCCTTGATAGGTTTTTGTTTGTTGGTTGCTGTTGTTTTGCTTTATTTATTTAATTAATTAATTTATTTTCTGTTTTGTGGGGAATATAGACCTAATGTTATTCTCTAATTTCATTCCTCTGTCTGTCAGTAGAGACTGGTCCAGGAGTCGACACAGAATCCAACCTGGTACATAAGATCAAGCTTTTCTTGATACCATAAGAATCAATACTGCTATTGCCTGATGTTTGTGTCTCCCCCAAGTTTATATGTTAAAATGTTAACTCCCAAGGTGATAGTATGAGGAGATGGGCCTTTGGAAGGTGATTGTGTTTATAAAATAGGCCTGGAAAGTTGCTTTCTCCTTCTAGCATGTAAAGATACAGCAGGTAGGTGCCATGTATTAACCAGGAAGTGGGCTTTCACCAGACACTGGATATGCCAGAGTCTTGATCTTGAACTTTCCAGCCTTCAGAGCTGTGAGAAATAAATTTCTGTTGTTTATAACCCACCCAGTTTATGAGATTGTTTTATACCGGTTTGAATGGACTAAGATAAATAGATAGCCTTAAAAACTGTGAATGTGAAAGTTTTTCCTGTTTGAGTCTCATAAATATCCTATAATTAGGAAGGGAATGAGAGTTCACAATAAGCCAGTGCAGTGGGTGGCAGAATGAAATGATAGGAAGAAATGGGATCCCTCAACATGTCACTTAGCTGTAACATTGACCAGCTGTACAGCCAGTCATCACTCTAGATTTTCCCTTTTGTGAGACAAAATATACTGCCATTAAGATAATTCTTGTTGTTTTCTGTTTCATTTAGTTAAAATAATCCTAACTGATTCAGAACTTAACAACTTTAGAACAGATATAGCAGGAAACAACTTGAGAACACATGCTAGTACATAAAAGTGTGACAGATTGAAAATATCAAATGTTCAAATTCATAGTATTGATATTTGTGAAATGCTATCTATGGTATATAATAAGAGGAAGATACAGATGCCCACGGATAACTGTGAAAAGCTAAAGAAGATAAGATTGAGGTGAAAAGCAGAAAAAGTCAGGATTAGATGAGAACTGGAGAACTGCTAAGAGCTGAGGATTGGGTTGAGAATATATTGAGTATTGAAGAAGACAGTAGAATAAAATATAAAGACAGAAAATATATCCTAAGAAATTGCCCCTAGCACTAAGATAATGGCTACTGATGGCATGAACATAGTTTAGAATGCATTCTATATTTTTCCCCAAAAAGATTTTACAAAAATAATGTGGACATAGTCCTAATATTACAGTTAGATTTTGTTTTTAATCTAAATGTGTAATGTAAGAATGATCCTCAATACTGATAAAGAACTATAGAAATTGTTTATCCATTGTATGCTCTCTAATTTTGACACGAAGGATTTTGGAGTCAAAATTCAATTACTTTTGATGAAAGAGAGAGCCGTGTACTTTTTTATATCCAAATGTATACCTCAGGACATAAAAATATCTACAATATACAGAATAAAAATCACCAGAAATAATTCAGAGACAAAGATTTTTTTAAGTTACGAGTTATTGTAAAAAATGTTAATAAAAATTTTCTTCTCATGATATATCTTATCTTGCTCTTAATATTCAATCATTTAATACTATAATTTAGTCTGAATCATCTTCAAAAATTTATGTAAACAATTGGGTGAGGTTATATCAAGGATCTCAAAATAAAAATCCTAAAATAAAAAAAGAAATTTGTTTTCTTAAATTAGTTGAAAGGAAGACAGAATCACACACACAGTTAACACATACTAATGAGTTTATACTCTATTTGTGTTATTGTCCAAAGCTGCCACTCAGTTATGGCTCCTCAGACACATAATTGCAGTAGTTTTCAAGCAAAATCTTGACTGAGAAAGTGATCTTTATGCATAACTCTAGTGAACATATTGTGGTAAAATTGAAGTAGGTAATGACCTTTACATCTCAGTTCACACTTCTCTAATAACTACCATTCTGAGTTTTCACCTCAAGTAACAGATAAACAAAGTTAATTCAGGAAGATGTAAAGAATCACTGAAGTCTTTATTGCCCCCTGACAATAAGTGATATTGACATACATACAACTTTGCTTCAGTGGCATCCCTGTTATTTCTCTTCATAACCATCAGCAATGATGCACTTTTGATTTTCTCTAGCAACAGTTTCTTTTCTGACAAATTTAATCCTTTTTGAGTCTTTGTGCCTTTTCTCATGCTGCTCTCTACCTGTAACAACCTTCCAATAATTCAAGATTCACCTTTCAAGTAATGTATTAAGCAGCAATGCTTTAAACACCAGGTTATGTCAAGGGCTGATCTGTGCTCCTGTAGAATCCTGGATATATATCTATGTTGCTCAGTGTACCAAACTGGAAATAAATCCCTTCACGTATCTTATTTTCCCCTACTACATTTGAATTTCCTTAATGATAGAGACCTATGTTACTCAATTCTGTATCCTTCAAATTTGGCTTTAGAGAGTGGGGACAAACTTGCAAGCAATTTGTTGGGGTGCCTTGGAGATAAGCCTGAAGAGATAGATTAGAAAACAAAACTGAGACTTCACATTCCAAATTATTGAATTCCTTAGATGTTAAATAAATATCTTTCTTTTCTTTTTAGTTTATTTATTTTTTTATTTTGAGAGAGAGAGCACAAGAGAGCACAAGTGGGGGAGGGACAAAAGGGGAGGGAGAGAGATAATTCCAGTAGGCTCTGCAGAGCCCCTTGATATAGGACTCTATCTCATAAGCCCTGAGATTTTGGCCTGATCTGAAACCAAGAGTTTGATGCTTAACCAACTGAGCCACCAACGTGCCTCAATATATTACTTTCTTACACTTGCCTCTACTTAATCATCTAAGACTTTGGTATAGAATGTGAAACTAAGGTAGCATTTATGAAAATTTTGTTTTATGTTGAATAAACCCACACCTAAGTGAAAATAGGAGATTGTAAACATCTTATATTTTTCCAGAATCAATTTAGATTTGACCTTTCATTTATTTTTCTTCGAATGATGTAGTTACCTTAATGAAATATGTCTAGTTAAAATATTTTTATAGAAATATATTAGAAAGTGATGAAGAGTGAAAAAAATGTAATAACAGACACACACAGATTCCACAGAGGTATTAAAAAATTTATTGGCCTTTCTTTCAAATAGTAAAAAATTTCATATGCTAGTAGCTTGCATATAAATCTCAGTGAAAATGGTGGCGTATTTAGCTCCAAGGAGCTGTCCCTTTACAAACATAGTAAAAGTGTGCAAAAATTGTGAGAATTAAATTTTGGAATTCTGGAAAAGAGTCAAAGGTTTATAAAGACCAAATAAACAGTGAAGCAAGAAAACAACTTAAAAATAGTTGGAGAGCTTTAAAGTATTTTTGCCTGCCTTTGTTTTACCTCCCTTCTTCTCTAGATCAACAGTGGTCTTAAACGTGGTAACCCATGTTCCTGGTACACTGGTCCCTCAGAACAGAAGCAAAACAGATTTTGTTCTCAAAGAATTGTGTTCATCTATTTCAATTTGTATAGTGGCCACCTGAAGGACTTACGAAAGCACTTGCTTTTGTTTCACCTGATTCAGAATTCTCTTAGGGCAGAAAAGTGGCTACACAGAGTACATTCCTTGGAAATTCTGAAAGACAATTGAAGAACCCACTCCTGTGTGGAGCAAATGATTGAAATTTGAGAAACAATGATAGCTATGCCAACAGTCTGAGAAGAAAATCTATGAAGAGTCTTTGAAGAGTTATAGCATTGAAAATCTCACATGTATATTGGGGAATATAGAACGTTATGTATATGCCCAAAGCAGAATGTGTGTTCAGAAAAGACCCGAGAAGCTCCTAAGCTTTCACCTCAGACCCATCTTTGGGCTCTGTACAAGCTGGAAATAAAGACTAAGGCAGGATGGTAAACAGCCTAGCTCAGTGTTAAAAGAGTGTTATGGCACATATCCAATGTGCAAAGACTAAAACAGTTTTTGTTTTTGGCTTCAAGAATTCAAGTAAATCTTTCAACAGCTAACCAAAGATAACGGAACAGATACTTCAGAGACCACACATAACAAATAATACAGTTTTTGCAAATATAGTTTAGAAAAGTTACCAAACAAACAACCAATTAGAAGGCAAGGAAAGCAACCACAACCACAAATCCTGAGGTGGAAGAAGAATCTGACTTCTAAAATTAATACATTATAATATTCAAAATGTCCAAATTTCAAGAAACAACTATAAAGCAGGCAAAAAAAAAATCCCTACTCATAGGAAAATTATTCCAAACTGAAATAGTTGAGAATGAAAGGAAGGGAAAAGATATGCCATGCAAATAGTAACTGGGAGAGAAATGGGCCAGCTATACTAACAACATAAGAAATAGACTTTTAAGTCACAAACTGGTACAAGAGACAAAGAAGGACATTATAGATGATAAAAGCATCAGTTCATCCATCCAAGAGATATAACAATTATAAATATATATGCACCTAACAACAGATATCTGAGAATAGCAACTTTTGACTTTTGAAATTCCTTTTCTGTTGACACTTAACAATTTATCCATAATCCAATGATCTTAAAATAGAAGTATTGTCTTTTTTTGAGCAATAAGACTTCATGTTTTTTCTGTTACGATTTTTTCCATTTCTTTTATTAATCTTTATCAACTCAACAAAATTTGGACAATAGGAAAACCATATATGAAGCAATGTCATCAGAACTTATATTAGAATTACAATAGATAACATAAAATAATGCTCTAATAATAATGCTATAATAAAAATAATGAAAAATCCTATTTATATCAAAATAATTTGCAGTGAAGCATTATTAATTATAGTACTAATATTTACTTATTCTCAACCATTTTAATCATAATAGTTATAAGAAAAAAATCTAATAGCAGTTCAAATAGTAAATTTATACAAATGTGGGGTCAGAAAGGAGCCTCAAATGTGATGAGAAATCATTAAAGCAAAATGTATGACAATGAAATCAAACTGAGAATGTATTAGATTTAACACTGAAACGCTGTGTGTGTGTGTGTGTGTGTGTGTGTTTGACGGAGGGAGAGAGAGTGTATACATATGTGGTCTTTTCTTAACACATGTTGGCAGATTTTTCCTAATAGTAATAGGAAGTTTTCTGCATATATACAAATGATATTTCCCAAAGTTATCCTATACGATGTTTATATAGAAAATGAAAAAAAGCAATTGAATATATTTTATGACTTTTTCAATCCCATGAACTGACTGGGAATTTAATCATTTTCAAGAGTATATACCCTATTGATATTTTTGGCTTTATAAAAAATTACCTAATAATTTTCAGGACAAAAATAAAATAAATATTCTACAGTCATCTTCCAGAATATCAGGGTATAATGTCTGTCCATACAGTAAAAGTTGCAACATACACATATACACATAAAAAAATAAAAGCCACCAAGACTCTGAAGATCATTTTGCTACAAATATTAATTTAACACCTTTATGTATCAGTTTTGGAAGGTGTCTTAAATTCTTGGCAATTTTATTACAATGAAATAAAATATTTT
This sequence comes from Lynx canadensis, assembly GCF_007474595.2. Taxonomy (NCBI): domain Eukaryota; kingdom Metazoa; phylum Chordata; class Mammalia; order Carnivora; family Felidae; genus Lynx; species Lynx canadensis. The sequence goes on along the minus strand of NC_044319.2, from coordinate 45,740,262 downwards.
TTTAATATCCATATGGAAATAAAAATATGAAGAAATAAAAAAATAAGGCAATTAAGATTTACACTAAAATTTTATAGGGCATAAGTATAAAAGTATCAAAATATAATATTAAAAAGAATAAAATTGCCAAATTATCAACTTATTAACTTAGTGTCAAGGTATATTGGGAACAACTATATATTTCATGAATTAGTCTGAAAAAGGAATATGTAAAAAACTAGAAAGAAAGATACTAGGCCACTGGGATTCAAAAAATAACATAGAAGGTATTTCCTGCTGAACACCAGCAAGTTGTTTCTGAAAATTTAGATTTTGGATATAAATACTAATTGAAATACTATTTCTCAGTAGGTAATTTATGCATTGACAACATATCTCCAATCTATTTTCTGAAAATACACCTAAAATAGCAAAACACACATATACACATGCATACAAATACAAAACAATCTATGGTGTTAGATATTTTGATACAAAATGCTTAAACCATAGTTGCCTGACCACCAAAATGTCATTATGCCGTTAAACAATTGCCTTGTATGTTTAGAAAAATATTTCTCTTTCCCTTTGCTCTCTTGTCTACAAATTTATTCAGCACATTTTTTAATCTTTGGATATTCACTGTACACATTAACAAAAGTATGGATTAAATATGCAAGGCAATGTGGAAATGCATTCTGAACAAGCATGGGGTTGCAGAACGTCATTACACTGAGTACAACATTGGGATGCCTCTCTTAAAGCCAACAATATCCAAGACAGAAACCTTTCTAGATATACAGTGAATTCTTCAAATAGCTACATACATTACTGGTTGCTACCAACTGAATTTGGAATACAATTCTAGATTTTTCCTACATATGCATTTAATATTTTATTTATATTTTAAAGTAAAATATAAATGTTTCCGTGTAAACATTAGCCCAAAACACTGAACTGAGAGACATATACAATCTATGATGTATAGTTATAAAAATTCAAGCAGTGATTGGGGTGCCTGGGTGGCTCAGTTGGTTAAGGGTGTGACTTTTGGTTTCAGCTCAGCTCATGATCTCACCCTTGGTGAGTTGGAGCCCGCGTCACTTTCTCTGCACTGGCAGCGTTGGTTTCTGCACTCTGACAGTACAGACCCTGCGTGGGATTTCTCTCTTCCTCTCTCCCTGCCTCCCCCCATCTCGCGTGCATACACATTCTCTGCCTCAGTCTCTCTCTCTCTCTCTCCAAATAAATAAAGAAAAAAAGAAAAAATTCAAGCAATGATCTACTAGATTAAATATAGACACAGAAGACAATTTTGGTCTACTCTTATATTTGCTCAAGAATATGGAACTGAAACTATGCACATACAACATATTGAGAGAATAAAAGAAAGTTAGATCCTTGCTAGAGGACAAAAAAGTGGACATATTTTAAGAAATGCTTGGACATCAACAAAAATATATTTAATTTTACACACAATGATACTAATACCCACCTGCCTTTATTCAAGTTTGACATCTTCTGAAGCAACATTTAAAAATGCTTATTTTGCAAAGTAATTATTAGGAACACTTCCAATAAATATGTTTATTTATTACAAAGCTCCCATCTTCAAGTCAGACCATCTGGGATGACATCCTATTTCACTTAGTACTTCATAAACTGTGAATTTAGCATGCCTTTACTTCAATAGCCTATAATTCAAGTAGCAGAATTAAGCTATCAAGTTGATTTTATATTAAATTAACTAATGCACAAAGAGGGTCTGATTTATAGTCCAACAGGGTGTAATACATCCCAAGAAATATTATCCTCAATCCCATTTTTCCTCTTCCATTTTGGCTATGTTTCCTCTTCCATTTTGGCTATGCTTGGAAGTTCACAAACAAAATTCACAATCTATCCTACTAAAAGCAAATTTTCATTCATTATTATTCTTGCAAACTTGTATCAAGCATTACATCTAATTCTATTTTAATGTATACACGTATCTTGAGTTTGCAATTTAGGGAAAGAAAACTTTTTTCCCCAGGTACTTTTCTATAATCAATTAAGCAAAATACATTTTTCCAAAGCCTATTTGAATCATAGCACTCATGGAATATATATATATATATTTTTTTTAAGTTGTATAGAATTTTTTTTCTCTTAAAAACAACAAATGGACTTCTGGTTTTCTGCTTCTCCATATAAGAGATTTGGAAGTGGTCACCGCATCCCAATAGCAAGTGAAAAAACTAAACAGATTGAAAAATCAACAACTCTTCTTCTATCCATAAGAAAGGGTAGGGTGCAGGAAAACCTGAGGCTACCAAAACAGAAAGGACAGGCAACTCCTGCAGGCACAGCTTCCCGGAGCAGAGACTTGGGAGCCGATCCCCTGCAGGATCCAGTGCCAGGGTAAAAACACCTACATTGTACTGATGATTTGTTGGAGGCTCAGTGAGGACACGTCTGAGAGTTGAAAACTCCAGGGGGGACCCAGACAAGGGGAATCTTCAGAGTATTGTGAAATTTAACTCCAGGAGGTCTACCAGGTTCCCACAGTAAATGTCAGATAATCATCCCCTCAGGCTTCTGGCAGAGCCTTAGGAAAGGGAACCATTTTGAACTACACCAGAGCATTTTGTTTTTAGCAAGGCCTGCCCTCAGAGGAAACTAGTTAACTAAAGCCTAATCTGCTAAAGTATTATTGTCAGAGCTTAACTGATCTGGGGAAAGGAAACAACCAACTCCAGCTGGCTCAAGGTTTCTGCATGGGGAAGAGAAATACCCAGTTTTAGCCTTCTCTATCCACTCTGACCCAACTAAGAAGGGAGGCGGGGGAAAACAGAAAAACGCTTGTGAAATTCATAGTCCATAGGCATAGGCTCACTAGAAACTGGGATCTAATTATAGAACTGTAGAATGATTCCTCTCCTTTCGTACCTTATCATCACGTTATGAAAAGTCTATAGCAGTTCCTTTTACTCTGTACATCATGCCCAGTTATCAAGAAAAAATTACAAAGCATACCAAAAGGGAAAAACCACAATTTGAAGAGAAAGAGCAAGCATCAGAATAAGACACGGCAGCATCATCAGACTGGGAATTTAAAACAACTATGACTGATATACTGAGGGCTCTACTGGATAAAGTAGGCAGCATACAAGAACAGAATGGCAAAGTAAGCAGAGAGTGGGAAATACTAAGAAAGAATAAAACAAAATTCTAGAGATTAAAAAAAGACAAGAAAAAAACAGAAATAAAGAATGCTTCCAATGGGCTTACTAGTAGATTGGACACAGGTGAGAAAAGAATCTCTGAGCCAGAGGATAGAATCCTCAATAGAAAGTACAAAAACTGAAAAACAAAGAGAATGCTTATGGAAAATAACAGATTGGAAGGTCCAAAACCTGTAGAATAACTACAAAATGTGTAACATACACATAAACACCAGAAAGAGAAGAAAGAGAAAGAGGAACAGGAAAAATATTTGAAGCAATAGTGACTGGAAATGCAAAATGGTGCAGCCATTTTGGAAGATATATGATCCAGCAACTGTGCCCATTGGTATTTATCCAAAGCAGTTGAAAACGTGTCTACATAAAAATCTGCACATGGTTGTTTATAGTAGCTTTATTTATAGTTGCCCAAATTTGGAAGTAACCATGAAGTCCTTCATTAGGTGAATGGATAAATAAACTGTGGTACATCTAGACAAAGCAATATGAATCACTACTAAAAAGAAATAAGCTGTCAAGTCATATAAACACATGGATGAATCTTAAATGCATATTACTCAGTGAAAGAAGCCCATCTGAGAAGGGTACGTACCATATGACTCCAATTACATTCTGGAAAAGGTAAAACTATGGAGAAAATGAAAAGATCAGTGGCCATTTTAGGTAACAGCAAATGGGGAAGAGAGATGAATAGGCAGAGCACAGAGGCTATTTAGGGCAGCGAAAATACTCTGTATGTCATTATAATGATGGGTATATGTCATTATACATTTGTTCCAAAACACTGAACATACAATACTAAGAGTGAATTCTAAGGTAAATCATTGGACTTTGGATAATTATGACGTGTCAATGTCGGTTTATCCTTGGTAAAAAATGTACCATTTTGATGTCGATAATGTGGAAGTTTCTGCATGCCTATGGCTTGGGGGTATATGGGAAATCTCCATGTCTTCTTAATTTTATTGTAAGCCAAAATTGCTTTAAAAATGCAGTCTTTAAAAAGCAACAAATTACATTTTATATTCCAATAGAGTGTAAGGTAAATTAAATCACATATTTGACTTTTATGTGTTATTTTGGCACTAATTAAATTTAGTTAATTATTTCATCTCAGTAATTATAATAAAAGGTGCTGATTATGTTGGGTGAATAATATAGACTTTATTATAGTAAATAATGCTGGGTCTTAACAGAAATATAATTAAGGTTATAATGTAGCTTTCATGCACACAATATTCTTTAGTATATCTAATTGACAATTTTAAAAATGTTTTATAAAATAATACTGGTTGATGGTGTTTTACTAGTAATTTAAAACATTTTTAAAAATATAAAATTTCATAAGTCTACCTGTAATAATTAAATAAAATTACAACAAATGGGAAGAGTAAGCTATGGGACCCTTCAATATTTAAAGATTTTCCTCATTTGAAATAATATTTTGGCATGTTAACAGGTGCTATTCAATTCTTTTAATATAAAACTAATTTTTTCAATATAAAACTGAAGGTAAAGAAGAAACACTAATTTTCAAACTTCTAACACACTGACAAAACAATACAGGGTAATATGAGCTGTAAAATGTTGAGACTTTATATCAATCAAACGTATAACACATTATTTAAAACAAAAATTTTCCAAGCATAATACTTGATGCTCTAACTTCATGGAATGCATAAAATAAAATAAGTTGTCAATCACAGAAACTTTAGAGAGCAGTTTTTTAAGTACTTGATAGAAGTCAGGCCTACCAGCAATATTTCAGATTTATATAGGGCAAAGTTGAAATATGAGCAATTTAGGGCTAAAATTGAACTCTCTAAGTTTTATTTTTGTGTAATGTCCATGATTATCTAGAGATTTGCATCAAAAGATCAAAATGATGAGGTGATTATGCACAGATTCAAAATTTCAATCATACCATCTGTAGGTGGTCTCAATAATGAGATCCTCATTGCCTAAAGGGAATGGAAAATAGGCAAGCTGGTTTCCTGCAAAATTAGAGGAAATACCACATCTATGATAGTTTCTCCAATCATGAAATTAACTTTTGTTATCATTTCTCTCAAATAATTAGCTCCTTTTAAACATGAAAATAAATACTTTGAAGATAAAACTGAGGTTATTTGCAATGTCACTTACATGTTACATAATTAAATATACAATTATGTATCTGTGATTTTACAAATTATATACAACTCTCATCTCTCAAATTTAATCTTGATTTACAAAAGCTTAGCAGGTGGACCTACTATAAAATAGGTATAGATATATATATATATAAAATATATATAAAATAGGCAGCCAGAATGTGCATTCTCCATTTTCTCCTATGATGCTCAGCCAGCCGAATGACCATGATTGACTGATCATTAGAATATGCAGGGGAAATGGATAATCCTCAGGCCTAAAGTCCTTAGGAAGATGCTTCATTATGAATTATAATTTGTTATGCTGCAGTGAAGACTAAGAACTCAGCATATTGTTAATAAATCGTCATGCTTGGGTCCCTTATGGCAATGATCATCAATCAATTCACTCAATAGTTAAGTAAATGTAATCCCTGGAGAAATGATGGGAGAGAGTACCAGTAGCAACCACTCAAATGGTTCAAAGTTTAGGAGATAAAGAAAATCATTAAAAATCATGGGAGTGATCACAGATCAATAACACCCCCGAGTATCTATCAAAATAAAATTCAAAAGCACTTTGAAGGACCAATTCCAAAACTTAGATAGCACAACAATCCTGTTAAATATAAGTATGTATTCAACTGAATACAATGTTTGTTTAAATCACAAATAGGAACAATTGATTTATAGGACTGGAAAGTATAATAAATAACAATGACACAAAGGTTGGGAGGGAGGAATTGGAAACATTCTGTTATATTTATATATTATTTACTCTACTTATATATAGATGCATATTAATAATATACAGATGTGAAATATACTATTATATATACTACTAATGATATACTAATATATATATTTATAAGTATAGATCTATACTAAACATGAAATAATACATAATTTGAAGGAGGACTTAGATCAGTAAAAAATGAACATTGTAAATGCTAAAAGAACTGTCATGATAAATAAAAAAGTAAAATGGGATCATATAAAATGCTCAGTTAAAACCAGATAAGAAAGAAAAAGAAGCCTCTATCAATAAATAGAAAACAATTATGAATATGTTTATGTTAATCCAGCTATGATAATAATCATTTTATTATTATTTTAAATGTTTAATTATTTATTTTGAGAGAAAGAGAAAGTGGGGGAGGGGCTGGGAGAGGAAGAGAGAGAATCCCAAACAGGCTCTGCACTGTCAGCATAGAGCCCAATGTGGGGTGGGGCTCGAGCCCACCTTGCTGGTTTACCATAACATACCAACAGCAATGCCATCTGCCTGGCCCTCAAGGAGAGAAGGAGAAAGAAGTAGAAAAGAGAAACCTGTTCCCAGCTACTGCCATTTTGCCTCTCTTGTCCCCAGACCCCTGCCTCAGACCCAGAAGACCTACCTGGGACCTTGGGGTCACATTTACTTTTCTCTTACCAAGTTTGGAAATTCACCTTGTCCTATGGAATTGCAATCTCCCTTCCCCCTCCCCACACTGACAAGAATGGCGGGGCTTTGGGAACCACTTTCCCTTATAGTGGTTTCTGGAATCCCTTTGTGTTAGGATCTTGAGTTGAAAGGATTCATCAGCTGACTAGGAAATGTGAGCCCAGAGATGTCCTGCAGGATAGTGGCATAGTGCCAAATGGCACTTGGCTGATAGAATATGATTGTTGTAATCATTAATCATTGTTTGTATCTTGCAATGGGCTGTTTCCAAAACCTCTTGGACCCTTAAGGTCACTCAAGCCAATCCTCTAGCTTTCTACTTCAAGAACGTAGTAAAAAAGGAGAAAAATCCCAAACTAGCAAATGGAAGGAACTAATAAATATAAATGCAGAAATCAATGAAATTGAAAATAAAATGACAGAGTAAGTCAGTGAAACAAAGCTGAAAAGATCAATACAATTGACAAACCTCTAATAGTATTGACAAATCAAAAAAGAGAAGACACAAGTTAGCAGGAATGGAACAAGAGACATCACTATGAAACCACAAGCATCAGAAGGATAATAAAGGAGTACTATGAAAATGCTATATGCACACATATTTAGCAACATATTTGACTAAGTCTTCCAAAACACTAACTGCCATAACTTACCCAAAAGAGATCATTTGAATAGTTCTACAACTATTAAGGAAGTTGAATTTGTAATTTTCAGACTTGCCAAATAAATTTCCAGTTTCAGATTCTTTTATTGGAAAATCACACCAAGTGTTTAAATATGAAGTAACTCTATTTATACACAATCATTTCAAAAAGCGGAAAACGAGGAATCATTCTCCAATTCATTTTAGGAAGTTAGTTTTACCTTGATACTAAAACCAGACAAAACTGCGTTAAGAGAGGAGTGAAGCCAAATTACTTCATGAATTATTTTAAAAAATCTTAACAAAATATTATCAAATAGAAATCGAAAACATATACAGTAATTCCTCAAGACCAAGTGAAGTTTATTCAAGGCTCATTTAACATTTGAAAAGCAATAAAAATAATTCACCATGTTATCAGGATAAAAAAAAAAAAGCGAGGAGGATGACAAGGCAGTCATAGCCACACATTTCAAAAAGGCTCTTTGGGACACATGGGTGACTCAGTCAGATAAGCATCTGGCTTTTGACTTCGACTCAGGTCATGATCTCAAAGTTCATGGTTCGAGCCCCACATTGGACTGTGCACTGGCAGTGTGGGGCCTGCTTGGGATTCTCTCTCTCTCCCTCTCTCTCTGCCCTTACCCTGCTCATATGCTCTGTCTCTGTCTCTCTGTCTCAAAATAAATAAGTAAACTTTTAAAAAAGGCTTTTTGAAAGGGATCTTTTTTTTTTTTTAATTTCTTTTTTCAACGTTTTTTATTTATTTTTGGGACAGAGAGAGACAGAGCATGAACGGGGGAGGGGCAGAGAGAGAGGGAGACACAGAGTCGGAAACAGGCTCCAGGCTCCGAGCCATCAGCCCAGAGCCCGACGCGGGGCTCGAACTCACGGACCGCGAGATCGTGACCTGGCTGAAGTCGGACGCTTAACCGACTGCGCCACCCAGGCGCCCCGAAAGGGATCTTTTAACATATATTTGAACTCAGTTAAAAAAAATCCCCTTGTTCATTTTAAATTTCACTTGTTTCATTATTGTTGAAATTTATCAGATGGGTGTTTTGCAAATATTTCTGCCTGGTCTGTGTCTTTTCTTTCTCTTAACAGTTTTTCAAAATTTCAGCTTACCAATTTTTCTTTCATGGATTATATCATGCATTTGATTTTGTATCTAAACTCTAATTACCAAGACCAAAATCAACTATTTTTGTTGAAGCTTAACTATTTTTTCAACTACAAATATTTAATGCTGTTTTATTTTGAAAAACCTGATTTTTTCATCAAAATAAATGAAGAAAACAAGAAGATTCCTTACTAAGAAATGAATAAAGCAAGAAAACTGATTGTTTTTTGTTACAGTAATATCCCGTTCCTGCAGGTGTAGATCATACACTCTTACAGGTCTGATTATGCTGAACCAGAAATGAGTCCAAAGTGTTCTGATGAGGAGGCAATAAGAACATTAAGTTAACTTTTGCAAAGCCTCACAGGAAGTTTGCCCAATTTATAATAGCTAAAGGGTCCTCTAGTAAGCCCTCCCTCCACGATTACGGTTTCTAAACCAATTGGCGGCCATATATGTTCTTGGTTGTAATTTCAGTTAAAAGACATAAAAGTAATATTGTTTCAGTGAGCTTTGCCGCCAGAACAGTGGACCCTGTAGAGAACTAAATCTGAGTCAAGACTTGCTGTCATCAACTGGAAAACTACGAAGAGTAAATACCAGATGGAATAGTATTAGAAGGAATGCTCATTCAAGGTTATTTTTGTTTAATTTAGGGTCACTTAGACCTATGTACAGATTGACCTTAATCCTACTTGTTCCTATGGAGTTAACAATCGATCCAGACTGTTCACTCCTTACCCATATGTACATTCGTCTACTCGCAAAAATTTACTTGTAAAATCAGATCAATACTCGCAGTGCTTTCACAGTTATCTGGAACATTTTTTGCACAGAGGGGCAAAAAATCGGAGTTGCCCTATGCACACATTCCTAGCTGCAAATGAACAAGAAGGTCCTGTGCTTCCTGTTTCAACTTATACTATAAACAAGTATCCTTTCTTCAGTCTACTTAGTGCCAGGTTTTTTGTTTGTTTTGTTTTTTTCTGTATTTTTGTGCTTTTTGTTGGTGATTTCACTCTTTCAAATGGCACCCAAGCCTAGTGGTGAAATACTGTCTCATGTTTATAAGCATGAGAAAGCTATGATTGTGACGATGGATATATTTTGGATATCCTTTGATAAAATCTATATCCATGATATCCATGGGTAAAATTGAAGCACATAGAAGTTTAAAACACTTGCTTAGGTTACATGTCTACTAACTGGTGGAGGAGACATATAAACTCTCCTGCACATTCAGCCATTGTGTTATGCAAAATATTAAATAAAACCTACTGGTTGAGGGGCGCCTGGGTGGCTCAGTCGGTTAAGCGTCCGACTTCGGCTCAGGTCACGATCTCACGGTCCGTGAGTTCGAGCCCCGCGTCGGGCTCTGGGCTGATGGCTCAGAGCCTGGAGCCTGCTTCCAATTCTGTGTCTCCCTCTCTCTCTGCCCCTTCCCAGTTCATGCTCTGTCTCTCTCTGTCCCAAAAATAAATAAACGTTAAAAAAAAATTAAAAAAAAAAAAACCTACTGGTTGAGAGCAAATTGCCCTCTCTAGTAATAACTTATCTTGGTAATTCTAAATAAAATTCAAGAAAGCAAAAATTAGAAAGAAGAACATCTTATCTTTTTGCAAATCAAAATGTATTGACTGTCACATCATAAATTCATTTTAAAGGCAATGCATTATTTTTGGAAAACAACAGTAAATTCAAAATTTTTGTATATTTTCAAGAGTATTAAGATAATTTTTATTTTTGTAGGGTTGATTTTAAATCACTTTCACTTTTAAAATCTGCAATTACAGAAACAGTTTTGCTATTTTATTTTATTATGTTCATTTTATTTATGTTTATATTTTATTATGTTTATTAAATATTTATCAAGCAACTCAGTTAAAAGTTAGAGTTGGCAAAATTATTAAGATATATTATTTCATTTAATTTCACTAATTTTACTAAGGCACTTTTAATTTGACATATTAAATAAAAATCTAACATGCTATATTCATTACTGTTAAATACTTGCTAAAATATAAAACAATTTTTTTTAACAGAAAACTACTCTGAGCATCAATTGAATTTGGATCCGTGTCTCCATTCACTCCCGATAAAACCTTACTAAGGAACTCTAAGAATAGGTGAAATCGTTCACCAGCTGACTAGAATAGTTAAAAAAGTATCTCATTTATTTAGAAGATAACTGTCCTTTCTTGCATGAAAATAAATTTGTGGGCATATGGCTGTGAAACAATAGATTATATTCCTCTCCTGGTAGAATCACAAACGGTAAACAAAATACATTAAATCAATTTTAGTTTTTAGTTGTGCAAAAACAATTATCTTTCTTTTAATGAAATCATGACCTTTTATTTCCATTATTAAAGGAATCTTTTTGGAATGAGTCAATTCTCTTTAGAAATTATATATGAGGGGCGCCTGGGTGGCTCAGTTGGTTAAGCATCCGACCTTGGCTCAGATCATGATCTCACAGTTCGTGAGCATGGTTCTGTGCTGACAGCTCAGAGCCTGGAGCCTGCTTCAGATTCTGTATCTCCCTCTCTCTGTTCCCATTCCCCACTCACGCTCACTCACTCATTCTCTCTCAAAAATAAAAATGAATATTAAAAAAAAAAGAAATTATATTTGATCTCTCAACATCTTGATCTGTAGGTTAAGCAAAATATTCATAACCTATGCTCCAAATTGCATTTTGTGATCTTCTAATTTATGAAAATAAGTTTAATTTCAATCATTCTAAATTATTATTAAGGACGCTTAAATTATGAATATGAATCTTCTTTTGTATAAAAATCCATTATGTGAAATTGTAAAAGTATTCTGATTTTTTAGAGCAAAATCATATCATAAAGGTTTGAGTATCCTTTGAAAAGGTGAAAACATTATAAAGAACTGTTAATGTCCTACCAAGTAGTTAGAGAAAATCTCATGTAATTCTAAATTCTTCCTACACTAAAAATAATATATATATAGTGTTTGTAAACCCCATCTGTTGCACCACCTTACAATGCTGCTACTTTTTGGGAACAAGAAACAAAGTCACATACTTTTCTCAGAAAATAAGAGAAGCCTTAAGCTATTTCTGGGGTGAAAACTTTTCGTGTGTATATAGGGGAAAGGGGTGTGAGGGGAAGTAAAGAAAGCATAGTTTAGAACACTAAGTCTCTTTTCAAAAGGACCTGTATTGGTTTCATCCATGACTTTGAAGTAATTCCAAATTTCTAACTAGAGTGAACTGAACCCATGGAAAGTGAAAGATTAGACGTGAAAACTCCTAAACATGTAATCAGATCCACAGCAATCACTGATTATCTGGGGCATTTAATATTATTCAGGGGCAACCTTTTTGTTTTGATGGTGAAAACTTGAGGTAAATTAACATATTTGAACCTTTTATTAGGAACAAGGAAATGCAAATCTGAATTTTTTTCCTTGTAACATGTTTACTGACTAAGCAACCATCATTTTTAGGACAGAAGACAGGGTAGACTTATGGTGCAATGAATCTCAACAGGGAAATACTGTCTCATAAGGTGCACTTTAAAATTTGTAGGGACATTTTGGGGGACATCACTTGGATTTAAGTCTGAAGACAAAGATGCTAGAAAATTTTCAAGATATGGAAACTTCCCCCCAAATCAAAGACTTGTAAGTCCCACATGACATTTAAATACCTGACAACTGGGGCGCCTGGGTGGCTCAGTCGGTTGGGCGTCCGACTTCGGCTCAGGTCACAATCTCGCAGTCCGTGAGTTCGAGCCCTGCGTTGGGCTCTGGGCTGATGGCTCAGAGCCTGGAGCCTGCTTCCGATTCTGTGTCTCCCTCTCTCTCTGCCCCTCCCCCGTTCATGCTCTGTCTCTCTCTGTCTCAAAAATAAATAAAACGTTAAAAAATAAATAAATAAATAAATAAATAAATACCTGACAACTATTCCAGACATCTTCCAGACATATACATAATATATAAGTCTTATGTATTATATATGTCATATATAAAATATATAAGGCATATATATCTGTGTATATCTATGTATATTTTTATCTATATCTCTAGATATATGTTATAGTCATTGAATAAGAATAAATGGGAAAGATAGATTAAAATCTAGATATTTCCATTTGTACTGTGGAAGCATATGACTAAATATATCAAGCCATACATTGTGAACTAAAATATTTACATATTTTTTTCTACAAATTTTTATTTAAATTCCAGTTAGTTAACATACAGTGTAATATTAGTTTCAGATGTAGAATTTAGTGACTCATCACTTACATACAATACCCAGTGCTCATGAGAAGTGCCCTCCTTAATACCCATCACCCATTTAACCCATCTCCCCAACCTACCACCCCTCCAGAGATTCTTAGTTTGTTCTTTATAGTTATGAGTCAAAACTGATTCAAAGGGATACATGAACCCCAATGTTTATAGCAAACTTCTCAACAACAGCCAAATTATGGAAAGAGCCAAATGTCCATCAACTGATGAATGGATAAAGAAGATATTGTCTATATACATATATATACAATGACATATTACTCACCCAACAAAAAGGCTGAAATCTTGCCATTTGCAACGACATGGATAGGGCTAGACAGTATTATGCTAAGTGAAATAAATCAGTCAGAGAAAGACAAATACCATATGATTTCACTCATATGTGGAATTTAAGAAACAAAATAATGAACATAAGGGGGAAAATACATACCTTTTGATTCTGTATTACTTAGACTTAAACAACTAGTTGAAAATCTTATTCACAATTTGTTATTCTCAAATTATTATTTGGCTCTAAACAAAAGGAAAGGATTTTAGCCAAAATACTATCATTTAGATTAGATTATTTAGATCTTGCAGTTTTCCTTTCCCTAAGAGGGGAATGACTTCCTGTGATATGGACCTATCAATACCCCAGACATATCAAAATTTTAGCTTTTGTATTAAAATATAATTATCTTTTCATCGGATCAAAATTAAAATTATAAGGAAGTTGCTGCTGCTGATAATATTAAAACTTCATGTTATTTTAAAATGTTCCTGCTGTCTCAGAATTTCGATTGCAATTAAGAAAAAGAAAGTTGTGTGTACCACCATAACTCCTGAAAGAATAAGAGAATGTGAGAGATTTGATAGAGACAAGTAATTTTTAAAAGGAATGTGGAGATTGCTGCGCATATCAACTGCCTCCTACTTCAGCCAAATGAGTATGAAAACAAAAGAATCCCTGGGAGAACATGTGGTGGGGGAGGGGCATTCCCCTTGCCCTCTCTTTTCCTTTGCCTGCCCCTCCGCCCTATTCCCCCCAAAACAACATAAGCAGAAGACAAGGAAAGAGAGAGAGGAAGTGAAATGGAATAACGCAAATGGACAGAATTATTCCTTCTTACCTAGAGGTGGTTCCCTTACTGTTGTCAGCCTTGAGAAAAGAAGAGGAATACTTTAAATTGGATGTGAGTTTAAAATATTATTTACACTAGACTATTTTTCAAAATGATACATGGGGTCCAATGACCCTCCTCAAGTGAACTTAGCTCAAAATGTGATGTTATTTATTCGTTTTATATTAATGTCTGTTTGCTTTTAATTTGAAAGGAAAACAACACTGTATTCTCTAGTCAAAAATTGCAAACAAATATAGAATGGATTTGGACGTTTTGAGCCTTCAGTGCATAGTCACTAACAAAATCATGCATAAAATAAAGTGCTTGTCCCCGAATCGGACCAATAAATACAGAGAAGAAACTGATGGTTGTCAGAGGGGAGGGTGTTGAGGGATGGACAAAATGGGTGAAGGAGAGTAGGACATACGAGCTTCCCATTATGGAATGAATATAGTCAATGGAACTGTAACAGTGTTGTATGGTGACAGATGGTAGCTACATTTGTGATGAGCATAGCATAATGTATAGAGTTGTTGAGTCACTATATTGTACACCCGAAACTAATGTAACATTGTGTGTCAACTATATTAAACATTTTTTAATAAAAATTTAAAAAAAAGAAGAAAAGTTCTATCTACTGTAGTTCTATGATACATATAAATATGGTGGTAATCAGGCAGGTCTCTAGGAATGTGCTGATTTTACAGACTACTGCTTATCTATCTTCTTGAAAACAGATTGGATTAGAACCACACATTAATGGTTTTCATAACATAAATGTGTTTAAGCAATTTATAATTTCAAAAAACAACTTAAAGAACCAACAAATTATTTAAGTAAATAAATAATAATGAACATGCTCTCAAATTCCTTCACAATGAAAAATAAATGTAAATTTATAATTTTGTCCCATACATTTATTTATGTGAGAATTACATAAGAAATGAAGTCAATGTCTTAAAGAGACTTTCTTTGATAACACAATGTAATTACTACTCTGTCAAGCAACAAAGAGACATTAGATATCTTTGTCAATCTCAACATGGTCCCTGCAGTGTAACCAGTGGGCTGTCAGTAATGTGACAAGAATGATGTAGCCAGACAAATGGGTTGAAGATCTAACGGCCACTGGAAGTTACATACATTCCTACTTGAAAATTCTGATGTGCTTCTTCCATCACAATGATAACACAAACTATATTTGTGGGAAACTGTTCTTATGCTTGTTTCTTCGTCTAATAGCAAATGATTGGGTCTGATATCTTGTTTCTTGTGACAAATGATAATGACCCAGCAAAATTGAATCAGTTGGTTCTCCTCTTCTTAAACCATAGATGCCATTATCATTATTTTGCTATCAGGGAAATATCTCACATGTCTGCAATATTCCACTCGGTGCCAACCTCTACAGAAACCACAGAGATTGTTTGTTTGCCTTGAAGCGTATATGTAGTGTTAATGATGTTCATCCCGTCCACCCAAAAACATGTCTACTCTAAATTCATCTCAGAAAGTGTAAGCAAAGAGCTCAATTACAACTGTTGCCCCAAACCTTCAACTTGGCCAAACATCAGATTGTAGAGCTTTGGGAATGAGAATACCATGACACCTGTTCTAATGACCTGAAGTCAAAATCACTAGGAATCACCAGTCCAAGGACAAGCACTAGGATCTCCAGTAGCAGCAAGAACTGTATTTGCCTCTGAGATTTGCTTTCAAGCTCTGGCTGACCCAATTTGAGTCCAGACAGTTGATGGCGTGAGACACCACCTTGTTGTTACCATTAACCTCTACCTAGCTGTTTTCCAATACCATCAACATTTGGAGTACTCCATTTTGTTCTTCTACTCCTTTTCATAAGAGGTCTTCACCTCTCCTCTCTCTCTCTCTCTCTCTCTCTCTCTCTCTCTCTCTCCTCCCCTACCTTTTTCTTCTTGACCAGTTCTGGCTTTCATTTAGTATCTGTTGCTTCAGTAAAGACACTTCTCTACATGATGGAATCGTTAGACCAATAACACCTACACCAGAATCGGATGTAAACATTGGCTGAGCTCTGAACTATTGGACCTTGGTGAACATATGTATTTTTGCACTGATTTGAAAGTCCTTGGTGCTCCAGGGAGAAGGATCTGGGCGCCAGAGCATCTCCCTCGGCCTGTTAGCCAAGGACTTAGGAGATTTCCAGCCAGAAAATGGTGTGTGCAGTGGCAGCATCTGTGGATCCAGCCACCAGCAGCTTTCTTCCTCAAAGGGAGCCAGAGCCCTGAGCACTGAACAGAGGATGCCTGCAAGGGCCTGGGCATCACCAGAGCAAGCTACTCCAACCTTTATGGATAACTATTTTCAATACTTATAAAGCAGTCAGGCACTTCTATCCAAAGACCTTGTCAAAGGGCAGATGACAAGATGATTCAACTGACAACAGTAGTAGAGGAAAAAGATCATTCATTCCTTTGTCTTATTGAATTTAATTATTCTAATGGGCTAGTTTCAGTACTGATTGTGACCATAATAATTATTACTTTGTAAGGCTTACTAGATAATTTTCATTGATTTTTAAAATAACTTAGGACCGAATGTTCCTATCCTAGTCATTCTGTTTATTGGCTACATTACCTTGGGCATATGGCTTTAACCTTTAATTACTGTTTCCTCACCTGTAAGATGAGTATAATAGTAGCACCAACTTCATATGATTATTGTTAAAAACAAGACAACAGCTCCCAAATGGAGTTAATTTTGCCAAGTCCCATGTCAACAAACTGAGACTTGACTTAATTAGAATTTTGACCTCTCCCACAAACCAGTCAATCAGGAGTCGTCTGATGATCAGCACTATTGAGGTAGTCTGCCTGATAGACCCCTGACATCCCCTGAAGGAACATGAACTTGTCACAATGAATCCACCTTTTTGCTAGTATAATTTCCTTGTTTCGGTTCCCTTCTGCCTATAAGTCTTTATTTTGTACAGCTCCTCAGAGTTCCTTTCCACCTGCAAGATGAGATGCTTCCTGATTCATGAATCATTGACTTAAGCAATAAGATGTCTAAAACTTACTCAGTTGAATTTTGTTTTTTTAACACTGTTAAAATGAAATGAAATGAAATGAGATCATATAAAGTCTGAATTACTATTAACTATCATTATTAATTCTCAAAATGACATTAGGAAACATACTTTTTTTATAAATAAACAGATATATGAAAATAAAGTATTTTCCTCTACAGAACCCAATATTTGAACTCAATTTTGTTATGCCAGGTTCATAACCATTCATAATATAGTCTTTCTTTTTAGGTTAGATAATCAGATGTTAAATGATGAAACTCTGATCAAAAGGACCTTTGCCAATGCTGTGAAGTTATCACGTCAGAAGAGATTTTCTGAAAAACCCAGGAAAATAATCTACAGGACAAATAATGTTTAGAGCACTGATCTAAAGATGGATCCCCCATGGCATATTTTTAAAAGCAAACTAATTTTTTTTTTTAAATTTTTTTTTCAACGTTTATTTATTTTTGGGACAGAGAGAGACAGAGCATGAACGGGGGAGGGGCAGAGAGAGAGGGAGACACAGAATCGGAAACAGGCTCCAGGCTCCGAGCCATCAGCCCAGAGCCTGACGCGGGGCTCGAACTCACAGACCGCGAGATCGTGACCTGGCTGAAGTCGGACGCTTAACCGACTGCGCCACCCAGGCGCCCCAAAAGCAAACTAATTTTTATTCACTCCCTTGTCTAACACATCTAATTTCAAACAATCCAATTATTTTCTTTTAATGTTTATTTTTGAGAAAGAGAGAGCACGAGTAGGGGAGGGCAGAGAGAAGGAGACAGAGGATCCGAAGAGTGTTCTGTGCTGACAGCAGAGAGCCTGGCATGCGACTCAAACTCACAAGCCATGAGATCATGACCTGAGCTGAAATCAAGAGTAAGAGGCTCAACTGAATGAGCCACCCAGGAACCGCCACACCCCTTCTTTTTTTAATGTAAGTTCTATTCCCAAAGTGGGGCTTGAACTGATGACCATGAGATCAAGACTCACATGCTCTACAAACTGATCCAGCCAGATGCCCTGCCAATTTATCTTTCAAAATTTCTTATTTCCTAAAATGGATACAATGACTTGAGTCAGGTATATTGCCTTAATATTGGTGTGAGTAAATATTCAAGAGAAGTGATTGATTAAAATATATAGGAATATTGCTGATGGACTTTGTTATTTGATATTTCCATAGGTCCATAATTAGAGTTGTTAAAAACTTTTAAATTTCCTAAGCATGTTCATAAAACAAAATTTTAACTATAATGTCAGCATGGGAGATACTGCCTTTGTAGTTCAAATTCACTAAAGTCCTGTCATTTTTGACTGTTCTCTTCCTATGTTTCATGGTTATCTAATTGTTTTATTGAAAAACATTTTAAAAGTGCAACCAAATTTCAACAGAACAAGAAATTTGAAAATAGTCAATATATATTACATTTTTATTATAGAATAAAAATAATTTAGTTTTCTTTTATCTAATCCTCATTACCATCATGAAAGGCAAATAGAAACAAATATGTTTTAACAAGCAAACAAACAAGGGGCGCCCGGGTTGCTCAGTCAGTTGGGCGTTCAACTTCGGCTCAGGTCATGATCTCCCAGTTCACGAGTTCAAGCCCTGTTCAGTGCTCTGTGCTGACAGTTCAGAGCCTGGGGCTTGCTTCACATTCTGTTTCCCTCTTTCTGTCCCTCCCCTGCTCATGCTCACTCTCTCTCTCTCCCTCACAAATAAACATTAAAAAACAATTTAACAAGCAAACAAACAAACAAAAAACTTCCAAAGTTCCACCAAAATATATAAAATCATATTCTGACTCATGGTAGTTGAATTTCTAGTAGATTTTCTATGATTTTTAAATAAATAATTCATTAATGAAAGGGTTAACCAAATATTTGGGGAGAAGTTAAAATATGCCAGGAGCTATAAGAACCAAGTACTAATAACAATTCAAAAGGTATCTTGCCTTGAAGCGATCCTATTCTAGTTGTTAAGAAAGACACTTGAAGAAATAATTATAACTCATTATGTTAAAGGATCTGATGAATTAAAAAAAAAACCAACGAGAAGACAGAGAAGGAATTACCTGAATAATTATGAGTGTACTATATTCTTATATAATTAGGTCTCTCCTAAGAACACAAGAAAGAGAACACCAAATGGAGAGCAGGAAATTTTTTTTTTTTTTAATTTTTTTTTTTTCAACGTTTATTTATTTTTGGGACAGAGAGAGACAGAGCATGAACGGGGGAGGGGCAGAGAGAGAGGGAGACACAGAATCGGAAACAGGCTCCAGGCTCTGAGCCATCAGCCCAGAGCCCGACGCGGGGCTCGAACTCACGGAGCGCGAGATCGTGACCTGGCTGAAGTCGGACGCTTAACCGACTGCGCCACCCAGGCGCCCCAAGAGAGCAGGAAATTTAAATGTACAACATGATGATCCTGCATTTGCTGGGAAAATTCATTAGAGCCTGAGGAAGCCTGTATGACAATTACTACAGTAGGAAGTGGTGAGCATGGGGTAAGACTTCAGGTTTGTGGGTACAGAAATGTAAGACAGACCTGAAATCTCTTCTGGCTTGCAGATGCCAGAACCCAGTAATGTTTAGAGATGATCTGAAACAATTCAAGCTGAAGTTTCTGCTTTAGATTATCCTGGAACTCATTTGGACAGCTGTTCATGTAGAGGAGGAGGACAGACATGAATGTCTCCGAGGCAAGCTAGATTGATGCTTGACAATCAGGTCAACTATTTATGACTTGTGCATTCCCATACCAGACCAGAAAGTAGTGAGAATCCCTAAAAGCGTCTCATGAGGATAGTCACAGAAGGGCAAAGCCATTCCTCTCTAATACTTTAAGAATGACATGGGTCGGGGTGCCTGGGTAGCTCATTAGGTTGAGCCTCCAACTCTTGATTTTGGCTCAGGTCATGATCCCAGGGTCATGGGATTGAGCCCCAGGTGGGGCTCTCTTTAAGGTTCTCTGTGCCTGGGCGGCTCAGTCGGTTAAGCATCCAACTTCAGCTCAGGTCATGATCTCCCCCTCTGCCCTCACTTACGCATGCTCTCTCAAAAAAAAAAAAAAAAAAAAAAAAAAGGCATGGTTTGAGTTTCTTATAAACATCTGATGGAATTTTTCACTCCAATCAATACGTGTGCTTTCAAGGGAAATTTACGGTAAGGGAAACGTGTCCCAAACAAAGAACACATATATCTACTGAAATATGTAAACATTTACCTAGATTAATGGCATTCCTTATTTCTTCTCTATGGAATGCAAATACATCTCCTCCCCCTCCTCCTCCTTCTATTACTGTTGTATACTTCTGGAGTTATTTTGAGGTTTAAATATATTAATCATTAAAAGTGTTTAGAATAGTGTCTATACAGAGTAAGCACTATATAACTGTTAGCTGCTATTATTGTCATAATTTATCAATATTATCATTATATTAAGGGAGCTTTTATTTTTGCTTATCTGTTGGTGTCATCATTTTTCAACAAAAATGTAATAATCATTCGAGGCATAAAGGTGGTTAGATATAGGTCATAAAGTACTGGGGACATTACTTCTACCTCATTACCATAGCCCCACGTTGGGTGCAGAGATTACTAAAAAAATAAATAAACTTTTAAAAAACTTAAAAAAAGAATTCTCTATATTTATAAAATATGTGAAAGACAATATTGCCTCAGGCAAGGTAGTTCACTAAATTCTTTTTAACAAACTGGAAGTTTAATGAAGTCATTAGTTTATATCAAATATAAGCAAAAGATAATTTAAAATAAAGAGAATTTGAAATAGATTTCAGATAATTTGTATGAGATGATTTGGGAAAATCTAAAATAAAATAAAATCTTAGATAATAAGAAAAAGACTACATATTAACAACAAAAGTTCTTGACATCATCTCAGATGTTAAGGTGATAAGAATGGGTGTTATAAACGAATGCATCTCCAATTTTAGGTATAAAAATTCAGAATTCCAATTTGAAGGAACTTACTGTGCGAATCCTACTAATGCATTCTTTATATTACCGTGGAACTGATTTGTGAATTATTTAATTTGAAGCATGTCATTTAATCTCTGTGGAACTTATTTTCCTCCTTTGAAAAATAATGTCCTGTCTAACTCATGCTCCTGCTGTAAGGATAAAATGAGACAAACTTTAGAGAAGATGATTAAAAATTAAAATAATATTAATAAGTAATAATGTCATAAGGTTTAATATTAGCGTTTAGCGGGCCAAAATCAAATAGAATCAGTTGACTTTCAGTGAAAGAATCTCACATGACACCCTTCCTTAGTTCCTCTTGCTTCCTTTTCTTATGCACTCTGTCCAAATCATTGAGTGTATATATGTCACATCTACTTTCTTCTCCTCTTATCTGTAGCTCATCAATTATATTACATGTAATTATTAAATGCATAATATATAATGGTTAAATTCCAATGATGAAAGACTTGAAATGTGTTTCCCTCTAATGACTTAGAGTTTAGTAGTAAATGATAAGCATGGGTTTTAATTTTATCCCCCCATAACAATATTAAGTTAATCTTTTACTGTTTCATGGATGGTGTCAGACCAGGAGCCACAGGTGAGAATCTACTGACTTCATTATTCATAGCAAAGTAGGCATCATAACTGTCATGTTTGCATTGGTTCCCTTTGTCGCTATGTGCTGTGGAGACCACCCAGTAGGTTGCTTTACAGGAGTGAAGCACTGAGCTTGGAAAAACCCCTTTATAGCAAACAGTAAGCAAAACTGTCCTTTGCTCCAAAAGGAGACATTATTTCATTTCTCAAAGTTGTTCCCTGAAAACTCCATTTCGTGGGGTTCGATATCATTAGCCATCAGGAAAATGCAAATTAAAAACACAATATGATACCACTATACACTTATCAGAAAAGCTAATATATAAGTGACAACACCAAATGCTGGTGGGGATTCTGAGAACTTTGATCACTCATATACTGTGAGGAAATATAAAATAGAATAGCCACTCTGCAAAATGATTGGCAAATTCTCAAATAACAAAACATGAAACTACCATCTAACTTAAAAAATAAAATGTTCCCTTGTGCCTTTATCCCAGAGATAATGAAAATTTAGGTTCACAAAGATTTTTAGACAGACGTTGA
This sequence comes from Lynx canadensis, assembly GCF_007474595.2. Classification (NCBI taxonomy): domain Eukaryota; kingdom Metazoa; phylum Chordata; class Mammalia; order Carnivora; family Felidae; genus Lynx; species Lynx canadensis. The sequence goes on along the minus strand of NC_044319.2, from coordinate 45,718,136 downwards.
TGTTAACCATACTCATAACAGCAAAAACCTGGAAACAAGCCATATATCCTTCAGTGGGTGAATGGTTAAACAGTGATACATCCATACCATGGAATACTAGTCAGCAATAAAATGAAGAAACTATTGTGTATGCAACAACTTGGATGAATCTCCATAGAATTATGCTGAGTGAACAGAAGCTAGTCTCAAAATGTTTCATACTGCATGATTTCACTTACATAGTATTCTCAAAATTAAAAGAAAATAGAAACAGGGGACAGATTAGTGGGATTAGTGGTTGCCAAAAGTTAAGGATGGGGGAAGAGAGAATTGTGTGGCTACTAAAGAGTAATAAGAGGTTTTCTGTGGTGATGGAGTTGTTTTGTAACTGATTTCATCAAGCCAATATTCTGGTTGTAATAATATAATATTGTAAGATGTTTCCATTGGGGAACTTTTATTTTATAAAAGTTGAACAAAATCTCGTATTATTTCTTACAATACCATGTGAATCATCTATCTATAGATGTTTTTAATTTAATGAAAAAATACATGTAGTTGGAGAACTCAACATGGTGGAGAAGTAGGGGAACCTGAAGTTCCCTTGTCCATCGAACACAGCAGTATTGAGGCCAGAAGACTTGGAATTCCAGGAATCCGGCCTACAGAATGACAGAAAAATCTCTCCAGGGGCATACCAGGACAACTTCAGGGGCCAAAAGTGCAGGATTGCAAACTGGGAGTGATAAAACAGGGGGTATAGGCATGGAAGGGAGGGATTCCCTTCTGTGGAGAGACAAAAGGAAGGGAAAGAGAGACTGTGGAAGTGTAGGATTGTATTCGGACAAGAGAAAAACCACAGATAAGGGAATGGAAAAAATGTAAAAGGAACCAATTTCTAACACCATCCAGGGTTGCAGGTCTTTCTCTGGACTGGGGCCTTCAGCCCTGTTTCCCGACCTGGGAAGGAGGGGAGAGAGTCCAGTCCCGATAGCTCAGAGGCGCAGTCAGAGAGAGATAAGTCCTCTCCCTTGAGTGTTGTGGGAAGAAACTACTTAGCCTCTCTGAGGACAAAAGACCCTGAGGCACCTGACATCCAGAGGCCCTTTGTCAGCTGCCTGGGACCTTTGTACCACTCTGGAACTAGGTCACACAGAGTGGGATCCTTTAAGACATTGGGGTTTCAATCCCAACCGAAGGCCTAGGAGGCATGGGAGACAATTGAGTGGGACAAACCAGCCTGCTCATGTCCACGTGGCACTGGGAGGACAGCCTGAACAGAGTGGTCTGGGACACTTGGTCCAGGGAGGAGAGACTGTAGTGTTGCCATTTTTCTTCCATCATCAACAAGGCAAGGAGGGACTTCAGGGAACAGACAGCAGGCCCACAGTGGAGGCAGACCTGTGTACACAAAACCACACCCCTCTTTGCTGGTAACTGTATCTACTAGAGCAAGACTGACACTTATCAAACCAGATAGCCCCTCCTGCAGACCAGTTTAGCCATTGGTTCCAAGACATCATCAGATATCTGTACAGAGGGTTTGAATTTTCTGATTTGATTCTTGGTCAATTCTTATTTTACATATATTATATATTAATAATTAATATTATATGCTATATATATTAATTATATTATATTAATATTATATATTATCTGTATCTCCTTCTCCTTTATTTTCCCCTCTCTCTCTGTATGGAACTATATAGTTTCTCTGATTCTCTGCCTGGTCAATTTTTTTTTCTTCTTTTCTTTTTCCCTGCCCATGTCAATGGAAAAATTCTCCTGAAAAGAAATTCCAGGAAGAAATGACACCTAGAGAAGTGCTCAAAACATATATAAATAATATATCTGATCAAGAATTTAGAGTAATAGTCAGAAGATAAATAGCTGGGCTTTAGAAAAGCATAGAAGACAGCAGAGAATCTATTGCTGCAGAGATCAAGGAACTAAGAAATAGTCAACACGAATTAAGAAATGCTATAAATGAGGTACAAAATAAACTAGATGCAGTGACAGTGAGGATGGGGGGAAGCAGGGGGAGAATACGTGAAATAGAAGATAAAATTATGGAAAATGATGAAGCCTAGAAAAAGAGAGATAATACTAGACCACAAGAGGAGAATTAGAGAATGAAGTGATTCACTGAAAGATAATAATATGCATATCACAGGCGTTCCAGAAGAAGAGAGAGAGAAAGGGGCAACAGTTTACCTGTACAAACTATAGTTGAGAACTTCCCTTATCTGGGGAAGGAAGAGAATATCCAGATCCAGGAGGCACAGAGAACTCCCTTCAGATTCACTAAGAATAGGTCTTCTCCCCAGCATGTCATGGTGAAACTGGCAAAATACAAAGATAAAGAGATAATTCTGAAATCAGATAGAGACAAACGGGCCTTAACCTACAAGGAAACATAGGATAGTAGCAGACCTGTCCACTGAAACTTGGCAGGCCAAAAGTAATGGCAAGAAATATTCAATGTCCTGAATAAGAAAAATATGCAGCCAAGAATACTTTACCCAGAAAAGCTGTCATTCAGAATAAAACGAGAGATAAAAGCTTTCCCAGACAAAAACTGAAGGAGTTAATAACCACTAAACCAGCCCTGAAGGAGATCCTAAGGGGGACTCTGTGAGTGGAATGCTGCAAAGACTATGAAGGACCAGAGACACTCCACAAGCATGAAACCCACAGATAACACAATGACACTAAACCCATATCTTTCAATAATAACTCTGAATGTAAATGGACTAAATGCCCCAATCAAAAGACAAAGGGTATCAGAATGGATAAAATACCAGGATCCATCTATATGTGTCTTCAAGAGACTCATCTTGGACATGAGGATACCTACAGATTGAAAGTGAGGGGGTGGAGAACCATCAGTCATGCTACTGGAAGTCAAAAGAAAGCTGGAGCAGCCATACTTATATCAAAAAAAAAAACCTAGATTTTAAACTAAAGGTTGTAACAAGAGATGAAAAAGGACATTATATCATAATTACAGGGTCTATCCATCAAGAAGAGCTAAGAATCATAAATGTTTCTTCCCCCAACTTGAAAAACCCAAATATATAAATCGATTAGTCACAAACATAAGCAATCTTATTGATAAGAATATGGTAATTGCAGGGGACTTTAATACTCCACTTACAACAATGGAAAGATCAACTAGGCAGAAAATCAATAAAGAAACAATAGACTTGAATATTACACTGGACCAGATGGATTTGACAGATATGTTCAGAACTTTTCATCCAAAAGCAGCAGAATACACATTTTCCTTGAGTGCACATGGAACATTCTCCAAGATAGATCACATACTGAATCGTGAAACAGCCTTCAATAAATATGAAAGAACTGAGATCATACCATGCATATTTTCAGAACACAACGCTATGAAACTTGAAATCAACCACAAGAAACTAAGTTGGAAAGCCTCCAAATGCATGGAGGTTAAAGAACATCTTACTAAAGAATGAATGGGTCAACCAGGCAATTAAGGAAGAAATTAAAAAATATATGGAAGCAAATGAAAAGGAAAACATGACAGTCCAAACATTTGGGATGCAGTAAAGGCAGTCCTAAGAGGAAAATACATTGCAATCCAGGCCTATCTCAAGAAACAAAGAAAACTCCAAATACAAAACCTAACCACACACCTAAAGGAACTAGAAGCAGAACAACAAAGAAACCCCAAAACCAGCAAAAGAAGAGAAGTAATAAAGATTAGAGCAGAAATAAGCAATATAGAATCCAAAAATCAATATAACAGATCAATGAATCTAAAAGCTGTTTTTTTGAAAGAATAAACAAAGTTGATAAACACTTAGACTTCTCAAAAAGAGATGAGAGAGAACCCAAATAGATAAAATCACAAATTAAAGAGAAGAAATCATGATCAATACGACAGAAATACAATTATTAGAGAATACTATGAAAAATTATATGCCAACAAACTGGACAACCTGGAAGAAATGGACAATTTCCTACACACACACACACACACACACACACACCACAAAAACTCAAATGGGAAGAAATAGAAAATTTGAATAGACACATAACCAGCAAAGAAATTGAATCAGTTATCAAAAATCCCCCAATAAATAAGAGTCCTGGGACAGATGGCCTCCCAGGGGAATTCTACCAGACATTTAAAGCAGAGTTAATACCTATCCTTCTCAAGCTATTCCAAAAACCAGAAATGGAAGGAAAGCTTCCAGACTCATTCTATGAAGCCAGCAAGACCTTGATCCCCAAACAGACAGAGATTCCATTAAAAGGGAGAACTATAGGTCAACATCCCTGATGAACATGTATGCTAGCTGATCAACAAGATATAGCAAATTGAATTCAGCAGTATATTTAAAGAATTTTTCACCATGATCCAGTGGGTTTCATTCCTGCACCATAGGCCTGGTTCAGTATTCACGAAGCAATCAAGGTGATACATCACATTAATAGAAGAAAGTATAAGAACCATATGATCTCGTCAATACATGCAGAAAAAGCATTCAACAAAATACAGCATCCTCTCTTAAAAACTCTCAGGAAAGTCAGGATAAAGGAACATACCTTAACATCATAAGAGCCATAAATGAAAAGCCCATTGCTAATATCTTCCTCATTGGTAAAAACTGAGGGCTTTCCCCCTGAGAAGGAACACAGCAGGATGTCCACTCTTACTACTGTTGTTTAACATAGTGTTGGAAGTCCTAGCCTCAGCAATCAGAAAACAAAATGAAATAAAATGCATCCAAACTGGAAAAGAAGAAGTCAAACTTTCACTTTTCACAGATGACATGCTACTCTACATGGAAAACCCAAAAACCTCCACCAAAAAGCTGCTAGAGCTGATTCATGAATTCAGGAAAGTAGCAGGATATAAAACCAGTGTATATAAATAGGTTGCATTTCTATACACCAACAATGAAGCAACAGAAAGAGAAATCAAGAAATTGTTCCCATTTACAATTGTACCAAGAACCATAAACTACCTAGGAATAAACCTAACCAAAGATGTAAAAGACCTGTATGCTTAAAACTATACAAAACTTACGAAAGAAATTAAAGACACAAAAAAATGGAAAAACATTCCATACTCGTGGATTGTATGAACAAATATTGTTAAAATGTCAACACTACCCAAAACAATCTACACATTAAATGCAATCCCAAGCAAAATTGCACCGACATTCTTCTCAGAGCAAATTTGTATGGAACCACAAAAGACCCTGAATAGTCAAAGTAATGTTGAAAAAGAAAACCAAAGCAGAAGGCATCACAATCCTGATCTTTAGCCTATATTACAAAGTTGTAATCATCAAGACAGTATGGTATTGGCACAAAAACAGACATATAGACCAATAGAATAGAATAGAGAACCCAGAATTGGACCCACAAATTTATGGCCAACTAATCTTTGACAAAGCAGGAAAGAGTATCCAATGGAAAAATGACAGTCTCTTTAACAAATGGTGCTGGGATAACTGGACAGCAACATGAAGGAGAATGAAGCTGGGCCACTTTCTTACACCATACACAAATGGATGCAAGACCTAAATGTTAATACAGGAAACCATCAAAACCCTACAGGAGAAAACAGGCAACAACCTTTTTGACCTCAGCTACAGGAACTTCTTACTCAACATGTCTCAAACGGCAAGGGAAATAAAAGCAAAAATGAAGTATTGGGACCTCATCAGGATAAAAAGTTTCTGCACAGCAAAGGAAACAATCAACAAAACTAGAAGGCAACTGATGGAATTGGAAAAGATATTTGCAAATGACATGTCAAATAAAAGGTTAGCACCCCAAATCTCTAAAGAACTCATCAAAATCAACACCCAAAAAACAAATAATCCAGTGATGGGCAGATGACATGAATAGACACTTTTCCAAAGAAGACATCCAGATGGCCAACAGACACATGAAAAAGATGCTCAACGTCACTCATCATCAGGGAAATACACATCAAAACCACAGTGAGATACCACCTCACACCAGTCAGAGTGGCTAAACTTAACAACTCAGGCAACAACAGATGTTGGCAAGGATGTGGAGAAATGGGAACTGTCTTACACTGTTGGTGGAAATGTAAACTGGTGCAGCTCCCTCCGGAAAACAGTGTGGCGGTTCTGAAAAAAAAAAAAAATTAAAAATAGAACTACCCTACAACCCAGCAATAGCACTAGTAGCAATTTATCCAGAGGATACAGGAGTGCTGTTTCAAAGGGGCACATGTACCCCAATGTTTAAAGCAGCACTTTCACCAACAGCCAAATTATGGAAACAACCCAAATGTCCATTAACTGATGAATGGATAAAGATGTGGTTTATGTTAAGTGAAATAAGTCAGGCAGAGAAAGACAGATACCATACGTTTTCACTCATATGTGGATCCTGAAAAACTTACCAGAAGACCATGGGAGAGGGGAAGGGGAGAAAATGTTACAGAGAGGGAAGGAGGCAAACCATAAAGACTCTTAAATACTGAGAAGAAACTGAGGGTTGATGGGAGGTGGGGCAGAGGGGAAAGTGAGTGATGGGCATTGAGGAGGGATCTGTTTGGATGAGCACTGGGTGTTGTATGGCAACCAACTTGACAATAAATTATATTTAATAATAAAAAGTTAAAAAACATGTGATATATATATATATATATCACATCTTCTTTTTATATATATAATTGAATACTTTATATATATTTGAATATATTCAAATATATTGAATATATTCAATTATATATATAATTGAATACTAATTGGTGATGAGAAAGAATGAAATCTTACCATTTACAACAACATGGATGGAACTGGAGGGTATTATGCTAAGTGAAATAAGTTAGTCACAGAAAGACAAATATCATATGATTTCACTCATATATGTAATTTGAGAAACTTGACAGAAGACCATGGGAGAAGGGAAGGAGAAAAAATAGTTTCAAACAGAGAGGAAGGCAAACCATAAAAGACTCTTAAATACAGAGAACAAATTGAGGGTTGATGGCAGGGGAGAGGGGAAAATGTGTGATGGGCATTGAGGAGGACATTTGTTGGGAGGCACACTGGGTGTTGTATATAAGCAATAAATCATAGGAATCTATCCCCGGAAAACAAGAGCACACTGTATACACTGTATGTTAGCTAACTTGCCAATAAATTATATTAAAAAAATACATGTAGTTGGAAATGGTTTATTGTTGCCTCTTTACTACTTATATAATTTCTGTATTAATATGGACATACTCTGGGGAGTCTGGGACCAACTCTAGATTTCAATTCAGTGACTCAGGTTATGATCCCAGAATCATGAGATTGAGCCCCATATTGGGCTCTATGCTCTGGGCAGGGAGCCTGCTTGAGATTCTCTCTCTCTCTCTGCCTCTCCCCTGTTTCTCTCTCTCTCTCTCTCTCTCTCTTTCTGTGTGTGTGTCTAAAAAAAAAAAAAGGATATATCCTAAGTTTTTTCAATGAAATTTTTTGTCCAGCTGAATGGACTTCCTAGGAACCACATTACACTCTAGAGTTTTGAACAAAGAGCAATCTGATAGTCTCGCCGCTAATTTGTTTTTAAATAAGTCACATGTCCTTGTTTTAGTTACAATAGTTAAAAATATAATTGAGAAATTATTTAAGTACTAATATGCATTAGGAGATGGCTTTTAGTAATTTTAGTTTTAATAAAGAAGATGAAAAGATGTTCAACATGTTAACTCTAAAAATTCCAAATTTAGGGACAGGAGCTTGCTACACTACCTCCAAGTTCTGCTTGCAAACTAGCAATTATTTTTTGACATGTTTCTTTTAAAATATTTTAAAATATAGCCAATAGCATGCAAAACTCTGGGGACAAAGCATTTTTTAGTATAGAAGATAGACTGGAGATTAGAGAAGCATGTTATTCCTCTTAAACTTCAGCTCAGTTCTGGCACAATGTCATTCCACTCAAGTTTGATTAGTCCATGAATGACTCTGCCAGGTCACAGTAAGTATACTTTATTCTCAGAGATTCTCATGGCATAAATTTAATTACCATGAATGACCACGTTTTTCTGTTTCTCACCTTGTCCAGATTTATATACATTTTGCATTAGCATATACATCCAGGACTCAAGGGAATATTTTGTCTTTGCAATGGAGGAAACGAAAGGTTCAAAATTCCAAGGGTCAAGCATTTGATGAAAAAGTTTTTTCGCCATGTCTTTGTCTTTTTCAATTAAGATATCATGAATAGTTATTAGTAATTATATTTAAACAATGCATGTACAGTTTCAGCTCTCTGTGCTTGAGATTCTTCTTGAATGGATTCAAATGTCTGAATGAGACTGGATACCTTGTTTTAGCTTATTTTAAAAAGTTGCCTATCCCTACGCAAGCACATGACCTGGTTGTCACATCTTCCTTCAGAGTTCCCTGATCCATCATTTACAACCAATATAATTAAAATTGTTAATGCCTATATACTTTTCCATTTTATTTCCAGTAGTGATAAACTGATTGTCTAACAGAAATAATAAAATGTAGGAAGCTTAAGAAAAAGCCAAAGGCAAATGTAAGACATAAATACCATGGAATTTCTCAAGCTTTGTTAATTTACTTTTATAGGTATTTAAATTATAGCTGATATTAGGGGCATCTGGGTGGCTCAGTCGGTTGAGCGTCCGACTTCAGCTCAGGTCAAGATCTCACGGTTTGTGAGTTGGAGCCCCACATCGGGCTCTGTGCTGGTAGCTGAGAGCCTAGAGCCTGCTTCAGATTCTGTCTCCCTCTCTCTCTGCCCCTCCCCCACTTGTGCTCTGGTCTCTCTGTCTCTCAAAAATGAATAAATGTAAAAAAAATTTTTTTAATAAAAATAAATTATACCTGATATTAGAAAATCCTAAATCTGGTTATAACATGCTTATCTAATCACAATTTACAATACATATTTCACACATTAAAGAGTTATTGTCGAATAGTGAATGGTGAGGATATCCCCAGGTAAAGCAAAACATTTAAGGGCGCTTTCACATTTTTTTACTCATCAATCTTTCCTAGCAATTGGAAAGAGATGGGCACAGTGCAGTCTAAATATGTGTCCATTCTTGGGGTTGGCTATTATCTAATTATCTGAAATAGTATGAATGAAGGGGAATGATGTCCTGCAGTGTGACATTTATAAAGTAGTGGAATCTTGTCCAGCAATGACAATATTTCAAAGCCACCGATTTTTTTTACCCAATCATCACGGTGACTTCTATTCATAAGATTTTTTTTTAAAAACACATTTGCTGCAAAGTAGTGCTTATTTCCAAGATTCTGTTATTTCACTCTTACTTACTTACTGCCAGATGATACGGCTTCATTTTTAAAATCCATACTAAGATAATCTGCAAAGATAATTTGCTTCATTCTAATCAGTCCAGGTATGATTTACATAATGTTATGTATTTAGCCTTTACAGGCATGACCAAAGCTTTATATTAGTTGTAAGTTCCTTCAGCAAGTAAGTGTTTCCTCATAATTAAGTTTCCCATAGTCTTTTAAACAATGGCTATTATGGGGTACTGGCAATTACATTCATTGGTTTAATTCAATTGACAAACATTGACAAACTTGATCATTATTTCTTTACTATCTTATAAAAGATTTAATATGATATCTGGATTCTCATGCACAGAATGAAGTCACATATTTTTCTAATTCCTGGAAAGGAGTCCAGAGCTCAAAAATGGGATAGGAATATGAATACAAGTTTGATAATGGTATACATCAGGTAGTGCTGATAATTAGGGCAGTTACATTTATAAATTAATTGGAAGAATGAAGTTGAGCTGACATTTCTGAGTGCATATGGACATTGCAAAGTCCTAGACAGATCTCAGTTCTATTAAGCAATTAGTTGTGCGCAGATAGAACCAAAAACTCTGTACATGTTCTATCTAGACTCTTTAAGAAATTTGTAATTTTTCTGGAATGGAAGAATTTTTCTGGAGTGTATACCATCATTATTTTGAAGTGCCATTTTTTTTCTCTCTTCAGTCTATAAAGGCAAATTTAATTATCCTGACGATTTTAGCAAAACTATAAACGTTCTTATTTTTGCATTTTAAAACGTAATAATTATTAAAAAATATTACCACACTTCAGTATTGCCTGAGTAGTTTGTTTAAATATCTCTGAAAAAAGAAAATCTTACAGTGTCCTGTCACTCAGTTTCTTTTAGGAATCATAAAATATATTTTCTAAATCCCCACTGTCTGTCTGTATTTGCAAAGTGAATTGCAGAAGTTTGACTATCATTATCTTTATTTTTGAAAGGAAGCACTTATTTTATTCGTATGGTAAAATTGCAAGTTACATACCAAATAGTAAGATTTGTAACTTGAACTTTAAGACCTTTTGAAAAACAACAAAAAAAATGTTTATTTATTTTTATTTCTTCCTAAGCCCTTAGCCTCCATTGCTAGTTCACCATTTTCCCCACATCCCCACATCGTGAATATGAAATAGGTTTATATTCAATATATGTATTTATGTGTGTGCTCCTCTTTACTTGGCATGGCTTAGTGACAGTTTGGAAAAAAAGGCAATGAATATCTGATCCCCGTGATGATTTCATTGTAATTCTAAAATGCCGCCAAGGTCTTTGAATTGCAATGCACTCATGTGTAAATAAAACAATACAACTAATTTATTACATCCAGTAAAAAAAAGTATAAAAACTAAATATGAAAATCCATGATATACTGGCAAATATTCTGCAGGCAGAGACTCTTTAAAGTGAATGATATCATAGGCTAGAGCTAAATATAGATAAAGGTAATTGAACACATATATTGAAAACTCACCACTTAATTCAGGATTATTGTCAGAAGCTATCAAATCAAGGGCATGGAAAATAGATTGATGATATAGATTATTCTTTGTATTTTGCATATAGTTTCTGCTCATACTTATTTAAAATTTAGAGAAGGGGGTCTTACATATATTATTTGCTGTTTTCTTTCTTTGATTTGAAAATGTACCACGGACCTGAATGTGACTTTGCATACACTGCAGTACATGTGTTACAGAAAAATAATATTACTCTTACTTAATGTTACTTAACCTATTTTAAATCCTCTTGTCATTGTAGAAAATAAATAAGGTTTATTTTTTTTCCCCAAGTCCTTCATATATCTTCTGTCTCTGTCTCTTCATTCCTTATAGTCTGTATTTCTCTACGGTAAAATCCACTTCTTTCTGTTAAAGCATTTTGTTGTGTCCTTTTGAACTCCTCTTTGTGATCAATAAAATTCCTACATCCTTCACATTATCCACTCCCCTCCAGAAAAAAAATAAATGCCTCTTAACTGGATCCTAGCAAGTTCTGGGAAATAGAGTCTCCCTTAGGATTCTTCTAAGTAGTTTCTTCTATTCACATTTGGCTTATGTCAGGGTCAGAAGCCATGCTCCCTGACTTGTTTCATCTGTGATTATGATAAAAACCCATTATACCACTACCAGCTTGCAAAAGTACCCAGAAAGTTATGTCAGACTTCATGTTACTAGTGTCTTAGTCTAGGCTGGCATAAAATAGGTTCTAGATAAATATATGTTGCATAGTATACAGATATCTACATTTAGATATGGGTATCTAAAACTTCTCATGACTGTTCCCAATTTCCAGAGTAGATTCCCCATCTAGCTTTGTTAACATTTTCATAGCTTGAAGCTTTGTCAAAACCATTCTTTATTATCTAAACTATTGCAAAAAAGCTTTCAGTTGGTCTGTTTCTTCCTTTCTTTGCCAACAATCTAGAGATTTACCAGCTGGAAATCTATATATTTTCACAGCTTTGTTAAAGCATAATTTAAATAAAATAAATTACCCTTAAAGTGTACAATTTAAGTTTTGGTATATGCTTCCACCTGTGAAACTATTAGCTCAGTCAAATTAATGAACATATCCGTCACTCCCAAAAAATTCCTCGTGACCATTTTTTGTCACTAAATCCTGCATTCCAGCATCTCATATCATAATCCCCAGGCAACTACTGATCTACTTTCTGTCACTGTAGATCTGTTTGCATTTTTGGCAATATTATGTAACTGCAATTGTATTGTGTGATGGCTTTTTAACGTGTCAACTTAGCTACTGAGAACTACAATACTTAGAAATCCTTTTCTAGTATATTTCTGATCATAGAAGGCTACAAATTGTTTCTGGTGGTTCTTTCCCCTTCTGTTGCTGTAGCCTGGGAATTCTCTCTCAGGCAGTAAGCTGCAACAATTGTAGGGCTCATCTCTCTTTTTTTTTTCTAATGTTTATTTATTTTTGAGAGAGAGAGCCCGTGAGAGTGCGAGCGGCGAGGGGGCAGGGAGAAAGGGAGACACAGAATCCAAAGCAGGCTTCAGGCTCTGAGCTGTCAGCACAGAGCCCAACATGAGGCTCAAACTCCTGAACCACGAGATCATGACCTGAGCCAAAGTCAGACACTTAACCGACTGAGCCTCGCAGGTGCCCCTAGGAAGGTAATATTTATATCTCAAAATTTTTTCAACAAAATAGATGATATTTAGTAATATATTATTAAGTATGCCAAGAAAAATATTCAGATGACTTAAAGAATAGAGGAAAAATGTACACTAATAGCATACTCACCTACAATCAGGATATTCGAGTTATTTGATTAAGATTTTAAAATAACCAACAACAGGGGTGCCTGGGTGGATCAGTAGGTTAAGCCTCCAACTTCAGCCTAGGTCATAATCTCATGGTTGGTGGGTTTGAACCACATATTGGGCTCTGTGCTGAAAGCTCAGAGCCTGGACCCTGGTTTGGATTCTGTGTCTCCTTCTCCCTCTGCCCCTTACCCACTTGTTCTCTCTCTCTCTCTCTCTCTCTCTCTCTCTCTCTCTCTTTCAAAAATAAATAAACATTAAAATATTTTTTTAAATTTTTTTAACGTTTTATTTATTTTTGAGACAGGGAGAGACAGAGCATGAACAGGGGAGGGTCAGAGAGAGGGAGACACAGAATCTGAAACAGGCTCCAGGCTCTGAGCTATCAGTACAGAGCCTGACGCGGGGCTCGAACTCAAGGACCGCGAGATCATGACCTGAGCCGAAGTCGGCCGTTTAACCGACTGAGCCACCCAGGCGCCCCTATATTTTTAAATTAAAAAATAAAAATAATAATAAAGTAACCAACAATAATATAACTAATAAATGAAAACATGAAGTCAATTTAATATGTAAAATAGAGTTAATGAAGATTATAGGGGGGAGTAATATAAGAAAGGAAATTGAGGATCTGCTAGATAAGTTTAATAGGGTAGAAAACCCAGAATAACAGTAGAAAATATCAAAATTGAAGTACATAGAGAAATAGGAAGAAAAATACCTACAAGAAGATAAGAGACTGAGGGGATAGACATTTACACGTATATATAAGTGATGTCTTACAATAAAAGGGAAAGACAGAAAGAAACAGTGATGATGTAATATTGTCACAAAATTTTCCAAAATCACATAAAAAAGACATGAAACCACAGATTACAGTTATGCTATATCAACCAATTTAAATACAAAGCAATATTGGGGAGCCTGGGTGGCTCATTCGGTTGAGCATTCGACTTTGGCTCAGGTCATGATCTCATGGTCTGTGAATTTGAGCCCTGCGTCAGGCTCTGTGCTGACAGCTCAGAGCCTGGAGCCTGCTTCGGATTCTGTGTCTCCCTCTCTTTCTGTTCCTCCCCCACTCATGCTCTGTCTGTCTCTCTCTCTCAAAAATAAATAAAGCTTAAAAAAATTTTAAAAATGCAAAGCAATATAAATACAAGGAAAAGCACACCAAATGTACATTATAGTAAAATATCTGATAATTGAAGAAAAAGAAAAATCTTAAAAAACAGCTAGAAACAGACACTTGAGCCTCAAAATAGTGACAGATAGATGGCTTATCAAGAAATGACTGGAGACCAAAAAAAAAATGGAATCGTATCTTTAGCATGCTGACAAAAATTAAATGCTGATGTATGCAATGAATGTACCCTTGAAATGCAATGATGAAATCAAAGCACTTTCAAAAAAACACAAAATTTGAGAGAATTAACTTCCATGCAAACTTGTCATAAAATAAAGAAAATCCATTATATAGAAGAATAATGTTCCCAAACAGGAATTTGATAATGGAGGTTGTATTGTAAATCACCAGAAAGTGTAAATATGTGAGAAATCTGAATTAGTATTGAATTTTTAAAACAAGTCTAAGAAATATATTGTGGAATTTAAACTATATGTGACATTAAAATATTGTACATGCCAATAACAGCACAAAAAGTATGCAAGGGATAAATGGAATATCATGTTTTAAAGTTCTTGAATTATCCAAAAATTGGCAAAGGTATCAGTTCAAGGTAGACTATAATAGGAAAAGGTTGTTGTTGCCTTTCAGTAACCACTAAAGAATAGCAAATATATAGGTGGAAAAATGGAACTGATCAGTCAAAAAGAAAGCAAGAAAAGTGAAAAGGGAAAAAGAAACATGAGTAAAATAGAAAATGAATATTGATATGGAAGATTTAACCCAAATATACGAGCACTTACACAAAGATTGTATAAATGGACGAAAAACTAAATATATGCCACTTATAAGACAAATCTCTTACATATAGTATACTGGAAAGTTTGAAAATAAAAGAATAGGGAAAAATGATATTCTACATAAATACAAATAAAATCAGTGTTTCAACGACATATTTTCTGCAGGTAGGCCGTGTTATTTTATTTGTCTCTCACCCATCCCTTAGCTCCCTTACCTCCACACACAAAAATATAATCTACCTGAGGAGATACATATGTTTATTCCCTATTCCATCCAAAGGAACTCCAAGAGTACATAGAACATAGAAAGTCCTAAATAAATATTTGGAAATATTTCCTTATTTATTATTTTCACACCAATCTAATCCCCATTTTTACCCCAAAATGTTATGTCACTATACCAATTATCCTGAAACATCTCTTTTATTATCAACCTGCCTTGTCTTACCTATACATTAGTATGACCTTTTGTTCTTTTATTGCACCTTTATGATTAGACTCTTATCCTGAATATAATGAAGCTTGCCTTTCCCTTCCAACTGGGCGAATCAATAAGAGTACCTGATGATTGTACCATAGTCTACAACCAATTCAATATGATGTTTTATGACTTTAAAACTCCACTTTTCTGAAGATAGCATTGAGTTCCTGTAACTGATAAAAGAAAAAAAATAGAAAATAAAATCACAAAATTATTATCTAAATATGACCATAGACATTCCATACAATATATATATATATATATATATATATATATATATATATAATTTAAAAGATATGGAAAATCTCATACAATCTATATCCAGAGCAAGTCAAAAATGTTTAAGAAATATATAGTTCAAAATGACTAATAGAAAACCTGATGTAGATTCTCCTTCACAAAGATTAAAAAACCAAGCTTCAACAAAGGGCTCTGTCACATCTTCTACAGCAAGGGTTTAAAAAATGGTATGAACCAGGCCTAGGACTTGCCCTAGCATTCAAACTCTAGAGAAGCTTAATGCCCAACCAAGGACAATGCCCAATGCCAGTGTCAGAAGCAAATTTAGAAAACGACAGAACCCTGATAATTGAGATGGGTACATTTAGATGGATGCTGGTACCAAGAGTTAGCACTCTATAATAACTTAAATGTAGGAGAAGGTACATTTCTCCTTGGGATCAGCCTCATCCTTCTCTGCTGTACACTAGATATAAACTAATATTAAGTTGTGACATAACCCAGCCGGGAATTTGCTGAGCCTCATGAGAAAGCGAGAGGATGATATCTCAAAGGACCTAATCAGCATGTACCAGTAGTAGCTGGGGGAGTACAAATAGAATTTAATTCTGAGAATTCTTGATCCGGGGGTCAGAATATAAGATTGAATACAATGGAATTTATTCAGGAGAAATTTTTGAAGATCTACATTTTAATACCCTGGCAAGGACCCCAGAAGATGGTGTGAAATGGCTACAAGGATAGCTCCTGGAAGCTGGAAAGAGCAGAGAGCATGCTAAGTGAAGGCAAAATGCCCAATTCCCACTGCAGACAGTAGAAGAAAAAATTCAAAGCCTTGAGGAAGAGGAACTGCTTGAGTGGTTGCAATATGTAAGGCAGTAAATCTCACCAGATGATTACATTCCACAGGAAGGCCTGAAGGATTCAACATTTGCCAAGGCCATAACAAACATGCTTGTGAGAGTGTCACCAGTATCATTAAAATGTTCATTAGTTTCTGTCTTCAGCAAACCAGGAATGATTGTATGAGAGACAGTTATAGAACCAGACCCCCAAACTGTATGGATTTAGTAAAAGTGCCCAACCACCTATAGCTAGGTGAATGCAATTATTATGAATAGCAAAGGTTTAGATTAGCATAGGAGAGAACTGTCTAACTCACAGATGTTTATGGAGATAGTAAAAAGAACACAGTTATCATAGATGGAAAATATTTAGGCAATCCAAAAGAGCACTACCTTATACTTTAGGAGCAATCAGATGGATGACCTTTGGTTGTTTTTCTCTAAAAAGTTACAATTCTGTGCCCATATTCCAGACCTGAACTCATTTTCAAACCCAGAAGCCTTTTATGAAAAAGGAGGCCAGAACTTCAGAAGGAAGGAACCTGCAACATCACTGCAATATCATACGCTAATGCTTCCTGCAGACCTCCTCTAAAAGGCACTTATGGCCATTTACTTGAATAACTGCATGAGGAAAGTAGAACACTCACACTTCAGAGAATGATTTTTCAGAGGGTTTAAAGTAACATGAATTCATCAAGATCTGAAGAATCACTATGATACCCTGTTTGACTGGAGATACCAGGTAATAAATGTATTCCTTCACATGATTCAGCAAACAGTGGGGGTTGACAGTGGGGTATTGAGTTGTTGAAATTCCCAAATGAGTCTGATGGCTTGAAGGATAAGCACTATCAGAAAAAGTGATACCAAATGTAAGCTTCGGTCATTACCTGCAAGATAATAAATCAAAAGCAGTATCATATTACGGGGTAAGATGGCGGATATCTGTGCATCGTCTAGATTCTAAAGGATACAGAGATGGTGGCCCCCAACATTTTTCTATTAAATTTACCATCTGGCCCCTGCAGAAACCAGATTGATCCTGAAGACTGATAATAGACTACCCAAATTGAATCAAATTGTGCTCTCAAATGCAGCTGCTGTGTCATATGTTGTATTTTTTCTAGACTTGAGAAACAAATTATTTTCCGTTCTGATAAGAAAAGAGATCAGAAACAGCATTCAGATGAAATGCACAACTATGTACACTTACAGTTTTTTGGTTCTCTCCCTCTTAACACCTCAGAGCTATGTCAATTCTCAGCCATAATATGGTTCGAGAATTGGATCTTCTGGATATCATTCCGAACATCACATTGATTCACATCACATTACTATAGTAAGAAGAAAGGGCACAGGAAATGCGTTTATTTGTACTTTTTCTTCTAGATGACATTGTGCCATATAAAGATTTTAAATCGAAGAATGGCTCAGTCAGAGTTGTAATTTAAATAAATTACCCCGTGACTTCATGGAAGATAGAATTTTTACCTGGGCACAATATAAGATAAGATAATTGGCAAAAAAACAAACAAACAAAAAACACCAAAATATTGAAATAGCTCCAATAAGACATGCTAGATATTTGTCAGAATCCTGGCAAGGCAGAGGACCTGAAACAATTAATTGAGATGAGAATATGGAGACACACTCAACTTGGATGAGGAGAACTTAATGTTTAATTTTTTTAACATTTATTTTATTTATTTTTGAGAGAGACAGAGCACAAGGTTGGGGAGGGGCAGAGGGAGAATGAGACACAGAATCTGAAGCAGGCTTCAGGCTCTGAGCTGTCAGCACAGAGCCCGACACAGGGGTCAAACTCACAAACTGCAAGATCATGACCTGAGCCCAAGTCAGATGCCCAACCAACTGAGCCACCCAGGCACCCCGAGAATTTAATATTTAAATTTAACTTTAAAAAGGTATAGGTAATGTTATGGAGACCCATGGAATTGCTGAGGCACTTATGGATTCCTAGACATGAGAAGCACTACCATGTTTGGCCAGGGGGTAAGAGGAGTGGGGCTTAGGTAAGCCCTGGAATTGTGGAAGAAGGGTCACTAGAAAGAAGCTCTAATTATAAAGACCCAAAACCTCTGTCAGAATCATGTGAGAGTTCAGAGAGAACTCCCTTTTTTTTTTTACTCCCTTATTTCTAGTAGCAATGGACACTATAGGTATGCTGTGAAGAAACAGTTTTCTTTCTTTCATGCTTACCTTCTCCTGTCCAACGTGATGCATTTAGGAAGGATCAGCAACAACACTATCAGCTGGGAGAATACAGCAGGATAGACCTCTGCCACGGAAGGAAGACAGTGTATCCGAGGAATTCTAGCAACAGAACCCTATAACAGAGCCATGTCTGGATGGGAAAAGCAGGAACCTCTGACAGGTCCCCTCCACCACTGGGGAGCGTGTGGCATCCTATATGGTGGGACTCTCCAGAGCAACTACGTATCTCTCAGTACCCGTATGCTGATAATGGAAATCAGGTTTGTTAGCGCTATTTAAATTAACTATCTTCTTTGTACAGCATTCTTGTGAGTGTTCTCAAGCAGGAAATACTGAAATGTACCATACAATGCACATGAACAATTGTTGAATAATGTCTTAAGCTACGTTTTCCTTGATATCAACCATGCAATAATAGCTATTTTTAATTGAGTGGCTGTGCTTAAAACACCGTAATAGGTGTTTTTCTTTATCTAACTCCATCTTCATCAAACTTAGTGGTATATAATATTAAATGTAGTAGTTTCATCTGAGAAGACTAAAGCCAAGAAAGAATAAATAATGGAAGGTCAAATAGAAAGTAAGTATATGAACCAGCTGGAAAACCCATGATTGTCTGTCAACATATTTAAGTGTAAGCATAAGCAACAACGTTCTCATGACCAGAATATACAATATGATTAGAAAAATCTGTGTCCATTTAAGAAAAGAGCTATACAGGGCAGAAAAACCAGTTTTGCACAGAAATCAAATAATTATGGCGGTAACATTGACAATAATTAGAAGTGATCATTGATAATAATTAACTTTGCTAGGAATAATCAATAAAGTGTTAAAGAGCAGAGATACATCTAACTGGAACTTTAATAATGGGTAGATTGTATAAGAATCTTCAAAGACACAATAGACAGCATGTGGATCAATGGTCTTTGACACCCTCATTAAAACTGATCTCAACTGAGGCACAATTTCATCTCTGTGAATCTATGTTTTATTGCAATTATATATCTCCTTATTTTCTTACCAAAATTATTCATTTGTCCTTGACAAACTAGAGAGTGATTATAATCTTGCAAAATTGAGATTTTCAAAGTAGATACAAAAATATTCTCTTCATTTCTAGCTATGCCTTATTTTGTGGAGCTCAGTGCAATTTAGTAAATCATACAGAATGTTTTGGGTCAAAATAATCATCAGTAATGGATTGCGATAATCATAACATACAACTTGCTATTTAAAGCAGTTTATATCAGGTCAGTAATAAGCTATAGCATTTAGTAATAAAAGGTTTGATTCTGATATTTTTATGAGTAAGAGTGCTTTCAAAGTTGAGAATACTTTCCTATGCCTTTGTCTTCACAACTACCTGACAGCTGATTTGTGAGTTTGTGTCACAGTTGGATGGTGTGCACCCATCTAAGAAATAACAAACATAGGGACCTGTTGGAACAGATGGAAGGCACTCATGGATGGTTTCACCTACTTAGGGGATTGGTAAATTAACTGAGGAATTTGGGTTCTGATAGTGAAATAGTTGCTTGCTAGCATCACGGCAGAAGTCATCAATGACAGCTGCTATCTCTAAGTATTTTAACTCTCAGTGATGCCTGAGTTCTCCAAACTCTTCATTTTACATTTGGAAAATAAATCCCTGTAATAATTATCCAGGTTTTCCTGCATGCTTTTTGTTTTGTTTTTTTAAAATTTTCTTAAATGTTCTTATACTGAAGACACAAAATGTTGGGCTATGAGTGGGAATAGAGAGACTGTATTATAGATAAGGAAAAGAGGGGTTATTTACAAAATAAATACCAAAATTTCCATGAAAAGTTCTCATCATATACAATTTCCTTTCATTAAAAAAAGACTGACAATATGAACACCTACTTGACCCATATTCCTAGTTTTATGGAGCCCACAATATGTGATTTGGCTTCTTTCTGCCTCCCACTCTGTTTTTCCATTTTTCTCAAGAACGTCAAGGATTTTTTTTTTCTATAATGGGACAAATTATGTTATGAAGCATCATCTATGATTTTTTTCTAAAAAATTTCCTAACCCTCTGATTACATTCTGACTTTCCTTCTTGATTATTTTCCCCCTAAATTAAGAAGAGTAATCCTTTCAAATTTGAATATATATTTTTAAGATCACTATTTCCACTTTCTTGAATTATTTTTCGTATGAGCCACATTTATACTTCATATGCACTTGAACTACGTAAAAAAAAACTGAGATAGAAGATTTTCATATTTTGGCTCTCTACTGTTTGCTTTTAAAGTTACTAGTGAACTAGGATGTTGATAAGTTTAAACACTTTAAAAATAGTTGTTCTGCCACAGCTGCTTCTTTTTTACCTCCCAATTAATAATATGTAAAGCTATATTTCATGCTAATTAAATTCATGGATAATGCTCAATTGGGAGTAGTTGTTAACCCGAGAAAGGGCAGTAACACAAAAGTGTTATTATGATATGGAAATATGGAAAAGAGAAAACAAGTTTAGAGAATGTTCAACTTGAGCAAATGTGTTTCTTTTAGGTAGAGAAAGTTATTGGACTGTTACCTGCCTTTGCCTTTAGTAAATATGTTTGTTGTGTAAATACTGATTAGAAGCCTACACAGTAAAGAACAGGCAGTGATTGTTTACCAGAAGCTTTTGAAAGTATTATGTACCTTTTGAAAGATACTAGAAGCTTTTGAAAGTATTATGTACCCTCAACCAAAAGTTGGGGGTACATAATACTTTATCTGCATAAGAGACCATGAGGGGTAAATTACAACTATCGTTCACTATGCTGATTGTTAGTTTGCTTTTAGGTTGCATTTAAGGTACAATTTATTTCTTTTTTGAATTGTATTTTAATTCTATTTATTTTATTTAATTTATTCTCAAGTTAGCTAACATACAGTGTAGTCTTTCCTTCAGTAGATTCCAGCAATTCATCCCTTACATATAACACCCAGTGCTAATCCCAGCAAGTGCCCTCCTTAATGCTCATTACCCATTTCCCCACCCCCAACAACCTTCAGTTTGTTCTCTGTATTTAAGAGTCTCTTATGGCTTGCATCTCTGTGTTTTTATGTTAATTTTCCTACCCTTCCCCTATGATCATCTGTTAAGTTTCTCAAATTCCACATATAAATGAAATCATTTGATATCTGTCTTTCTCTGACTGGCTTATTTCACTTAGCTAACACCCTCCAGTTCCATCCATGTTGTTGCAAATGGCAATATTTCATTCTATTTCTTCACCAAGTATACCACATCTTCTTTATCCATTCATCAGTTGAACCACATTGGGCTCTTTCCATACTTTGGCTATTGTTGATAGTGCTGCTGTAAACATTTGGGGTACATATGCCCCTTCAAATCAGCACTCCTGTATCCTTTGGATAAATTTATAATAGTGCTACTGCTAGGTGGTAGGGTAATTCTACTTTTAATTATTTGAGGAACCTCCACACTGTTCTCCAGAGTGGCTGCACCAGTTTGCATTTCCACCAACAACGTAAAACGGTTCCCCTTTCTCCACATCCTTGGCAACATCTATTGTTTCCTGAGTTGTTAATTTTAGCTACTATGACTGGTGTGAGATGCTTTCTCAATGTGGTTCAATTTGTATTTCCCTGATGATCACCAATGTTGAGCTTCTTTTCATGTCTGCCATCTGGATGTCTTCTTTGGAAAAGTGTCTATTCATGTCTTCTGCCTATCACTGGATTATTTGTTTTGTGGGTGTTGAAATTGGTAAGTTCTTTATAGATTTTGGGTACTAACCCTTTATCTGATATGTCATTTGCAAACATCTTCTCCCATTCTGTCAGTTGCCTTTAAGTTTTGTTAATTGTTTCCTTTGCTGTTCAGAAACTTTTTATTTTGATGAGGTCCCAATAGTTCATTTTGCCTTTATTTCCCTTGCCTTTGGAACACATGTCAAGTAAGAAGTTGTTGCGGCCTAGGTCAAAGAGGTTGCTGCCTGTTTCTTCTGTAGGATTTTGATGGTTTCCTGTCTCACATTTAGGTCTTTCATCCATTTTGAATTTATTTTTGTGTATGATGTAAGAGAGTGGTCCAGTTTCATTCTTCTGCGTGTTGCTATCCAGTTCTCCCAGCACAATTTGCTAAAGACACTGTCCTTTTTTCCATTGATACTCTTTACTGCTTTGTCAAAGAGTAGTTGGCCATACATTTGTGGGTCCATTTGTGCGCTCTCTATTCTATTCCATTGGTCTATGTGTCTGTTTTTGTGCCAATACTATCCTGTCTTGATGATTACAGCTTTGTAATACAGGCTAAAGTCCAGGATTGTGATGCTTCCCACTTTGGTTTTCTTTTGCAACATTACTCTAGCTATTTGGGGTCTTTTTTGGTTCCATACAAATTTTAGGATTGTTCGTTATAGCTCTGTGAAGAACGCTCATGCTATTTTGAGTGGGAGTGCATTGTATGTGCAGATTGCTTTTGTTAGTATTGACATTTTAACAATATTTGTTCTTCCAACCCATGAGCATGGACTGTTTTTCCATTTTTTATGGGTGTCTCCTTCAATTTCTTTTATAAGCTTTCTAAAGTTTTCAGCATAGACTTTTACCTCTTTGATTAGGTTTATACTAGGTATTTCATGGTTTTTGATGCAAGTGTAAATGGGATCAATTCCCTGATAATCTCTTTCTGTTGCCTTATTATTAGTGTATGGAAGTGCAACTGATTTCTGTACATTGATTTTATACCCTGTGACTTTGCTGAATTCATGGATCAGTTCTAGCAGTTTCTTGGTGGAGTCTTTGGGTTTTCCATGTAGAGTATCATGTCATCTGTGAAGAGTAAAAGTTTGACTTCTTTGTCAGTTTAGATGCCTTTTATTTCATTTTGTTGTCTGATTGCTGAAGCTAGGACTTCCAACATAATGTTAAACAACTGTGGTGAGAGAGGATGTCCTTGTCATGTTCCTGATCTCAGGGGAAAAGCTCTTAGTTTTTTTTCTCATTGAGGATGATATTAGCTGTGGGCCTTCCATATATGGCTTTTATGATGTTAAGGCATGTTCTTAACGTCCTTCTATCCTGACTTTCTTGAGGGTTTTTATTAACAAAAGATGCTGTATTTTGTCAAATGCTTTGTCTCTGCATCTATTGACAGGATCATATAGCTCTTATCCTTTCTTCTATTAATGTGATGTATCACGTTCATTGATTTGTGAATATTGAACAAGCCCTGAAGCCCAGGAATGAATCCCATTTGATCATGGTGAATAATTGTTTTAACGTACTGTTGAATTTGATTTGCTACTATCTTGTTGAGAATTTTAGCATCCCTGTTCATCAGGGATATTGGCACGTAATTCTCCTTTTTATTGGGGTCTTTGTCTGATTTTGGAGTCAAAGTAATGCTGACTTCGTAGAATGAGTCTAGAAGCTCTCCTTCCATTTCTATTTTTTGGAACAATTTGAGAAGAATAAGTGTTAACTCTGCTTTAAATGTCTGGTGGAATTCCCCTGGGAAGCCATCTGGCCCAGGACTCTTATTTGTTGGAAAGTTTTTGATATCCGATTCAATTATTCTTCCCCAAATTAGGGAAGTTCTCATCTATAATTCATTCAAATAAACCTTCTGTCCCTTTCTCTCTCTTTTTCTTCTTCTGGAAATCCTATGATACAAATATTATTTCATTTCATTGAATCATTTAGGTCTCTAATTCTCCCCTTGTGGTCCAGTAATTTCTGTACCCTCTTTCTTTCAGCTTCACCATTTTCCATAATTTTATTTTCTATTTCACCTATTCTCCCCTTTGCTTCTTCCATCCTTGCTGTCAATGCATCTAGTGTCTTCTGCATCTCATTTAGACCATTTCTTAACTCATCATGACTATATCATAGATCTTTGATCTCTGCAGCAATACATTTTCTGCTGTCTTCTATGTTTTTTTTTCAAGCCAAGCTATTAGTCTTATGACTGTTAGTCTAAATTTTTGTTCCTCAATACCTCAATATGTCAATATACAAACAACGTATCTGTTTTGAGCAATTCTCTGGCTGTCATTTCTTCCTGGATTTTCTTTTGAGGAGAATTCTTTCATTTTGTCATTTTGGCTAGGTTTCTGTCTTTTACGTGTTTTAATATTTTGTTATGTGTCCTGCACCTGTGTGTACTACTATATTAAAAAAAGGGTCATACACTGTCCAGCACCTGGCACCTCAGGAAGTGTTTTTGGAATGTGTTGAGTGTACTCTGTTATTGCATTTTGGTGGCTCATTCCCCTGGTTAGTTTTTTTGCAAAGCTCCTTCCTCCTTTCTTATAGTGGTGGAGTGTTTGTATTTTCCACCTGATGTGCTTTGGTTTGTTCATTGCAATAATGCTGGAAAAAAGGAAAGTGGGGGGGGGGCAAATGGGAGCCTGATCCCATAAAAAAAGAAAAATGAAAGGGAGGGGGAAGACCAAGAAGAGAATCAAAAAAACTATATGGTTTAGTCCAGAGAGAGATAAAGGAAAATAAAGAAGGAGATACAGAAAATGTGTAAAAAAGAATAGAGTAAAAATGCCTGATTAAGAATTGACCAAAAACCAAATCAGAAAATATGAACCCGATTCCAATAGAAAAAACACCCATGTTGGGGTGACTGGGTGGCTCAGTAGGTTAAGCTTCCAACTCTGGCTCAGGTCATGATCTCATGGTTTGTGAGTTTGAGCCCTACATCGTGCTCTGTGCTGACAGCTCGGACCTGGAGGCTGCTTCAGATTCTGTGTCTCCCTCTCTTTCTGCTCCTCCCCCACTTGAACTCTCTCTCTCTCTCTCTTCAAAATAAGTAAACATTAAAAAGAAAGAAAAAAAAAGAAGGTAGGAAAAAAAAGAGAAATGAAGAAAAGAAAAGAAAAGGAAAGAAAAGAAAAGAAAAAAGAAACGGACAGAAAAGACAAAAAGACAAAAAAACAAATAGACAAAAACATAGAACAGTCATCTGGTGGTGCCTAGGACTGGTGGTTGTGCTGGTCTGGAGGAGATGCCTTCTGGTTTGATCAGTGTCAGTCCCAGTCCAGGAGATAAGCAGTTACCAGGCACAGAGGGACAGGGTTTGGTGTAAGCGGGTCCTGCCTCCACTGGAGGTCACTGTGATGCTCCCTGAAGTCACACCCTGTTGGTGATGGGGAGAAAAAT
Organism: Lynx canadensis; assembly: GCF_007474595.2. Classification (NCBI taxonomy): domain Eukaryota; kingdom Metazoa; phylum Chordata; class Mammalia; order Carnivora; family Felidae; genus Lynx; species Lynx canadensis. Next base: position 45,692,619 of record NC_044319.2, on the reverse strand, counting down.
AGCGACACCCCAATCTCTTTTCCACAGACTAGGTGTCTCAAACCACGCTGTTGGGCAGCCCTCACAGAGTAGCGTGTGCAGGTTGCTTGTCCGTCCCACAGTCTCCCATATCTTTCAGGTGCTAGGCTAAGTCTCAAAACCTGACTTCTTAAGGGCTCTGCACTGCATGGACCCTGTTCTGGAGTAGCCACTCCACCCTGCTGATAAAAGGCCTTTGGCTAGCACCTACCTGCAGGGTCTTTTGTCCTTGGGGAGGCAATAAACCCTCTTCCCACACTACTCAAGGAAGAGGACTGTTCTCTTCCAGTGTGACCCTGAGCTTGCTACTGTGCCCAGGGCTGGTTCCCCTCCCCGCCAGGTGCACACACATGATGACAGCTCTGGTTCAGAGAAAGTAGTACACTATTGAAAACTCTAATCTTCAGCTCCTGATGCTGTTTGCAAAATTGAAACTGGCACTTTCTATATTTCTTGTTCCCCAGTCCATAGTCCAGAGAGGTTTTCCTCTTGTACTAACTCAATACCTCAATCCACAGCCTCTCTGTCTTTTCCCTTTGTCTCTCAATAGAAGAGGTTCCCTCCCTTCTGTGTCTATGTGTTTTATCTCCTCCCAATTCACATACATGCACCTTGGTCCACCAAGCCGTCTCCCTCCACCTGTGGAGATCTTTCTGCCACTTCACAGAGAGATTTCCTGGGTGTTCTAAGTGATCGGACCTCAACACAGCTGTTTTTGAGGGACAAAGGAAATCCCTGTCCCCATACTTCTTCACTATCTTAACTTCTCAGCTATGGCATTCTTGTTACAACAGCTCCAACTAAGACACTAGCTCAGGGCTCTGTCCCTATTTCTCCTCCTTCTGGGTCTCAAGCTGAAGGGACAAGCTGTACCACTCGTGGTACAATTTATTTCTAAGCATAACTCTTTTTTTTTTTTTTTAATTTTTTTTTCAAACGTTTATTTATTTTTGGGACAGAGAGAGACAGAGCATGACGGGAGAGGGGCAGAGAGAGAGGGAGACACAGAATCGGAAACAGGCTCCAGGCTCTGAGCCATCAGCCCAGAGCCCGATGCGGGGCTCGAACTCACGGACCGCGAGATCTTGACCTGGCTGAAGTCGGACGCTCAACCGACTGCGCCACCCAGGCGCCCCTAAGCATAACTCTTTCTTTTTGGGATGATGAATAAGATCTTTAAGACAGTATATGGAGCTTGTAGCATTTTAAGTTAACTTGATTTGTCTTAATACTCATGACATTTATTTTTGCCTAAACTTCCCTATGATAGTTGCTGTAAGGAAATAGTGGGGGATATCATGTTTTATTTGCTAATTTTCCCATGAGAGTTATTTCAATCAAAAGCATTAATAGACATCTAAATGAGTGGCATAATTTCCTATGGTTATTGGGATTATGAAATAAGTAATAGTATCAGAACATAGTAGGAACATAGTAAGTGATTACGAGAGAGAAAATGAATGTGTACAGCAAACAGTAAATGCATACTAATTGAGATGATTATGAATCATTCTTCATTTAAATATGAATAAAAAAAGTAAGTTCAGGTAATAAAATGATAAGAAAGTCATGGCATTTTACAAATGAAATAGCTTATTTTTAAAACAAAGAAATTTGAGAGCTGAAAAAGATGTAGGGATAATATAGTCATAGAATAATAAAATCTTATATCAGTAAGTAATCCGTCTCAAGAGATATGTAGCAGGGGCACCCTGGGTGGTCAGTCGGTTAATTGTCTTACTCTTGATTTCAGCTCATGTCATGATCTCGTGGTTTGTGGGATTGAGCCCCATGTCAGGCTTTGTGCTGTCTCTTTCTTTCAAAATAAATGAATAAACGTTTTAAAAAAAAGATTTGTGGCAAAGAAAGAAGTAACTCATAGTTTATGCCTAGAACTAAAACCAGAACTTAAGTATTTTGATTTGCATTTTGATGCTATTATGACTGTACCCTGTGACCATTATACTGCATTTCTCAGGGTTAGGATTTTCCTTATTCCTAGATATTGGCAACCTTCAGTAAAACATGCATTGCTCTTTAAAACACTGGAAGAGGGATTAATCTGTCGACCATAAAAATATCAACTTTTTCTCAGCAACTCCCGACAGACTACAATGAACATTATCTAAGGGATGGAGACACGTAAGATGGCGTTTCAGTTTTGAGAAACGTGCAACTAAGCTTTGTAGATAAAAAATACTCAAAAAAGTACAATAATAGGAAACACTTTTAATGCTGTTTGAGTATTAAAAATAAAATATTCTATTGCATTTCAGAAGATGAAGAAATCACTGAAATAGGTCCATTAGATAAATGGGCTTCAACGCATAAACCTTATGAGTCAATAGAAAACAAGAGAACAGCATTATTTGTGGAGGGATTCTTAATTATAAAATGTTTGGATATTGGAAGAATGATTTGTTCGGTATGGATAATTTCATTAAAATAGACATTGTTTTAGATATAGCACTAGAATAGTTCATAAGACACTTCTAATTATAGAACCATTTATTTAAACATTCAGATTACTCTTAGTAAGTTTTGAAATGTATAATGCAATGTTCTAAGTATTGAAAGGAACTTTTCTATGTAGGAAGAATTTATGAGTAAATTTTATATCTTGGTCAATCATACTACATGGACCTTTAGCATTATGAATGATTTCAACAGCAATGACTTTGAACGTTGACCCATGAAAGAAAATGATCTCTTAATTAGGTAGTGGCATTACCACAGAAAAACATTCTTGTAGAGCACGGTGAGTTAAGCAGATATATACCTTTGGTATTTAATCTGATGGATTGCCAAGCATTAAACCAAACAGAGCTCCCTAAAATGAGACTTTCAAAGGAATCCCATGTTGCATCAATTATTTGTGGCCTTTAAGAGCAAGTCTCAATCAGTACAACACACCTTTGGAACATTTAGGAACCAATGTTTCTTATCATAATGTCACTAACTCTTCATTTTCTATTTTTCTTCAGTATCATCCTTGACTTGATTACCATGCTCCACTTATCTGGCTCTTTTTTTACTGACATTTTTGGCTCTCACCATCCTGAATTAACTTATTGTTACAAGTCCTTTATGTATAACTATTAAATTTCAAAACCTGGTCCCACAGGCCAAGACCAAAAATTGCATTTGACATATTTATTACTTGCTTTCTTCACCTGCCTCATGTTCAAGTACAGCTAAATCTGCAACCATTATTCATTATTCAGCCACTAAACCTGATTTAATAACATGGAGCCCTTTCTTATTTACAACCAGCCAACTTCTAGCTTCGATTAGTAAATTGTCCTAGTTTGAACCTTGACATTTAATATAGGCATTAAACTTTTGTAGGCATGAGTGTGGAACAAAGAAAGTTACGTCTTATAAGATGAATGTATCTAAACATACAGAATGGATTAGAGAAGAGTGGAAAAGGAACAAAGTAAACTATTACAATCGTTCAAAACCAGGGTGACATTGGCCTGAGGTAGAGAAAATACAGTGACTACACTAGGAAAGGAATAGATGTAGATGCATAATAATTTAGAGAGAAAAATCAACAGGATCCAGTGACTAATTAAATGGAAAACAAAAAAAGAAAAATGCTGCATCGTTTTAGAACCCAGCAATTAAAAGACAAGAGTATCATGAAAAGAAATTAGAAAGCCCAGAGAAGAATGTGATTATGGTAAAACATGGAGTTGATTTTATGCTTGCTTAATTTGAGGCTAAAACATCCAGATGGAGAATTCTGTATGAAAATTCAAAATCAGAATTCTGAATAAAAGTTCATGACTAGATATTTATATTTGGAAGTTATAAATACAGGAGTGATTGATAAATCCATTATGGTAGATGAGACCTAAAAGTAAAAGAGAGAATAATGAAGGGGGATAAAATATAAGGATTTCATCGATATTAGGAGGAAGAATGGAACCAGTAAAATAAAGAGAGAAAAGGCCAAAAGCACAAGAGGAAACAAAAATAGTGGGACCTCCAGAAGACAGAGAGCTAGAGGGAGAGAGGGAGGGAGGGGGCAAGAGAGAGAGTGAGCCAGAGAAAGAAATGAGATACATCAACGGCAGGGATGTTTTTAGGGAATGAGGGCTAAGGAAGACCAGTGTCTGTCTATCTAGACACCAAGAATAACACTGTAACTTTGAGTGTAACAGTTAAAGTTGACCCTTGAACATGCCAGGATTAGGATTGCTGACACTGTGCAGCTGAAAATATTTGTATAACTGTTGACTCCCCCTAAACTTAACTACTAATAGCCTACTGTTGACCAGAAGTCTTACCGATAACAGATATTGTATGTTGTATTATATACTGTATTCATACAATAATATAAGCTAGAGAAAAGAAAATGTCATCAAGAAAATCATAAGGAAAAGAATATACATTTACAGTACTGTACTGTATTTATCAAAAGCAACATGTAAATGGACCCGTGCAGTTCTAAAACACATTGTTCAACGGTCAACTGTATATAATTAAATCTCCATGTTGGTTAGTGATCATGCCTAGAAAAAATGAACAGCTAGCATTAATACAAAAAGAAAGAAAGAAAGAAAGAAAGAAAGAAAAAGAAGCTCTATGAGACATAAAAACAATCCTCAGCAGTTACATTGGTTGGTTTTCATCTTAAAATCTCTAGGTCTGCTTATTTAAGAAGTTCAAGGATGTCCACTCTTTACAATCCAAACACCACTAGATTTATTTACATTTTTTTCTATTAATGTTTTTATTTTTAAGTGATTCTTAATAACAAGATTGTAGCTTACAAATTTTGAAATTAAATGTAGTAAATTGGGATTTTAAAACAAGTGCATGGACTGCTAGGAATTTATCCAAGGGATACAGGAGTACTGATGCATAGGGGCACTTGTACCCCAATGTTCACAGCAGCACTCTCAACAATAGCCAAATTATGGAAAGAGCCTAAATGTCCATCAACTGATGAATGGATAAAGAAATTGTGGTATATATACACAATGGAATACTACGTGGCAATGAGAAAAAATGAAATATGGCCTTTTGTAGCAACGTGGATGGAACTGGAGAGTGTAATGCTAAGTGAAATAAGCCATACAGAGAAAGACAGATACCATATGGTTTCACTCTTATGTGGATCCTGAGAAACTTAACAGGAACCCATGGGGGAGGGGAAGGAAAAAAAAAAAAAAAAGAGGTTAGAGTGGGAGAGAGCCAAAGCATAAGAGACTGTTAAAAACTGAGAACAAACTGAGGGTTGATGGGGGGTGGGAGGGAGGGGAGGGTGGGTGATGGGTACTGAGGAGGGCACCTTTTGGGATGAGCATTGGGTGTTGTATGGAAACCAATTTGTCAATAAATTTCATATATATAAAAAAAAAATAAAACAAGTGCATGGAAATACAAATACATTAAATAACAAAAGATATCTTCTCACGGGAAGTAGCTAACCAGTTTGATATTAGTTTAATATGAGAGTCTCTGAAATATTTTGAAACAAAGAAGTCACTAAACTCTTACTATTTAATTTTTTTAAGTTTTTATTTAAATTCTAGTTAGTTAATGTATGTGGTAAAAAGGGTTTCAGGTGTAGATTTTAGTGATTCATCACATATATAACACCCAGTGCTCATCAAAAGTGAACTCCTTAATGGCCATCACCCATGTAGCCCATCCTCCCACCCACCTCCTTTCATCCACCCTCTTGTTCTCTATCCTTAAGAGCCTCTTATTGAACTCAAAACCATATGGTCAATTAATGAATGAATTAAGGAATGAAAATGGACCATTTTTTTAATTCCATACACAAAAATAAATTCAAAATGGATGAAATACCTAAATGACAGGAAACCATCAAAATCTTAGAGAAAAACATAGGAAGTAACCTCTTTGATCTAGGCCATAGCAACTTCTTACTAGACATGTCTCAGGAGGCAAGGGAAACAAAAGTAAAAACGAACTACTGAGATTTATCCAGATAAAAAGCTTCTGCACAGTAAAGGAAAAAATCAACAAAACTAAAAATGGCCTATGGAATAGGAGAAGATATTCGCAAATGACATATCAGATAAAGGGTTAGTATCCAAAATCTATAAAGAACTTACCAAACTCAATACTCAAAAAATGAGTAATCCAGTTAAGAAATGGGCAGAAGACATGAACAGATGTCTTTACAAAGATATACAGGTGGTTAACAAACACATGGAAAGGTGCTCAACATCACTCATCATCAGAGAAATACAAATCAAAACCACAATGAGATACCACTTCACATCTGTCAAAATGGCTAAAATTAACACAGGAAACAACAGATGTTGGTGAGAATGTGGAGACAGGAGAACTCGCTTACACTGTTGGTAGGATCGCAAACTGATTCAGTGTGGGGGACAGGCTTAGGAATCCTCCAGGCTTACACCAACGGGTTAACAAGGCCTAAAGAAATACAAAGCCATGGAATGCTCACACCCGAGTTTGGGTAAACCAGATTGGCACCCCAAGAATAGGGGTATGCAAAGGCACCCCAGAATAGAGAGGGGGTGCAGAGCCCCCATAATAGAGAGGGAGGGGCAAAGGCCCAAAATAGGAATGGGCACAAAGGCTCGCAATAAAAAGGTATATGAGGTAAGCAAGATCAGGCATGCAGGGCAAAAATGCTCCCCAATTTAGTACTATAGTAGAAAAGCTGCTTTCACAGGAGGAAAGGGCCAAGGTGGTAAACTGGTGAATTGGACTAGGGACCGCTGTGCTGCAGGCAAAGCAGCCCAGAGCAGAGATGGAAATGGTTAACAAAAGAAAAGGTGCCTTATTAACCCTGAGGTTATTCCCTCTATCTGTCTCATCACCTAGGCTAGCTAAGGTAAACAGACACGGGGCCTCCCGTCTGCCATTAACAACCATCTGCCCATCTGCCCGGCAGCAGGATTTGGTTTTATACTGACCCAAACCCCAAACACCGTCTATCTTCAAAAACCCCCTTTCCCTCACATCCCCAAGTTAATGTTCACTGTTCCTTTGTCTCTTTGCGCATGCCTATCACGTCTGTAAGCCTTCTGATCTGAATAAATACAGGCAAGTACCCTTACTCAGCCTCTTGTCTTTTCCCAAACATTAGTCACCTCTCACTTTAATCCTGAGTCCCACTTTTTTGCCAGCCAAAAGAGAACTTTAGACTTAGAGTCTACGACAATTCAGCCACTGTAGAAAACAGTATGGAGATTCCTCAAAAAGTTAAAAATAGAACTACCCTACAACCCAGCAATTGCACTATGGAATTCCACCAGAGATTTAAAGAAGAGTTAATACCTATTCTTCTCAAATTGTTCCAAAAAATAGAAATGGAAGGAAAGCTTCCAAACTCATTCTGTGAGGTCAGCATTACCTTGATTCCAAAACCAGACAAAGACCCCACTAAAAAAGAGAATTACAGGCCAATATCCCTGATGAACGTGGATGCAAAAATTCTCAACAAGATCCTAGCAAATCAAATGCAATAGTACAGTAAAAGAATTATTCACCACGATCTATTCCTGGATGCAGGGGTGGTTTAATATTTGCAAATCAATCAACATGATATACCCATTCATAAAAGAAAGGATAAGAACCATATCATCCTCTCAATAGATGCAGAAAAGCATTTGACAAAAAAAAAAGCATCCATCCTTGACAAAAACCCTCAACAAAGTAGGGACAGATGGAACAAGCCTTTAATATTTTAAATAAAAATATGTTGTCCTTAGCTTGAGAAAATGTGTATTATATTTTGAAAATTGTATAAGATGATTAAAAAATAGTTCCAGGTTCAACAAAATAAGCACATAATAAGGAAAAGATTTTATATTTTCTAGTGACGATAGCTTACATGCTGTTATTTATATCTCAAAAAGATCCATCCCCTGATTCACTCTCAAACCTGCTTTGAGCATCAAGCACACTCACAAAAACATAGGTAAGATTTTTAAAGAGCAGAACAATAGAAAAGGCTAAAGTCACATCAGAAGTTGTAAATTTGATTAAGAAATGATCCTATATAATTTTTTGGTAGTAAAAGAAGAATCCTATTTCTGCATTGACCAGAGCATGTGTTAATCTTAAACACATTATGCTAGATGAAAGAAGCTGGACCCAAGAGGCTACCTGCTGCATAGCTGCATTTAAATGATATTCTAGAGAAGAAAAATCATTAGGTATAATGAACAGAATGGTCATTGAGAAATGATGGGTTTGGGGGTCATGGGATAAAATGCAAAGGTGCTAAGGAATTTTTTGAGGCAATAGGCTTATTCTATATCTGGATTTTGGTGGTGGCCACGTGCCTATATACAGGTGTCAGAACCCAGTGAAACCTCCCTTTAAAAAGCAGTAAGGTCTATTGAATGTAAAATCTAGTTCCATAAAGCTGATTTCATTTTTTTAAAAAAGTTTTCATTTTAATTCCAGTTAACATACTTTATATTAGTTTCACATGTATAATATAGTGATTCAACAACATAAATCTGATTCTATAAAAAATAAAGATCATGTACTATCAGGTATGAATAAGAATGGCTTATCTGAGTGTTAATTGTGGGAGATATTTATTAGTGGTTACCCTTATCGGTGACCTTGTACTCATTAAATTTTTGATTATCATATAAAAAGATAGAGATGAGATACATATGCACTGTTTTATATGTAAAATTTGAACAATCCTTTTAAGATTAGAAGCTAGACTTCATTTTATAATCATTTTTCTTCATGGCTTATATGGTGAAAAGAACTAATCTGTAAATTGGACCCATATTCTAAACTATTAGCTGATTTCCCAGGTTAACACAAATGACTAAACATGAAGCTCAATATAAAATTCTGCGTTTCCTTTAAAAACTGTTTTTTTCTTTTCTGCATGCACTAAAGCTTCATTAATTTAATTTTCCTGTAATGTCTTATAAGTACGAAATGCTATTCATCTATTTTCTTTTAAAGATGAGTAATTTGGTATTGAAAATAGATTTGCCATTTGTCCAGGGATTGTTACATGGTTAAACATCATTAATATTATTACAATAGCTTCATAAAGCAGATCAAGACTGGGTTTATTACCATCCACCTAATTATATCAAAGACACTTCATTTAGCGCCTTTTTCCACTGTGGGGGTTCTTTTATTATTGAGGCAGTGTGAGAAAGGTTTTCTCCTAATTTATTCCACATTTTATTTTCAACATGAAGTGCTAAACCTATTGAACCATAGACCTTTGGTGAATTGATCTCTTCACTTGCAGTATTTACCGCTCCGGTAAATTAGGTGTACATAATAACCAGCTGTCGACCTCCAGATGCAATCGAGTCAAGCTGCATAAATTCCCGTCCTTTCAGACACACACATTTCAATGACTTTATCTGAGAACTGGTCTACTGCTGCTGTAAATAATTTCATACTGTGGAAACTAATTTCATGCCATCTTTGTTTTTATTTATTTTAAAATAAGGAATGTTTGTGATAAAAGTTCAACTATAGTAGCAATCAAAGTTTTTTAGAGAGGATATTTTGTCCAACCACAGTTCACATTTAAAATTACTTCCACTGAAATTATATAATATCTCAAAGACCACCTTTTCTGGATAAAATTAACTCTATCCTAAAAAGCATATTGTCCAGTCACTGAGTCGCAGCATTGTTTATAAAACTTTGGCAAGGAATATATGACTGGAAGAACCTTTTTAAAAGTTGGAAAAGTCAGTGTCCGAATAGAGTTGATTGGGGAAGTAGATACTATAGAATAAAATAGATGATTATGGCAAGTAAAGTCAATGACCAGGGAAATAAAATTTTCTAACATTAAACTTTCTGTACATTTCTAGGTATGCTTAGAAGAAAAACAATACATTAGACACACACACACACACACACACACACACACGCATACACACATACATACATACAACAAATAGTTTGAACGGCCACTTAGGTACAAGGAATAAAATAAGAGAGTAAGCACACAGTTTGATTAAATCAAAAGCTGTCAGAAGATATATTCACTTCAAAAGAAGAGCACCACTTAATCTGTTGTAGCTCTGTTGAGAAAGAACCTACATCGGCAAAACATTAACAACACAAAAGACAAAGGTCAGCAGAAAAGACATAAGTAATTATTAAAAAGTCCAAACTTGGCATTTTGGAACTGTATCTTAATTTGAAAAATTGATGATATTACAGTTATAAATAGATTAATCAATAAATAGCAAAAGCTGACTGAGACAGTCAAGGGCCAGCCAGTTAGTCTTTTCTCAGTCAGAATGATAAATGCAACCTAAAACCTTATTGGCAATCGCTCCAGGAGGTTTTATGATTGACAATGAAGACATGATATAAAATGCTGTATGAGGTAGATATTCTTGATGATTAGTGAAACATTTTTTAAAGTTATTATTGTGCTAATCATTTGGTAAAAACTGAATTCTCAGCATAGCCGCGATTAGCTGTGTCATTTTAAATAAGGGGTTCTAAAATGAGGGCATTTTACAAAATTCCTAACATCAATTTGAAAGTCACAAAGCTGAATAAAAGGCAACGATGACATAATATCTTCATCTATTTCAGACTGCTAATGGAAGAGGAGAGGCAGGCCACGGGCACAGTAGTGCTAAGAGACCTTCGTTTCCAGCACATTGTGTTCTTCCTACAAGCGCCTCCCAGCATCGCTGCCTGCATCCTGGAGTACAAAGTACATAACTGACTTTATGCATGGATTGAATGGTATGTTGGGGGGCTATTCCTGTCACGGGACAAAACAAGAACAACACAGAACAACAGGAACAAAAACCAAGACAAATAATCATTTCTTGAATGTGCAGAGCCAATTTTTCTAGTTAAGCCAGAATTTTCTCTCCAAGCGACTGATAATTGGAAACTTACAGTGACAGATATAGACTGATTGTGGCAATGATAAACTCCGATTGAGTATGTGTGCAAGTTTAGCCAGAGAGAGGCTAGTAGCCAATGATTAAGTTTTATGCAAATCATATCAGATGTTTGATTACCACTAAGGCTGTGTCACAAATGTCAAACTAATCTTGCAGGGATGGTGAACTCAAAACGCCCGGTGTGGATACAGAATAATGTAGCACCTCCTTTCTCATTTATACAACACCTAATTTTTTAAAAGTACACTAACAAATTATAACATTATATACAAGACATCTCCTTCAGTCCACATTTCTCAACAGACAGGCTTTCACAGGTTCTGTATTAAAATACACCATATAAATTAAAGAACCATCACATTCTTATATGTTCAGATTCTAATTAGGTACTACTGAGATCTTGGTAAAATCTTGTAAGGGCAGGAAATGTTTACTCTCACCAAAAATACTTCCCCTTAACTAAAAATATAATGTCTAAAATAGTTTCAATTTTTAAAATTATAGCAATCCAGATTTTCTCTGATGTTATGTAAGCATGCACACATTGTACAAGTCAATGTAACACTTTATTTCTATTCTATTAATAACTTGTTGTGTTCTAAGATTTCAGATAAACACTGAAACAGATATTTTCAGCACACCTAAGATAAAGTGACTCTGATGAGAAATAGAACAATTAGATTAGCATGATACCACTCATCTGATGAATAGCCGCCCTTGTTGTAACAAACCCTTGGGGCGCCTACATGGCTCAGTCTGTTAAGTGACCATCTTTGGCTCAGGTCATGATCTCAGGGCTCGTTGAGTTCAAGCCCCGTGTTGGACTCTGTGCTGCTTTGGATTCTGTGTCTCCCTCTCTCTCTCTGCCCCTCCCCTGCTTGTGCTTGCTTTCACTCTCAAAAATAAACTTAAAAAAACTATAAAAATCAACAAACCCTTTGGATGAATAGTATCAGGAGTTATGGTACAAAGGGGGTCAGACCTTGAAATCTCGGTCCTTCTAAATAAACTATGTACAGTATTTGGGTCATGCATGGCCTTCTGGGTTCTGTTAGAGATGTTGACAAATATGTTTCCACTTTACATTTCTTTACATCATGGCTACAGCAAGCCAGAAGAGCTTAAATATGTGAAACCACTTTGTTTGTAGTTGGATAAGGGTATGTACCATTTGAATTTCGTTATTCCTCAGAACCTTAATATATGGATTAATATTAGGAAATTGGAAATGACCTTATAAATGGATCTTGGAATGTCTGGTTAGTCCAAAGTCCTTATCATATAACTAGTTAAACTCCATAGCCTCTGTTAAAGTGTTTGTGTGTCGGGGGTGGGGGGTGGATTATGGAGAGAGGATTCTAGCCTCTATGTTACTACCACATGACCATGATTCAAAAATCAAAGGGTGCCTAGGTGGCTCAGTCAGTTTAGCATATGACTCCTGATTTCGGCTCAGTTCACGATCTCACGGTTTGTGAGATGGAGCCCATGTCGGGTTCTGCACTGACAGTGTGGAGCCTGCTTGGGATTCTCTCTCTCCCTGTCTCCACCTCACTCCACTCATGCATGAAACTCATGATAGTTTCTTAAAGTCTGGGCTTGTACTGGTACAGTTTTATTTCTTCCTTGTGCTATTAATCAAAGCTGTTATTAGATACAGCCAATTCAATTGGAAGACAATTTCTATTTCACTTCTCAAGGGGAGAAAAGACAAAGAACTTGAAGTCATTTTTAATCTACTATAGACATCAGTTAAATTAACCTAAAACTTAATTCCAGGATCCCAGGTCACAATGGTCCTATTCTTAATGGGTACTGCAGATTCACAGTGACCAGTATTGTTGGACAAGAGGACCTAGGAAGTGTTGATGTGAACTCCATAAATTCTAGGTAAGTACTTCTTACTCTATGAGGCATCAATTCAAATTATTCTTCATCTTTGGAATCAAGCAACCAGCCAGTGGATTAAACCCTTTACTCTATTGGATACTATGCATAAAGAATTCAGAATGGCTGTGTAATGTTAGCTTCTAAATCAATAGAGCCATAGCTGTGTTCTCTGGTATAAGCATTTCTTCCTTGAATACTACTAGGTCATCAAAACCTGTTGATTCAAAATCACAGGAACAGGAAACAAAATATCCTTAAAGGAATTATTAGGCTTAATTGTGAAAGGGAATGCTGCCATTCCTTTCTTTCTTCTCAAGGTTGTGGAGAAGCGTTAGATCATGTATTTGTCAATAGTTAAGAGAAAAAATACTCATATCCTGTAGGAAATTACCCTGACTTTGCACATGTCATATCTCAGCTGGCATGTTATTCCATTATTCCCTCAAGTCAGTTACTTCTTGTTGATGGACACATGTTAATCTCTGTAAATTTCTTGTGGTTCTATATCATCATGAAATGAGTTTGTGGGGTCAAGGGTATTATTGTGAAGGATATCAAACAAGAAATGTATCAGAGTGCAAGAAAATTGATATATTCTTTGCCCCACGAATATATATTGCTTCTGATTACGCTTGCTGTTAGTAAGGTCAAGAGGTACACACCAAATGTCTGTTATCTATTGTGTTTTGCTCCAGCAAATATACCACATATAGAACCATGGCTGGAATTGGTGTAATTTCAGGTTTAGTTTATAATAATGCATAGTCATTTTCATTACCTGTTTGACTTTTGCACAGGCAAAAGGTGAGGTAGAGAGTTATGGGATATAAATGGTCAATCCTGCAAGTTTTAAAGTCCTTGGTTTTGGCACTAATTTCTGTAGTTATTTTTTTTGGAGATACTGTATTGACTTTTTTTTCTTTTGTGATCTAAGGGGACATAGATGGGAGGGAGTTCTAAGGACTTATTATTTGGCCCTTTCTGTTATAATATCACTCCTGAATTAGGGTTCGATATCAGAAAATTTCCAGTTTTTTTAATTATACTTTTTCTGACAATACCTTCTGGAACTAAATAAGTATCCTTAGTAGTAGTATAAATCATGGCTCCACTGGACCAACTGGGAAACAGTCTCAGACTAACACTCCATAAATTATGAAACTTCACTTGTGGCTGGTGTTAGAGTTTTCAGGGATTGACATCAATTTTGAGTTATTACTTTATAATTCCATGGGAATTCAAAATATTTTATTTTTTATAATAAATACTTTGGTAAATGGTTGCAGGTCTTACCAGGGGAAACTTGAAGAGAGATTCATTGTGGCTACATGGCAGAGTACTTCTTCAAATGATGATCTATCCCCGCAATCAAGGAAACCCAGTTCTATAAGCTGGCTTCAATTTGAAAATGTGATAAGAAAATAGGAAATTTCTGTACAGTCAACTGAGTCGAGTTCCTCCAATAGACCTAAAATTTATGTGTGTTAAATGGCACTTTAACATACTACCAACTATTTCTTTCCTATGGACCCTATGACAAATTATACACTGCTTAAGATTTCTGAGCAAGACCAAGAACCAACCTCTCTACTCTTACTCCCTCAGAACTTCAGTGTTCCCGTTGACCATACTAACCAGAAGACAAGAAAATCTGCTTGGTGCAGAATAAAGAGACTTGTTTCTCAGGCCACATAACACTGAAAGATGGAATATAGAAATGCAAAAAAATACTACCCATCCCAGTTAAGGGTAAGATTTATCTTTATAACTACAATTCCCAATTTAAATAAGCACTTTTTTTTTTACAGTTATCCTTTCATACTTTCTTCACTATTTTGCTTTTATTATGGTGGAAAAGGTGAAAACAAATCATTTCTTTCATGTCCTATCCTGAGAGTTATTCTATTCAGATAATAGATCTAAAAAGATCCGTTTGACAGGAATGGACATTACACCAAAATGCTAATATCATAGCTACATATTCCCTCCTGAATATGGTTTTAAATTAGGTTATCTGGGACATTTTTTATTTGAATGCGAGAGGGAAAAAATTATGATTCTGTGCATGTATGTGTGTCTATATGCCTGACCAAAGGGTAAACAGTAACAGACATCTTTATTTTGATTGGTTTTCAAAAATTTAAACTCATACAAAATGGGGAACCCTGATCTGGTATAAAGACATAGAAAATATGAAGCTGTTAGTAGTATGGCTTCTACCATGTTGAGATGCTCAATTGATAAGTGAATAAAAGTACAATACAAATGAGGAACAACAGATGGGGAGAATATGCCCCTTTACCTTGCAAGTGCCTATTTCCAGTAATAACTGTGACCCAACTATCCCCATGCCCTCACTTGGGAGCAGCAAGCATTCTAAATTAAGTCACCTGTTCACCTAAGCTTGTTCAAAGTAGATATCTTCCATTTACATATGGACAGTAATAAATAATTTGTAGAAGGCAATTTAATCAACATTCCTCATTATAATTATTCAATATTCTTTGACACTTCCAGGGAACTCACAAATTTATATCCCTTCTAATAGATCTCCAAGAGGTTAAGTAACAATTAATGAGGCTTTGCTTCTGATAATTGAATCTTTGACTTATTTTTCATCTTTGACTTGTTGCATTTTGCTAGCTACCATATCTAGTAAAAATTAAAGGTTATTTTAAAATAAATATTACATAATCAAAATGTGTTTACAGGAGTATTAGTTTCTTTTTTAAATTTTTATTCAATTTATTTAAGTTTAAAAAAATGTTCATTTCTGTTGCTAGCTCCCCACCTCTTACAACTGCCCCAGTCTGTTCTCTGTATCTATGAGCTTGGTGTTTTGTTGTTGTATTGGCTTTTATTTTTTTAGACCCCACATATAAAAGAGATAATATACTATTTGTCTTTCTCTGTCTGACTTATTTCATTTAGAATAATGCTCTCAAGGGGCACCCAGGTGGTTCAGTCAGTTAAGCATCTGACTCTTGATCTTGGCTCAGGTCATGATATCATGGTTTGTGAGATGAAGCCCTGAATCAGTCTCTGCGCTGATGGTGCAGATCCTGCTTGGGATTCTCTCTCTCCCTGTCTTTCTGCCCCATATGCATATGGTGCTGTCTCTCTCTCTTTCAATAAATAAATAAATACATACATACATACATACATACATAAATAAGTTTTACAATAATGCTCTCAAGGCCCATCTATGTTATGCATCCCAAAGAAAAGATTTTATTTTTTATAACTGCATAATATTCCATTATATATTACATGTCAGTGGGAAATGTGGGAGTAAGTTTTTTTGGAATGTAAGATTATCATTAAGAAATCTGTATAATAATAGAAATTAAGCAACTGTGCTAGATATTAGCATTTTGATCTAAGGAATAGGCATGTAGCACATACTTGCAGTCCTAGAAAACTACTATATACTAAATAATACTTAGACACATGAATAGACATCAAGTTGCATAATATGAACTGTAGGATACACAAATGAGAAAAAAAAATAGCTCATTTGTTATAACTAAGTTGCAAGAACAAAATCAAAAGACAAAAGTTTGGTACCTCCATCCCAAATCTTCCTGTCTATAATTTATTTCTCCCAACCTCAAAGTCTTACTGTCTTAAGACAAGATTGGTTGTACCATATAGTAGAAGCTAAGTCTATCAGTCAATGGGAAATGTTTTAGGATTTAACAAAAGGATTATCAAGCAATATTTAATCCTCTATCAAATTAGAGACCATGGAGTTATAATGAGTTAGCTTTTAAAAAGTTTTTTTGTGTTTTGTTTTGTTTTTGTTTTGTTTGCTTTGTTTATTTTTGGTGTTGCTTGTTTAGGGATTGATGTTTGAATTGGCAGACTAGATGTCTATGTAAAGGGCTAAGGGAAACCATTTTTGGAAAAATGCAGCAGTCATTGTAACAGTTTTAGGTATTTGTGATTACATTAAAATACACAAGCAATTAGGTATCAAAAGCAAAAACCCATGAACATTGACAATAACCACCAACAGCTACATGACCAGCATGTTATTGATGTCTGTATAGGAAAAAGCAGAGGGAAGTGACAGGACACTTGATGAAAATAAGAAAACTATAAAATAGCTAAAAGATAATTATAGGGAAGTTCAATGGTCAAAAGGAAAATAGCAACTGAAACCAGAAGGTGTCCTGTCCAGTCTCCTACTAGATGAGTTAAATGGGTATGCAGTGAGAAGTGGGCTAGAATAGTCTAGCTCTCACATACTTGTAGGGCTCATACTTCCCATTTGGGAAAATTTTAAATGGCTGAGAGTAGAATTAAAATTGAGTACCGCAGAGAAAATAGAGTCGAAATAAAGAGAAAAGGTCCAGGTAAAAGTGGTAGAGGGAAATAGCCGTGACATCTCAGAAAACAATTCACCAACTTGTTTATCATAGATACACTCACTCACGCACACACACATGCACAAGGATACATGCATAAAAGGGCACTGTGCAGTTAAAAAGGATATTATCTGCCAAAATTTAGGAAAACTAGATTTATAGAAAAATTGGAAACATAAAAGTATTAAGGTCAAATAAAAATTAGTAAAGAAAAATAAGAAGGGAAGTAACATCCCTACAGACAGAGAATGCAGGTCAGAAAAACATGCTAACAAAAGACACAAATCTGTAACATATTATGATAGTGAGTTTAAAGATATTAAGAAAATTATATAATATAAAAATATAAATGATAACTAGACAATGTAGAAAAAGATGTGGCAAAAATTTAGAAAGAATTAGAGTTCAAAGAAAAACACTTACTTTAGAAATGAAGGCTAAACTAGAAGAATGTAAGTACAATAGGTAAGGTATTATAAACAGCAAAGGTGAAAAGGAGGAAAGGTTTAAATATCCAAATATAAAAAGAAGTAAAATAAATTATACAGCAAAGATACAACAGGGCAATTGAAGAGGGGGGGAAAGCAAAAGAACAGAAAAAAAAAAAAACTACTAAACCGAATTAAATAGAGCTTTCTAAAATAAAACATGACTTAAAACTGCATATTGGAAGAACAATATTTACATGATAATATTGACCAAGAATAGCCAACATGAAGTCTAGAGTAAGATTATTGAATTCAAGACAAGGGAAAAATATTTGGGGCATTTACGCAAAAAGACTCAGGCGTCAAATTGAAGAGGCTCCTGCTGGCTAAAATTGGAATACTCTTAGATTTAATAAACATAAGAACCATAAAATGCTTACATTCATGGCTTCAAAAAAATTAGGGAAATAAATAAGGAGCAAACTTCTGAAGATGGCAAACAATTTGTTATCTTGAAAGATGGGTAATTCAAGAAGAGAATCCGGCATTTATTCTGCCATTCTTGGTTGAGTTACATTGTTGTACATCAAATAGTAGATGGAGAAAGCATATTCTTACGAAATTCGTATAGGCAATAAATAAAAACAAACATGGAATTTGAATATCTTCATTTTTACCTCTTCCATAAATTATGGATCTGGATGCGGAGCATTAGTAACTGGGCATGAGGAGAGATACCTGGATATTACATGCCTCCTTGTGAAAGAAAACTCTAAAACCTCCAGTCATGTCCCAGGATGCAACCTGACAATTTGCAGGTTATACAGAGAACAGAGGGCTACAGTGGTTTGCAAAATAGCTATAGAATATGCAAAATCATGAATGTGGGAAACTCTATGCATCAAATGTCCCAAATTCTTCACATAAAATTTAAGGAAATAATAGGTATAGGTAAGGAGAATTTTTTTTAATGAAAATTATACCATGGAAGTAATAAAAATTATTATAATAATAGATAAAATATATAAAAAATAAAGTTATTATTTCACTCTGAAGGATTATGCAATCTTTATGAATTTAAATTATTCTTTTCAAATATTAGTTCCATCTTTCCCAGTAATTAGTATACTGATAGTAGGAAACAAAACACTATCACATTTGAAGAATTTGAAATACATTAAGATTTTTGAAATCTGTATGACAGAAAAATTTATTGGGCATATATCTAAATGGGACTCTTTGATGAATGTTTCAGATTCAAGATTTAACAAAAGTGTTTGTCAGAATTATACCCTGTTAGTTACTTTACTTTTATTTTTATATTTACCAATAGGACTATGTGAATGAAATGTAAAACTCAATATGATAGAACAATTTCAGCTGTTCCTTAATTTTCTTTAAAACAAAACAAAAAAAAAACCATGTTGAGGGGCACCTGGGTGGCTCAGTTGTTAAGCGTCCAACTTCGGCTCAGGTCATGATCTCACGGTTTGTGGGCTCAAGTCCCGGATCTGGCTCTGTGCTGACAGCTCAGAGCCTGGAATGTGCTTCAGATTCTGTGTCTCCCTCTCTCTCTGCCCTCCCCCACTTGCGCTCTGTCTCTCTCTGTCTCTCAAAAATAAAAGACATTAAAAAATATGTTGATCATTTGTGGGGTGGAGGGAACCTTAATATTCTAACCTCATTTTTAAGCCTTTTGGCGGGTAAAAAGTATTTTGAGCTACTGAGTCAAATTGTCTTCGTACAATATTATAGTGAGAATAATAAATATTTATTTTTCTTTGTTCTATACTAAATTGGAATTTAAATTTTTTTTTAACGTTTATTTATTTTTGAGACAGAGAGAGACAGAGCATGAACGGGGGAGGGACAGAGAGGGGGAGACACAGAATCTGAAACAGGCTCCAGGCTCTGAGCTGTCAGCACAGAGCCCGACGCGGGGCTCGAACTCACGGACTGTGAAATCATGACCTGAACTGAAGTCGGCCGCTTAACCGACTGAGCCACCCAGGCGCCCCATAAATTGGAATTTAATATATGACACAGAGACATGGCAAGCTTATTGTAGGTTCAAACAACATTGAAATTATTTGATAGATTAAAAGATTAAGAAGAAAATAGTTAATGGCTTCCAAATTAATCATGAAGGAAAAGTAGAGATTAAACAGCTTTCACTATTTTTTTAAATTATGGGAGTAGTGTTTCTATGAGCACAAGTACCATTGAATATTAGCAAGTAACAGCTCATCTTTAAAGAAGAGGTGTTGCAATAAGAAAAAAAATCTTGGGGCGCCTGGGTGGCGCAGTCGGTTGAGCGTCCGACTTCAGCCAGGTCATGATCTCGCGGTCCGTGAGTTCGAGCCCCGCGTCGGGCTCTGGGCTGATGGCTCGGAGCCTGGAGCCTGTTTCCGATTCTGTGTCTCCCTCTCTCTCTGCCCCTCCCCCGTTCATGCTCTGTCTCTCTCTGTCCCAAAAATAAAATAAAAACGTTGAAAAAAAAATTAAAAAAAAAAATAAATAAAAAATAAAAAAAAAGAAAAAAAATCTCTTAGTTGTTATAAAACCTGAAAAAAAAATGCTGAAATAAGTTACAAAATGCAATCGTCTTACATAATATCAGACCATAAGGCTGGCTTAATTATAATTATGTTAAAATTGAGTTTTGGAGGTGGAATTGATATGAGAATGTTGTTTTAAAGACTATAATATACTTTCTGTACTCAAAAGCAAACTTACTGTTTTGCCATTGTATTTTCTCACCAGTAAAATCTAGCTCTTCATATTTATGAGGATTTTCCCTCTCTTATTAGTAAATGATATGTATATTTCTTGAGATGATAAATAAGTAAGCATTATTTTCCCCGTTTTGAAATTTTCTTCATGACTGAAAGTGCATACTGCACATCTGCACGTGTCTTATAAGTAATTTCTTATTCATATATATATGTACATACATATACATATACCATGACTACAATTGGAAGTTTTATTTTTACTTTTTATTTTGTGTAATTTAAGAATGAGTTAAAAAAGATGATTCACTTAAACACACCGGAATTCATTGGGATATTTGTATCACTAAGAAGGAATTTGAATTATTTTCATGTGTATGTAATTTCCCAAGAGAGTAGAAAGTAGGTTGAATAGTTTTCCATGACTTAAGAATTCTCTGGAGTGGTTGAAGAGAGTGTAACTTTAAAGAACGGAAGAAATATTTCTTGCTTTGTAAAATACAAAGGAAAAAAAAAGTACTGCCCACAGCGCTGATTTTTGCAAACTGGCTCTAGAGCAGACAACCACAAGAACAAGAAAGTTGGGTAGTTTTACAATTTACTAAACCCAATTCATCAATTAAACACTTTGACAAAAAAATATTGCACATTTTTTTAACTCAAATTCATAGACAGAGATTCTCTTTCCTTTAGAAAATTTGAGATATCAAAGAAAATGGTATCTGTCCAGTTTTAGAAAATACTGCTATGATAATCTCTCTGAATTAAATCACAGAACAAAAATATTTCAAAAGCGGTTTGTAATACTAATAAAGATACACTTTGTGAAATTAAAAAAAAAAAACAGGTCAAACATAAATGATATAGGAGATGTTCGCACTAGTGCCTTTGTCAAAGAACATATTCATATTTCACAAGCCTACTTAAAATGTAAATTAATGATATTTTTGTCCTTTCTGATTATTTTCTGCTTGATAACTTCCTTAAGTAATTGAACAAATCTATTAGATACTTGTTTTCTCATCTGTCTTTTCTCCTCAGTTCTCTTTCATATGATCTTGATCCAATCACACATCATGCCTAAACTGCGGATGATTTCACTGTGACCTCAAAATCTATGCTTTCTCATTTCGCATCCATGTGATATATTTCACAAAAATTGTCAGTTCTAAATAGTTTGGCTCTAAGTCCCCCATTTACAGGTTAATAAGTCTTGTCCAGGCATAATTACTCACAGTACCATGTTTCATTCTGAAGTTACCACGATTCTCAGTTTTGTTGATAAATTATACAGTCACCCTAATTTATAAGCAGGGTTGCCACTCCCAAATTAGTGTTCTGAAATTTCTGTCACATTTTTTCAAAGTACAAGATTATACAATTATATTCAAAGCTAGAATTTTGTTTTGTTTTGTTTGTTTGTTTTTGTACCTTCCATTGTTCTCTGAAAAACACCAGGATCATTCTGACTTTAGAATGTTTTTCCATTTTCTGGTATTTGTTGTAGGTTACTCAACAAAACTAAATTAAGATCCTCCATTTTTAAAGGACTGTTTCTTCACTAAACAATCATTAAAACTTTCCTAATTTATAGCTCTGGGTTTTCTAGGGTAGGTATCCAAGAATGTGATAGCTAAGAACTCATGTGATATTATAACCACTTTCACCACGATATTTCAAATCACCAGTGATTTCAAATAAGTCTGTGCTACTATGACACTTATATCTATATTTCAGACTTCTTTTAGAGTAGATATTTTTTATCTTAAATTTTATTTAAAAGAAATTTTTTAAATACAAAAACTAGAGAAGGTAAAAAAAAAAAACAAAAATAACCATATTCCTGTCATTCATAATTAATAATTTTAACATTTATGTGTCCTTCAAATAATTGTTTCAATGGATAAAATAAAATATTATAGATATATATGAAGTGATCTTTGACCGTGATTTCTAATTATTTTCACTTCATCATTCCCTCAAAAAATATTTTATCTCCTCAAAAACAAAAAGAAAAAAGAAAAAACAACTAAAATAAATATTGGATATATTCCCCCATTCATATATACAAATATAGCATATTTGTATCTATGCATAAAATGTAATATTATAATGTAACTCTAAATTCTTATGATGGTTTTCAAAATACAGTTGAGGAAATGTGTCCTTTTTATAAGTTTTGAGCTGTGTAATTTTATTAAGCGTTGGTCTGGAGCTGGCTAGCATTAACTTGAAAAAGCCCATTACAGCATTTTCACATTGGTAGCATGAAATCAGCCGTAGTGGGAGCATTTACAACATGCAAATTGGCAAACACTACAAACTGGGATGTTTTTATCAGATAGATTATAAAGTGACTGTATTTCTACTCCATCTGATTTTCCATTTAACTATTATATTTTATCTTTTATAACAATGCCAAAATTAAATTAGCTATTGCCTTGTTAATGGAACTTCATGGTCTTTTCTTTTGGCCCTTCCTTCCCCCCCACCCCCCTTATAATTTCCTATTATACACAATGTCACCATGTACATATCTTCTGGGACCACATAAGGAAAGAGGAATTGCTGAGTTCTAGAGTGTGCTTCCTTAGGTTTCAATATTGATGTGGGGAACAAAGGCAAAAGAAAACAAATTAAATTTCCTTACAACTTACAGCCCATTGAAAAGTCCTTGAGAGAGGCAGAGTGACCTTCCTCTAGGAACTCAACTGCCTTGATGTTAATACTTTGCTAAGGGCAAAAGGCAATCTTAGCTTAACATTAGCCTGACCTCCAGGATCCTGTAAGTTTCTTTTAATATATAAACATTTCTTTAGAAACTTCCTTTGTCTCTAAGCCCCCAAGATACATGTTTGCAATCAACCTCTAAACATATAGATCACTGATAGACATCTACAGGGTGTCAGGACTAAGGTTTTTTTACCTTTTCCTGACAACAGTTGGCTCCTTAAGGTCCTGGAAACCTCGCTTCCAAAATTCCTTAGAGACTTAATGCTATCCCTGACCCCCTCCTAACTTGAAAGTATACAGTCAGTCACCTCTCACAACCCCACTGTAGCTCTTTTTCTGCCCGGGGTTCCTGTCCCTGTGCTTTAATAAAACCACCTTTTTGCACTAAAGGTGTCTCAAGAATTCTTTCTTGACCATTCTCTCTGAACCACAACATTTCCACATCAAATATGACTGTAGCTAAAGCACTATCAATACACTAGTTCTCATTTCTCACATCTTTGACAAAACATGACATTTTTATGCTTACTGTATTTTGTTAGTCTTGTGGATGAAATGTTGTATTATTTTTGTTTCATTTCTATTTCCCTGATAATAATAAGGCTGAACTCCTCTTCATTTACTTATTTTAAATTTGTTTTTCCTCTGTTGCGTGTAAGAAGAAAATAACTTTCGTAATGTTAAACTAGTTTCATTTCTTTAAACATATACAAGTTAACTCTTTCCCTCTAAGACCGAACGGATTGAAATCAAGAAATCTTTTTAGTTTTGTTTTGTTAAACATACTTTTAGTTTTGTTTGTTTTTCACTAGGAGAGAGTGTTAGTTCATGAAAGTTGTATTCTTCACTACTTACAGAATACCATCACAATTATTTATCCTTTCACAGTTCACTTATTCATGAAATGAATATTTAATGAGCACTTTTATGGTCAGGCACTATTCTAGATGTTTGTTGAGAACAACAATAACAACAACATTTTAATAAAGGAAATCTCTGAATGGAGTTTCCAGTCGTGTGGTGGAAATCAATGTGTAAGTAAGATGTATCAGGAAAACACTGTAGCTTAAATAGTGGTGAGAACTTTAAGAGAAACATAAAACAGGAATAAAGGCGCTGGGGAGGGCTGCATTTGAGTGGCTAGGGAATATCTAACAGTGAAGGTGACATTTGATGAAGCCTGGAAGGATGAAAGGAAGCAAGATATATACATGGGGTAGTACCTGTTAGTAAGAATGATCAGCAAGTTCAAAGATGCTGTGTGCAAAATCTCTTTTTAAAATTTTTAGCAGTGATAGCACAATAACTCTCTTTTGAGACAAACAGTTAAAAATATGTCATGAAAACAAACACAATTCTTCTGAGAGATCAAAAACCTAATCTTGAGAGGGAAATTTATTCATCATTACTATGGACATATTTGGAAAAAAATAAAAATTCCTCTGTGCCATGCTCATATGCCTGTTTCACACCATTTTACCAATAGATTATTCCTTTAGGTGGAGGTAGATATTGTAGTACAACTAGTCTCAAATTAAAATATAATTTTGGGGGCGCCTGGGTGGCTCGGTCGGTTAAGCGTCTGACTTCGGCTCAGGTCATGATCTCACGGTCCGTGTGTTCGAGCCCCGCGTCGGGCTCTAGGCTGACCGCTCAGAGCCTGGAGCCTGTTTCAGATTCTGTTTCTCCCTCTCTCTCTGCCCCTGCCCTGTTCATGCTCTGTCTCTCTCTGTCTCAAAAATAAATAAATGTTAAAAAAAATTAAAAAAAAATAAATATAATTTTGATCCATTATGATTAAGGTCAAGTGGCATAAAAATTATTTTTTTGTAAGTATTACCCTGTGCCTCTTCAGCTATGCCAGTCAAACTTCTGATATGTCACCATAAAAGGGAGCATTTGTATATACAGAGAAAAACAGACACAAGAAATCAAAGTCCTCAAAATCTTATTACAATAATGCAAGAGGAACATTCCTCCACCCACCCCTACATACCTAATGTTCCTCTAATTTCTGACTACTCAACTTCCACGTAAAAGTTTCAGCCACATCCTTCCTGTTTCGCTGGGAAGAATTGAAGGATAAGGATACCAAGTAAATTAAAATTCTCCATCTAATTTAAGTACATAGGACACTTAGCATCCAATCAACCTTGGCTCTAACTCTGCTGTGAGTGTGTACTTTTATTTAGCCAAGCCGTGAGCATATCTGGTCATTTGGAGTATGTTTGGAAAACGTGATTAGTGCTAGAGTTCTTTCGGCACTTGTTCGTTTTTTCACTGACTTCCACTTTTCCAGATGTATGACTTCATTTCTACCAAGAAAATATGGTTAAGATACTCCTACTGGGTGCTTGTAGCTATGTAACTGCCTCCTGGCCTTCATCTCTGCATTACCTCTAGCTGAACAAAATAACCACCAACAGTTAACATCAATAGCTTTCAACCACCTGGTGTCATCCTTTCCAACACACTCTAGATCCTAAATACACTATTCCTCCACACCGTGAGACTCAATCTGTTAGACACATCTGATTTCCAAAACATGGTCCTATTTTTGCCTTCCTTAGGTCAAATATAAGATATTATACCTTCTTCCAATAAATTATAAGGCATTCATACATCTAAAGAAGAAGAGTTAAAAAGAATTTTCATCACTTCCCCCAAACTATATGAATTCTCTTAAAAATTTCCCCTCATATTAAACTTCCTGCTTAAAGTAAGAGTTAGTAGGAAAAAAATAGTCTGAAATTAATACTTCCCTTTTAAAATAGCACATTTGTCATATATATTACTAATTTGCTTTTTCCACATGATACTAGTGGTTATAAAATATTAATTCTAGTTTTATATATGCGTGTCCATGCATACTTGAGGGTTTTGTATTGATTCAGATTATAAGTAACATATAATGTTTTCTTTCAAAATTATTTAGAATAATAAAATAAATTATGGTAAAATATAATCCAAATAATTGTATGATGTCTACTCAGTTTACTTAAAAATAGCTGAGGATTAATCAGAGTTATTTATTCCATGCTCTATAGGTAGCATGATAAAATGAACTGCGTGAGTGCTTTATTTTAGAGGAAACAAGATGAATATTAAGGATTGGATCATTGAAAGTAGGTCACTGTTATTTATAGGTTATTTCGCAAATCACAATTCAGCTTTAAATGACAGAACACTGTATTAGTAAATGAGTCTGTTTCTTGCTCTATTTGAAGGTTCTAACCTAATTCACTTTCATTGACTAAGACAATTCATAGAAGTGTCTGCAAATTCAAATTAATGGTCAGAATACTAAGTGATACTGTTTGCATGCTCAGGACCTATTCCCCCTTATTCTGTACTAAAAAAAAAAAGCCATAGATTTCTTTACATCTGTAGTTTTTACACCTAAAAAATATTCATTTTTCTATTCCCTTGCATCTTTAGATGACTGTAAACAATATAGTGTAGAAAGTTAGTTCACACAGAATTCCCTTGAATGACGACACTTGCCTTTTCCAATTGAAAGGCAAAGACTTTATAGGGAAAGCGTTTTAGCATTCTTTGGCCCACCGTCTCCACCTTCCTTTTCCAAATAGATGTTAGATCTGTTACAATGTTATATTGTAGGACTATGTTGGTTATGTTGTTAAAACTTTAATTCACATGTGTTATAGGAACTTGGATGATGTTTATGAGGTCGAAGTGATTAAATATAAATAAGTGGCATTTCATACTTCAAACACAGAAATATTAAGACATCAATAATAAAATGCATGTTTAACAATATTTCTGATAATGATAAATGGCAAAAATGTATGGAAAAAATAGACATGTGGTAAATACTCATTATTATATTGGTTGTTTGTAGCAAAATTTATAAATATTCATCTTATGACTATGATAGAGCTTCATGTCATCAAGATTTTATATAGTAAATATGGAGCTGTACTGTGTAAACTAGTGTTCCACTTGGTCTGAATAGGAACTTTAGTGAGAGAAGCACCACAGTTGTGATTCAGCATGAAACTTAAAAAAATTTAATACTAACCCATTTTCTCAAGGCTAGACAGTACAAGCTAGAAATTTAACTCATTTGCAAATTTATCATTTTTGTCATTTATGCTTCATGTCTGGCAATAATTTTATTGAGATGTAATAGACATATTGTTTTTTGGTGTACAACATAATGATTTCATATTTGTATATATTGTGAAATGATCATCACAATAATTCTAGTTAACGTTCATCGCCACACAGTTACACATTTTTTATGATGAAAACTATTCTCTTAGCAACTTTCAAATATACAATACAGTATTATTAACTATAGTCACCATGCTGTACATTAAATCCCCAGGACTTATTTATTTTATAACTGGAAGTTTGTGTCTTTTGACCCCTTGCATCCATATTGTCCACCTCCCTACCACCTACCTCTGGCAACCACCAATCTGTTCCCTGTGAATTCCATTTTTGTTTGTGTATTTGATTTCATTTGTTTATCTAAATTCCATATATAAGTGAGATCATGTGATATTTATCTTTCCGTGTCTCACTTATTTTACTTAAGGGTCACCCATGTACTTGCAAATTTCAGAATCATATCATATTTTTTTATTCATTTCCATCAGTGAACACTTAGATTGTTTCCATGTCTTGGCTATTATAAGTAATGCCACTATAAATATCGGAGTGTATATATCATTCTGAGTTAGTTTTTTCATTTCCTTTGGATATATACCAAGTAGTGGAATTGTTAGATCATATGTTAGGTCCAGTTTTAATTTTTTGAGGAAACTTCATAGTCTTTCGATAATGGCTCCATCAATTTGCATTTTCAGCAACAGCACACAAGAGTTCCCCTTACTTTCCATCCTTGCCAACACTTACTTTTTGTCGTTTTGATAATGACCATTCTAATAGGTGTGAGATGATGTCTCATTGTGGCTTTGATTTGAATTTCTCTGACTAATCTTTACACTATATGAAATCCAAGCATAATATCAATGTGTTATAAAACTACTTATTTAAATCTATTATTTGAATTTTCTAGGGTTTTATAATAGTATAATATTATGAACTAATGGATTCAATAACCAAGTTTTGATAGTTCATTCAACAATCAGCCAACTCACAATGAATAAAATTCCCCATAGATTGATTTTTGTGCTGAAGTTTAAAAGTTAGTGAAACATCATTAGTTTATTCATGAAGATGAGTAGTTGTAGATTGATTAAAATGTAGATAGCTGAATGCGATTACTCAGTTTAATATGAAATAGTAAGATTAAGCTTTTTTAATTAGATTTTAAGTTCTACAGGAGAAAGATACTTAATTGAATAAATATATTCAATGCTATATAGTTCATTTTTATTATCCAGATACTTATTTGAATAACATAGCCACTATAGTTCAATGTATATTATTAATTGAATATAATGTGAATGGGGTATATATGAAATCATATATTTCATAAAACATATTCTTCCATTTTAGCTTTAAAAATAAAAAAAACATATTAATTACATTAGTCAATCAATAGGTCTCTTTTGAATGTATTGTGGCAGTAAATACTGCTATGGTTCTGTGATATGAAACATAGCCCTTCTTAGCAAATAATCTGGTTTATGAGATAAAAACAGGCACTATAAATAATGAAAAAGCAATATAAGTCAGTTTATAATTTTGTATGCAGTAGACTGTTGATTGCCTGTCTATTAGTATTAAATATCTGTCTGGGTTTTGAGGTAACATCAAATGAAGTTCAGAGTTAGTCATCAATAAGCTTAGAAACTAAAAAAAGGAAGATAGCAGTTATTCGGATTCAGAATGCTGAATTATAGTGAATTGGAGGAGATAAGTGCTGGCTGCAAAAGGAATATAGGACAGGAGGCCCTGTAACTAGAAGACTTTCAAGGGGGGAAGGTTATGGAAGATTCCCTCGGGTAATCATTATCAAAATCAATATTTAAGGCAAATAGGGTTTCAAGCAGAGAACATGCAAAAAACTGTAGTTAAATAGATGCATAATTTCTACAGATCCTAAATAACATGAGTACATGATGCTCATTCAATCGTACCTTCTAGACCCGGTTCTGATATTAATTAGTTACATGAGAGTGGGAAAGTCAATTGAACATTTTGAAACTGAATATATCTATCTTTTAAAAAGTGTTCAGATTAAGTTATTTCTTCACTCCCTTCACTCCTTTAGTTGTTCAGTTTTCTATAAACAAGAAAAAAAACAGACATTAGGACTCCTGAAATTAATTTTAGCCTTTATATTGGCCTTAGATAACCTGAAGCATTCATAATGAAAGTTTCCTCTTCTGACTGTCCTTAGCCAGTTCTGCATTAACCTCTTCAGTTCTAAACAAAAAGCTTTCTCTCCACGATAACTTCCCTCACCCCAAAGGCAAATATAATGACTGCATTCGTGAGTCTGTATAGGTTTATTTCACACTTCCTATAAGAGAATTCTCAAATTCTCCCTGGTATTATAATTATTTTTGTACATGTCCTTTTTCTCCTAGGGGAACTTCAGGGCTCCTCTTAAGTAAATTACTGAAGGTCTGATTCATCTTTACATCTTGTTGAGCATAATACCCCTAAATAAGTGTTTGTTGAAGAATCAATTGCTAACCACTTAAACTCACTTCTTAATAACATATTTATATTTAATCTTTTAACAAAAAGTGAATTATGAGGCATATCTATTGATAAAGTATAACTTAAAAAAGCAAAAACTACACTTGTTCAATTAATGTTTAATAAGATTCATTTATCACTTTGAGAAATATTTTTATTACAGATTTTTTAAATGACCAAGATAACTGGCTGAAATGAGGTTCAAGTAATAGTGTAATTAGCTGACTTGCATTAGAGAGAACACGTATTCGATACCATTTCTCTAGTACTTCTTCAGATTAATTTTTCTCATATTGATGCATGTTAGTAATTCAAGTCAGTTGTTTTATTACTGCCTTGCTTCCAATAAAACTCTAGAGGTTGCATGAATATAGATTGAGTGAATACAATTTCAAACCATTATGTGTAGTCATAGTAAAAAGCAGGGAATAAGAGGAAAACGTTGATAATTGTACTCCACCCATTACAAAATTTAAATTGATTTGACTTTAACGTGAGGGCTAAAAGCATATTCAATGAATTAAAAAGCACAAATCTATAGTCTATTGTTCAGCACACTGTTATTACTACGACTACATCATTTTCCCTTCAGACTTTCACTTCAAAAAGTTCTAAGAAAATGATTGCACTCAATCTTTTAATAACTTGAGTGCAGTTCTAAAATCTAATATCCATAGCTGAAGGAAAGGTCTTTAGTTTTTCTTTGCCTCAGTTTACTTATGTAAAAAGATAATTTTAATTAGATCACTAATTCAAAACTTTATTTTTTTTTTCCTCCCAAAGTTATACCCTTACCTTTACAACCAACAGTGCCTATTGGTAGAGAAGAAAGAGAACAGAAATGATAGTAATTTACTACCCTCCTAACCTTGTCCATTTCAAACCAAGAAGACCTTTTTATTTCATTGTAAGTCTGGGTCAGATTTATTGAGTACTAATTTCTGTGGAAAGAAAGAGCAAGAAGAAAAAAGAAAGGAGGACAGTAATTTAAACCACTGAAAAGAATCATATCTCAGATTTAAGGTATTATTATTATTATTTAATTAACAAAGTCACAAGTTTTACTGATGTTTCCTGAACTAATTATTAAATAAATAAATTACTCATTATATATAATTAAGAATTATTTACATCATAAAAGTGTATATTGTATTTCAGTACTTTGTTTTTTCAGTAATAAAAATGTATTTTATATTTCATTAAAGGTAAAAAAAAGATTAAACCAAAATACATTGTCATTGTTTTAGTTATTTTATATATCGCCCTGGGATGTTAGAAACGCGAATTAGCCTACCAGTGAAACCTGGTAAAATTTCGGGTTAATCATTTTTGTCCTATCAGCTTTATCCATTGTTGTCTTTTTTGGGGGGGCAGGGGGAGGGGGAGTAGAACAAGGCAGGGGATTTATACAATGGCATCCATATTTAACTGACTCTTAAAAAATAATTTTTTGCATATAGCCTTTTCCTTCCATCAACAGGTTTATTCTACTGTGTATATTTGGTTTGTTGTTATTGTTTTGTTTTGTTTTGCTTTTGTTTTTGTTTTTGTTTTTGATCCTCTGAAACTGTTTTTAAGGAGAAACTGGGGAAAGGTAGTGTCTGGAGAGCAAACACAGAATAGTTAGCAATTTATCCCTTTCTCCTCTTTCCTTATTTTGATCTTCTTAATGCAGGAATTTCTTGGATCCCTGATGTTTGAAAGCAGATGAAAAATGTTTTCATAAGTTAGCAGTGTGATAGCATTGTGTCTGGTTGCCATAAGGGAAGCAAATTTGAGGACATGGTATCCAATCTAAAACATTAACTAGATCTTGGAAGTATGTCTGACTTTCTGTTCCGATGATTTGACTTGTTTAATAGGTAAGGAAGCGTGGAGAAGGGCTGCCCTCCTTTAACGGGTGGGACCATACCTGACTCACCTTGAACTTCTCAAGCATATACCTGCATCTTGAATTTGAAGACAACTGTATGCTGATGGTTTCTAGATCCACTTTCTTTCCTTTTTAATACATTATTCAACAGTCAGATTTCAAATGATTTTTCACAGTTGCAACATAGTCCAATATTTATTCATAGCTGTTAATCACTCCAATGCAAACACTATTACACCTGAAATGTTCACTTTATCTATTGTCTCTTGTTAGGCATGCTAATAATTCCTCTATTAAAACACATATCCCCAGACCACTAGTGACGTTTATTGAATGTTATGTATCAATTCTTCACATCAACTCCTTCTGTGAGTCAGTTTTATAAAGAATTCACTATTTAAGATGTTAAATCCTAACTAGCCTTAATGTAGAAATCTACATGAATGGTATTATTTCTCTGCTACAAATGATGTTAACCCGTTTAGCATATGCACATTTTCTATGTGCCTGCACATAGTATTTTCTGAGAATTTCTCTGAATATTAAAGTAATTCATTGATCCTTCTTCCCACTCCAACCCATTACCTAGTCATGGTCAAGAGACTCAAATAGAAGCCATGAGGTCATCTGAGACAATGAAACACTGACCATCACTCACTTTCAAAAATGACTGTGATTGTTTAAAGTACTGGGTGTCAATGGGACTTGAGAAGTTAAAACAACCTAACAAAAAGGAAGAAAAAAAAAACCAGTTCTAGCCCTAAATATATTGTTTACATGTCTCTGGACTTTTCAGAGGTACTGCAGTAACCACCACAGTTCAAGTGTAATTTTTCCCTCTAATTTTTATGCCATTGCTATCATAGACTGAGTTATTTAACAAAGTCTCTTCTGACTTACCTATAGGAAAAAAGAGGTTATTGTCTGTATTAAGTATAAAATTCCTAAAGACAAATCCAAGTCCATAAAAATTCTGAATGGTAGGTTCAACTAGTTCAGTTTTTGAATGACATGGATATATATGCTTATGTATGCAAATAAACATATATATGTATGTGCATTTATATTTATATACATATATGCTACTATAATACATTATATACATATAAAATACACATGTACTGTCCATTTTATTATTTGAGTCACTATCATCATTATTACCTTAGCAGAATGAATAAAAAGTTAATTTATATAATTTAAGCATTTACATTCTGAAATTATTTTTAAATTCTACAGAAGGCTAAGAAGGCAAACAGCTTTCTTAATGATGTTCTTCCACAATGCATTTTGCAATTTGTCTTTGAGATCACTTCTGTTTCAAATAATATCTGTGGTCTTCAAGTTGTACTTACTAAGAATCCACTATGGCAGATTCAGATTTAAACCTACCTACTTATTGCCATCCCCAGACACACATGCCATATGTTTCATCATACTCCTGTTTTCTATTGGTGAATCATACAAGTTTAACTAATACTTTCTCTGGATCTTGCCCCATCTACTTTAGACATTATATCTTTATTAATTAATATCTAAGGTTAAGAAATCGAATGCTGCTTCTTCTTTACTCCCTTTTCCTCATCCTCTTCTGGATTCGAATGGGGCAGAATTTCTTCTATGTATTATCTTTTGTTTAATCCAACTTCATATCTACGGCTTCATACTTAACAGAGGACTTGCCTCAAAATAAAGGAAAAAGTATGGTCTACGTTTTCCAAACTTATTCTAACCATCAAATTTTAGTTCTGCAATCTCTTTGGTCATGCAGGTAAGTATATATGAGGCCAGGTGCTAAATGAAACATAATTTGGGGTGGGAAAGCAAATAAATAGAATACATTAATTTATTATTTCACTATTGACATCAATATTAAGCTTTCCTCAGATTCGTACACCTGCTTTGTGATGGGGATGGGAAGCAAGGGAGGTGGCATCCCTGGAAATGGGTAACAAGGGTGACGTCTTTCCAGGGTTTGTGGAAATCCAAACCTAAGGAGCAAACCTATTGGAACATTTAGTGAGATTTTTGACTTGCTATCACATTTGTTGTAAAGAATCCTATGGCTTTAAAACCCCCCTTAGAAAATGTGTTTTCTGTGATCGTAATTACTATACAGTGGAATAGAAAACCCACTTGAGAACCTATTTTAATGAACTTAGTGACAATGTTTACTTTCTGCAAGTTTAAATTAAATGGAGAGAGATGTTCTTTCAACACCTATATCTACATTTCAGTAATACCATTTCTAAACGGTGTTGACTCTAAAATATCACTCCTTATATGCTATGTGGTTTTTTTTATCTGTTTTATTAGAAAATCATTTGCTCTTCACGATCATTACCAAGATGACATTTTTGTAAATCAATATATCAGTTTTTTTATTTCCCTAATATAAAACGTCGAATGGTAAATTGAATTGATCATATAATCATGTGTTCTCAATGTAAATGTTAAATTCATATATACTTTATGTACAGTATTAATATGAATGGAATATTTATTATGAATCATGTTAAGATCAATATTGCATTACACATTTTTTCATTTCTTAATGTTTTATTTATTATTTAAAAATTCTTAAGTTATTTTTGAGAGAGAGAGAGAGAGATCATTTGCGGAGGAGGGGTAGAGAAAGAAGGGTCAGAGGATCTGAAGAGGGCTCCGTGCTAACAGCAGCGAGCTGGTGCCAGCTCAGACCCAGGAACCATGAGACATGCCTGAGGCGAAGTCAGACACTCAACCAATTCGGCCACCTGGGCACCCTGCATTATACAATTTAAAATTGTGCTCCACCAATGTTGCCTACTGGAATTATTGGAATAGGATAGCTCATTAGAGACTGTTTCTTGGTATGAGAAAGATTCTATAATGTATTTTAAATCACGTTGGAATGAAAAAAATTCAAAGTACAATTTCTTCTAAGACTTCTATCTCATCTTTGCAGAAGAAGAAAATAAATTGTCTATCAATAGAAAGCTCATTGAACAGCAGTGTCTAAAGAACAGCCAGTACTTCATTTCCTCCATTTTAGTAATCTTAAGCAGATGGATAACAACAGACAAGCAAATGGAGCTAGCTAATTAATAAACGTATTTTTCTGAACATCAGACTGTATATTTAATAAAGCCCATCCTTCATTTATTCGTATAATAAATATTTAGCCCCTAATGTCAGTCAGGCAATATGTTAGGCATTAAACAACAAATAATAAAAAAACAGGGGTAACACAGTATGGTGGGAAACAGATACATATAAAATAATCACACAAAGGTAAAATAGATATCTGAACTATGCTGCAGATGACAGTAATAAGGTATTATCAAATTTTAATAAGTGAGCACAGAAATATTATATGATGTACTTAGTCATCATAGTCATCTTAGTAGAGTGTCAGAAAAATCTCTGCAAAACCTGATAGCATAATATATTTCATTCTTTAAATATGGTAATAGCTATGCTCACTTGCCTTTAATTTGTTTGTATTTCACCAAGACATTTGGGAAATATTCAAAACACACATAATGTCTCAAGTTTCACAATGTAGACAAAGCTTCTCCACTGCTGGAGTTCAGATATGTGGACATATTGTACTTGCAAACTGATTGTCATGTTGGTAGAAATCTATCTTCATAAAGAAACTTGGATTCCCCTTGGGGCGCCTGGGTGGCGCAGTCGGTTAAGCGTCCGACTTCAGCCAGGTCACGATCTCATGGTCCGTGAGTTCGAGCCCCGCGTCAGGCTCTGGGCTGATGGCTCGGAGCCTGGAGCCTGTTTCCGATTCTGTGTCTCCCTCTCTCTCTGCCCCTCCCCCATTCATGCTCTGTCTCTCTCTGTCCCAAAAATAAATAAACGTTGAAAAAAAAATTTTTTTTAAAAAATAAAAAAAGAAACTTGGATTCCCAAACAAAGCTTTTGTTATCTCAGGATAATAATGATTCTAAATGTGATGCCATTCAAATTTGCCTTCAGGCTAAATCTTTAAAGTTACATATGGTACCTGGAAAGCAGAGAAGGATGACAAACAGAAAGAAGTATTCCACTAATAACTAGAAAGCACCCGAGACCAAGTGACATTTTATGACCCTTTTCCAGGGGAGGAGATGACACCATATTTTTTTTAGTTATTAGTGAATTTTTTAATATATTTATACATTTATATACCACGTATATATATACAAATATATGTGGTATAAATAGGTAGCAGATATATTACAATTTTAATTTAAGTTGTTTATAAACCACCTTGGTAGCTCCTCATCCCTTCTCCAAACTTGCATCTCCTCCTGAATTTCCCAGCAAACTGAGTTGTCCCGCAATTTAAAACTTGGACTTCATATTTTACTTTTCCTTCTTTTTGTTAGTCATATATAGACTAAGTAGGATTCTACTTCCTTACGTTCCTTTAAAGACCATACTATTTTTATTTTTTTTTTAATTTTATTTATTTATTTATTTATTTATTTATTTGAGAGAGACAGAGACAGCACCAGTGGGGTAGGGATAGACAGAGGGAGAGAGAACCCCAAGCAGGCTCCATGCTGCCAGCACAGAGCCTGATGCAGGCTTGAACCCATGAAACCATGAGATCATGACTTGAGCTGAAACCAAGAGTCAGATGCTTAACAGAGTGAGCCACCCAGGCGTCCCAACCATACTACTTTTAAATATTCGATTTCACTTGTGGAATTTTCACCAAACTCAGTACTTCCCCAACTCTCTGTAGTGAAGGATCAGTTACCCCTTTCCCCAATTCAATGTGGAAAAATAATTTTGTAAAATGCAATAAATACAAATACTAAAAAAATAAAATACAAATTACAAAGACATAAAATGCAAATTCTATTTTTATTAGATGCAAGAGAGAAAATCACATTATAGTAAATATATTCAGGACAAATATAAGAAGAAAGAAGTATAAATATTTTATAAATTATTCCTGTAAACTATGCATGCAGGTTATTAATATAGATAATTGCTCTACAATTGATACATCTTGCCTCCTTCTGTTATAAATGAATTATTAAATGCCTACATGCACACATTGAACAAGCACATCTATCACATTAAAACTCAAAATACTGATATCACTCAACATATTGATATACATTGTGTTTGTCCAATGTGTACACATAATTTGACAACTATAACTCAAAAGTGTATAAAATCTTGCTTGTTGACTTAGGTTGAAGACAACATCACTCCTAAAAAAAAAAAAAAAGAAGAAGTGAATCAATACTCTATGTTTTGTTTTAGTAACACTTATATTAAAACAATCAGTCTCACATAAACATATTGATGGGTAATGAAAGAGATTTTAAAACAACTTCAAACTTGTGCTATTCATTTTTAACTTTAATGCAAAATGAGGCAAGTGTTGCTGTATTTTTAAAATTCATCTTTGAACTTCCATCCAGTTTCAGTAATGTTTCTGTTCTTTGATGTGTGAATGTGGGAATGGAGGTTTTGTCCTTGGACTCCCCACCGGAAGATTTACGTGGGGATCTGCGCTCCAATAAACACCGCCAGAGAAAAGTAGCTTGCACAAAGCAGTTTATTAAAACGGAAATACACTTTCAAGATAGGTCTCTCTGGTGGGATTGGATATTATTGGGTCTCTCTGAGCTGGGAGGAGCTGGGAGGTACAGTGGGGTGGTCCTTAATGGAGGCTGTTTCCAATCATTTGGGAATCTCCTCCCACAGGTTGGTGGGAAGAGATTTTGACCCTACAAGGTTTGCACCTAAACTGTCAAGGCAGCTTTTCTGCATTGGGCGGAGCTGTCCCTACAATGCAAATATATTATAATGAGTCTAGGGGTTAACCTGAAGCAGAGGTGGAAGAAGAGAGCGCTTGTTGCACACCGGTGGCTCTTGATCTGTCAGCCCCCAACGGTCTTGGAAAACACAAGGTCAGGATTTGGTGCCACCAGCTTTTAATTTGTAGCTTATTTATCATTGTTCTTGCCTCTAGCTCACAGCTCTGTCATTCCCCATTCCCGTTCAAGGACTTGGGACCCTGCCAGGGGCATTCCTTCCACTGTTCCTGTCTAGCTTCTACCTAACATTTCCTTCCAATTTCAGTAATGTTTCCTATATAACTATAATTAAGTGTAAAGTATCTTTCCATGAAAGAAATGAATACCAGATTTTATACACTTTGAGTTACAGTTATAAAACCGGCCTTTAACTGTTAGAAATTAAAGAATGATCCTACAACTGGTTTCTAGTAAGAATATTTTGCCACATGCAACTGTCAGATTGCTATAGAGGTTTCCAAATGATTACTCTCAATTTATGTGCTTATGCCCTTGCAATAACAAACTGTTTGCGTACCAGTAATAATTTATGAATCATGCTTTGAATAGCACTGACCTAGAATACAACCTCAGCTTTTGGTTTATGCTTTCTTCATCGTACTACTTCAAGTGATTATAAAACTGTAGTTAGAGTTTCCATTCCACTCCCCAACCTCAAATCCTTAAGTGGCTCTGTAGAAAGTGGCATTTCTTGCACATAGATACAAAACTAGTAAAGTTTAAAAATTACAAATTACAGCACAAAGAGTAGGCTTTCTTTAATGTATCTTAGTGCCACTCAGGTTCTTGACCAGGAAGAGAAGTAAACGCACCTGGAAAGTAGGTCAATTTCTTAAATAAAGACATCCTTAGACTGGGCTGGGTTTTTCTTCCCTGGAAGTTGGGACAGAAGCAGTCTGAGAATAAAGAATTCTTGTTCCATTAATGGTTATAAATTCTTCATTATTATATGCATGCCTTGATCAAACAGATATACTACATTCTTCCATTCCTCTTTTATTTGATCCTCAGTTCTGTTTTATTTTAATTCTTGTGTGCATATTAATAACAGGAAACGGGGAGAACGTGGGCTAAGGCATCAGTGGTCAGTGGTGGGACACCATAAATGAAACAATCCTGCTTCTTTTGAAATGAAGTGGTCAATGACTGATTAGCATAAGTCATGCTAAAATCATTTCTCTTTGTGATCACTTATTCACTGGAATTACCCAGTTTTTAAACTAAAACTTAAGGAAAGTTTAAAGTTAGGTCAAATGTATGATGCTTCCCTGGGATAACATTATTTGTATTTGTTGAAGATAAATTATTACAGACCTCTTATATCCTTTCTGTGCTGGATAACTCCCACTTTCCCCATCAGGTTCCTTCTGTACCCTTCTACAAACCTGTTCTAGCTCCACAAAGCAGCCCTTCAGGGAGTGTTTAAGTGCCTTCTGGGTTCCTTGTTGTGTTTGTTCAGTGAAAGGTGCTTACAGGCGATGAGGAAGGACAGTGAGTTTGAATTATTTCCCTGCTTCCTATGTGTCCTGTTACCATGCGCAGACTATACCACATCATAGCTTCTGTTAAGCAACCTTCTCACAGAACTTTCTTTTTGCTCCACGTTCCAATAATTGTTTCCTACTCTTGCCTCTTCAGGCCTAAAGATGGTTAAAAAAAAAAAAAAGTCCTACTGTTAGTAGTCCCAAGATACTACATGTGCTCTTATGGTTTTCCTATACTCTGCCAACAATATATAAAAAGTGAAATTCTCTATGAATTCCCTAGTTTGATTCTGTACCTTGTCTTCTGTAACTTGGTAGGTCAACTGATATAGAAATTTAGTATGAGGAGTGGTTTCAGGGAAAAAAAAATCCCAAAATTAGATTATGTATTTGGCTTACATACCTGTTTTAAGTTCACAGAGATATATTCCTTATGAAATATTTTAAAGCTATAATAAATGGTGCAGTGTCGGCCCACCTATAGAAAAAGAGGCCCATAGAAAAGAGAACCATGAGACTGATTGACATATACACAGTAATCTGATTTATGACAAGGAGCCACTAAATTCAGGAGGAAGGAATCGTGTTTACAATAAATGTTTGACATGAGTCAGAGACTCAAATTTGAATGACTATTGGAAGCATTGGGAAATATCATAATGAGCTTTGCATAGGAAACTATTTTTAAATAGGTCATATTAAAAGCACTATATGTAAAATAAAAGAATAATGGGTTTGACATTCCTAGGACATAGTTGCAAAGCATAATTCAGGAAAAAAAGACTGGTATATAAATTTATAAAGAATGCCTGCAGGTCAAAATATAATGCCTGACTGTGATGGTGAGTTTTGTGTATCCGTCTGTACCCAGTTATTTAATCAAACACAATCTAGCTGTTGCTGTGAAGGTATTTTGTATAAATGGTTAACATCTGCAATCAGTTTATTTTAAATAAAGATTACCTTCAATAATTTGGATGGGCCTCATCTAATCAGGAAGGGTTATTTCTCTGAGAAGAAATTCTGCTTTGACACACAGCATCAACATCTGCCTGAGTTTGCAGTCTGCCAATATGCCCTACAAGTTTCAGATTGTCCGCCTCCACAATCGTGTGTTCCAGTTTCTCTGGAGAAACCTATTCTCTAGAGAACTCTAGTACAGATTTTGTAGTAGTGATTCAGAATGCTTAACCATGGCATTCATACTTCCATAGTTACCCTACTTCCTGAGCTACCCAACAGGAACTAACTATTGTTTGATCCGTGAAGGCATAAAGTTCAGCATGCATAATAGCACTCCATCAACCAATGGAAGTGGTATACACAATATCAAGTTCAAACAGACCCTCAAGGCACAAGCAAGTTACTGTGGAAAGTGGTCAAAATAGCCCTAGCCCCAACTGTTACTATACTGCTTTCTCTTTCCCAGTCTGCACCTATGGCCACATGAGGAATTCTTTACAGTTAATTGGTTTATAGATGGTTCCATGTGACATTGAGATACCTGCGAAAAGTGGATGGCTATGTTAAGGGACATATCAGAATAACAATGGTGAACATGTAAACCAGTTGATTTTAAGTTAAGTTCAAGGAATTCCTCTTGATAATATGGGTGGATCTCATCAAATCAGTTGAAGGTCTTAAAACCATAAATAAAGATTTCCTAGAGAAGGAATTCTGCTTCAAGACTGTAACACAGAAACTCTGCCTAAATTTCAGGCTGCCAGACCGCCTTACAGATTTCAGACTTGCCAGTCCCCACAATCATATGAGTCAACTCCCTAATGTAAATCTCCTAATTGTGTGTGTATGTGGGTGTGTGTGTGCATGCATGCACACTGCTCCTCTGGAAAATCTTGACTGATATACTAACAATCCAAAAAAAGAGAATGGGGAGGGAGATAAAAAAGTAAATATTTAAACATAAGCACTTCAGAGAAGTAGACATAGAAATGGTCAATAAACATGAAAAGGTGCTCTATCTCATCAGTTATCAGTAAATGCAAACTAAATGCAATAAAATCTCATTGTACACCAACCAGAATATCCAAATTTAAAAGGAAAAGATTAAGTGCCACTGAAGTGGTTGAAAGCCAGAACTTGCAAACATTATGGTGGAAGTATAAATTGGCAAAAACATTTTAGAAAACAGTTTTTCAAGTGCAGTAGAATGAATGCATTTATTCACCAAAAGACATGCAAAAATGTACTTAGAAGCATGTTTGTTATAGCGACAGACATGATCCAATCATGTTCATCAACACGGTTACACACATACGCACACACATCTTACATGAAAAAAGTAATTATGTGGGGATTGTGGTGATCTTTTCACAATGTATACACATATCAAAACATCAAAGTTGGATAGCTTAGATATATACAATTTTTATATGTACACAAAAAGATAGTAACACGGCTATGACTGTCCTTTCTACACTTTCTACACTTTTCGTTTTTATATTCTCCACATTTCTTAAAAACAATGAAAGAGTGTACGTGTGTGTGCATGTGCATGTGTGTTTGAGGTTTATAAGACCACTTTTTCCAATATCTTCTCTTCAGTTTGAATATAACGGGCATAAAATTTATGTGTGCACACTCCAATGCACTCATGGAACCTAGGCATGTCAGGACGAATGAGAAATTATTTCCATCTCGTACAAGCACACAAGCTGCCTATCCTATACTAAGGCTTTGAGACCTCTTCAGTCAATAGAAAAATTAAGTTTTCATTGATTGTTTTAAAAATTTCTTTAGAAAGAAAATAATCATAGAGCAGTAAACCAATTAACATAATGTAACCTAAGGACATGCTTAATGCCACTAGAAATAACATTAAAATCATTAAGTTAGAGAAATGTTATGGAAGAAATTATCTGAAACTTTAAGTTTGGGCTATGACTTTTGTCTTCTAATTTAAAACTTGCTTATCTTTCATCTACTCTATTATTGCTATTAAAAACTTTAAATAAGGGGCGCCTGGATCGCTCAGTCATTTGAGTCTCCGACTCTTGGTTTTGGCTCTGGTCACGATCTCATGGCTTCATGGGTTTGAGCCTTACATCAGGCTCTGTGCTGGTAGTGTGGATCCTGCTTGGGATTCTTTCTCTCTTGCTCTCTCTCTGCCCCTCCCCCACCTGCATTGTCTCTGTCTCTCAAATAAATAAACTTAAAAAAATAAAAAATAATATAAAAATTTTAAATCAGCTCTAGAGATCTGCTATACAACATTGTAACCATAGTCAACAATAACATATTGTATACTTAAACATTTGTTAAGAGGGTAGATCTCATGTTAGGTACTCTTACCACAATTAAATAAAAATTTAAAAATTCAAATTAATTACTTTTACTTCAGGTCTAGAAAATTACATTTAATTTCTTTTATTTTTTACTTTTTATTTTAGAGAGAGAGCACAAGTGGACAGAGGGAGAGACAGAGACAGAGACAGAAAGACAGAGACAGAGAGACAGAGAGAGAATCTTAAGCAGGCTCCATGCTGTCAGCACGGATCCCATTGCAGAGCTCAATCCCAGGACCCTGGGATCATGACCTGAGCTGAAATCAAGAGAGACACTCAACTGACTGAGCCACCCAGGCACCCCTTTCAATTTGCTTTTGATGTTATCTAGAAAAATAATTAAAATATTTTTTTAAAGTTTTACTTAATTATTTTGAGAGAGAGGGAGCATGAGCAGGGATCTGGCAGAAAGACAGGAAGAGAGAGTGAATCCCAAGAAGGCTCCACACTGTCAGTGTAGTAGGCTTGAATCCAAGAAGCTGTGAGATCATGACCTGAACTGAAACCAAGAGTCAGGGGCTTAAGGGACTGAGCCACCCAGGTGCCCCAGGAAAAAAAATAATAATAATAATTTTTAAATTGTTTAATGGGAGGGAGAGTCTGGTAGTAGTATATAATTTTAATGTTCCTGTTCTCAATAATAGATTCCAATTTCATGGGAGCAGTGATGTCCCTTACTAAAGCATTGTATTTTCCAGCCTCTCATTTCACAATGTGGGCATATTCTGATCAATTAGATGAAGTCAGATAGGTTATGTGTTACTGCTCCTTCAAAATAGGTAAATTTCTTTCCTATTCCTAGTTTTGAATTTAAAATTCATTTACTTTTGGGGCACCTGAGTGGCTTAGTCAGTTGGGCGTCTGATTTCAGTTCAGGTCATGATCTCATGGTTGGTGAGTTCAAGCCCCATGTCTGGCTGTGTGCTGACCCCTCAGAGTCTGGAGCCTGCTTTGGATACTCTGTCTCCCTCTCTCTCTGCCCTTCCCCCACTCATGCTCTGTTTCTCTCTCTCCTTCAAAAATAAATAAACATTAATTTTTTAAATTCATTTACTTTTCATTTAAACTTTGCCAAATAAATTTGGAGATTTCACATAATTTTCTGTTTTTTGTCATATCTCCCAGTTTTACTTGTGAAAAGGAGTCAGGCAAATAACTAAGGATTGTAATATTTAATCAATAGTTTGGCAAATATTGGATGTCGGTCATTGTATTTTATGCTTTTGGAAGTAGGTTATTTATTAGAGATAGATATTATTATTCACATAATATAAATGCAAGATTACTGTATGAACTACTTTTAAAAATTAAACAAAACTAAAGAGCTTAAAAATATTAGTAAGAGAATTAGTCTTTCCAGTTGAAGCAAAGGTGATTAAAAATTTATAAAAATAAATATATATTGTTTACTGAAAAAAGTTATAAACTAGCTACATTTTTATAATACTAAATTATGCTAGCCTTATTATCTAAAAATGAGGGGTCCTGGTGGTTCACTTGGTTAAGCATCCAACTCTTGATGTCAGCTCAGATCATGATCTCAAGGTCTTGGGATGGAGCCTCTTGTCAGGCTCATCACCTAGTGGAGATTCTCTTTCTTCCTCTCCCGCTCTCTCATGCAATCTCTCTTTCTCTCTTAAAGAAAAAAGTACAATCTGCTTATTCCAGAAAAATCAAATTATAAAAATCAAATTAAATACATACATACATACATACATACATACATACATACATAAACAAGGGTTTAGGTTTAGTGCAAAATGTACCACAGATTAGTTGATATTTAAAATATTTTCTAATTTCTGTATGTATTACTACCTAATTACCAATAATTCCTCATTCACAAATAACGCTTATTGATAACTATTTTCTAGACACAAAGAAGGTAACTAGATTCATGCATATAATCTCATTGCTTATGAGGACTTAAGGTTTTTATTGTTTTGTTTTTTTAAGAGACGGTAAAAAATAATAATGACAAGTTTAATTTTAACCCTCAGACTTTCAGAAAATACCATCCCCATACTGTATTCCTCTTACAAGACTTTTTCATATTGATAATTTTCATCACTGCTCAGTTTACACAATCAATCTACAATTATCATCTTCCTCCTAAGTCCATTATCTTCTGAGTTTCTCTATCTTAAGCTAGGAATTTCTTAGTTTTCAGTATAAAGCAAGCACTCCCATAAGCCCCATACTCTTATGAGTCACATTTTGTAATATATCTTGACTTCACCTTTTCTTCATGTTCAATATTCTGAACTACATGTAATACCAACTTGCTATTTCCTTACCATGCTCATCGCAACACCTTAATAGATACGGATATGAAAGCAACGGTTTTCCTATTAATTTTCTTCTTTAGCCTCCTCTCCAGCAAATCCATTCTAACACATCCATTGCATCCTGTCATTCACCTGCTTAAATAATACCAATGTCTTTGCTGCAAAAATGACCCAGGTCAAACTACTCAGCTCATCAGTTAACACTCTCCAAAATTGAATCCACTCCCTAAATAAAAAATGACATACCTAAATCTAGGCCTTTCTTGAAAGTCTTGAATGTCTATCTTACATATCTAACTGTGGACATTTGCTTAACCAAATACGACTTCAAGTTCTTATTTAAACATTATTTAATTATCCCAAATTTTTATAATATTCAACTATACTAATCTCCCTTTATTCAACCT
Organism: Lynx canadensis; assembly: GCF_007474595.2. NCBI lineage: Eukaryota > Metazoa > Chordata > Mammalia > Carnivora > Felidae > Lynx > Lynx canadensis. Next base: position 45,647,744 of record NC_044319.2, on the reverse strand, counting down.
CAGGTTACATTTTTCATACATAACAAGACTTTGGGGCTTTAATTATATAATATCTTGCATTATTAAGTGCCTAATTAAAGTCTTAGCTACTCTATCAGATTGAACAAATAGACCTGTGTTCTATTTATTTTATTTTCATTATGACAAAATATAATTTCTTTAGTATTTAACAACAAATAACTAGTTGAATAATTTATTAATTATCCAAAGAAAATTAAGCATTTTTATATTTTTCACTGAATATCACTTCTTTTTTCTTTAAACTGCTTTATAGAGATAGGACTGTCATAAAAAAAAGCTGTAAGTCATTAATGCACACAACTTGATGGGTGTAAAACCATCACTACAATTTATGCAATAAACATATCCATCACTTTCAAAAATTTCTGCCTGCAGACCCTCAGGATCTCTGACCACTGACTGGTGAAGGGGTTAGTTTCTTCTATACACATATTTTCCCTCAAAAAATTTTCATGTCAAAGTGGATTCAAGATTGTAAAGGTAAATTTTATAATGTAATTTAATTTAATTTGATAAATATGTGTCATATTCAAATGCTGTAAATGGCATTTTCTTTAACTCAGTCTGTTTTGTTGCACTCACTTATTTTTGTTGACATTACTAAGTCACATAGGCTTTTAAGGTAATTTTTGTCTCTCCCATATTTTATAAGTGTCACTCACATTCAGTGAATTGCCAAGATCCACAGTTTCTATCTTCAGAATATTTTATTTGCTTCCTGTATGTGGAACCCAAGGCAAAAGTTCATCAATGTGAGTATCAATTCCAGCCTCTGAGTGGGCTCTTGGTCCAGAGGTGCTGGAGGGCGGAGCCCCTCCCCTAAGTCCCCAGTACCTCCCCCACTGTGTTTCTGCCCCAGTGACCCCTTCCGGAAACTGTCCTCCCCGAAGCCAGTGTGGTCTGCTCACACCGGACACCCAAATGATTTTTTTAAATAAAGGAAAGAAATGAAACCACAAAAAAGAAAGAAAAAAAAAAAAGGTAATGTACTTACTCTAACTCAACTTAAATGCCATTAGTCACTGTTGTTTAGATATTTTATTTATATTAATATATGCCACTGCTCATTCCATTTCATATTTAAATCCAAACACCCATCAAATTTCTACCTATTATTTGGACTGTATTTGGATTTTTATTCCTATTGTGAAGCCATTCTTGATAGTTCAACCAGATTGGAGTAACCCAGTATTTAAGCTCACATTTGAGGATTTGAGGCAAATCATGATAATGGTGCTCAGTACTGATTTTTAAAAAAATGCTTATTTATTTATTTTTAGAGACAGAGAGAGAAGAGAAGGCTGGGGAGGGGCAGGGAGAGAGGAAGAAAGAGAATCCCAAGCAGGCTCCATGCTGTCAGTGCAGAGCCAGAGGTGGGGCTCAGACTTGCCAACTGAAAGATCATGACCTAAGCCAAAATCAAGAGTCAGATACTTAACTGACTGAGCTACCCAGGTGCCCCTCAGTATTCTTCACTGTATCTTCTACAGTCCCTAGCTACAGTCCCCCTGTATCATTTTATTGCCTAAATAATATTTGTTGTATAGCAATATTATACACAATATTAGCTACACAATATTTGTTGTGTAGCAAATAATCACAAAACCTTAATGGCATACAGTAATACACATTTACTGTGTTCACAAATGTGTGATCTAATCTGGGCTTAGTTTGGCTAACCTTTTGCTCATGTGTCTACAGGCAGATATAGAATTTAGGAACCTAATTTTGGTTCACATGCAGACACGCAGGCTCCAACTGATGTGTACCATTGTCCCATCACTAGTGAGATTTAAGTTCTTACAGACCTAGGAAAAGACTGATCATTCTTTATTCAAGGTAGCATTGTAGCTTCCATATAGTTCAGTCAAATAATAATAACTTGCCTCAGTGCAGAATCAGTCCCTCACTTTGAATCTCAGTCAGGAAAAGAGTCACACCAATGAACAAGTCTCTAAGTACAACTATGGAATAAGAACAGTTTCACAAGAGGAACAGTGTAACTCCAAATGATACAAACTCACACCTCTAAAATGCACCCAACCTATGAACTCCACACATGGCCAAATTCCTACATAAGATCCGCTAACTGCTCTGCTTGGAACAGCGCAGCTCTTCTTCCTAGGGTAAGCAATGCACTCAGCTTTGTCCCTTTTACTTTAGATGCCGAGTGGGGATCTTGTCAACATCCCTCTAGTTATAGCAATACCAGTCTCTTGTTACATCTGGAATAGCAACTAACTGCAGAGATTCAAAGGTAGAAGGCTATTGTAAGCTTCCTCTTTTTATTCTTCATATGTTCTAACAATTTTTTAAAGGTTATATAGTCTCTGCATTAAATCCCTTTAAACCAGAAGCAACTAAAGCCTTCTATTTTCTTTCATTGAACTCTTAAGGACACCGTCTAAATAGTGTTTGATCGTCATTTCCACACCTTTAAAAATTTATTATTCACATAGACTTGATTGACAAGTGAAATGTTATCTTAATTTTTTTTTGATTTAGCTAGCTGCTATTTACCTTCCTTTTCTATTTTTTCTACTTTATCTTTCAATCAATTCCCCTAGTCAGTCTTTTCTTCAATTCCAATGCCATCTTGCTGAATGTCCTAGCTTCAGGCCCCACAACAGTTAAATCACGTTCTCCAAGACACCCATAAACAAAATTAATAAGCAAGAAAGCTGCGGTTCCTCTCATCCAATGTGAAAAAAAATGGCATTCTCAGTATAATTCTACTCCACTTTGTGCACATATACCTTACCACAAAAGTTGTAAGATACAGCAATAACAGAAAAATAAAATTAAATATTTAAATTGCACAACTCAATTCTAATTCTCATGAAGTATGCAAGGAAAACTTTGTGATATTTGTCTTAATATAAATGAATTACTAGTTTGTGTTTCTGTTGAATTACAGTTTATTTTATTTGATTTTTCTAGCTAGCACATTTTTCTATATGTCTTTACAACACATATACTTTCCAGAGCTACACTGGGAAATACGAACTAACCATGATATAAAATAAAAACACAAATTTTGTATCTCTTACAAATGCTAAAACATGAACTTTATTATTATTATTAATTATTTTGGAGAAAGAGAGAGTGCTTGAGTAGAGGCAAGGGGCACAGGGAGAGAGAATCATAAGCAGGCTCCACACTCAGCCCAGAGCCCAACACAGAGCTCCATCCCACGACCCTGGGATCATGACCTGAGCAGAAATCAAGAGTCAGATGCTCAACCAACTGAGCCACCCAGACCCCCTTGACTTATTATTATTTGTTCTTAAATAAAATCTCTTATTCTCTTAACTATGACCATAGGCAGTAATTTCTGATAAATTTTTAAAAACAAATTATAAACTTTCAATGTTATTTCAGATTAACTTATAAATACATACATAAATTCATAAATAAATATTTATAAATTTACAATATAGAATTGTAACATATTGTCAGCATGAATTTCTGCTTTATATTCAAATAAAATGTGATACCTAAAACATTTATTTTTCATTTTTTATTTTGTAAGAATAATGATATTGATATCTGGAAGGTTTTTGGGAATGCAATGAAAACAATTGCCCTCTCACAAGAATTTTTGTATATTGCATTGGAGTCAGGGAAAAGCAACTATCTTTGGCCAAGTCACTCTGAACAAGAATCAATGGAAAGGTAAGAAGCCATCTGTTTTGACGAAACAGGAGAAAATATTGTTCCTCTTGTCCCAGAGGCAATAAGAGTAGCAATGGTGAGTGAAGAGGCCAAAGCAGAGACATTAATCCAATCAATAGGATCCTAAAACGCAGTAAGTAGCAACAGCAAAAGGTAGTTTGTCTTTGGCTTGAGAGATACCACGCTGTGAAGTTCCTTTTAGACATAGCTTGGTTTAGTTTTCTGTGGTGGGATTGCTGAACTATGTTATAAGGAACTGATAAATCCAGTAAATAGGAGAACGTTTAATTCTTGGAATGATAAATACAAAAGTAATTTAAAGTATTCTCTATTCATATGAGAATAAGACAAATTAACTTTAAGCAGCTGAAATTATGAAAAAATGTTAGTATTTTTTAGAGGGTAAAATGAAGAGGAACTCCTAAGTGGTAACACCACTTCTACGGACTTCTAGATAGCACAGTGTACAATTACTAAAATGAATCACTGCAATTGTTTACTATTTGGCAAGATAGCCTCCATGGTAACAGCCTGTGCTTTTATTATTTACATTCTGTAAAGAAGGACAAGAGGTTCACTTTTATGTTACATCTCAAGAGCAGCTGATGCGTCTTAATTTTAATCAGTGTCTCTTATGAAAATAAATAAAAAGATTGGAGACCATCGAGGGAACAAATAATGGACAATGAAAGCCCCAGGCAAACAATTTGCTATTGACAGAGGCATTTAACATATGATCTTTGGGTAGTAATTTCATTAAGCAAATATTAATACTACAGTGCATTTGTTACTTTTATCTAAGTCAAGATTTAATGTTTTGAATCAAAACTTAAAGCCAATACCGCTTGATATCTTATTTTTAAAAAGCTAATATTTTTGAGCCAGGTAATATGCCATGGATGCTCTGACTAGAGCATGTTATGTTATTGGATCCTCACATCAGCTCTATGAGGTTGTTACTATAGTTATGTATACCTTGGGGCACCTGGGTGGCTCAGTCGGTTGAGCGTCTGACTTCGGCTCAGGTCGTGATCTCACGGCTCGTGAGTTTGAGCCCCGCATCAGGCTCTGTGCTGACAGCTCAGAGCCTGGAGCCTGCTTCATATTCTGGGTCTCCCTCTCTCTCTCTCTCAGCCCTTCTCCCGCTCATGCTGTCTGTCTCTGTTTCTCAAAAATAAATAAGCATTAAAAAAAGTTAATTATGTATACCTTTTTGATAAAGATTGTGATGGCACAGAGAGGTTACTTACCTTGCCCAAAGTAACATTGCTGTTAAATTATAGGGTTGGATTATGAATGTAGGCAGCTTCCAGAATCTCTCTTTTTGTCAAGTATTCTGTAAGCACTTAAAATATTCATTGATTCCCCAACCTTTTGAACTCAGGAGTGGTCGTATAATTTGCCTTAGTTAATGAATTTGGTGAAAATGGCATTTGCTACTTCCAACGAAGAGCTTTCAGAGCTAGTCCATGGATAGTCATGTGCCTTCCCTTTTCCATGAAACTAGTGTAATGACAGATAAAGGACACTAGTCAGCCTGATCCCAACTTGAAGATAGTGTGGAACAGAATTAGTGCCAATCTGAGATTAACCCACAGGATAAAATTATTCATAGCTATAAGTCACTAAGAATTTGTACTGCTGATTGCTACAGTATAACCTAGTTGTCTCAACCGATATGGCTCATAACCACTATGTTATCTGGATTTCCAACACATAGAATGCAAATACCTAGTGCCAAATCACAATTGATATTTTATTAGTTGATATGTATATCAGGTAAATGATGATACCAGATGATGCTTGCTTATTTTCTATATCTAAGAAAATAGTATAAATTGTTAGCCAATATTAACTAGGTAAATGTCCTTCTGCTTGATCTACTGATCAAAATTAGAGAAAGTCAAATAAATAAGCTATGCCAAAAAAAAAAGAGAGAGAGAGAGAATTTCATGGTACATAATAAAATAAAGAATGTTTAAATAATCCAAAGCAATCAGATCAGATTTTGTAGTTGAGTCTCGGAAATAAATAGCTTATTCTTGCCCCTCATTATATATCAACCTGGTTCTCTCCTATCTGGACATATATTACTTGTATACATTAGGCCTTTATCATCAGAGAGAGACTGACTTGCTTTATCAGTTTTAATATGAAAGATTCCTCAAAAATGTTCCTGCTTGATTCAGATGCATAACGCTGGACCACTCAACTGTGCTACTGAGAATGGGATAATCTAGGCAGCCCATTTTAATAAAAGTCTTCCGCCCCTCCAACACACACACAGAAGAATCCACAGTGATCAGTCAGGTGAGTCCACATAAAAATACTGCAGCCCTCACAGTAGTCATATAAATAGTGATAAAGTTCCAGTTCCTGAGTGAGGAGAAGAAGGATCATTAAGCAAGTAATCTGCTAATGTATAAATTCATCAAAGAAGATTTTTGCAATGATTATCAGTAAGTTAGAGGTTTTTCTCATTATAGTAAAGAACGATCATTTATAAGAGTATCTTGTCATTAATTGGAACACTATGATTTTATTTTCTGGATAGGAAACCATGACAGTTTGACTAGTCTTCTAGTAAATTGTAATTCTCCACTTCCCTCTTCCTGAAAATAGCATTGCATTTCTGGCTTGTAATTTTCTCCTTATTAATTTTCCAGATCCCACTGGCAACTAGAGGTGATCTTGTGACACAGTTCTGGTCAAACTATGTAAGTGTAAGTAATTAGGAAGGACTCTGAAGAAAACATCTTAAATAGCATATTTTTGGCACAAACTCCTTAGTATTTTGACAATTTCATTTTATTTTTTTTTCTGGAATATACATCCAAAACCTGGAGAAGCTGGGGGCCTCTTCATGCTTTGAGAATGAGGATTTTGCAGTAGAATTCTAGTGAACACATAGACCATTCATGAAAAACCTTAACTGAAGCACCAGTTCTGATCTGCTACTCACCCACTTGGAAACCTCTAATGGCATGAGTAACATAAATGCCAGTATATTTAAGTCACTCTTAATTTGATTCTCTTTAACTTACAACCAAATGTAAACCCTAGCCAGAGGAGTAGTTTACAAATTATAATTGTGGCCATGGATCTTACTTTTATATCTCAAACAAACCTTATTTAAAATAGTTTGTTGTTTTATGTAAGTGCAAATGCCATATTAAATCTAAAATGTGTTCATCTTTTTCCCAAGACGTTCTAAAGTGAAGTCTAGTTATTACATCTATAGATAATTATTTATTTTTCTCATAATTCATAATTTCCAGAGGACAGTTATTTCTCCTTTAGTGTCATCATAATGCCAATTTAGACTTTCCGCACAATACAAAAAGAGGAATTACAGGACAGTCATAACAAACATCTCCATTTAAGGGAAAAGGGACTTTTTTTTCCCCAGAAAGATGGCACCAAACATGGAGAAGGAAGCTCTTGACCTTTCTGAAGCTGAAACCAAAGCAAAAACTTTGAAAGCCAAGAATGCAGTTCTTTTTTTTTTTTTTTTTTAATTTTTTTTTTCAACGTTTATTTATTTTTGGGACAGAGAGAGACAGAGCATGAACGGCGGAGGGGCAGAGAGAGAGGGAGACACAGAATCGGAAACAGGCTCTAGGCTCTGAGCCATCAGCCCAGAGCCCGACGCGGGGCTCGAACTCACGGACCGCGAGATCGTGACCTGGCTGAAGTCGGACGCTTAACCGACTGCGCCACCCAGGCGCCCCAAGAATGCAGTTCTTGAAGGCATCTAGAAGAAGAAGAAGAAGAAGAAGAAGAAGAAGAAGAAGAAGAAGAAGAAGAAGAAGAAGAAGAAAAGGAAGAAGAAAGAAGAGGAGGAGGAAGAGGAGGAAGGGGAGAAAAAGGAGAGGAGGAGAAAAGAAGATTCACACATTGCCCACCTTCTAGAAGCTAAAGACACTACTATTCTGAACACAACCCAAATATCCTCAGAAGAGCACCCCCTAGGAAAAGCAAAGTTTTACCACTATCTCATTGTCAAATTCTTCCTGACCACTGAGTCACTCTGAAGAAGATAGAAGACAACAACACACTGTGTTGTCAATACACTGTGGATGTCAACACCAACAAGCACTAGTTCCATCAGGCTGTGAAGAAACTCTATGACATTGCTGTGGCCAAGGGCAACACCCTGATGAGCCTGATGGATTGAAGAAGCATATGTTCCACTAGCTCCCAAGTATGATGTTTTGGATGTTACCAACAAAACTGGGACCATCTAAACTGAGGATAATTCCAAATATAAACTTTTAATCATAAAAAAAGAATAAAAAGAAAAGAACAGAATGATCAAAACTTCATAATATATACCACATTGTGCTAGAGTGAAATACCAAGGTCTTCCAGCTATGAAGCAAAGTGAGTACCTTCACCAGAAATCTATCCACTCTATAATTCTCTGAGTATTTTTTGTCATGAACACAGTTCCATGTTTTCTAAAAGGAGTATAAAGGAGTACTTCATTTCAGCTCTATGTTATTAAGAGTGAGTCTTTTATTTTTTTCCCAGTAACAAGAACTGGGTTGTATTCAGAGCTAGACAAATCATAGATTTCTGTTTGCCAGTATTCTCTGTCAATAATTTCTAAAGATCTTATCAGCTACATAGAATTCATTTCAAATAATTCATAACTAGTAACTTCAATGACAATAATTATCTAATATAATATACACTGAGCCCTCAATATATTTTGAATATGGACCTTTTTCCCCCCTCTTCATTATCAACAAACATGCCTTTCCTGCAGTGGTTAAAAAGTAAATAAGTGTTGTTTCCCTGATCCAGTCTGAGAACAAAACCTATAAAATTTTAAAAGGAGGACTATGTTATAGTAGAATGGGCAGAGTATCCATTTAACATACAAGAATAAGGGAATTCTCACTGTCCTCTGCCCACTTTGATGCAGTCCATTCCTGACTCTATGGTTTGCCATTTATAGTGACCCACTCTGAAATCCAGTTTCTATATTATTAAGGATTTTGTCATCATACATGTTATAAAAACATTTAAATGTAGCTTTGTCAATAATGGAATGTATATCTATGTAACAGAATGTGATGAGAATGTCTACTCAGGTATGACTAGATCTAAGAGCTCAAGTGATTTTATTAGAGCTCTACTTCCCCATCTTGTGGATGTCCTTGTCATTTCTTGCACTGAATGCACCTATAGATTCTCTACAATTGTACCAAAAAGATAGATGCCATCAGCTTTACATTGTTTTAAATATTGATTTTTTTGAGAAAGAGAGAGGGAGAGAGATATCAAGTGCAGCAAGGGAGGGGCAGCGGTAGAGAATCTTAAGCAGGCTGCATGGTCAGTATGGAGTCAGATGTGGGGCTTGATCTCACAAGTGTGAGATCATGACCTGATCTAAAATCGAGTCGGGCCTTAATCGACTGAGCCACCCATGTGCCCCATATATAGAACTTCTAATCTAAAATACAAATTATCTTTCACATTGTCTATAAATTAATTCCAAGGAAGATTTGGGTGATCTTTGCTTGTATTACATGTTTACTTCTCTAGAAGGGATTGGAAGCAACATAATTTGTGACCTGTCCAAGTGACAGATTGTTGCCTACAGGTGAACCTCAGAAAAGATAGGAGACACTTTCTGTTTTCTTTTCTTTTCTTTTCTTTTCTTTTCTTTTCTTTTCTTTTCTTTTCTTTTCTTTCCCTTTTCTTTTTTCTTTTCCTTTTATTTTCTTGTCCTTTTTTCCCTTTTCTTTTCTTTTTTTGTATTTCAGCTTTACTGAGGTATAAAACTGATATATACAATTGTAAGATATTTAAAGTGTACATTGTGATAATATGATATAAATTGTGGTATACACTTTGAAAAGATTCCCCCATCTAGTTAATTAACACATCTATTACATCACATATTTATTTATCTGTTTTGTGGTGTGTATGAGAACATTTAAGTACCAAGAAATAAATCAAGCAATCACTGAAACAAGGAAGAACACCAAAGGCATCGGCCTATAAACTAGGGGCCAAGGTCTGAATGTCAAGGATGGTGGAAACAGCCTTAAAGAGGTTGAGCATGATTAGAACTTTAAAATCAAACATCCTGCTGTCTATTCATATAGATCACCTGAATCAGTTTGTTGCCAATAGCTCTTTATCTAGTACACTAAGTATGTCACACTGAGTATGACCTCTATTTTTTCATATTTGAAGACAGCTGTTAATAGCATCTTTGTTCCATGTTGGGTTTGTTTTTTTCTTTTTTAGTATTTTAACTATTTTTTCTTTGTTTTTGACTTTTACCAGTTTTGCTGTGATATGAGTATATATGTATACTAATTTGCAGTGGCTGTAACATATTACCACAAACCTAGTGGCTGAAAACAACACAAATTTATTATCTTATAGGTCTTGAGGTCATAAGTCTGAAATGAGTCTTATGGGGCTGAAATCAAGGTGTTGATAGGGCTGTGTTGTGTTCCTTCTGGAGGACCTAGGGGACAGTCTGTTTCCTTGCTTTTCCAATTTATAGAGCCCATCTGCATTCCTTGGGCTTCTGGTTCTGTCTTCCATCTTGAAAGGGACTCATTCTAGATCTACTTCCATTGTCATCTCTCCTTTTTTCTTATTTTTACCTTCCCACCTCCTCTTATAAAGACTCTTAGGATTACATTGGGCCCTTCTGGATAATGTAAGATAATTTTCATATCTCAAAATTATTAATTCAAGTACTTCTGCAAAGTCCCTTTTGTCAAATAAGGTGACATAGTCATAGAGTCTGGAGATTAGGACATGAAAATCTTTAGGGGGTATTAGTCAACCCACCAAATCTACTACATGGATGGGTAAATCAGTGTTTTAAACAAGTTTGGGAATTTTTATCCATTACTATTTTGAGCAATGTTTCTACATCTTTTTTCCTCTCTTTTGCAACTATAATTTCACAAATGTTGGAACAATTAGATCAGATCTGTTTTAACAGATTTGTCAGATTTAGTTCATTTTTTTTGAATCTATATATCTTTGGGTTCTAGATTGGATAATTAATCTATAGAAAAGTTCACTGCTTCTTTCTTTTGCAATCTCAGATTTCCTGTTGATTTTACCTGGTGAAATTTTCATTTCAATTATCATGCTTTTTATCTCTAGAAATTTCCATTTTGTTGTTCCTGATAGTTTCCATTTTATGTTAACTTTCTCTATTTGTTGACTTGATAATAGAATAATTTCCTCTCCTTCTTTCAACACATTTATAAATATTTGAAGATTCTTCTCTGCTAAACTAATTGTCTGATTCCTGTCAGAATGAGTCTCTGATCATGGCTTTTATTCCTGAAAATGAGTTTCAATTCCTGTTTCTGTGCATGCCTATGATTTTTTTATTGAAAACTGGAATTACACACAAATTGTTGTTTGGCTTGGATTGTAAATTGTTCTTTGGAGGACTGTTAGTATTTATTTCAGTAGGCGATCATTTATGTCTTTGTTGCAATGCTCAGCCATGGACACCTCTTTTCGGGTTTTGTTTCCGTGGCTCCCTACTCTTCTATACTTGCATAGTTTAGAAGTCACCCAATATCCATAAAGGAATCATATTGAATGTCTCAAAAATGTCCACTTTATGTCACAGAAAGTGTTGCTTGAGGAATGCATTTAAAAGTACACCAAATTTGCAAACTCCCCACTTTCTCAGTTTTCATTAGCATCCTCTGAGGTCTTTTGCCCACGTTTCTAGTTCAGCAGGGACTTAGGGGTGGGGGAAGAGTTGTCACTATTGCTGCTGCTACTGCTGTTGTTCTTTCAAATCTCAGTCTTTCCATGGATCTCTCACTTCTAAAACCTCTCCATCCATAGTCTCTCTTCTGTGTCACCTATTCTGGATAAAGACACCCAGTCCTAGAAGTGTGGGAATAGTCTAAGACAAAATGTCCTCAAACACAATTGTTATTTGAAGTAGTAGTTATTCTTCATGAGGAAACACTTCTCAAGATGTTGTCTATCTTGGTCATTTTCTAGTGTCATGTAATAGTTGTTTTTGAAAATTTGTCCAGTTTTATTTTTTTTTAATTTTTTTTCAACGTTTATTTATTTTTGGGACAGAGAGAGACAGAGCATGAACGGGGGAGGGGCAGAGAGAGAGGGAGACACAGAATCGGAAACAGGCTCCAGGCTCTGAGCCATCAGCCCAGAGCCTGACGCGGGGCTCGAACTCATGGACCGCGAGATCGTGACCTGGCTGAAGTCGGACGCTTAACCGACTGCGCCACCCAGGCGCCCCGAGAATTTGTCCAGTTTTATACTTAGGTGCTACTTACAGGAACCACCTACCATTATGGAAATTCATGCCATCTTTACTGGAGTTATTGTCTGAGTTCCTTCCTTCCTTCCTCCCTTCTTTCCTTTCTTTCTTTCTTTCTTTCTTTCTCTCTTTCTTTCCTCTTTTTCTTTCTTTTCCTGTATTAATGCCAGACATGCATTTTGACAAATTTAGTAATATTATAAGAAAACATGATTGTAGCTTAAATATTTTTCATTTGTTTTTAAGGAGGAAATATATGACTTAATTAATGTTGGAAAACTCAAGCTTCAGGCTATTAAAGAAATACATAGTGATTACGATTTTTTATGTACTACCTCATATAATTTCTTACTTCTGAATACACAATCCCTTTTAACTTCCTGCTTATCCTTATCAGCCCAGGAAATAAGATTCTAAACCATTGATATGCCTTAACATGAAGTAAAATAACCAAATATTTGTTGATTAAAATTTTTTCATCTGAGAGGGAATATTCCTATCCTTATCAGGAATAAAATGTTAATAGTCATACAGCCTGCAATTATCAAGACCGTAGTTAGAGAGCATAAAAATATGTAGGCAAAATCAAGATTAGAGGATAATCATAGTAACATGTATTATTTGTTCACTATTATTTATTTCCTCATATTCTTTGTCAGGCTTCTTCGCAGGCGTAATGTACTTTCTCATGCCATTGAATTGGCACTCCTGGACATCTGACATGCTTTGACTGATGAAGTATGAAAGGATGTGATATTTGTTTTATCTGAGCAAAGGCCATAATGTAATTTTTTCTTAAACTTCATACTCCTGCCTTTCACCATAAAAACATGACCCAGATTGTCACTACCCCTTGAAACTGAGTTCCAGAATGAGAAGGTATGTATAGGTGAGTCCAGCCAAGCCCAGAGAAACCAAGAGAGACCAAAAGAGTTGAGTTGACCCATGCCCCTTTTGTAATATGAGAAAAGAAACAATTTGCAGTTGTAATCTGCTGAACTAGTTATTGGTGATTTGTGACCAAAGCAAAAAAAAAAAAAAGACTAAAATATCAATCTCCTGTAGCTCTTTGAATATTTAAAATGTAGTATATAATGCTTCCTACCTTAAAACATACTTAATAAGAATATTATTAAATTAGGGGCACCTGGGTGGCTCAGTCAGTTAAGCGTCCGACTTTGGCTCAGGTCATTATCTCACAGTTCATGAATTCGAGCCCCACGTCGGGCTCCGTGCTGACAGATTAAAGCCTGGAGCCTGCTTCAAATTCTATGTCTCCCTCTCTCTCTGCTCCTCCCCCGCTCATGCTCTGTCTCTCTCTCCTTCAAAAATAAATAAAAACATTAAAGAAAAAGGATATTATTAAATTAAATGTACAAGTAAGAATTTGGAATAGTGGTATGTTTGAGTGCAAATACATCATCACTATCCTGGAGGTAAAATTAATAAAGATTTGTATCTTATTACTGGCTTATTATCCTCTTATATAATTTTGAGAAAAAGCATAATAGTACTATCTAGATATTTATCCCATTTCTATGGCAATTAATGATATAGCATATTTATATACTTCCATTGGGTATTCATATAATAAATCTAATAAAACTATGATAATTATCAGTCCCCTGCTCTTAGCAACAATAACTTATATCCAAGGTGTTTCTTAGTGGAATACAACAAATAGTAAATTAGAAATAAGAATCCGGGGAAAATGACATCTAAAGTGAAATGTTTAGCTTAGAATATTTCAAGCTAATCATTACTCAAGCAGCATTAGTTCTACTCTTTTGTTGTTGTAGTTCTTTGTTCATGATACTGGAATTGGAGACACAAACAATTGCATTATTTAAGGATGGAAACAAAAAACTGGACGGTACACAGAACAGATCCTCAGACAAAATTCAGGGTAAATAATTTCTAATCATTGCTCTGTCACCGACAAGTTCATAACAAAAAATTATATATACTGTTCAGCGTAATCCTATAATTGTTAAATTAAACATTAATTGATCTGCACAATTTAAATTACAACAAAATTTGAATCATTGAGAAAAGTGGTTAGTATAGATCATGTAAAATATAAAATGTATATATTTGGGGCATTTGTATAATAAAAAAGCCTATCTCATCTGATTCTCCACGGTTATTTTCCATACTAATAGAGGAAAGAAATCTTATGATCTATTTGTATGCAGTTCCACAGATGTAATGTCAAATTCTCTAAACTGTGAGTATTTGGGGCATTTTTCAGAGAGTCTCAGTCTTTGAGGGACTGTATCTGAGATAATTTTACTTGCACTGTATTATCGCTACAAATAAAGAGAAAGCAAGAAGCAACAGCATTGCACTTCCCTCTGTGGGGTGGCAAATACAATGGTAAGAAAATAAATTGCCTTTGCTGTGCTATGTTTTGATGTACTGCTTAACAGTAGGTGGGCCTCCTCTGATCATTGGTTGACTGCCTTTAGGAACAGTTCATGGCAGCTCAGAGAGACACTCCTAGGAATTTTATAATTGGAACAGAATACAAGGACTCTACAAAGCGTGATACCCTGTGGAAAATCTGAGAAGACTGGAATAATCAGAGACTATTTATTACAGGCAAAACAAAAAACAAAAAACCTGAAAACAACTTAAAGTAATCATCTTCTAGTGCATTTTTCCCCTATACACTATATCATTATGGGTAAATAAACTTCGGAATTTTTTGTGCTTAAGCTATTATGATCTTCATTATATAACTCAATTATTCTATATGGAAAGCTACAAAAAAGTTTACTCATGATTTCTGCATACCCATTAGGCAATACTGAAGGTTATAATCTTTACTTTTATTCCAGGATAATTAATCAGAAAATGGTAAACATATATGTACATATTATATGTGTATATGTATATATCATATATTATATATTTTTTTCACTCCTAGGTAATAAATATATATTTGTGTGTATATATATGTGTGTGTGTGTGTATGTATATGTGTATATGTATATACACACATATATACATTTATATACATATATATTTATATACATATATATTTATATACATACATACAATACATACAATTTATATACATATATATTTTTGTAAGCTCCTGCTAGGAATTTTAAATATGTTATTTTTCTCATTATAAACCTCCTTTTCTAGTTTGAGAAAATCAGAGCAGAAGCATAGTTGATGAGCTAGTAACTGCCAAAGTCAAGATTTAAACTTTAATAAGTCTGACTATAAGATTCATATTATTGTCATATTAAAGCAATTATTAACAGGATGCAATATTTTAATATGCATCATTAAACTGGGAGTATGGATGGATATATACACACATACACACACATATACTTGTAAATTCTATTGTACCCATAGTAAAAATAATCTCAAATTTTCACATTTAGAAAAAAGAGTTTTGAATTGCTGATAATATAGTAAATATTAATAAATAAATTTGATATTATAGACAGAAAACCCATATTAACTGATTGTTTTTCTTCTTGCATTGTCTGAGAGTAAGCTCAGACCCATGATTATAACCTTAATTCAGCAATTGAAAATGAATTATGTGTGTTCTTTATGTGGTCCTTTTTGGTGCAGGGTGCCTACATTTTTTTTTAAATTTTCATACCTGTGTTTCTTTTCTTATGTACCACTTCCAAATGTGACACCGGTTTATTTTGTTTGATTTCATTTTAGAAAGAAAAGTACATAGTAGTATCTTTGGGACCTAGGGATAGACATAGAGTTGTTAAACGTGACGCCAAAAGTATAATCTATTAAAGGAATAACTGATATATCGTACTTCCAAACATTTGCTCTGTAAAAGACAGTAGAAGACAACAAAAAGGAAAACAGCATACTGGGGAAAAAATATGTACAAGCAACAGGTCCAACAAAAACTATTATCAAAAATATGTAAGAAGTTGTCAAAAATCAAGAATAAAAACAATCCAATTAGCAAATGGGTAAAGAATAAAGAGTGTTTCTCCAAAGAAGGTATTCCAATGGCAAATAAGTATGTGAAAAGATGCTCAACTTCATTAGCCAGTAAGAGAATGCAAATTAAAAACACAATGGGATATCACTAACACACCTATCACAATGGCTTAAGAAAGTAGTGACAACACCAAACATTGATAAGAATGGACAGAAACTAGATTACTCATACACTGCAACTAGCAATGTAAAACAGAGCCCTTTGGAAAACAGTTTAGCAGCTTCTTAAAAATAATTCATCATAGAACTACCATGTAATCCAGGAATTGCACTCTTAGCCATTTATCCTAGAGAAATAAAAATACATGTCTAGACAAAAATCGAACAGAAATGTTAATAGCAGTTTTATTCACAATAGTCAAAAACTGGAAACAACCCAGATGTCCTTCAATAGATGAATAGTTAAACACACTGTCCTATTAAGACATGACATCAGCATCATGGCAGATAAGGCAACACTCCTTTGTGCTCCCCCTTCCTTTAACAACTGAAATTTGGCTCACAGCCACAAACAAAAGTGCCCGTGTGGCAGTTGTGGGATCCAGCACCATCCACCAAAGGACCCAGGAGGTTTCTAGCCTACCTGTGAATTGGGTAATAGGCAGACAGACCTATTGGTATAAGCTGTGAAACCAGAAGGAACCTGGGAACCAGCCCCAGCCTCTGTTGGCTGAAGTCAGGGAACATTGAGAGAGTGCTGACTTTTTTGTTTTGTTTTGTTTTTTTCAAAGAAAACCTCCAAGTGGCCAAAAGGCACATGAAAAGATACTTGACATCACTAATAATCTGGGAAGTGCAAATCGAAACCACAGTGAGATATCACTTCATGTCTGTTAGAATGTCTATCATCAAGAAGACAAGAGATAACTAATATTGACACAGATGTGGAGAAAAGCAAATTCTTGTGCACTCCTAGTGAGAATTTAAAATGGTATAGCCACTATAGAAAACTTTTACTGTTTTAATAAAACTTTTAGTGTTCAAATAAAAATTAGAACTAGCATATGATCCAGCAATCCAGATCCTTTAGAGGCTAGATCTTAAATACTTTCACCACAAAAGCAACATTATGATTTGTGATGTGACAGAGGTGTTAGCTAATGCTACAGTGGTAGTCATATTACATTATACAAATGTATCAAATCAACAATGTTGAACATGTCTCATGTCAATTATATCTTAAATAAAAAAGTACATCTAAAGCACAAAACAATCTAGTATAGAAGGTCTGGAGTCTAAAGGGTTGAGTGTTTGATAATCATTAGTTTTATTACCTGTAAAATAGGTTAATAATGGCACCTACTTCGTAGGAGTTCCTGTGAGCATTGTTATATGCATATGAAATGCTTAGCATAAAAACTGATCATAATATGTACCCAGTGACTATTAATTGTTATGATTTACTTTCATAATTTTATATATAGTTACTAAAGTATATAAAATGACAAGGGAATAATAGCAAACACATTTATTTATTGATGAAAATAAAATATGTTGTACAAATCCCATATAAATGCCTAGGGAATATAATATTGAAGTGTTTATAGTGACAGGAAGTTAATAAGACTTAATTATCTACAGGAAGGAATTTGGAACCAAGTCTTGAAAGAGATTATTTATATAAATTGAAAAAAAAGAGAGAGAATTATTTAAACAAAGAAAAAAAAAACACCTGTCTTACAGTAAGGGAGTGCTAAGATGCACTAAGTACTAATAGGTACAAACCATGGGTATATGCAACAATCTGGATGAAACTCCAGAGAATTTTGCTGAGTAAGAAATTCAATCCCCAAAGTCACATCCTGTATTATTCTATTATATAGCATTTCAAATGACAAAATTATAGAAATAAACATGTTTGTGGTTGGCAGGGTTTAAGGAGGGGATGGAGATCAGGTAAGAAGTTAGAAAATATAAAAAGACAATATGAAAAATTATTGTGGTAATGCAAATGTTCTGTATTTTAATCAGATCAATGATGATATCTTGGTTGTGATATTGTCCTATAGTTTTGCAAGAGGTTATCACTGGGGAAAACTGAATAAAGAGTACATAGGATCTCTGTATTATTTCTTACAATTGCCTGTGAATCTACAATTATCTCAAAATTAAAAAATAATTAATCAAAAATATAGGAGCAAATCAAAACGAACAACATTGAATTCTTATTTTAGCTTTATGTAAAGCATAACAGTTCCTATCAGTTATGAGTCCCTACATATCTCTATACCATACCACAATTATATACCCGCATGAAGTAATATTGGGTTGTTCTCATTAATATGAACACTGACTTTGCATCAATGAAAATTTTCTCTACCTTCCTTTCTAAATATATGCTATCACTTTGGAAACGATGGGACAAAGGGCTTGAAAATAATATAACACAGAACATGAGTGAGCATCTATATGGTATAACTCATTACCTTCTTTTACAAATATATATCTACCTCTTTTACTGATGGAAAACAAAGGAACAAGATGGCCACATCAATGGTAGAATTAAGAATAAAATCTCAGGTGTCAGACTTTCTCTAAATTTAACAAAGGTATTATGAAGCACAGTACCTAATGCAAATAAAGGAAAAGCATCTCCAAATGAGAGCTAAAATGATTTAAAATGATGTTTTAACAAACTGCAGATAACAGGATGACACAACATTCATAATTTTAAACACTAATTTATGATCTGTAAATGCACACAATTGGATATATGTATCTTTGGAAAATAACTTTGACGACTCGATTTATAGTTAAGTGCATGAATTACTATTAAAAATGTCAAATACGTACATCTGCAAACCATCCATGTCATATCTTAAAAAAATGAAATACACAATATTAATTTGAGACTTATACCAATCTATGGACATTCTTTCAAAAGTGGTTGTTTCAGATGGGGAAATGATTCTATATTTTCTCATAGTGCCCTATTTTTTATATGTTTTTAAGTGTTTAGAGGATAATTTTGCTTTAAAACTAGGCCCAGAAGAATATATAATCTACATACTTAACTCTTTAACCCTCAACTTAAAAACCAAGTAAAATTTCCTTTTTAGCATACAGAAAATGCAATCTCATATTCAAAACAAAAATTTCCTGTTCTACGTGTAAGGAGGTTGTAAGTCACCACTCCATACTGACAAGGAAAATGTCAATGAACAGATGAAAAAAATCAATTTTTCTAGGATCCATACATAAGAGTGGCGAAGACACAGGACAAACTGTAGCCTCCAGGATTGAAGAGACAGACAGAAGAATGCAGGAGTTGGCTTACCAGAGCGGAGATTCAATAGTAGAAATCACTTCAGGAACCAAGGCAGGAAACCCTGCGCTGTAACTGAGGAAATGTTGGAGGCTCAGTGTGAACAACTCTTTCTGAGAGTTAAAATCTCCAAGGACCCAGTCATAAGAAGCCCCACAAATCTGTGAGATTTATGTAAAGGAGATCCACCGGGTTCCCATGGTAAATATCTAGGAGAGGTCCCCTCAAAATTACCAGCAGAAAGTGGGAAAGGGGACCATTTTGAAATATGTCAGACCACTCTGTTCTTAAAAAGGACTGTCTTCAGGGGTAACTAGTTAACCAGAGCCTAACTGGCTGGGGGATTAGCAGAGCCTAATTGACTTGGGAAAAGGGAGGTATCCAACTGCAGCCCACCCTAGCCTTTCACATGGGAGAAGGAAAATACCCAATTCTAGTTAGCTCTAGACATCCTCTCCCACCTAAAAGAGAAGAAAAATAAAACTGAGAAAACACTTGTGAAATTCACAATCTGGAGATATAGACTCAGGAAAAGCCTGAGATCTAATCATAGGACTATTGAAAGCTTCGCCTCTCCCCACACCTTACCATTACATTACTGGAGGTCTATCTACAGCACTTCCTTTTACATGATGGCCAGCTATCAAGAGAAAATTACAAGGCACACCAAAAGGCAAAAAACATAATTTGAAAGGACAGAGAAAGCATCAGAACCAGACATGGCAGGGATGTTGGAATTATCAGACCAAAAATTTTACACAACTGTTACTAATATTTCAAGGATTCTAATGGATAGAGTAGACAGCATGCAAGAACAGATGGCAATGCAAGCAGAGAGACGGAAATCCTGAGAAAAAAATGAGAAATCTCTGTACTTTTGTATCAATTTTTCTGTGTATCTAAAAGTGATCCAAAAAAATGAATTACATAAAAGAAACAATCTTCTATTTTTCTCTCTAAAGACAGTTATCTGCTCAATGTGAGGGGAAAAAGAGGTTCTCACCATGTTCCCTTCAATTGTGAATGTTTTGTGATTCTGTGCATAAGCCTGGAATACGTATAAGAAAATAATTAGAGTTTATGTTTTAAGAATTAAGTGGTATAAACAATGAAAACCTTTTGGGATGCTATGATGCTAATTACTTATAATTCTTAAAGCTATTATATACCCATATAAAATTTGGTATATTTTAATTTAATTTTCCCCTACTGAATATCCATCTAAATTTATATTACATGTAAATATGATAAATTTAATGATTACTATCTGCAAAATTATGATGTCTTATATATTAAATAAATTTATTTTTCTGGCAGTGTTAATATTTACTTAAGAAAAAATTTAAATTTGAAAAGAATATAATGTATCCATTTAAGACAAAATATCATTTCTAATAGGTTATAAGCACTGTGTTAAGTATTTGGAATATAATATTAATATTATCTATTTTCTGATATCATTAAATAGACAAATTAATGAAGGAAATAGGCATATCAAAAACAACTATTATAAAATCATATGTGTATAATATAATCAAAAAAACACTTCTGATTCTACTTCTGGGAGTCATAGGAAAAGACATTTTAAGATGTTTACCAAGAATGAGTAGAAATTCAGACAAAAACCAAGAGGAGACAGTTAAGACCAAGAAAATATTTAAGCAGAGATTTTAGTATGAAAGAGCACTACATGTGTAAGAAATAATCTAAGTTCCTCATGTGGCCAGAAAATATGTTCCATTAATTTAGTAATGGAACTAAAACAGTTGTCTACATTTTGTATTCTGAGATGTCCAAAATGGGTTGCATGTCCACAAGACAGTGCTTCAGAAAATCCATTATTGATGGGGGAGAAACTTATATTTGTTTTTATTTAAAAATGAAACAAATATTACTTATAAGTAATATATGATTTTATAGAAACATTTCAAGTCATCTTGCACAAATACAGTATTGGAGAGGAGACTAGGTATCCCACGGTATCCAGAGGATTGGAAACTTAAGTCTCTCTTCATCTGTTAACCTTTCTCACACATTTCCTCAGTCTGCCTGTGTTGAATTTAGTGGATTTATATTTTAAATAATTAATTCTCAGTGAAAGTATATCTCACTTCATTTTGGAGAGAATTTCAAAGCTTTATTTAAAGAAATTAGAGAAATCCAAGGTAAATGTTTATAAACTAGAATTCTTGGTATAATTGAAATATAAAATTTTCCCATATATATATATATATATACATACACCAAAGATTTTCAATTAAGTAAGTCATATTGGGATGTTTTATAATAAACTGATTTTAATATACTTATAATAAAACCAAAGACTAAAACCAGCCAAAATGATAATTGAAAAGAATAAAGGTAGACATAGGGATGTGCCTTATCATATTTGAAAATATAATGAAAATCATATTTGTGTGAATATTAAAAATTAATTAACAGGACAGACTATAGAACAAACAACTGGATCTACACTTACATGCAAAGTTGATTTATGATAAAGATTCCATTGCCAATAAGTGTGGAAAAGATGGGGGTGCCTGGGTGGCTCAGTCGTTTCAGTGTCTAACTCTTGGATTTAGCTCAGGTCATTATCTCAGTTTGTGAGATTGAGCCCCACGTTGGGCACAATGCCTGCTTGGAATTCTCTCACTCCCTCTCTCTCTGCCCCTTTCCCACTTTCTCTTTCTCTTTCTCTTTCTCTTTCTCTTTCTCTTTCTCTTTCTGAAAATAAATAAATAAGCTTTAAAAATGTGGAAAAGATGAACGTTACAATAGATTCTCATGAACCACCAATTTTCCATATAAAGAAAAAGTGAACCTTGATCATACATAATTCATAAAAAATAATTTGAGGAAAGAATATAGAAAAATATGATCTCATGATAGGAGAATAATTCTTAAGTGACACATAAGACATGTATATCATAAAGGAAATATTTGATTCTACAAAGTACACCGACAGTGCAAAGCTTCCTTGGGATTCTGTCTCTACCTCTGTCTCTGCCCCTCCCTTGCTTGTGCGTTCTCTCTCTCTCTCTCTCTCTCTCTCTCTCAAAAAACAAATAAATAAGTAAGCTTTAAAAAAAATGTTTTTAAAACATTCATACCCATGAATATTAGTCTGTTGGTCTACATTTTTACAGCCTAGTAAGTTGTTTTCTGTCTTCCATTCGATATAGCACTGCCAATGACATTAGAGTGGTCAAATATTTTTAGTTCTATTCCTGCTCAAACTGCACTTACCATAATGAAAGTCCATACTCAGGTGAATATCTGATAGAGTCTTGCACTTGGCTAAGACTATGAACTGTTATAACAAAAATGCCATAGACTGGACAGCTTATAAACAACAGAACTTTTTTCTTTCAGTTCTGGAGGCTGGAAGTTCAGTATCAGGGTGCCAGTATGGTCAGGTTCTGGCGAGTTTATATGTTTTTTTGGGTCATACACAACACCTTCTGGTTGTAACTTCACATAGTGGAAGTAAGGAGGGAATTCTTTCAGGACTCTTTTATAAGGGCACTAATCCCATTCATGAGGACTCCCCCATCATGACCCAATCACATCCTAAAGATTCTACTTCCTCATATAATTTCCTGAGGGGTTAGGATTTCAACACATAAAGTTTGGGGTGACACAAATATTCAGACTATAGCAAGTAGACATGTCCAAAAATATAGCCGAGTTTTTTTTCTTTAACAAAAACATTGGAAACAAGCAAAAGGATTATCTAGAAAAGAACAAAAACTAATTTATTATATACTTATATATTGTAATACTATACAAAAGAAACAAATCACAGAAAACATATAAACAGTATGATATTTATATAAATTATTATAGCTTGGGATATAGCTTGATTCATTTGTCATTTTATTATAAGTGAAGTATTATCCATGATGTGATCCTTTTTACTAAATTGCAAACAACTTTTGCTAAAGATCCAAATCAAACAATGAACTAGCTTATTTCAATGTGCCTTCCTAGAAAACTCAGTGGATATTAAAACTGTGCAAAACTCATGTGCAAATTGTGCAAACTCATGTGTTTTCATGAGTTAAATGAAGTTAGGATTTAGGATCAGATACTTATAGACAATTTTTTTTTTTTACGTACATAGACTATGTATTTATATGATTCTCCTGAGAACTTCAGGAGAAGTGAATCCGTGGCCCTTGCAAGCACATTATGGATAATGATAATGGTATCACAATACTGGTAGCCACAAAAGGTCACCTAAATCTTCTAACATGATCTCAAGTGGTGTTAACATCCTCATGGAGAGCCTCTGCACTAGTTACCAAATAAAATCTAAGTGATTTGGGATTTTTAATGAACAGAATATGGCAATTAGTGATGCAGCTAGAGAGAAATATCAATAGATGAGAAAAGACCTACAGACATTCTAAACATTAGAGATCTTTCCTCAGGGAATTTTTATTTTGGGGTTGCCATGGAAATAAGACTGAAGAAGATATTTTAAAGTTTACAAAAAATATGTGTAAGTTTGCCTCTCTGAGACTAATTTATACTGGGCATTGGTTGATATCTCTAGCTTGGCAGGTGGAATTTCGGCAATAATACATTCTAAGACTGTTTGAGCCAAATCATGTCTGTCTACCCTATACTATCCTGAGCTCTTAAGTTGCCAGGGCTAATGACAGGATTATTGCTACTTCTGGAAACACCTGGGTTTTCCATGGGATGCAGAAACACTGACCTAATGATTCCTGGAAAATTATTTGTACTTTACTTAACGATGTTAAAAATTGAAAAGAAAATATAGGCATGAAAATTTTAAAACTGAAAACTGAAACATGAAAAAAAAAAAAAACCTGTTACACCGTGGGGATGCCAGAATGGCAAGCTGGCAAGAACCTAAGTCTCTGGTGACTTATGTTCTACCAGCCCTGGAAAGGTACCTTCTGATTTTTTAACCGGGAGACTTACACCTCACCAGTTTAAGTTTCTGTTATCTGACTTCTTATTTATTTTTTTCATTCATAGCCACATCTAAACTTAATTCATATAGAATTCCATACCTGGACATAGGTTATTAGGAATGATTGTATTCTACATACAAAATGCTGCACTTAAATAAAAATTAATGGCATTCACTAAGTAGGTATCAAGGACTTAAATATTGTAAACTGAAACATGATATATGTTTTTGTCCTGTAGAAAAATATTTGATCAGTCAGTACCACAGTACTATGGTCTGAATGTTGGCTGCTTCTACTCCATTTTTGTAAAAATCTAGCACTAGTCAGTTTGTACGCAGAGACGAAAAGAACATATTTACACAGGATAGAATGGTCACTGGTCTACGATCTGAGTGTTGGTGTTTTAAAATTATCCATATTCCAATTAGAAACAATAATAATCAGTAGCTCATAGTGGCAACATTAACATAATGATGCCTTAGAAATTTTTTAAGCACCTTCATAAGAGTTCTAAAGCAGACAGCAGGAGCCAGCATAGCAGCAAAGACCATTTTACGTTTTACTTTTTTACTTTAGATGGCCTCAAAAGAGCTACCAATCAGGTGTTGGTGGTAGTGGGAATAGCACAGAGTGCAGTAAGTAAAAGACCACGTTTTCCATCTTCACATCTGTACAGCCATTTTTGTTGGTTGCTTATTTATAAAACTGACTACAAGCAAGTAAGTTGAAGCCTATTAATTTTGTGGGAATTTATTGCCACTGAGACAATCAATCTAACCTGAAATATTCTGTAACTGTTCAATCCCTGAAGAAACTCTTGAGATCTCAAAAATATACCAGGAGGATATAAGTCATAAAGGTTTTGTGGCTACAGAGACAGGCAGACCACTCAATGTCTACCTCAAATTCAGCCATGGAGTTACTGGGGAATGGAGACCTTCCCATAAATAAGAGTCATGGTCCCTGGAAGATGTTTGTGAAGGGATTTCTTCCCAGAAAAGGAGCAGGCTGTGCCATATGGGCTAATCAAAGAACTTCTTCCATTGACATAGAAAGGGACCTTTACTATTTCAGCTCAATGAAATTTGATAAGGTCATTGGACAACTAACTGCTCTGTGTTTCTTATATTCCTCTCTTCCAAATAGATCTTTGCAAGTACAGTTATTCTCTTTCTCTGTATTAGGGACAAATGACATATCCTTTATTATGTAGATCACAAGACCATAAGGAGTTATACCTTATTGCAGAGGAAGCCAAATATAATCCTGAGATCGTGAACTTTAAACTGGACGTGGTAACTGGATGAGTATCTTCCTTGTGAAAGTAAGAGCAGGGATTGATGGGTATCTAAATAGACAGGCTGTGGCAGAGATAGCTAACTGTTCGTAATCTCTGTTCTCTTCTAAAATCCCAGAATTCTATCTGAGCACATGACTGCCCCAAATAAAATCCATGCCTTTGCGTTCTTAGAAGCTGGATGTAGTCATGTGACAATGTTCTGGCCAATTTTTGGTAAGCAGAATTGATGTGAGTAACTTCCAGGAAGCATTTTTTTAAAGGAAGGGATGTGCCCTACCTTCCTAAGGACTGGACTATGGACATGAAGCCTGGAGGTGCCACGGTCACTTGAAGCAGGAGAATAACTGTCAGAGCTTAATTATCACAAAGCAGAAAGGTAGACAGTTCTTGGTTCTTTGACACCCTTGTGTAACTGCCACAGCCAGCCACAGAAAAGTCATCGCTGGATGGACATGAGAGACAAAATTTAAAAAGAAGAAAGAAAGAAAGAAAGAAAGAAAGAAAGAAAGAAAGAAAGAAAGAAAGAAAGAAAGAAAGAAAGAAGAGGAGGAGGAAGAGGAGGAGGGGGAGGAGGAGGAGGAAAGATGTTTTTCTGCAATTTCCAAACAGTAGATTTTATTTCTTTATGTGTCTCATGCTTCAAATAGGCAAATAGGCTCTGGGGAAAACAACAACAACAAAAAACAACAAACAAACAAACAAAAACACCTCTTTTAGAAATATCAACAGGAAACAGCTACTTAAGCAATTTGACATTGGTCCGTATTTATAAATTTAAGTGCCATTTGCTTAGAGCATTTATTCAGGATATATAAATGAGGTGTGACAGAAACCCTATGGCTATTATTGATAAACAGTTTTGAAAGCTCATATTTTTAAACTGTTGTGCTAAATTACCAAAAACAGTGACTATCACTAAGGTAATGTGTCATCCAAAATGGAAGCATAGTATTGAGCTTAAGAGGATTTGAGTGTATATTTATATTATTCTCATTTTTTTAAAAAAAGCATGGTGATTTGTCTATTAATTTTATATGATAAATTTCCAAAACAGTCAGAATAGAAATATATACTAAGCAATGGTATTTTCATTAAAATGTTTATCCACTTTCATGGGGTAAATAAATAAAGCCTAGAATAGTCTTTATATTCTCTCTCTACTGTGCTTTTCAACTGTACCACATTTCTTCTTTTAGCCTGACTGTTTATTTTTTTTATTTTTCCAATTGCAGATTCTTACTCTAGCTTCAGGATGATAATGAATCTATGGCTCTATGAATAGTTCAAAAGGAACTGCCAATAGCAGTTATTATATTTAAAACCACTAGATGCAGTAAAATATAAAGTTTCATAAAAAACTCAAATGCTTCTCAACTTTTGATTTAGATAGCTCAACTTTAAATAGGATAGGGCAGAGCAGTTTAATGAGCAGCCTTTGGAACAAATATACTATATAATTCACTCTTTTGCTCACCCAGAAAATTTGTAGTGCAGGTATTAAAAGTTCTTCTGGTTTCCAAATTAAATTATTTTTGAAAGTTCAAGTAAGTCTTTTCACAACTCAGAGGGTTTACAATAATAATGAGAGAATGAAGTGTGGGACAAGAAAAATATAGGTATCTGGTCTTATTTCATTTAAATCTGCAAATACTGATTGAGTACATACATCTAGTTTATAAAAAAGGTCCTTCCCTGGAAATCTTTGGTAGCCCAAAATGGGTGTGATTTATGATTTTTGAGATTTTCCTTGATATCACTTGTAAGGGGTGAGGTCATGGGATATGGAAGAAATTATGAAATCACAGTTTTTCAACTTTGTAATGTTTATTTGTGAGGGAATGAGGGAGGGAGAGAGAGAGAGAGAGAGAGAGAGAGAGAGAGAGAGAGAGAGAGAGAGAGTGAATCCAAAGCAGGCTCCCGGCTCCATGCTGTTAGCACAAAGCCTAATGCAGGGGCCAAAACCCACCAGCCAGGAGATTATGACCTGAGTTGAAGTCAGATACTTAACCAACTGAGCCACCCAGGCACCCCTGAAGGCACAGTTTTTAATTCAGATACACTTAATATTAAAATTGAAGCCAATAGTCACACAATTTTCAGTAGCAAATACCTTGAAAGAATGGGGATCTTGATGCCTTTTTTAATGTAATTGTACTTATCATTATTATTACACTTTTTAGACAAAGAGAACACAAGTGGGGGAGGGGGAAGAGGGAGAGAGAGAGACATAGGGTGAGAGACAGAGAGAGAGAGAGAGAGAGAGAGAGAGAGAGAATCTAAAGCAGGCTCTAAGCTCAATGTAGAGCCTGAAGTGAGGCTCAGTCCAATAACCTTAGTATCACGACCTGAGCTAAAATCAAGAGTTGGACACTCAACCGACTGAGCCACCCAGGCACTATGGGGATTTTAATGTTTTTAATACAAGTGATTTGATACATATACATAAGGGTAAAAGCTGTAGTGTAATTTACCTTAGAGACACTCAGATATGGGTATTAGCCAAGGAGGGACAAAAATACTTCCTTGTTAGATTAATTGTATTTATTTCGTATCTTTATACCACAATATTCAGTCCTGGCTACTCTTGTTAGTAATAATTCTAGACTTTTGCAAGTCTCTATGTTGATTTTGTTGTTTTTGTTGTTGTTATGCAACACTTGATCTTGAGACCATGATGCTTATGTGTGTGTATCCTTGTAGGATCTTACATTTATTAATTGTTTTAAATAGGAAATTTATTTTTTAATGTTTATTTATTTATTTTAAGAGAAAAAGAGAGCAGGCGAGGAGCATAGAGACGGGGAGAAAGAGAACCCCAAGCAGACTCAGCGCTCAGCACAGAACCCAACACAGGGCTTCATCCCATGACCCTGGGATCATGACCTGAACCAAAATCGAGAGATGAACACTTAACTGACTGAACCAACCAGGTGCCCCTGGAAATTTAATTTGAATTTACTCATTAACCTTGTAATTATTAACCCTTAATAATTCCCATATCTGTTAATAATTAAATTAACCAATAAAATATTGTTCCTATTATCCTGATGTTGGGAGAAATTCCCACTGTTCTTCCATCTAGTATCAATTGCAGTGAACATTTTTTTAAAATTATGGTTATTGAAGATACATTTAAAAAATACTATAAGACCTTCCATTTTTGCTTGATAAATAGAGGAATGGAATTCTCTGGAATTGCAGGCTCAATGGTACAGAGTACTATCTTTTAAACTTTTGGGGCGCCTGGGTGGCGCAGTCGGTTAAGCGTCCGACTTCAGCCAGGTCACGATCTCGTGGTCCGTGAGTTCGAGCCCCGCGTCAGGCTCTGGGCTGATGGCTCAGAGCCTGGAGCCTGTTTCCGATTCTGTGTCTCCCTCTCTCTCTGCCCCTCCCCCGTTCATGCTCTGTCTCTCTCTGTCCCAAAAAAAAAAAAAAAAAAAAAAAAAAAAAAAAAAAAAAAAAATAAACTTTAGATTAACTTTGGGAGAATAACCAAATGAAGATTCTCGGGCAGCAACCATATTAACTGATTGAAATCTTTATTCCGTGGGCCTGAAATCTGCATTTGTACAAACTCTCAGTTTCATCATCAGGTTCACTGAATTTGAAGAATAATCATTAAAATGCAAACATCTTTTGTTGTTTTTCTTCTTCTTCTTCTCCTCCTCCTTCTCCTCTTCCTCCCCCTCCACCTCTTCCTTCTCTCCCACCTCCTTCTTCCCCTTCTTCTTCTTCTCTTTCTTCTTCTTCTTCTTCTTCTTCTTCTTCTTCTTCTTCTTCTTCTTCTTCTTTTTCTTGTAATTTTATTCTTACACTTACACTTAAGCACTGTAATTTCCTCTAGGAGAAGACAGATTACCCCATGCAATTTGCTACTCATATGCCATGTGTAAGTGCCCCATGTTTGTTTTTCCTATTCTTTATTCCCTCCCCTTATCTAATTATGCATTTATTAACAACACACCCAAAATGGGATCTAACTTGACTGTGGCTGGTGGAAATCTCTTCTAATTTTAGGGACATGAGTAGACTCTCAAAAGAAAGGTTTATTTGGAAGGGAAAGCTCCATAAGTATATATAGTATTTCATATCTTACCTATTCCTATTTCATTACCTGTACATATACTAATCAAATTTATTTTTATAAAATAATCACAAGTTGGCATAAAACTCTTAAACTTATGTCTTTTTTAAAGTTTATTTATTTTGAGAGAGAGAGCACAAGCAGGAGAGAGAAAGAGAGAATATCCTAAACAGGGTCCTCACTGTCAGCACAGAGCCCCATCTGGGGATCAAACTCACGAACTGAAAGATCATGACCTGAGCTGAAACCAAGAGTTGGATGCTTAACCGACTGAGCCACCCAAGTGTCCCTAAACTTATGTCTTTTAACATGAATTTTTCAATACTGAGATTTCACATTTTATCTGATTGTTAAGTTCTTTAACTTTAGGTCTTTAAATTAATCTTACATTTCATGCTGATATTCCTATTTTTTTAAATTAAACTTTAGTCCTTATCAGAAGACTAATGCTTTCAGAATAAATGCCACTTTAATTTTTAAAAATTTTTTTCTAATTTTTCTATAATTTTGTCAACTTCTAAGTCTCTATTTATAATATAAAAAATAATTTCCCATCTCTTATTTTTCCTTTTATTTGTACACACCGATTTTTTTTTTTTTTTGGTCTTGTTTTGTATTTTGGTTTTTGTTTGTAACAAAAGATGACAAGACACAAGACCAGAATGGTAGTGGCAAAGGAAGCGGCCGACATCATGAATTAGAAAGTCTTCATTCCCTCAGGTTCTCTCAACACACAGCTCCTTTGCTTTTTTCTTAATAGTTTTGCAAGAAAATAACAGGGTTTTTTTTAATATCACTATGGTTCTAGAGACTCACTGTTCATCCCCACCCCTCAAGTGTATTCTTCTTGGAATTGAGCAAACTGTTCATAAAGTGACTTTTTCCAGCTATTTCAGCCTGTGTAAGCATTGCAAATACAGCATCAGAGTCAAATTCCATTCTCTTCAACAAGTGCAATGAAGATTATAAAAGGTGACAAAATATCTGCAAAAAGGTCTTACATGCAAACTATTTGAAAGACATATTCTGTCATTTAATCAATGACATTGCTGATGTTACCTAAATTATTAGACATCTTGAGAGGGAGGAGAGACAATCAAGATAATTTTGGTTGTTCATTTTTAGTCCCTTTTTAGTAGCTTAGCAGAGAAATGGTTCAGCAGGTTTGAGGTGAATCAAGAGGAGAGCAGGCTGATTCCAGTTGCCGAGTTTAGGAGAATGCCCATTACTCACGAGGTTACTCCTTGGAACAAGGACTTCCATTGCTATGATTCTGAATCTTTTCTACTCCCCTCAGTACATTCATGTAGATTATTATGGAGCAGAGTCTCTCTCTGTTGGGATACTTACTAATCCTGGCCCCTACAGATCACCTGCAGCATTATGAAAATGTGGGAATTTGTGTGCTCTACTGATTTATTACTAGTAACACTTTCTGCAAATAAACCCATTATATATATATATATATATATATATATATATATATATATATATAGTGTAGTGCTAGTGGTATATGGAAGCTCTGACCCATATGTAAAAAGGAAATAAAAAGATGAACTTTTCTGAGACTGATCTGCTAAGCTAGCCTCTCAGAGCACAGGCTGTTACCCTCCCAATGAGATCAGTCAGGACCTGAAACCCACAAGACTTAGGCTCCACTGATTGTCAATCATTTTTATAGAATATTGGGTGGTTTAGTAGGATTGGAGACTGAGGGTCTAATATGCCATAGAGTGGCAGGTCCTAGGCAAGGACCCTAGCCCCTGATATATTAAAGAAGTAACTGGAGCTGCCTCAATCAAGTGGATTGAAAACCTGACAACCTGAGGTAGAATGCTACGTGTTAGTCAGAATGGAATGGCAAATCCTGCTACCGCTGCTGCTCCTGACCCTGTACAATTCTCCCAATAACAGTTACATGTGGAATATATGCCACAAGATAACTCACCATAGTTTGTTTGACAAGATGTCTAAAATGTATATACCAGCATGGTTCAGAGTTTGTAGCTCAAAAACTGAAATCAATGTCTGACGATAAAAAGCTAATACAATAAATAACTATGCATTCATTCATTAAGATGCTATGAAGCCACTGAAATAATGTTAGTGACACACGCTAATTTTAAGTATAACCAAATTCTATAGATAAAACTATTAGATGGAAACTTGTATGTGTTTCATGAGTCCATATATACAGAGTGCCAAAACATTAACACTGGGCTATATGCAGATTTTCATTTTATCTGCATTGTCTAACATTTTACAGTAAAAGTGTGGAATACTGCAGAAATTGTCTTTAATGATAATTTAACTAATATTCGTTTTTTAGAACACTGATCTCCCTGGTTTGCCTATAATCATTCCAATTTTAGCACTGAAAGACCCAAGAAATCTCATCAGTGCCAAGCAAACCAGGTGGCTCATTACTCTATATACGTAGGACAGTTGATAAGCATTACAAGTACTAGAAGTCGCTTAATAAATATTTGTTGAGTGACTTCTTGTTAAATTAATGAACTAATCATTCCTGGAACCTGAAGTAACAAGATAGGAAGAAGATTCAATAAACTCTATTTCAGATCAGAAATTACTGTAATATGTCACCCAGATTACTGAGTGCTCACAAGATCTCTTTCCTCTTTTTTTTCCTATATACGTAGCCACATTACATTTGCAAGCCTACTTTGCTAAGTTTTGGGCTATAAAATGTGAATATAAGGAATGTTGGAGCCTGGCGCATACAAACCTTCTGTAATTTCTGCCATGTTTCATTGCCTATCTTTTGGCTAATGCAGAGTGTCTAGCCTTAGCAGAAGGCTCTGAAATTCTAGGTGATAGCAAAGCCCCAGTTGGAGGGAATATGGGTCACTGAATGACTGTGTAAAATGCCACAAGCAAATCAAGAACAATACATTAGACTTTGCACGAGGGAAAAGAACCTTAATTATATTAGCCACTGACTTTTAGAGCTCGGTTAGTTAAGAAACTAAAGTTATGTAAGTTATGTACTTAAAGAATCATTGGAATTTGCCATCTGAAGAACAAATGAGCCTTCCTAATTATGATGGATAATTTATTTTTCACTGAAGTATTTATGATTATGTGATCTATAAGAATAGTTTACAAGTAAGAGTCAATATATCCCTTTTGTGCTTTCACTTTTCACAGAGTGTAAAAATAATTGGTCTAGTATTCTTATTTCTATATGTCTATGAAACATCTTTGTAAACATTTTTATTTAACAATGAGAAAATTAATTCAGTTTTATCTTCGGAGATGCTCTGTCTACAGGGTAGAACTGTTTACACCTGATCTGCCCAATTAGATCAAAGTAGACAGACTGTATAATTTGTGCAACTTTCATCTAACACTAAACAGAAATCCATGGACTGTCAGATCTTGAAATGTTTGTAACATGGCCCATTTGAAAAGAGCAGCGATAGTACTAAGGTCATGACAGACTAAATGAGACCATTTTAAATGTTTTAAGTGCCCCACCTCACTATTCATATATCCCAATATAGGTGCTGAATGGCTCCTCTTTTTCTGTGTTGTTTGAATTTAATTTTAAGACTTGATTTCCATAAAGCCTAGCCATTTTGCCCTTTGTCAAGCTCTCTAGTCAAAAGGTTGTCTGTCTCATTTCCATTAATAAAAAGAACGTGCTTTTAAAGTTTAACTAGATTATCTTAAGGGCAAAAAATGAATATAACTGTGAACTATGTTTTTCAAGTAGCTAGATTTCTAACTCAAAATGATTGATCACTCAACAAATGTGTTTTTATATCATTTTTCATTGTTTTTAAGTATTGAAATTAAAAAGATGTGTAAGTAGTGATTTCAAAATCTGGGCTCTAATCAATTTAAATAATCAAAATATAATATAATGATAACATGAGTAGCTTTATAAGTATAGTTATTTTTATAGTTAATGTTATGTAAATATACATATTTTACATTTGCCAGTAGGAACAAGTGAGTTGAGTTGTATTCTATAATAATAAAATCTAATTTAGAGAAAAACTTAAAAATTCTAGATCTGGAGGGTAATTTTCATAGAGGGTAACTTCATAAAATGTATGAGTTCTTAACCATTTATTTATTACAAATACATTTAATCTTATAACACTTTTATATTTGTAGGTATATATTATAAACATTTATTTTTAAATGATTAACAAGTATATCATCTATATTGGTTGTCCTGATGCTTACAATATACTTCTTTAACTTGTCATATTTACCATATTACATTTGGGACCTCAGTTGAGGTACATAATCTTTATGCTTGGATATGAGTATTTCTGTCAGGTTGTTTGGGTGATGATTGAGTCAATATAATCAGAAGTTGAGCTTTCTTTGTTTTTACTGTTTATTTATTTTGAGAAACAAGCGAGTTGGGGGAAGGGCAGAGAGAAGGAGAGAGAGAGAATCCCAAGCAGACTCATGCTGTCAGTGCAGAGCCTGATGTGAGGCTCAATCCCACAAACTGAGATCATGACCTGAGCCAAAATCAAGAGATGGATGCTTAACCAACTGAACCACCCAGGTGCCCCTGAGCTGAGTTTATATTGTGTTGTTACTATCATTACCTTCAGTACAGCACATATTCCAATGTCCTCTATTAGCTATTTCTTGTCTTTAGAGTGGGGGGTGGGGTCCTGAGGTTTTTCTCTCCATTTTGCTGCTTTTGCTTTCAGCTGTTACTGTTCACCTGTACCACACGTGGGGTTTCTCTTCATGCAGTTGGCCCTCCTCCAGGGGTAGGTAACTGTTGCGTGATTACTTGGTGCAAAGCTTGTGGTAAGGGCAGGGGAATTCTCTGTTGTCATGGTACAGTTACAATCTTAGGTGGAGTCCAAATTCCTTCTTGACATTATTTTTACCCTTCGCCCTCCTCCAGTCCATGGTAGTCAAACTCTTTATTCTGTTTCTATTTGATTCTGGGCAAGAGATTCCTGCTTCTCTTATAGGAATAGAAGACCCCTGTTTGGTTTAGGTATAGGATATTTTGCCTAAGATCCTTTGTTGTCTCTTCTCCAGAATAAACATTTGATTTTCTTTCTTCCTCCGAGCTTCCAAAGAAGTTTGATTTTATCCTGGGTGCCAGAGAGTTGCCCTTCTATAAAAACTGAAGAGCTTTGTTTTTACTCATCTTATAGTATCAATTGATTTTTTTTTTCCCTCTTCTGGGTTCTGAAAGACAATTTGAAGCTTCTCCCACCACAGTTTAAATTTTACTTCTTAGGAGAAAAGGTCACAGTTATACGTGTGGGGCTTTGTGCTCATTCCCTAGCAACAGCCAATCACCTACTGAACATTTGTGTCACTGAGGGAGGCTCTCCATGAACTCCTGCATTATCCACTGTCTTTTTCATGAGGACTCAGTAGAATCACAAAGAAAAGAACTGTGTGACTGTTTGGGATTCTCAACTTGTATTTGATACTCAAGGATTTTGCTAATTCTCATGGCAACTCAACCTTGGCATTAACATAGTCTTTAATATGTTTGCTGACTTTTTTCCAATTTGCTTTCAAGATGGCTGCCTTCCACTTTCTCCCTTACCTTGGCACAATTGAAATGTACTTGTCACTATTTCAGAAACTTCTCCTTCTTTGGAAGTCAGGGTGTTTTGTTGTCTTCTGAAGTCCACTGTCAGCTAACTTTATATATATAATTATATATATATAATATTTATAAATATATATAATATATATAATTATAATATATATAATATTTTTCTTATGTTTGAGTTAGAGGCAACATTATTTACAGTGTTCCATGCCCTAAATTTATAGTTGCCTTTTAGTTTTTTTTCTCTGATTTTATTAATTTGATTATGATGTATCTTCATGTGGTTTTGTTCATGCTCTTTCTGCCTGAGGTATGTTAAACTTATTGAATCCATCAATAGGTGTGATAGGTCGAATAATGGGCTCCCAAGATGTCCAAGTCCAAATCCACAGAAAATGCTAAGATGTATGTTACATGCAAAAGGGAAATTAAGGTTGA
Organism: Lynx canadensis; assembly: GCF_007474595.2. Taxonomy (NCBI): domain Eukaryota; kingdom Metazoa; phylum Chordata; class Mammalia; order Carnivora; family Felidae; genus Lynx; species Lynx canadensis. The sequence goes on along the minus strand of NC_044319.2, from coordinate 45,612,148 downwards.
AGATGGAATTAAGTTTGCTAATAATCTAACTTTAAGAGAGAGAGATTATTAGAGATAATCAGGAGGGCCCAATGTAATGTTAAATTAAGTATGAAATGGAGATTGGACTTGAGAATTCTCTGAGCAGACAAAACAATTTAAGCAAAAGGAAATCTAGCTTATTTTATAAACATAAGCTTACTTTGTGAAACTTTACTTAGGTTATTTCTTATAAATGCCTCTGATAATCATAAGAGAAACTTGTCATTTTCCTAAAAATGGTGTAGAATAATCACTTTTGACCAATCCCCTGCCATCTGGGAATCTCCATTGGAATAATCAATCATGTAGAGATCAAACAACTTCCTCATTTGCACTTTTTGAAGCCATCCTATAAATTCATGTCTCTAAGCTTCATAACAGTTTTTATCTTTTGAAAGCTCCCATTTTGAGGACTGTTCTTATATGCACAATAAATTCTTATTAAATACTATTTATTAATTTGGTGGTTTAAAATTTGCTATTTCTGGATTTTTGACAGAACTTATAAGGGTTCTTAAAAGTGGAAGCTGGAAACAGAAGAGTCAGTGTTAGGGTGATGCAGTGTGAAAAAGATTGGATTGAGCATCATTGGCTTTGAAGCTGAAAGGGCTCACCGGGCAAGGAATGCAGGCAGCTTCCAGACAATGGAAAAGACAAGAAAAGTGATTTTCCCCTAGAGCCTCCAGAAAGGAGTGTGATACTTTTGACACCGTGATATTAGCACAGCCCCACATCAGAATTCAGATCTCTAGAAATTTTAGATAACAAATTTGTATCATCTTAAGGTTTGTGACTGTTAGAGTAGCAATGTGAAATTGAGTGGGCCAATGTTTTTATCAGAAATATATCAATTTTTCTTCAAACAATATATACATTATTAATTCAAATAGATTTTCCTCTCTCCTATCCCCTCTCTCTCATCTTCTGGGATTCTGATTATGTGATGCCAGAGCAACTGATGTTAACACATAATTCATTGCTGTTCTGCCCACTTTTCCCTTTTTCGTTTTTTGTAGTTTATTACATACCTGTGATTTATTTATTTTTCAAAGTTACATTTATTTATTTATTTATTTATTTATTTATTTATTTATTTTTATGAAATTTATTGTCAAATTGCTTTCCATACAACACCCAGTGCTCATCCCAACAGGTGCCCTCCTCAATGCCCATCACCCACTTTCCCCTCCCTCGCACCCCCCATCAACCCTCAGTTTGTTCTCAGTATTTAAGAGTCTCTTATGGTTTGCCTCCTTCCCTCTCTGTAATTTTCCCCCTCCACCTCCCCCCTGGTCTTCTGTTGAGTTTCTCAGAATCCACATATGAATGAAAACATGTGCTTTCTGTCTTTCTCTGCCTGACATACCTGTGATGTATTTGGTCAGGTTCTTTTGTAGTACCCTTTAAGTAATCTTTTCTTCTGTGGTGTTTAATCTGCTGCCATCCCCGTTCAGTGTATTTTTCATTTCAGATATTGTATTTTTCACCACTGTAGTACTTTTTTTCTGCTCATCACATTCATGTTTTCTTTTACTTTCTTAAACATATGGGCCATACTTACAATAGGTTTATTATATCTGTGTCTGTCTTTTCTACAATCTGGGCTTTTTCTATGTCCATTTCTGCTGATTGATGTTTATCTTGGTTATGGGTCTATTTTATTGTTCCTTTGGATGAGTGGATGCCATACATTGTGGATTTTACTCTGGTTGGTGCTAAATTTTGTTAGATTTCTGAAAACATCATTGAACTTTATTAAAGTATAGTTAGTTTACTTTTCATCCACTTGATTCTTCAGAGATCTGTTTTTAAGCTTTGTTAGGGCAGGTCCAAAGCAGCCTTTAGTTGGAGCCTGATTTTACAGCAGTAGTGAAACAAAACCACTTTGAACATTCTATGAGGCATCGCATATTTTAGGAGGTTTTTCCATCCAGCTGACTGGAGCATGAACTAGTCACCAGTTTGTGTGAGCTTTCAGGATTATCCTGTTTACGTATACATGGTTTAATTTACGTATTCATCTTCTGTGGTTCCTTCCGTGGCTGAGGTTAAATTCTTCCCCACCATGCATAGTTCAGAAGTCTGCTCAAGACTCAAGTGGACAATTACACAGATCGGAGTTTCCTCTATTGCTGTAGCCTCTTCCTCTCCACCACTGTGCCCTCTCACTCCTGAGTTCCGAAGCTTCTCATCAAAAAGGTAGTTCCCATCTAAGCTTTAATGACCTCCATCTCCTCAACTCGGCAAGTCCGCCAAACTCTGTTTGAGGTCCCCCATTGTTTTTTATAACACGGAAACTCTCTCCAGGCAACAAGCCAGACCAGTGAAGAGCTCACCTACTTCATTTCTCTTCTTCCATGGATCAGTTTCCTGTGCTTCCTGTTTTCTAGTATTTAAAAATGTTTATTATGTATTTTATTGACTATTTAAAGGAGAAGGGATGTGCCAGTCTCAGTTACCACATGGTGGTTAGAAACACAAGCCCTCAAATGCGAAATAGTTTTATTTTCTTTCTTTAGAGAGAAAAAAGAAAAAAGAAACTATTTTCCTCTGTTTATCTAGGGAATATAAAGTAGTTTTAAATAGCCTAAATAGAATGAAATTAAGATAACAAATCTCTAAATGTTACCAAAGATCTTAATATGTTTCAAAAGCACATAATGATTCCATTTATTTTTGTAAAAGTCTCAACTGGAAACTGGAGAGATGTGCTATTCTAGTGTAACACATATATGCTAACTTATTTCAAAGAATATATTATATTAATAAGCCACAAGAGTGTGTCTCTCCCTAGAAGAGAAGAAATGATGCACAGTGACACTGTAAGAAACTTATTGAATGATGAATGCCAAAAAGTTCACTAATTTTCCTAACAGTTTGAACCATGTATACGTAAATTAAGAAATCTTATTAACATTGATTATCATCTAAAATATTATCTAAATCTAGTGAGATCTATCAAGAAAAGTATTATGCAGTGTTAATAGGCATAGTGTGTGAGATACAGCTATTATATCATAATAGGTATTATTACATTATAATAATAGCTACAATGAGTAAAATAAACACTGATCATAAAAACACTGTGTTCAAAAATACTCTCATTTATAAGGCTATTTCTCTTACAAGAAAATGGGGCAAAATAACTACTTAGATGATATTATTGATAAAGTTAATGATTATTAAGACAAAAATTAAGTTTTAGTTTTCCTAAATTGTGTTGGATTCAATTATTACACAACAATGACATAGGTAATAATTTCACTGAGATAATGTTATAAAAATAACATACTAGTTTTGTAAAGATAACTTCTATTTTTATCTGACTTGAATAATTAAAAGCTCTATAAAAAAAATTCCTAAACTCAGAAATTAGCAGTGCAGACAGAAAATACAATTGTATATGAGACATCCTGGTGTGAATATTAATAAATAAATTAAAACATCCTTAATTTGAATCTTTCTGTACCTACAATTCCACTATGACTATATATAAACCAAAATACAGAGATAATCGAATTAACTCACTGGTTTTAAAAGGCACACTACTTTCTAGTCATTGGACGTACACTATAGCTAACTGATTGACTCTTTTGCTATTAAGGGAACATAGAGTCATGATATCTAATGGTAATAGCCAAATAACTTAAATACTTTCCTCTCTCTGGGAAGGCTTCTACTGTTTTAGCAATGTCTAAACCTTTGTAAAATATTTATTAGTGCTATAAATCTAAACACTTATCTGAACAAGAAGAGTAAATAATTTATTCTCACCATAGATCCTAATGATGAGTATGCTTTTTCTTCTCCTTTATGTTCTCTTTCTTTTTTCATGAAAATCTATATTTTCTAGTGAAGTCTGAATACATTCACTGAATGCAAATTTTGTCTTTTCAGGCTATTTGAAATGAAATTAGTAAAAGTATTTTGGTAATCCTGAGGGAGAAAGTTTAGGGGAGTGAGGAGAAAGGAGTCCAAATGATACGTAATGTTTTCAAGACAGAATATTCTTTCAAGGATCAGATTTGTCAATTCTTTGCAGACACATAATTTGTGAGAGATTCTTCTACGAATACTTTCCCTTTAGGAAAATGTTCTCTTCAGCTCCAGATAAAATTTGTGTTTTTATGGCATTATTTGAGGGAAGTTGGTAAAGCTTTCATGAATAAAATATGTATCATTCTTGGTGGATCTTCATGGGGAGACCTTGACATCTCCAGTTGGCACCAGAAAGGATGTAAGCCCTACTGAAAACTACATCAATCAGCTCAGCTGAGTCTCCAGTTGACAGCAGTTAGCTAATGGATTGATTTCCACCTCATGAGACTCTGAACCACCATCCCCATCTGACCTTCAGAAACTGTGAGACTCCAGGTGTTTATTGTTTTAAGCTACTGAATTTTGGGGTACCCTTTATGTATCAACAGATAATTAATACAACTCATAATTAATTTGCAAATTGAGGCAGAGAAGAATTAAGTGACTTCCCAAAACTATTCAGGCATTCAGTGACTATGTTAGGTAATATTACTTACCTAAAAATAATCCATTTCCCCTACCATATCTCTTAGTGATATAAACCCAATTAAGTTGTGCTTCAGAGAAAAATGAGCAAACGTAGGCAGTGATTCTTAATTTATCTAAATCAATCATGGTAATTCCGCCAGCTATACTGGATGAAATTTTACAGAAAAAGATGTGGCAAAATATTGGCCAACAAGAAATTAGATGAAATACATCTGAGTAAGGTTTTCTCTGATAAAAAGAGATGCTAAGGGGAGCCTGGGTGGCTGAGTTGGTTAAGCGTCCAACACTTGATTTCTGCTCAGGTCATAATCTCACTTTTCATGAGTTCGAGCCCTGCCTCAAACCCCTGCTTGGGATTCTCTTTCTCTCCCTTTCTCTCTGCCCCTCCTCCTGCTCATGTGCTCTCTCTCTCTTTCAAAATAAATAAACATTGAAAAAAAGAGAGATGCTAATGTAGAAAAGCTTCTTTTACTCCTACTTGACAATATTATACATGCATTTGACAGCCAGAAATTACTGGCGGACATCTGGAGACATTGAGAAGCAGTAGATTTGTTACGGACTGAACATTATCCTCCAAATTCACTTGTTGAAGCCCTACCTGTGAGTGTGATGGTATTTGGATGTGGGCACTTTGGGAGAATAATTCAGTTTAGATGTGATAGGTGGGGCTCCCATGATAGCTTTGTATCCTTGTAAGAAAAGGAAGAAACCAGAGCTCTTTCTCTCTCTCTCTCCACTGACTTACACTGAGGAAAAGTTGTGTGAGGAGACAGACATAGTGAGGAGGTAGACATTTGCAGGCCAGGAAGAGAGCTCTCATTGGGAACTGAATCAGCAGGCATTTTGGACTTCCAGTTTCCAGAACTGTGAAATATAAAGGTTATTTTTAATTTGTTTTTAATGTTTATTTTTATTTATTTTTTTTTGAGAGAGAGAGAGAGAGAGAGAGCAAGTGGGGGAAGGTCACAGAGAGAGGGAGACACAGAATTCAAAGCAGGCTTCAGGTTCCAAGCTGTCAACACAGAGCCTGATGTGGGGCTCGAGCCCATGTATGGTGAGATCATAACCTGAGCCAAAGTAGGTGGCCTAACCGACTGAACCTCCAGGTGACCCAGAAATAAATGTTTTTTTTAAGCCACTTAGTCTCTGGTATTTTATGATGGTAGCCTGAGCTAAGACAAAGCTTAATAAGAAAGGCAGAGTGAAAAAAAAATAATTTAGGATTTTCTGATATTGGATATGTTAAATGATCTAACAGTGGAATGACTCTAAATCTATCAGATAATAACTTGGCACATTGGTTAAGCCATTTCTGTTTGTGTCTTTTGTTAGTCAGCTAAAAATACCTTCATGGATAAAAATGTTAGAGTTAAGAGAAGATATAACTACTAATATGACTACATTTTTGTTATTCAACCACTTTTCCTGTACTCCAGCATTCTTCTGTTGTACCAACTGGCAATTTTCTGCAAAATGCAGACATTACAAGCAAAAACAAATATATACAGACATTATGTGTTATAGACTCATCAGCTAGCTTTGTAAAAATTGTCTAGGATGAATGGTAAAAATTCTGCTTTCCTGCTTGTGAGATCCTAGGCATCCCTGAACAAGCCAGAACACTCACGCTGACCCGAGGGAGAGCTAGGGTCCCTCTGAGGGGTCCTTGGGCAGTGGCCATAGCCCTCAGCCCTTCTCCTGTGCAGCTGTGAATGCACAAGTACAAGCACAAACACAAGAGGATGCAAGATGACCAGAGACAGAGTGAATCACAGGCACCATTTCATGACCATGCAGAATGGAACATGGTGGTCATCCTGAAGTCTCAGTGCCCTGAGCTCCAGAGCCACTCCCCCTACCCACACCGACCTGTGCTTTCACTCACTCCTTCAGCCTGTAAGGATCAGATTTGTCATTGATATTTTTCTTTTGTATTTTGATAAACACATAAGAAGCTGGAGCTGTTACACTTTATCTTGGGGAAATCCTAAGAACTGGTGTATTTGGTGTCATGGAACCTATTACTGCTTTCTGTACACAATTACTAATCAACTGTTTTGTATACTTGTTTTCAGTTCTCATTTTGACAAGCAAGCACTGTAACTGTAGCTCTTAGAATAAAATCTCTTAACTATTTAAAAAATGAAATGAAGTAAAAATAATCTATTATCTTTCCAACAGTTGCTATCTTGCATGTATGTCTATCCCTGATGTCTTTTTTGTGTTTTTGTTCTTATCTATTGAGTCTATTTTCTTTGTGCTTGACTATAAACTAGTCACTGAATTAGACATTATATGTTTAAGATTGGTTTTCTTTGTTGCTGTTGTTGTTTTTAACCTTACTAGGAATTTAATTAAATACTTGGATGTGTAAGCTAATGTTTTCATCAAATTTGGGAAAAAATGCCTTTGTGCTTCTTTTTCACAAGAAGCCAAGATCTTTTATCCACTTTTCTGAAATGTCAACTATAATTCTGATATGAATTTAAATTCTGCTATTATTTTTCCCGTTTGATTTTTTATGATCAAATACATACCTCATTACCTAGACATAAAAAAGATCTCCACATACATCCAAAAGGAGTCCCAGAAAGAGAAGACAGTTAAATGAGATAGAAAAATGTTTGATGTATTAATAGCTGAAAATATCCTCTGGGCATATATCTCAATGTATCATCTTTACATGTTTTTTTTTTTTTAATTCTTCTCCTGTTAAATAAATATACTGATGAATTTTAATGAGGGCAGAGTGATCTCATTTTTTTCCTATTAATTCTGATAGTAAATCTTATCTCAAAACTAGAAAAGTACTCATCATCTTCAATGCACAGCTTTCTTTCTCCTCTATTTTGTAATCCATTGTTAGTTTCAGCAAATGTTATTTTACTTTAATTTTTGGCTCAGTATTTGGAATAGGACATCTTTATTTAAGGTCAGTTTTGATATCAAACATTGTATTTTTTTCCTTTAACTGCCATGCTAACAAAATCCTTTCCTTCTGAACTAAATATTAGTGATGGTTTCAGCAAAAAATATATATATATGTGTGTGTGTGTGTATACATATATATATATAGAATGTTACAATTACTAACTAGAATTGCTCTGCATAAATTGAAGAGTACAGCTAAAGTGTGTTAGAAGATATATCCTGTAAGCGAAGCAGTGTTTAGATCTTCCTGGAAAAGCAGATGTACAAGTAACCACCCCTGCTGTGCACTATTCCTAAAACACCTCTTCCTTAACCATTCCCAACTTAATATTTCAGTGTATATTGATTTAATATCTGCCTATTTTAACTTAAGTATAAGTTGCACAATAGAGAATTTTTGTTTCTAGTATTATTGCAATAGAGGGTGTTGTTTGTTTTAAGTTTCATGCGTGCCCTATTCAATTTAGGATGAAATAACAGAAGACCATAGTCTGGGTGGCTTATAAATAAGAGAAATGTATTTCTCAAATTCTGGAGGCTGGAAGCCTGAGATCAAGATGCCAGCAGATTCCATTACTGATGAGGTCTGAGTCCTAATTGCACACTGCCAACCTCTCATTGTGTCGTCATACGGTGGAAAAAAAATGAGGGGTCCTTTTATAAGGCATTCACAAGGGCTCAATCCCTATGACCTTATCACCCACTAAAAGTCCCACTTCCTAATACCATCACGTTGTGGGGTAGGATCATTTTGAGAAGACATTCATTTTGAGGGTATTTTCCTGAGATACAAAGGGAGGAAATTGGGATAGTAAACTATTATCTAAACACACACATTTTCTGCTGATTGTTTTCAGCTATATTTCAACAGACACTTCTATGTGGCCCAAAATGACCATGAATAATTGTTGCTTTTTTACAGTGCTGAAGTGAAACCCCTGACAGAAAAGGCAATTCTTAGTAAAAGGTAAAAAGGCTGTTTCTGGAGTTCTCTGCCAGGACTCCTTGTATTGAAGTCTCAGGTCCATCATGTTATTAATTGGATGATATGGTGCAAGATAACAATCCTGAAATTCAGTTTTCTCATCTGTAGAGTGAGAATCATACTGGAATTTTAATTCTGAGGCTGTTGTGAGGTTTAATGAGGCAACTTGTATTCTATGATCATAAATATGTCCAAAACATGGTTGGCCCTTAATATTAGTAGCTATTATTTTTTGTTATTTAGACAGCCTTATCAGCCTCCATGGAAGGATGGTCTTTCAGTGAGAAATAGATCTCTCTCTTCCCATGGCTAAGCAAAAGCAAACATCTCTTCAGATATTATTAGTTTGATTAGGTTCAGTAATTGAACCTGAGTTACATGTAACAAGGCCATAGAGATAGCAAAAGGAATATTCAATTCAGACTCTGGTCTTGTCACTCTAAAGTTCACCCTATTTCCACTGGATCATTGCATCTTTTTTTTTTATGTTTATTGTTTTGAGAGAGAGAGGTGGGTGGGGGGTGGAGGGCAGAGCTTTTCAGTCAGTTTAAAACTTAACTACTTAACCATTTAATTTTTTAAGTGTTTTGTGTATGTGTGTCTGTGTGTGTGTATGTGCGTGTGGATATTATAGGAAAATTTTTAGGAAGCCTAGAGATCTACAGTAGAAATAATTGTACAACATCATGCTGCCTTCCTAGCTGACAAGTATTTAACTTTATTAAATATTTAATGGTTAAGTGAATATTACAAAGATGTCTCTAAGCTTTGACTAGTATGTCTCAATAACTTAAACATTCTAAATCTCTGTATTATGATATAATTAATAGAATAGCTCTCTAAAATTGATGTAATATTTTAATAAATGGTATTATTAGAAAAAATGGGCCATATTGATTTAGAAATAGGTAGGGAGTTATTTCAAATTATGTAGGTATATCTTTCCTAAGCGGTGTATTCTGTCATTATAAATGGTAGGACACAATTTTGTATGTGGTCTATACACACCCATAATTAGACATACTAGTAGTAAAAGAAAGAAATGAAAAACAGGACTTAAACTTACTTTATCCATAGTATCATGTAAAACTTATAAACCAAAACACAATCTATACCTTGGAATTGGTAAAAGATTGTTATTTTTCTAAGAACATTATTTTTCACTGTTTTTTGATCTACCATGTAAAAAATTTTATCACAAAAATGATTTATAAAAATTCATATTCCAATCCATATTTTTGAGAAAGTCATCTTCACGTGGAGAAACAGCTTTTTAGTTACTTAAACTGTGTTTGCTTTACAATCGTAAATTCAATTCACTTATATAGACTCTTTAAAATACCATATTAATAGTTGACTCTTTTACTTTGTTACAACAGAACTTAAAACTATTATTTTTTTGACTCATAAGAAATACTTTTTATAAATTTGTTGTCAAGTGGTGACAAAAACAAATCTTTCCAATTGGGCAAGCATTTTCTTATTAGAAATATAAACTCATGCAAAAATTATCAGTTATATCTTTCAATAAATGGATGAAACTTGCTGCAAAAAATATCAAGGCAAGGTTTAGATTTTTTTCTAAAACCAACAAAGTAGAAAGTAGAATTAATTAGGTTAACGCATAGAATATTTCTAGTTACATTTAAATATTTTGCTGATGGTAAACATTTCTGAACTCACCATGCTAACAAAAAGCCATCTTTCACAGAAACTCAAGAGAGATATGTTTCTGTTGCCTCCAAGAATGTATCCATTCTTTCCTTTATCTGACAAATAAATACTGTTGCTTTATCTGACAAATATTTGTTGAATACATACTGCTTCATGGCAAGTACTGTTACAGACAGTGGGTGTACTATAATAATATCCTTTAATCTTTGAACTCCTGGAGTTTCCAATTTAATGGAGTAGAAATAAAATATACAAATAAGCATATAAATATCAAGTTCCAAGTGCAGTGGAGTAAAATGAAAGAGGGTAAGATGATAATGAATGTCAGAGAAGGAAATTACTATTTATATCAGGTGGTGAGAACAAGTTTTTCATAAGTGACTGATCGTAGGGTTAAAAGAAAAAAAGGAAGGTATATTAAGGAATTTATTGGGGAGAAGAGTATTCCAAATGAAGTAACAAAAAGTGAAAATATGCTACAGTATTCTAGATGAAAGGGTAAACCTTAGCAACTTGAGTGTAAAATAACCAGATGTTGTTATTTAGTATCTGGTGTCATTCTTGGAAAGGACTGGTATTGTGAAACTGTTACATTCATAGGAGCTCATTCATAGGAGTGGTACAATGAAAATGTGCAGACATGGAAAATGTTACAGGATCAGGGCCTGATAGCATGGCCAAGTGAAGAAAAATTACCTGCTTGGTCATCAAAAATGATGAGTAAAGCAAGTTGATAACTAAAAATGGCCCACAATACTTGGGCTTCCCATGCAACTTTTAGACATAAAAACTTGTTATGTGAAATAAGTTTGTCTAGTAATTAAACTTCTGAATACCATTCAATGCTAGAACTGCAAAGCACTGCCCTAGATATATCCAAGTATCAAATGTACACTGGCAAAATTCACAACCTGGAACCTTCATAGCATACATGTTAAATATCCTTCATAAGGGATGCTCCCAAAGCTGAGTACACTAACTACTAAAATATTTTTAACCATCATATTTATACATATTGTAACTCAGTTTTATGCTATCAAAGTAAATGTACAAGCACCCACTCTCTTGATTAGGCAACCTTATATTCTATTTAACCATTAGATTGATTTTAATACCTTTAATTTCAGAATATAAATGAAAATAGCTCATGAAAATGTGGACTATTTTCTCTCATGGCTTTATTTGTCATATTCATGTCACTCCAGCACAACCTGTCCTGAAGTAATTGCCTCTTTAATGAATAAGAATCTGAACTTAATTCCCTGTGATTAAAGGATTTCAGCAGGATTGCAAAAACTTTATTAAGCAGAAAGTCACCATATAGTTCTAGCTAAACTTTTGATGAAATTTTATAGTTTGTTTTTTAATCTAGATTAATATTTGGGGGTTTGTCCTTTCTGTTTTGGGTTATTTGGTGCTATTTTTATTGAAATTAAAGCTTAAAGCCGATATACGTTAGCTATAAATTATCAGTCACCCTTCTGTTGTTTGTTCACCATTTAGTACTTGGGCATTCCTTAATTTTGGCAAGAATACTATACAGTATTATGTCCTGTGGCATCTATTTAAAAGACGATATTAAATCTCTCCTTGTTGACGGACATATTATGAAAACAGAAATGCTCAGCACATTCTCAGAGCGTTCTTCCATAATTTCATAATATTTAAAAATTTCCACGGTATATAACTATATAATCTGAAATCAACTTTACACAAACATTGTAATCAGCCCAACACTTTTTTTTAAGATGAGCTATTTATTTATTCATTCATTTATTTATTCACTTACTTACTTGCTTATTAAGTAAGCTCCATGCCCAATGTGGGGCTTGAACTCACAACCCTGACATCAAGAGTCACATGCTCTATCGACTCAGCCAGCCAGGCAAGCCCAGATCACTATTTTTTTTAGTCTATGTCTTCCACATTCTGTAACTGTGGTTATCCCATAAATAATATGGGCACAAGATCAGAGAAATTGCCTTCTAGTTTCAAGTCCACCATTTATTAACATGATTAGCTTAGATTTCTCCAACTCTCTTCTATAAAGTGAGGTGATAATAACTAAAATACAGAAACAAATGAGATATTATTCATTAGAAATCATTAGATAGTAGATGATAAACAAATGGTGCTTCTGTTTTCACCTTAAACATTGAATAACTATTCTATGAAATGTTTGCCTTTGCTAACTTCAATTTCTGTACCTGTACAGCATACCTTACGAAATGTCTCTTGTAAATACTCAAGAAAGTTAAATCCCTCTCCTCTTTACACATTGCTTTCAGAACTTTGATCATCTCTTCCTAAAGACTTATTTAGTGTGTAATCTAGTGACATTGAAGGTATTGATCTTTGGAAAGAAAACTGCGTCATTACAGATTGGATCCTGAATTAGAGCAAATCACTTCACTTTTATGAAATTCCAATATATCACTTGTTAGTCCTGTTAACAATGTTTATCCATTTATAGCTTGATTCAACTTTACAACTGAGTCTGTTTCTTAGAGTTCAAGGTGCCTTTAAAGTCTAGTTGATGCCAGGTACTATAGATGTTTGCAAAAAGTACATTGTTCTTCCAGTGTTGAAAGTATTAGGAGGAATCATATTTGAGGAAAGAAAAAGCAATATAAATGTTTTAAATTAAAATATTCTAATTATTATCATTTGATATAATTAATAGTAAAAATTTACAGTAACGTTTTTATTAGCATAGTAAATCGTTACAGGTTAGCCAACATTATATTAAGTATTTACTACTAAACATGTAATATCTAAACAAAGTAACATTGAAAATTAAATATAAGTCATAATTTCAGTACACTTTGTGTACATAATTTGCACACTTTGCGTTCTTTCACATAACACATGGGTAATGTGCCTCAAAAGCATATATAACTGTTTAGAGGAAGATGCTATTGAATTTGGTACACTTTTCTCCAAAATCATTGGTTTGTGAAGTTTTTAGTTATTTGTCGAGCTTGCTCAACAAATCACCCCACACATAATAAAATGAGGATATGATAAAATAATTATTGATATATTACTAAAAGTATAGAAACTGTTGTTTAAAAAAAAAGTCAGAGAACTTATACAATAAAAGTTTATTTCTCATTATGCAGCAGTTCAGTGTAAGAATTTATAGTCAAGCGGCTGTAGGAGAGGCTCTCCTTCCACTTTGAATTCCTAAACTCGTGTAGGTCCTAGCTGATCAGGGTATAGAAAAGAACAGCCTCGTTCAACTCAATTCAACCTCAATTCAAAACAGCCTCATTCAACCTTAATTCAAAACAAGCAGTTTTTCCAAAATTCAGGCTTCAAGTAATTGTGCAAAAATATGTCAAAGGTAAGTTAACTGTATGCCCAGGATGAAGAAAAGAAGACAGATATTGACAGCAGAGCTACCTCAGGCATACATATAAAAAATATATGTCTCCAAGTTCACTTGCTGCAATATTAATGGCCATTTTCATTGCATGTTGGACTTAAAGGTGCTTCACATTTTGTTTATGCATTTTGATATTCTCCAAACATTTCACAGTTAATGCTTATTACTTTTATTACGAAATACAAATGCATCTCTCTTCTTTCCTCCCCTCTCCCTCCTCTTTTCCTACTCCTGATTTTTCCTATTTCTTGCTGAATTCACCCTTCTTGTCTCCCTCTTCCTCTTCCTTTCCCCTTCTCCTCCAACCCTCCCACTCTCTCTCTTTCTCTGGAGAAGAGACAGAGTTCCTTCTTAATTCAATTTAAGTTAATAGCATTTTTGCTTATTTTGTGGTGTTTTTGGAATCCTTTTAAGGCTTTACAGTAGAATCTGCAACATTTTTTGACATTTCAGGAAGTGATAGGGAAAAGACATTCTTCATTCACAATTAGCTGTTAAACTGAACCATCTTGCACTTGAAGTTGCTAATTGACACCCAGACATATTGGACTTACCATCATTGAACTTGCTCTCAATCCAGTTCTCCCTTGTCAGTTCAATTTACTCCCTAGTCTATAAATTTTCTGTTGGGGTTTAACTTACTCAATACGTGTATTACTAGATCATGAGCTCCTTCAAGTGTGTGTGTGTGTGTATATATATATATATATATATTTTTTTTTTTTAATTGGGTATATACTCAGTGCCTAAGTTAGGCACTGCTGTTAAACACACACACACACACACACACACACACACACACACACAGAGTTATTGAACAGTACGCTACATAGCAGCCATTTCATAAATATTCGATAAATGAATAAATAAAAGACATACCTTCTATGACTTAAATCATCCTTACATATAAAAATAATCACTTTGTATTTTATGTATTTTATTTTATTTTATTATTTTTAAATCACCGTGCATTTTAACTGATAAGATAAATACCTCAAAAACCTTAGAAACAGCTAAACCTTTTATACCTTTTTTTTTTTTTTTTGGTCACATCTGAATGTCATGTAAAATTGCTACAAATGTGCCCTGGTATATTAATAATAAAAGCTTCATATATCACAGTGAGTTGTCCTCACAACTAAACCCTTAAGGATTCACAATTTTCTGTTTTTTATCTGACTGTAAAATTTACTCTCTTAAGAAATACTGTAATATAGTCTTTAAGACTCTATTATTTTTTCCATCTAATTAAAGATGTGATGAGTCAAATAACAGCCTATGAGTTCAGAAAGTACCTCTGCTTTCTGCACATAGGTAGTATTCTGGTGCTGTTAATATTCTCTCATTTTTTTGACTGAAAAAAAATTTCATACACTAGAACTTAATTAATTTGAAAAGTTATAATTATATTTTTACATAAGAAATCATAAGTTAGATTTAAAAAAGAGCTGCTATTAACGAAAACTGTTGAAAATACACAACACTGAGCTAAACTTGATATCATTTGTTTAATCTCTTGATGATGACAACAGTTATTTTACTGAATTTTTACTTTCTAAAGTAATAATTTAATTGTTTTTGTTTTTTGATGAATTACACAAATATCTCAAATAAGAATTCTGATAAAGGTTGGGGATCCTGGGTGGCTCAGTTGCTTAAGCAACCAACTCTTGGGTTCGGCTCAGGTCATGGTCTTGCATTTCTTGAGTTCGAGCCCCACATGCAGCTCCAACCTGACAGTGCAGAGCCTGCTTCGGATTCCCTCTCTCTCCCTCTCTCTCTTCCCCACTGCCACTCACTCTCCCTGTCTCTCTTGAAATGACTAAACTTAAAAAAATGAAAAAAAGAATTCTTAAAATAATATTTGCTACTAATAATAAATAAAAAGATGAAAGAAAAAACATCTCTGATTTAGTACTTGCCTTTTTGTTTTGGATATTAATTTCACCTTTCATATTAAGATAAATAATTAATATGTGTCACTCTCATAATATATTTAAGTTATTATAAAATTATCTATGTGCTTATGGTTATTTAACTTTTTCCTAAGTATACATAACATTTAATCCTTCGTGTAGAAAATAAATTTAGCATTTCATCAGTACTCTGACACTTTCCCCGTCACTTTTGAATGCTGTTAATTATTTGTTTAATTTTATTTGTTTATTAAGCAAAAATATTCTCTTTTGTATTATAAAATACCTTCTTTAGGATAAAGAAATAACTTATATCATACCTGTCAAATGGACTCAAAATAAATAACATAGATACAAAAGTTCTCAATAAAATGCTAGCAAATTAAATTTGACAGTATATCGAAAAGAATTTGCACCAAGACCAAGTAAGGTTTATCCCTGGGATGAAAGATTGTTTTAACATATGCAAACCAATCGACATGATATACCACAGTAACAGAATAAAAGACTAAAATGTCATCTTAATAAAAGCAGAAAAAGCATTTGAAAAGTTCAGTATAAATATATATGATAAAAACTCTCAACAAAATAGCTATAAGAGGAAACCTCCTCAATACAACGAGACCATTTATTTTAAAAATCCACAGCTAACATCATAATTAATGGAGAAAAAGTGAAAGTGTTTCCTCTAAAATTTTCTATAAAGCAAGAATGCTTACCCTCCCCACTTCTATGTAACATAGTACTGAAAGCACTAAGATGAGCAACCAGAAGAGAAAAAAAGAAAAAGAAATAGAAGGCATTCAAATTGGAAAGTGACAAGTAAAAATATCTGCTTGCAAATGACATAATCCAAAATGCAGAAAACTCTAAAGTCTCAAAAAAAAAAAAAACAAAGAAACCTGTTAGAACTAATAAATTCAGTAAAGTTGCAGAAAACAGAATCAACACATAAAAACCAGTTGCATTTTTTATACCAACAAAAGGAAGTCAAGAAAACAATTCTAGCTGATCCAAGTGCAGTGGTGTTTACGATTAATTGATCACAACCAGTTACAGATTTATTTCTTCTTGACTCTCACTGCTTCATTTGACTAGCCTTAGAAAAATAAAAGCAACCCCATTTATGAACATATGAAGAAAAAAATAAAATAGGAATAAACTTATCCAAGAAGGTGAAAGATGTACACCAAAAACTGTAAGATACTGATAAAAGAAATTGAAGAAGATTCAAATAAATGGAAGGATAGCCCGTGTTCACGGATTTGAAAATATTGTTAAAGTGTCCATACTAGGGGCGCCTGGGTGGCGCAGTCGGTTAAGCTTCCGACTTCAGCCAGGTCACGATCTCGCGGTCCGTGAGTTCGAGCCCCGCGTCAGGCTCTGGGCTGATGGCTCGGAGCCTGGAGCCTGTTTCCGATTCTGTGTCTCCCTCTCTCTCTGCCCCTCCCCCGTTCATGCTCTGTCTCTCTCTGTCCCAAAAATAAATAAACGTTGAAAAAAAATTAAAAAAAAAAAAAGTGTCCATACTACCCAAAGTGATAAATTCAATTTAATTCTTATGAAAATTCCAATGGCATTTTTCACAGAGATAGAAAAGCCAATTCTGAAATTTGTATGGAACTACAAAAGCTCCTGAATAGCTGAAGCATCTTGAGAAAACAAAGCTAAAGGCAACACATGTCCACTTACTACTTCTTTTATAACAATGTCCAGAATATTGATAATAATGGGCATGCTAATTGCAAGAGGGTTGGGTTAAGTGTTAGAGCCAGGTTACTTCCAAAAAGAACCCTCTGCACATGTCTCTCCCATTGCCACCACTGTCTTGACAAATCTTTTTATTCATTTTCTCTTTTGACTTCTGTTTTCTAAAATCTCTGTTTATTGGAGAAAACTAACTATGGGCAATTACAATGTTTCTGCACTTTCTTGCAGTTTTCCTGCTTATAGTGCATTTTACACAGGGTCCAACTGTAGAGTTTATTTGGGCCACATCTTTGTGTGATGTCTTTCCACATTTGGTGATATTAGTAAGATTTTATGCAAAGTAAGATCCGAACATTCACACAATCTGTTCCTGGGAAGAATTTCTGCCATGATTACCTTTCTCTTTTTTTCAATACTACTGAATTTGCTGAAAGCCTTAGAAACTTGAATGTTCTTTTATTTCCATCACTTCAATTTAGATTTCAAGGCAATCTTACAAACCCTAATCTCATTTTCCATTGAGAAAGGTTAATCCCTGCCCCACTCTCCCTTTGTCTATCTATCTATCAATCGATCTATCTATCTATCATCTATCTATCATCTATCTATCATCCATCTATCCAAACTGAGGTAACTTATTTGGTTAAAAATAATAATGTAATATTCTTTATTAAAGATTTTTTTAAATTTTATTTTTTAAGCAATCTCCACACTCAATGTGGGGCTCTAACTCACAACCTTGACATCAAGAGTCACATGACTTACCAACTGAGCCAGGTGGGCTCCCCAATAATGCAATATTCTCATTTAGTTGAGCACTTCTTACATATTTTCTGTTTCTGAAGAAAAATTTTGAAAGCACAAGCTGCTCAGAAAAGGGATCACAATATAGTGAAATTAATTAATGTTTCCGGGAGGCTTCTGAACTATTTCAATAAATTACTCATTTAATTTAAATAATGCCATAATAGTCATAAACTTCCTAATATCCAACTGAGTAGAAACCTGTAAATACTGCTAGAATACTAAAAGGGTGTTTTTTAAGCCCTCAAACAACGAGAAATTTAACTTTGTAAGTGTAAAAAACCACTTTGCCAATTTCAAAAGACAGTTTTAATACCCCGTGGACACTGTGAGGGCATTACCCACTAGAAAAGAAAAAGGAAACTTTCATTGAGAACAAACGTCAACAGAGAAACAATTTACTCATGTGCATATCTCAATGGACAAATGTCAGCAAAGTTACACACAATAAATATGCTTATCTCTCTGGCCGCTTTCTCAGTGAATGTAGTAAAAGCATTTTGGGTAAGAAAATGTTTTATTATATAGAAATATCCTGCACAGCATAGGACATTTTGTATCTGAGTTGAAGAAACTAATATTTGCTATTGTTAGAATCAACCACCTCCTTAGCAATACCCTGATTCTACATTGTCAATCCTCTGCCTTTATTCCATTTCTCTTCTGATTTTCTTCTCTTCACAAAATTTGTTAAAATATGCATTTCAACAGTGACAACCTAAACCCCCATCCTCTGATCTGTTTTGCAAACCATTATATATTTATTTCGGTCTTGGGATACAAATGTATGTTAATTTCCTACTCTATCAGGTTAAATTAGAACTTTTTATAAGGAGATAGACTTTAAAATTAATAAGGAACAAGGGACACCTGGGTGGCTCAGTCAGTTGAGCATCGGACTTGGGCTCAAGTCAGGATCTCACAGCTCCTGAGTTTGAGCCCAATATTGGGCCGGTGGCTGACAGCGCAGAGCCTGCTTGGGATCTTCTGTCCCCCTCTCTCTACTCCTTCTCCACTTGCGTTCTCTCTCTCAAAAATAAATAAATCTTTAAAATATTAATAAGGAACACAAAATTTATTACCATCATAACAATTTAATGTAATATGTTCTTCCTCATCCTTATCATATGTATGTGAATCTGCTTCCCAGAACCTAGCTTTGCCATGTGTGAAAGAACCTGGCTTCCCCTCCACCCCCAGCAGTTAGAGGTGTTTCTTAAAACTTTGTAAACAGTTATAATGAAGCATATCATGCATAGAAAAAAGTACATAATTTAGAAAAAAGCACACAGAAAAAAGTACAGTCAGTTAAGCAGTGATGTCGGCTCAGGTCATGATCTCGTCAAGACCCAAGTCAGGCTCTGTGCTGACAGCCCAGAGCCTGGAGCCTGCTTCAGATGCTTCGTCTCCCTCTCTCTGCCCCTCGCTTTGTCTCTGTATCTCTCTTAAAAAAATTAAAGTACTTAATTTATAATTTTACTATTTAAAGAAATATTACAGAGTGAATATGACCTGGTAAATGCTACCACAAAAAGTGTAACTGCAACATCACCCCAGAATCCTCATTTACCCTCTCCTATTAGTGTTCCATTTATCCTGCCCCAATTTAACTGCTGCCTTGATGGCAAACTCCATCCTTTAGTTTTGATTTTTTTAACTTTATATTAATGGAAGCATGCAATACATTCTCTTTTTTTATGGATTTCTTTTCACTCAGCATCATGTTTGTAAGTTTCATTCAGTTTGTTGAATGTGTCTGAAGACTTTTCATTTTCACTGCTGCCTACTGTCACAGAATATGCCTACTTTCAGCAGGCATTAATACTACAAAATATGGATCACACTGTGAAAGGTAGGGTTTTTGTTTTGTTTGCTTTGATTTTAGTTTCATCTCAGAAAGTCATGAATCTGAAAGTCGAAATTTATAAGAAACATTAAAAGGATATTCAAAGATTATTGGGTAGTCAAAGCAAGAGCCGATATCTATTGTAATTATCTTACTAAATTCCAAAGTAAGTTATTTTCATTTTAAGATTTAATTTTGCAAAGATCATGATATTGAATCATTTTTTAACAAAAGAGTTTCTACTTTTATAGAAAAGAAAGGATACACACAAAAACATATATGCACACACAAGTGTAAAGTATCTCGCATTTTATATGCAATAATTCAAAGAATTTATTATAACCAAAATTTTACTTTTGAATACAAGATGAAAGATATAAGAAGATATTTGTTTTTCTAAAAGAGATTTTATTTATTTTTAAATGTTTATTTATTTTTAGAGAGAGAGAGAGTACATGAGCATGCATGCCCATGGTGAAGGGGCAGAAAAGAGGGAGAGAGAATCCCAAGCAGGCTCCACACTGTCAGCACAGAGCCCAGTGTGGGGCCTGATCCCACCAACCATGAGATCATGACTTGAGCAGAAATCAAGAATTGGATACTTACCCAACCAACTGAGCCACCCAGGTGCCCCAGAAATTAAAAGATATTTGTAATCAAATAAAATTTTTATGTTACTTATTCAGTAATCCCTTTATTAAACTCACTGTTTCTGTAGACTATCATATTTGAAATATAATCTGAAGGCATACTTATTAATATTGCTCATTTATTAATATTGACAAAATAATCTCTTTTCTATTCATCTGAGTACATTTAAGTACACAGACTCTTTTTATATAAGACTTATAATCACTTAAACTAATCTTATTGTTTTCCACCAGTATCCACACAAAATCAAATACTTTTCTTCTGAGCAAATCTTAAAATTCTAACTTAAAACTTAACGATGTCTGTTAAAGATTTTCAGAAGCAACTCGAGATTCATGCCCTTCCTTTCTCCTGGAATTCTTAGTCAAGAATAACATTAACAGACCAAGACAACTCTTAAACCAGGTGAATTAAAGGCAAGTTGAGTGAGTGGAGATTGTAGCCTGTGCGACACAAGAGACTAAAAACAGGTTTGCAGTGTGACCAATACCTCACTTTGTGTGCTCTAGTTATGCAGTAAAACCATCCTGAGTCTTTCTCTCAGGATTTTAACAAAGCATCTTTTGAATGCTCCCAAAGAGTAAGTCTACAAGAGTAATCCTAAATTATTTGGGGTCTAAGAATTTGCATGGATTAGCATGTTCATGTCACCTGAAAGGTGAGATTATTGGGTAGGAAAGTATATTGTTTACCTTTATAGAAAACCACCAACCTATGTTCCAAAGTGGCTCTACACTTTGACGTTCTTATGAACTCCACATCTTCACTAGTATCAGTTGTTTGAATGTCAGCCTGTGGAATGGTGTGGAATGGTATGATATCGTGGTTTTCATTTTCACTTTTCCAATGACTAATGATTTTGAGCATTTTCATGTGTCTCTTGGCCAACTGTGTATTTTCTTTGTAACATGTAAGAGACATAGGCATTCCTTATATATTCTAGACACAGGTCTTTTATCAAACCTAAGTGTGTAGGTATTTTCTTCTCATTGCAAAAGTGTACTATCATAAGGCCTTCCCTTCTGGGATTTTTTGTTGTTGTTGTTGTTGTTGGTTTGGTTTGTTTGTTTTTTTCTGTCCGAATACTTTATGAATCACCTCTAGGCCTGTGCCTAGCTAGGTGGGCTTCAGGGAGGGGCTCACCATTGACCAGCCCAGCTGGGAAAATGAGACAGCCTTGGTCTAACCCTCCAGGGTCACTGACTGTAGAATTTAAAGAGGCAGGTCTGACCTTTCCTGAGTTGGCATGGGGTATCCAGGCAGAGGCACAGGTGCGGGCCAACATCCCAAGCTTTCCATTTGTGTGCCACTCTTGCTGTGTTTGGAGAAGTATCCCTTGCTGTTGTATACATTGGGCTTGATTGTGTCACTGCCTGACTTCCAGCCGGCAGGACAAATTTCCCCGTGTTAATTCCTGTACTGGACGGACTTCCCCGTGTTCGTTCCTGTGGTAGACAGACTTCCCCACTCTCATTCCTGTACTGGAAGACCTGGACCAGGTGCAGGAGCTTCCTCCACTGAGCTCCCCACAGGCAAATCTTTGACAGTGATCTGGCGAAGGACACTGCTGCCATCAGTGATAAAAAGGCCCCTGTATGCAATGCCTTCAATCTTCCTTCAGCACACCATAATCTTGGGACAAGCTTCTGGTTACACCTGCCAGCAGAGGGATGTTGGGGGGTGAGGCAAGCTGCCTTCTTTCCTGGGCTTGTTGATCCCCACCAGGGGGATGAACTGAGAGTCGACAGAGACCTCCAACACTTCACAGTCCAGCCTGCGTAAATCCTCAGCATGTTCACTGAAAGCAATGATCACTGTGGGTCACCCAGGCTGAAGTCCAGCAGGTAGACAAAGAGGACCAAGTATTTCCATCTGTAGTCAGAAAGCTTCATCTCCTTGAAGGAGCCATCCACCATGGCAGCGGGCTGGAAATTCAGGGCAGGCTTTCCTATGTGTTGCCAGAGGTCAGCACTGAAAGCCACATGGGCAAAAACAAGGACACACGGACTGACAGATGCACAAACATGCATTCTCAGCACCCCCTTCTCGGAATTCTTTTAATGCTATTACAGTTTCTCCTTTCTTTATAGAAATTATTTAAAATAGTTTAAATTTAAATTTAAACCTAAATTCCAAATCAATTAATATGTGTGTGTAAAGAGGATAAAATGGCTTTTTAGATAATTTAATTGGTTTTGTGTTGTATTCTATTAAAATCCACTGTGTTGAGATCTTTAAATGATATTGATATATACGTGTGTGTATATATATATATACACACACACACATATATATACATATATATACACATACATACATAGGGTTATTCTCAGTTGCTTTGTTGCAAATCTGAATTTATCTCTAGACATGCTTGAACCATAATGCTGATTCATGGCCAATAAAAGGCAACATGTACTGCTTTGTGATTAAAATAGTTCTGTAGCCAAGTTTGAAACATATCATGAGCCAGCCTGTATCTAACTTATATACATACATATATTACATATATTACATACTAATATAACACATATACATATATTACATATATATGCAATATAAATTTCAGTCTTATAGTGTCTGTTACCTTTTAGTTGTTTGAGCTAACTTTTAGTTTTAGCTTTTGCGTTAATTGAGCCACATCATGTAGCCAAGTTTGGACTGTAAAACCAGATAGCATACAAAATACCCATTCTCTAAATCCTTCCAATAATCCAAAAAGGTGTAATTATTATACATAGCATGGTATGTTGTTATATTTTGTGTATTTGGTGAATAATTATTCATTGAACAAGACGATTCCAAATAAGGTTGGTATGAAATTGAGAATTAGGTTATACTTGATAACGGAGTTCTAATCAGAGGAAATTATTAAATATGCCATTTTATATGGTTTTTTTTTCATTTTTCTCATGCTGTCTATGCTGTCTATGTTCTATTAAAACAAATGTCAAAGGTATTTTAATCCTATATATTTTACTTTCATTTTAAACATTGATTAATATCAACAAACATATTCATAATATAAACAATAGTTAAATGATAGACAGTCAATTATAACCTCTGTTGATAATTTTCTAGTAGAAATGGCTTTTTTGTTTTTTGGTTTTTAGTTTTTTGTTTGTTTGTTTGTTTTCTAGAGGCAGCACGAGCAGGGGAGAGGAGTGGAGGGAGAGAGAATCTCAAGCAGGCTCCATCCTCAGTGTGAAGCCCAACCGGGAACTCAGTCCCACAATCCTGGGATCATGACCTGAGCCAAAATCAAGAGTCAACGTTTAACAGACTCAGCCACCCAGGCATCCTATTCTCCCGAAGCTGTTCCAAAATATAGAAATGGAAGGAAAACTTCCAAACTCTTTCTGTGAAGCCAGAATTACCCTGATTCCAAAACCAGACAAAGACCCCACTAAAAAAGGAGAACTATACCACTTTCCCTGATGAACATGGAGGCAAAAATCCTCCACAAGAGAGTAGCCAACCAGATCCAACAATACACTAAAAAATATTATTCACCACGACCAAGTGGGATTTATACCTGGGAAGCAGGGCTGGTTTAATATCCACACAACAACCAATGTGATTCATCACATAGTAAAAGAAAGGACAAGAACCAGATGATCCTCTCAATAGATGCAAAGAAAGCATTTGACAAAATACAGCATCCTTTCTTCATAAAAACCGTCAAGAAAGTAGAGATAGAAGGATCATACCTCGAGATCATAAAAAGCCATATATGAATGACCCAACGCTAATATTATCCTCAATGAGGAAAAACTGACAGCTTTCCCCTTAAGGTCAGGAACAAGACAGGGATGTCCATTCTCACCACTATTATTCAACATAGTATTGGAAGTCTTAGCCACAACAATCAGACAACACAAAGATATAAAAGGCATCCAAATAAGCCATGTCAAACTTTCAAGGATGTCAAACTTTCACTCTTTGCAGATAATATGATACTCTATATGGAAAACCCAAAAGATTTCACTAAAAAACTGCTAGAACTGATTCATGAATTCAGCAAAGTTGCAGGATATAAAATCAATGCATAGAAATCGGTTGCATTCCTATACACCAAAAATGAACCCAACAGAAAGAGAAATCAATCCCATTTACAATTGCACCAAAAACCATAAAATACCTAGGAATAAATCTAACCAAAGAGGTGAAAAATCTATACGCTGAAAACTATAGAAAGCTTATGAAAGAAATTGAAGAAGACACAAAAAAATGGGAAAAGATTCCATGCTCCTGGATAGGAAGAACAAATATTGTTAAAATGTCGATATTACGCAAAGCAATCTACATATTCGGTGCAATCTCTATCAAAATAACACCAGAATTCTTCACAGAGCTACAACAAACAATCCTAAAGTTTGTATGGAACCAGAAAATATCCAAAGCAATCTTGAAAAAGAAAAAGCAGGAGGCATCAGAATCCCAAACCTCAAGCCGTTTACAAAGCTATAACAATCAAGACAGGATAGTAGTGGCACAAGAATAGACCCATAGATCAATGGAAACATAGAGAACTGAGAAATGGACCCAGAAAAATATGGCCAACTAATCTTTGACAAAGCAGGAAAGAATATCCAATGGAATAAAGTCCGTCTCTTCAGCAAGTGGTGCTGGGAAAACTGGAGAGTGACATGCAGAACAATG
This sequence comes from Lynx canadensis, assembly GCF_007474595.2. Classification (NCBI taxonomy): domain Eukaryota; kingdom Metazoa; phylum Chordata; class Mammalia; order Carnivora; family Felidae; genus Lynx; species Lynx canadensis. The sequence continues at coordinate 45,587,033 of NC_044319.2, read as the reverse complement.
AACCGGGACCACTTTCTTACACCAGACACAAAAATAAGCTCAAAATGGATGAAATACCTCAATGGAAGACAGGAAGCCATCAAAATCCTCGAGGAGAAAGCAGGCAAAAACCTGTTTGATCTTGGCCGCAGCAGCTTCTTACTCAACATATCTCTGGAGGCAAGGGAAACAAAAGCAAAAATGAACTTCTGGGACCTCATCAAAATCAAAAGCTTCTGCACAGTGAAGGAAACATTCAGCAAAACTAAAAGGCAACCGACAGAATGGGAGACAATATTTGCAAATGACATATCAGATAAAGCGTTAGTATCCAAAATCTATAAAGAATTTACCAAACTCAACACCCAAAAAACAAATAATCCAGTGAATAAATGGGCAAAAGACATGAATCGACACTTCTCCAAAGAAGACATCCAGATGGCCAATCAACACATGAAAAAATGCTCAACATCAGGGAAATACAAATCAAAACCACAATGAGATACCACCTTACACCTGTTAGAAGGACTAACATTAACTCAGGCAACAACAGATGCTGGTGAGGATGCTGACAAACAGGATCTCTTTTGCATTTTTGGTGGCAATGCAAGCTGGTGCAGCCACTCTGGAAAACAGTATGGAGGTTCCTCAAAAAACTAAAAATAGAACTACCCTATGACCCAGCGATTGCACCGCTAGGTATTTATCCATGGGATACAGGTGTGCTGTTTCGAAGGGACACAGGCACCCCCATGTTTATAGCAGCACTATCAATAATAGCCAAAGTATGGAAAGAGCCCAAATGTCCATCAATGGATGAATGGATAAAGAAGATGTGGTATATTCCTCGGCAATCAAAAAGAATGAAATCTTGCCATTTGCAACTATGTGGATGGACCTGGAGGGTATTATACTAAGCGAACTTAGAGAAAGACAAATATCATATGACTTCACTCATATGAGGACTTTAACACACAGAACAGATAAACATAAGGGAAGGGAAGCAAAAATGATATAAAAACAGGGAGAGGGACAAAACATAAGAGACTCTTTATATATAGAACAAACAGAGGGTTGCTGGAGGGGTTGTGGGAGAGGGGATGGGCTAAATGGGGAAGGTGCATTAAGGAATCTACTCCTAAAATCATTGTTGCACTATATGCTAACTAACTTGGAGGTCAATTAAAGATAAATAAATAAATAATTTAAAATAAAGGAAAATATAACAAACAGCCAGGAATTTATCCATGTATATATGTAATAAAAAAAAAATGCTGAAGGAAACAGAAATCAAAGCATGGGAACACACGACAGACTTGTAGGCACTGAAAAATCACTCCAATTTACTTATTTACAAATGAGGACAATCTGTTTCAGAGGAGGGAAAAAATGACATGTGAAGGCCTTCTAGAATTAGAACTCAGTTCTCTACTCTCAAATTCCTGATTGTTTGCACGTGGGGCATAATACAGCATCAGCAGCTCCGAACTGTAGCTTATCCCCTAGAGCACAATATTCATGAAGTGTTTGTCATTTCAAAAGTTATTTCACCAGTTGTTGGCTTAGGGTCTGGACTTTTAGTCAGAATCGATTCACCTGAAAAAAAAAAAAATTTTTTAAAAAAAAGGGGCGCCTGGGTGGCGCAGTCGGTTAAGCGTCCGACTTCAGCCAGGTCACGATCTCGCGGTCTGTGAGTTCGAGCCCCGTGTCGGGCTCTGGGCTGATGGCTCAGAGCCTGGAGTCTGTTTCCGATTCTGTGTCTCCCTCTCTCTGCCCCTCCCCCGTTCATGCTCTGTCTCTCTCTGTCCCAAAATAAATAAACGTTGAAAAAAAAAAAAAAAAAAAAAGAATCGATTCACCTGAACCACCATATCAGAACTTAAAGCCAGATTTCTATGATATTTCATCTTGTGATTACTAATTTATAGATATGGAGATTGAGGGTAAATTTTTTAAAAATATTGTTTAATGGAATATACATATTAAGAACTTGGCTAAAGTAGATAATACTCAAAACCAAGGCCATTTTAGTTGAACTCTATTTATTTTACAAGGTATCCCCTTGTCACCCCAAACCCCCAGGAGAACCCTTTGAATTAAAGAAAAATCCCATCAAGAGATATAAAATAATAAAGTAAAAGTTTCTTCATTTTACCATTGTTAATAGAAGACCGAATGTATAACATTTGCTTCCAAAATTTTAGTAAATGGAAAAAAATATGTGGGGGAAGACATAAAATTGAAACAGAAGTTAAAAATCACATTAAATATTAGCCTCGACATCCAATTTATTTTTGTATTTTTTGGCAATATAATGCATTTAGAAAACTCAGGTGCACATTGTTGTAAATAGCAATTGCTTTTTAAAGTCATTGACCTTGTAATTTCAGGATATTTTTCAGTTAAATAAAAATGACAGGAAAAAACTTCATTCTAAGAGCTGTGTAAATAAAATAAAATAAAAATAAAAAGAGTTGGTCACTTAACCAACCAAGCCATCCAGGCATTCCAATTTTTCACCATTCTTTTTTGTTTTTTGTTTTTTTTTTTATGTTTTTATGTACTTTTGAGAGAGAGAGACAGACAGACAGACAGAGCATGAGTAGGGGAGGGACAGAGAGAGAGGGAAACACAGAATCTGAAGCAGGCTCCAGGCTCCGAGCTGACAGCACAGAGCCCCATGCGGGGCTTGAACTCGTGAACCATGAGATCGTGACCTGAGCCGAAGTCAGACGCTCAAGCGACTGAGCCACCCAGGTGCCCCAATTTTTCACCATTCTTAATAGAATGGTTTCTCTGCATGTATACTCAATTCTGAATACACTAATTGTTAAATTCTGGGGTCCTTCCCTTTCTTCCTAACTAACGTCTGTAGGCAGTTATTGATAATAATCATGCCTTTTATTGTTTTACTTTATGTCATTGTTATTATCCATTTTGCTGCTGTTTTTGTAATTAGACACCTAGTGACAGCATAACTTGCAATTGGTCTTTAATTTTTTTGTGCAATTGAACAAACAAAACAATAGGCTGCAGATATCATAGAGCAGAGACTATTTTTATTTTCTTCTATTCCACAATATTTATCAGTAGCCTAGCACAGTGCTTGGAACATAGTAACTGTAAAATATCTGTTAAACATATAGATGAAACTAGCATATCTAGAGTACTATTTTTGAGAGAATCTGTAAAGAGAATGTTTCTGGATTTCCAAAGTTATTCTTTTAGGCTTCTTTGAATATATTATAGAAACTTTTACAGATATAGATATTATAGATAAACTTGTCAGTGTAAGTTGCCTAATCAATTTGAATAAATATTTTAGTTTTTTAAAATTATCATACAATGAAATATTGTTAATAATTTGAAGTTGACATTAACTTATTTATTGTGTGCAGTAAACTGTCTTGTTTTACTTAATTAGCTCACATAACACTTAAAATGACATTGTGATCCAGCTTATGTTATGCCCATTTTATAACCATGTATAGTTGTGTATGAAAGTTTATACAGTTAGAACTGTGATTTAAATTTAATTTTCTATGACTTAAAATTGCTCAAAACCTTAGGCACTTTACTACCAGATCTCTTTAAATAACTCTGAGAATGAATTCATTTCTGACCCAATATATTTTGAATCTGTACACACTCATCAACAGCTAGAAAAAAAGATATTTTTTGCTAAAACTGATTATTTTTTTGAATGCATTACTATTTTTAATATAAAGGTAAATGTCACTGTACTGTCAGTTTTTGTTGGTCTTAGTTTTTGCGACACTGTTTTTAATCAAAGAAAAAATATCTTTTGTACCAAAGTGGAATGCATAGCAGTATTTAGTGAATTCTAAATGCAAGGATGATGCATGTCTTTCTTTTTTACTTTTTAAACCAGAACATATTATTTGTAAGTATTAAAGTACATAATTATTTTGAAGCACAATTTAATAGGAGTTTCTTTTTACTGATGCAGATTATTTTAGAGAACTTTTCATTTCTCATTAAAAAAAAATTCATCTTGACCTAAATGGGAGACAGAACATTTTGCATAGTGCAGATGCCCTGCTGCCAACAGTAGAATGGCAATACAGCAATTACACATCAGAGAGGCTGAATGCATTTTTAAACCAGGAAGCAAGCTGGATTTCCATTAATATTTATAAAAATAATGAACAACTTGAATGAAAAACTAAAGTAAAAGGTAGATGTCTACCATATTTTCTGATTTTCTCATGATTTAAAGCAACTGTGTACTAATTTCTTGTAATTTTTCCAGTTGTCATACTTACCTCTTTGTCTCAGCTTACTAGTCTGTTAAAATCATAATAATAATTTATTGAGTGTTGTCAGAAACATACTAAGTGCTTCAGTAGTAGCAGCGATGGGAATAGTAGCTGAAATAGAAGCAGCAGTGGGCAGTAGTGGTGGTTATTCAGCAGTAAGGGAATAAAAAGCACTTTATATTCAATGCTCAGGGAAGGGCACTTAAAAATAGTTACAAACAATCTTTGTGGTGTTGCATCAGAATGGAGTGTGAGGTTTGGGAGGGAGGGAGCCCTTTCCCACCCAGTTTTATCCCATACAGGGTAGGGATTTTTGGTAAGAGAGGGAGTTCCGTGCACTAAAATTAAGTCTTCCTTTTAAAAATGTGTGTTGTGTAAATAGTGTAAGAGGATTCATGGGGCTTTTTTGGAGCTGTTATGAATATGCTTGAGGTTCATTAGGCTTTCAAGATGCTGTTAATGTGCTGCTACATTAGAACCCAGGGACTGTGGTGCTTACTTGGCTCGAAGCGCGGGTGCAGAGGGACCACTCAACTTTCTCATGAAGTGAACCAAAACTGCTCAGACTGAATAGTCTGCTTATGAGGTTAAAAAAAAAAAAAAAAGGAAACTACCCCATCCTAAGAAGCTACTAATTTTATTTTATTTTTGATCATATTGTTACAAGTTTTGTAAATTGTAAGCTGGACACGAAACTATTCTCGGAACAATATCCTAGACATTCCACACTTGTAGTATGTGGCAAATATGTTTTAGTCTGTCTCTTCTTAAGTGAGATTCAATAGATCAAAAGTTTAAAGTGAGAGATTGAAGAAAGATTAAGTAATTTTTAGCCTATAAATATAAAAGTTGAGAAACTAAAGGTGTTGTGGCTAGCCGATATATAGTATTATACCAAATTGTTACACAATATTATACTTGACTTGCTCCTGGAGACCAGACTGTTATTAGCTCATTTAAAAAATGAAAGGTGTGCAGGACATTTCTTGCCAAAACAAATGTACTTACTTTTCTTCCCATTTGCCTTTCAGAAATTTAAACTTAGTTTTCAATGGCATATACTTTTAGGAAAAGAATTTTAGGTTAGATCACAAGGGTGATCTAACCACGGAACACTCCTTGAATCCTGGTAAAGTCATGACATTATCTTTTTTTGAAGGAAGTAATGAGGATCATGTAGTCAAATTCATCCCCAGTGCTAGCTTCTCTTCTCCTACGTCCCCAAGAGATTGTTAGCTACCATGTGACAACGTACATAATACACTACCTTATATCACAGCATATTCTGTAATTATTCTTTTTAGAAAAGAAAATTAAGAAAGGAACAATGTTGGGTCATGAGATAGTTCTACTTTTAATGTTTTGAGGAACCTCCATACTATTTTCCAGAGCAGCTTCACCAGTTTGCATTCCCACCAACAGTTCAAGAAGGTTCCCCTTTCTCTGCATTCTAACAAACATCTGTTGTTGCCTGAGTTGTTAATTTTAGCCATTCTGACAGATGCGAAATGGTATTTCACTGTCATTTTGATTTGTATTTCCCTGATAAGGAGCGACGTTGAGCATCTTTTCATGTGCCTGTTGGCCATCCTGATGTCTTCTTTAGAAAAGTGTCTATTCATGTCTTCTGCCCATTTCTTCACTGGATTATTTGGGGGTGGGGAGGTGTTGAGTTTGATAAGTTCTTTATACATCTTGAATACTAATTCTTTATCTGATATGTCTTTTGCAATATCTTCTCCCATTTGGTTGGTTGCCTTTTAGTTTTGTTGATTTTTTCTTTCCTTCACTGTGCAGAGCTTTTTATCTTGATGAGGTCCCCGTAGTTCATTTTTGCTTTTGTTTCCCTTGCTTCCAGAGACATGTCAAGTAAGAAGTTGCTGTAGCCTAGGTCAAAGATGTTGTGCCTCTTTTCTCCTGTAGGATTTTGATGGTTTCCTACCCTATGACCAAGCAATTGCACTGCTAGATATTTATCCAAAGGATAAAAAATGCTGATTTGTAGGGGGCACATGCACCCCAAGGTTTATAGCATCACTATCAATAATAACCAAATTATTGGAAGAACCCAAATGTCTATTGATTGATGAATGGATAAAGAAGATGTAGTACATATATACAATGGAATATTACTCAGTGATCAAAAAGAATGAAATCTTGCCATTTGCAACAATATGGATGGAACTAGAGTGCATTATGTAAATAAAATAAGTCCGTCAGAGAAAGAGAAATATATGGTTTCACTCATATGTAGAATTTAATAAATACAACAGATGAACATAGGGGAAGGGAAGATAAGATAAAAACATAGAGGTTTCACTTATTTATATATATATACATTTATTTATATTTATATATATAAATATATATAAATATATATAAATATAATGCATATAATGTTTCTAAAGTCTGCTAATGTTGATCCTGTGAATGGGGGGCAGGGGCAGGGGCAGAAGTAGTCTGTAAGACTGTGATTCCCAAGAGGTTGTCTTATTCATCTTCAAATACCCTAACTCTGTCAAAGGACATTCTTACTAATTATTTGCTGATTAAATGCCTGAACTCACATGGCTAAGTGAGACAGGTACAGAAACAAATTTAACAGGATGTTTTAGGGGCAAAATGAGTAGTGAGGTCACAAAGGAAAAATTAAATATATCATGTAAAGAGTTTAGGAAAGGTAAAAAATGAGTTGAATGTTGATGGATGAGTAGTTGCTGGCCAGTAAATAAAGTCTTTTTGGAAATTAAGAATAACCTCCAAAAGGCACCTGAACTATTAAATAAGGTGCCCTGCAGAACTGTAGATAGTTTGATAAGGTTAGATTGGAGAACTCTGGGGTAAAGTAAATAAAGCCCAGCTGGGCACTGGGAGTATCCCCATCATGGAAGCCCTGGTATAATGTGCTAAGAAATTTGGGCTTCATCCTCTAGGAAAATATAATCCTCTGAAGATTTTTAAGCAATGGGGTAATATGGTAATCTTGCATTTTAGAAAAAGCACTCTGGCAGCTATGGAAAAGATGAATGGAGAAAAGCAAGTTAGGAGGCAGAGGGACAATCTTGGAGAATATGACAAAAGTTGAGAGAAGAACAAAATGGGAGTCTGAACTAAGGCATCAGCTGTGGAGGTGCAAGTGAACACATGAACAAAAGGTGTTGCTTGTAGGAACAGGGATAAAAGCATAATAAAGTGGAAAGCTAGTTCCCAAGTTTATTGCCTAAATGATTGAGATGGAGTAAATATCTATAATCGGTAAAAGAAAAGAGAATACTAGGAAGCTATGTATGGCATTTTTACTGGAGTTGTCAAGGAAACATCAGGATACAGAGGATAAAACTTTTTGAAGATGCAATGGACAAAATAAACAATCTTTAAAATCTCCTCAAAGAGATGGTATTTGAAATATGGAAGGAAACAAGTGCAAAAGTGAGGGGTGCATTAAAACAGAATGAGGAAAAGTCCTGGGGGAGAACAGGAGTTACACCAATATATAAAAGAAGCAAGCAAAGAAAGAACATCCAGTGAGTGAGACTGAAAATTAACAAGAGAGAAAGTAGGAGATAAGGCAGGATGTGCTGTACTGGAGGCCAAACAAGGGCATCACTGTAGGAGTACAAATACAAAATCTCACAAGGCATCTACTGACCAAACCATAGGCAGTGATAATACGTATGATTAAGACATCTGAAGTGAAATTCTGTGTGCAGAGAATACTTGAAATCTCCTTTTATTCAGGCTAGAATCCACTAACATTTCATTGATTTGCTAAATCCTCTGAGATTAAATGGATCCCTTTGATCTTTACTAAAATACAATAAAAATAGAAGAGACTCCACCATCTCAGATGCCTAACATCATCTCATTAAGTAATGGGATTATCAGTTGCTTATATAAAAGTAAGAACAATAGAATATGATTAAATGGCATGATATGTTAGATAAGTAAGTGTTGTAGAAGTCCCAGGGCTGAGAAGTCAATTTCAGATGAATCAGATTGAACAAAAACAAGAAAAGAATGCCATCATTTCCTTGGGAATAGTGGTCAGTGGAATTATTAGGTAGATCTCTGGTATTTGTGGAAGGAATAAGTGAGCTAAACAGAACACAATGGAAAAGAAAACAGTGAAAGTATAGGAAAGAATAGTTCTGAGTAATGACCTTTAGTGCTAATTATACCAACAAGTTCTTATGTCCATTGAAATCAGTCATACCATGTGTGAAAGGTGGACAAATCTGTATTGATTCTTGAACCTTGATACATTTTCCATAGTATACAAAAACAAGATTAAAAATATAATGCCAAGACTGACAATGTGCTCTTCTAACAAAGAGCAATATCTCAGAAAATAATTGGAAACCCTTTGTAAGAATCCACTAATATGCAGTTTGATGGGTATGGTTAGATAGTGAGAACAGCCAAAATACAAGAAAATGTGGGAACAAGATTTGAATTCTTTAATGCTGTAAAACAGACATCCACCATGAATGGTTCTGGATGAAGTAGAGTTTGCCTAGTGATGTCCCAAAATAGGAAGCAGAGGAGAGTAGGGAAAATGTTCTTTTTATTCTTTTAACTTTATTTAATTATTTTGAGAGAGAGCAAGCAACCAGAGTAGAGGTAGAAAGAGGGAGAGAGGGCTCCATGCTGTCAGCACAGATCCTGACAGGGAGCTTGAACTCACAAACCATGAGAGATCATAACCTGAGCCTAAACCAGGTGTCAGATGCTTAATGGACTGAACCACCCAGGTGCCCCAAAGGTGTTCTTTTTTAAAACAAGAGGGGAATAAACCCACAGGAAAACTGGATTTTTAAATAATTAAGACTTGGTAGGGAAAAAAGTTTAAAAGAAAGCTGTATGTGAAAGAAAGGAAGGAAGGTGGGAAAGTAGGAAGGAAGGAAGAGAAAGCTGTATGTAGAAACTGGCCTCAGCACAGAATTCTGCAGAAGACAGAAAGAAAAAAAAAAGTGTAATGAAGATAAATGTATCCAAAGTCTTCAAACTGCTGTACCCTCAATTTTTTCCCAGGGTACTTAAACCCTTGCCAGACAAACAAACAAAAATGAACAAATCTCTTGTTCAGAAACTGCAGTGTTATACTCAAGTTTTACTTTCTTATAAACCCCAGAAGTGAGTTACATGACCCAAATCCAAGACTCAGCCATCCAGCAACTTTAATACAGGCTCAATTTCATAAATTCTTTTTCCAGTCTTATGATCTTACGATATATTAACCATAAAAAACAAAGAAAGTTTCTTTAAGCATGGGGACATTATTTGTCTGCTCAAAATTAAATGATTCCCTGATGCTCTCAGGGTTAAGTCCAGACTGCTTGACATTATCTGCAAAGTCCTCCCTGAGTTTGCCCCTGAGCATCTACACAGCCTCATTTTTAGTAACTCTGCACTTTGAATTTTATCCTCTAACCCGTATACAGATCTCCTTATAGATTGGTAACAAAGCCAAGTTCTTGAGCTGCCTTTATGCCTTTGCACATCATCTCTTTATTTCCTTGGCCACTCTCTTTATGCTCTCAACATCCTAAGCTATGTGAATGTCTACTCTTTGAGGATAACACACAAGTATTAGAAACTGAAAGCTTTTGGAACAGCCTCCTCTGGTCTCAATGTCTAGGTTTTTCATTTGCTAGATACGGCACCAACTCATGTTTCCTTTTGAAGATTAAAATAGATTGAATTTGATAATGAAGCATCGCATCTGGCACAAAGCAAGCCCTCAGGAATGTGGTAGCAGTAGTAGTAGGAAGAATTGCTTTTGTGAAAAGTGCTGATACTTATTGGACTGCAAAGCAGAGTTTGACCTTAATAGTGTATTTCGTGTTTATTGGGTTGTTTGATTTATTAGGGAAGTTGAGGAAATGTATGTGATAGAAACTAAGCGTTTCTATAAAAAATAATTTGTAAACTCACTAAGTGATGTGTTTTCACACTACTCTCTATAGCTTAAAACATGAGAAAGTTAAAAAAAAAAACTATCACTTGTTATCAGTTATAATCAGTTATTACCAACTCTATGAGGGCAAAGTTGGTGCAATAAGCTAAGAGTACACTTAACTCAGGAATGAACTGTTTGTGACTTTTGAAATCATCATCATGAGACTAAATGAAGGAAATAAAAACACCACCATACTGGACAGAAAAATAAGAGAAATGTCTTTTCTAAATCCATTAATAATAATATTTATATTAAGCTGTCCTCCCTGCAAAGGAGAATTTTTATATAGTAGATTTCTCCCTTGTTGATTGTCCCAGGTGAGGTGTTCTAGTTATTGGAAAACAGAAATGTGTTTGTGTGAATCATAATGACAGCTTATTTCGCTGAGAAGAAATAATGATGAGACCAGACGGTCCAGTGCAGCTGGTCTAAATTGCTACCTCAAAAACTATCATTATTAAGTGATTATCAAATTGTTCACAATTTGCCCACCACCACCAATCAGGAGACACTTGCTCAAGCCCCATTCCCTTAGACACTAAAAAGTAATTATTTTCTTTAAAAAAAAAAAAAAACTACATCAATTTCACCACAATAAAAGTTACAAATATGGAGGAGGGGGACTTTTTTTCCCCAAATGTGCAGTTGTTATTAGTCTGCAAATACAGATAAATATGATGCAAGAAAACCCCAAATCTCCAATATTAATAATGGCTAACCTGTACTATTGTATACATTCATACACACACACACACACACACACGCACAGAAAGAAAGCTAAACTTAAATAGTAATTTACTGATAAGTATTTTTTCCTGAATGTCCTTTTTTACATAAAGTAACTAATTCAAAGAGACAAAGGTAAAATAAATTAATAATTATCACATTTGCAATGTGTTAAAGTAGGGTTGCGAACAAGCAAATCTAAAATATCTAAAATACAAATAACTATTTTAAGAAATAACTATATTTGTTTGTTTAAATCAGTTATTTTCAATAGGAGGCATTTTTGTCCCCAACAGGCATTTAAACATCTCTGAGGGAAATCTGAAAATCATTGCAAAATGATTGTTGTTAACTATGGGCATTTAGTGGGCAGAAGACCCAGATGCTAGACATTCTCCAGTGCATAAAACCATTTTACACAATGAAGAATAGATCCACATCATTTAGCAATGCCCTCATCTACCAAGTAGGATCACATTCTAGGTCACAAAAAAAAAAAAAAAAAAAAAAAAAAACACCTTATTAAATTTAAAGAATCAAAGTTACTCAAACTATGTTCTCTGACAAAAGAGAATTAAACATAATGTAAATAGCAGAAGGGTATCTGATAGATCTAAAAATATTTAAAAGAAAACAACACCCTACTAAATAATCCATGGATCAAAATGGAAATCTCAAGGGAAAATAAGATATGTTATGCACTTAGGAATAGGAATACACTTAAACCAAGGTTAGAGAAAAATATATAAATGCTCTTTGGGAAAAAATGAAAATCTCAAGTCAATAATGTAAAACTCCACCTCAAGAAACTATAAAAAAAATAACAGAAAATTAAACCAAAGTTAACAAAAGGAATGGATTAATAAATATGGGATCAGAAATCAATAAAGTTGAGAATGAGAAACAGTACAGAAAATCCAAGAAACCAAAAACATCTTGTTTGACAATGTCTAGTTAGCTTGAGTAAGAAAAAAAGAGAGAAGACACAAATCACTTACATCAAGAATGAAATAGAATAGGAATCTGTAGATTCCACAGATATTTAAAGGATAATGAGGTAATACTGCAGAGAAACCCAGTGACAAAATTTGACAACTTAGATGAAATGGATGAACTCCTTGAAAAATGCAAACTGCAAATCCTCATCCAAGAAGAAATAGATGACCTCAGTTGTATTAAATCTGTACCTAAAATCTTTCTGGGGAAAAAAAAATAGGCCTAGATGGTCCCACTGGTCAATTATACTAAGCATTTAAAAAAGAATTCGTGCCAGTTCTTAAAAATGGCTTCCAGGAAATGTGACCGAAAACCACACTTCTCATCTCACTGTATGAGGCCAACATATCCTGACACATCAGAGATGATTTTTAAAAACCAATAGTATTAATAAAAACAAATTGGGGCGCCTGGGTGGCGCAGTCGGTTAAGCGTCCGACTTCAGCCAGGTCACGATCTCGCGGTCCGTGAGTTCGAGCCCTGCGTCGGCTCTGGGCTGATGGCTCCGAGCCTGGAGCCTGTTTTCGATTCTGTGTCTCCCTCTCTCTCTGCCCCTCCCCCGTTCATGCTCTGTCTCTCTCTGTCCCAAAAATAAATAAACGTTGAAAAAAAAAATTAAAAAAAAAAAAACAAATATAAAAATTTTCAAGAAAATACAAGCACATTGAAATAATATATACAAACAATAACACGTCAAAATCAAGAGGGTTTATACTAAGAATGCAAAGCCTAGTTCAACATTTGAACTTGTCAACAGTTGAATATTTTCAACATTTGAAAAGCAATGTGACCCATCACAATGAAAGAGTAAATAAGAAAAAACATATGATCATGGCAATAGATGGGGAAAAAAAGGTATTGGGCAAAATTCAACATTCAGGCTTGAGTTTTAAGAGTTCTTAACAAAGTTGGAATAGAAGGGAACTTCTTTAATCTAACAAAGAAAACCTACAAATATCGATAGCTAACATCATACTTAATTTTGAAAGGCAGTGTCTTTCTCCTACAATACAAAACTAGGGAAGGACATCATTTTTAACCACTCCTACTCAGACCTTTTTAAAGTTTCTATACCCAATTTTATAATAATAATAATTATTATTATATAATATGTATAATATATAATGTATACAATTATATATTATAATATATAAATACATAATATAATATTATAATTATATAATATTTTTCTGGGGTCTTGAGTAATAATTAATATAATATAATATAATATAATATAATATAATATAATATAATTAATATAATATATAACATAATAATAATTTTTATTATTATTATTACTCAAGACCCCAGAAATAACATTGCACAGAAAAAATATTTTTACAGTTTACAGGCAAATATCAAGAATTTGAAGGATAGTTCTAGCACCTATTCTATCTGAATCTTGCGTTCTGCTCCTATAAAAAAAGACTAATTAGCCCAAAGTATTGTTAAAAGAAAGGGAATGCTTTGTACATTGTAATAATATGTTACAAAAAAAGAAAAATGAAGTTCTTTTCATATGAAAATTATAAGAACTCCCAGATTTGATGCAATTTTTTTTTCTGGGCACTGGAAAAGTCATGATAGAAAAGAAAATTAATTACAAAATTTTCAGCAATTATTGGGTGGACTGATTCCATTGGCAATTAAAATGAAATAGAATTAAATTTTCATAGTGGTACAGTAAGAGATAGATCAGTTAAAAGGAAGAAAGTCTAAAGATTGAGGGAAAAAATTATCTTGTGTATGTCAGGAGTTTCAACTCACTGTTGTATATATACAAAAGATATAAAATACCCTGAAGCTATCAAGTCTAAATATACAAAATATGGTAAAGTAAATGAGTATTTGTGCTATTGAGGTTTTTGTTTTGTTTTGTTTTTCCAATTTGAACACATGAGTACATATTCTGGGAAAGAAAGATCCTGAATCACTTAAAGCTTTAAGCATGATAACAAACATAATTTCAATTAAGTGTTGCTCAGTGTTTAGAGTTTTCTCTTGGGAAATAAAATTCTATCACTTTAATAAGAAATTCAGCTATTCTCACAGTTGTATTTTTGTAGTAATTTAATTGAAACCTTAGGACAATATTGTTGCATCATTCACCAATTTCACATTAACAAATTTGCAACAGAAACTGTCAGAGTTTTAATTTTATAGACTATATGTGCTGTTAAATCAGGAAGCCCAAATATAATGTTCTATCTTGTATTATTTTACATTAAATATATTTTCAAATATGATATTTTTAAAAGTATCAAATGTATTTATCTTAGAACACAAGAAATCCTGAGACAATATTCAGGAGCAATCTACCAAACTGAGTAGCAGGTATACAACATAGAGGATTATTGTTTCCTTATAGGCTCTTTTGCGGAAAAAAAAAATTGTAAGACCACTATACATCTAAGCTTAGTGCTGTCACTTTGGAATGATTTATTATATATGACTTTCTTTCTTATAGTTTTTAATTTTTATGCTACAACTTGAGGGTGATTTATTCCCTATGGCTTAAGAAAAAAGATTAGGCAATTTGTGGAAAGCAGTGATAACTCAAATTTAAGAACTTCTAGATTAAAATGGCCATTTCTAATTTGATCATTCCTCTTCAATGCTGTTCAAATCAACGAAAAATTTCAATTACATATGGAGAATTAATAAACTATTAAATTTATGATGATTATTAAAATGATCATCAAAGTTTTGAGGTATAGCTTTACACTGTGAAATTCCCCCAAAATATTCAATCAAATATAATATTCAATAATAAACTTCATCATATTCTATTATATTTGTAACTCAATTTGAGTGGAGACACTTATTTAGAAATGAATAAAATCATTAAGTGGCATATTGTTATATTCACACATTACATTATCAGTTTGTTAGATACAAGAGAATATAAGAAATAATCAATGAATAATTTTCTTTCATAACCATCCACAATTCAAATTTACTAAAGAAAATTCCAGTTGTTTTGTTTGGAAAACATAGTATAAAAAGCAATAGGGTGTCTGAGCTTGAGACTTCATTATTTTCTTGCTACAGCATGAGGTATTACACATATCATTAACACATTTACTCTTGGGAGAAACCTGGAAGGAAATGGTGCAAAATTCTCACTGGTTTTAGGAGGTGAAAATTGTGACAATCTGAATAAATAAATAGTGTTAATTGCATTTTAAAAGTTGCCAGGCTACATTTTACTTCCAAAAGAAAGAGGCTTATCGAAGGGGGAAAATTTTACTTCTCATGCATGATTTATCCATTTTTATTATGAACTATTTCTAAATTTTTTTTATGTTTTTATTTATTTTTGAAGGAGAGAGAGACAGACAGACCATGAGCGGGGGAGCTACAGAGAGAGAGGGAGACAAAATCTGAAGCAGGCTTCAGACTCTCAGCTGTCAGCACAGAGCCTGATGTGGGGCTTGAACCCACAAACTGTGAGATCATGATCTGAGCCAAAGCCAGATGCTCAACCAACTGAGCCACCCAGGTGCCCCAAATTATGAACTATTTCTCAACAAAAGAAGGGATGCGTGATAACAGGATTAGAAGGAAGATAACTTTGGAAAAGTATTATTCAAACAAACCATAAATATGGAAACATGTATTCCATTTTATATGCATTAAACCAGCATAAAGGAAAATTGTAAGTATGTTGGTCATTTGCATTTATTTAATCCTGAAATAAGACCAGCCCTTCACATCTACAGGGGTGGCTAAAGTATAAAATGAAGGCCCACATACCATGTGTCTAAACATTTAAAATATACAAGTCAAGTCATTAAAACATTACATATAATATATTTTATCCGCCCACCTTGAAAATGATACTTCTGTAACAATCTGGAAGGCTAAATTAGGGTTTAGAATTCTTGGGCCCTCAGAGTTCTGTAGCAGAATTGGAGGCATAAAGAAAACTGCCCAGGGTAGACATTATCTCTTTAACCCTAGCTTCCTCATCTACGAAGAATTGAAATACTGGAGGAGGGCCAGAGAAAATCCCTTTAAACGATAGAGTACCGCCGGAAAAGTTGGTGCTATTTATCTTAACAATTTATTAGAGAACAACGAGGGACAGAACTAACTATATTTCATGAGGGTTTGATATTGAGTTCGAAAGCAATGTCTCTTTTATACTTCGGGTCACACAGTGCTTGATTTATATGCTTCCTCCCTCTACCACCCAACTAAAAAGCCCAAGAAATTTTTGATGGGTTATTATCAAATTTGTTCAAATGTGAATGACATACTGTGAATGACAGTATGAACAAACAATGAAGATTAATACCTCAAGAAATTGGGATAAATGAACAATTCAAAACAGATGTGGGTAAATCTAAACTAAAATAAGTAATATGAATGAAAGGCATACATTGCAGATCTAATCAGACGGCTAAAACCAAGCCAAATAATGCCAAAGATACTAAAGGAAAAGTTGAACTTGACTCCAATATTAAGGAAAAATGAGGGAATGTTTGTCCTTAATTAAGTTCCTTGAAATACTCATTGAAACCATGTACTCAGTTGAAGGCAAATGCGCATCCTCCTGAGGTTGCTTTATGTGTTGATTGTTGACTCAAGAATGTTTCTAAATTTTATAAAGTGGTTATTATTATTTTTTTTACAAAGTGTAACATGTAATTTATGACCTCGGCAGCACTAAAATGGCAGCACATCCATAGCCCTTAAAGTGCAACTCCACTGGCATGAGATTTATGTTGGGAGCCTGTAGACTCCTTAGCTTTCCTGTGTTAATGCAATACTCACTTTCATTAGCCTGGTCTCAAGATCAAACACACCTTATTTGGTGACAGTGACATTGGGGATCATATTTATGTGCAGGAGGCCTCCTTGATGCTTTTTGGTGCTGCTCCTGAGATGCTGCTCTGCTCCCTGTTGTGCTAAATTTCTGAAAATTTTACTGGGTAGAACTAGTGTAAGCTTGATGAACAACAGGAAACTGAAACCCACTCCAGTGATCTAGCTACTCCCTCATTGCCTGGAAGTAAAACCTTAAGAGAGAATCCCTTCTCATGTAAGAAACGCAGCATCATCAATGCTCCTGATGGCACAACAGGTGGTATCTGTAGCAAAGCGTCAGAATCAGCCATCAGAAGGTGATTCCGAAGAGATGGACTTCGTGCATGCATTTCAGAAATGCTTCATGTACGTCATGTATATTTTCTTTCCGTTTCTACAGAAAACTCTGAATAACTCAAAAGACTACATTCGATGTCTATCAAATAAAGAAAATGTATAGTAACAGAACATTGTTATGTAGTTTAATTTGTGGCTGGTTTCCTTTTATAATGTACATGAAATAATGACACATCTTATAATTGGCAATGTTTTAGAGTTAATGAGATATAATACATTCAACTCAGAAGCACTACTTGAATACATTTCTCCTTGTAGAGTATGATAATTAGTGATGAGTTGATTATCAGTTCTTCCAGAAAGACTTAGGTAAACATATAACCTGCTTATACAAATATGCCACGAGTTTCAACTTTGCACTCAGTGTGTCTTTTTTTTTCTTTTTTCTTTTGTCCTCTATTAGTCCTGACACATTTTATTTTACTTTTTTTTTAGAGAGAGAGGACACAACTGAGTGAGGGGCAGAGAGAGAGAGAGAGAGAGAAAGTGAGAGAGAAGCTAGGCTCACCCGAAGCGGGGCTCAAGCTCAGCCAATGTGGGACGTGAACTCACAAACCGTGAGATCGTGACCTGAGCCGAAGTTAGATGCTTAACCAATTGAGCCACCAAGGCCCCCAGTCCTGGCACATTTAAAGATTTGCTGTATAGAGAAGCCTGACTCAGTCAGGTTCACGGAAATACTCACTACACTTGTATACAAAGAACAATAGTTGCACATGGAGTTTAAGTCACCATTTTAAAAAGAGCAAAATTTATTTAAAGATTAATGTAAATGACCTCAAATGAGCATCATTTTAAGTTTTAAAATTCAATAAATATTTCGAGTGTCATTAATGAATGTTTGAAACTATATTCCATATTGTTAAGACCATGTTTCCTTAAGGTTATAAATTATCTGATGTTTCATGAAGAAAACTAGCTAGGATTTTAACAGAAGGCTGTTCATTCTAAATGGAAATAAATGATGAACATACTATCATTTCAGGGCATTTCTGCTACTTTATTAACTTAAATTTACAAAATCATTTAAAAGCTTTTAAGATCAAGCACGTGGTTATCAATTTAGCATCTCTGTCTCTAAAAGAACAACTCAGTGTAGTTTGTCTGTATAGGGTAAGAAATATAAAACATTTAGAACTAATTGGGGCACCTGGGTGGCTCAGTCGGTTGAGCATCTGACTTCGGCTCGGGTCGTGATCTCCCAGTCTGTGAGTTCGATCCCCGTGTAGGGCTCTGTGCTGACACTTCAGAGGATGGAGCCTGCTTCAGATTCTGTGTCTCCCTTTCTCTCTGCCCCTCCCCCGCTCATGCTCTGTCTCTCTCTGTCTCTCAAAAATAAATAAACATTAAAACACTTAAAACTAAAGTATATACAAAAATAACTCCAGAATGATCAAAGCATATGAATTGCCCTTTCAATTTTTAAATATTTCTTGCTATGGGATGGTTTTGGTAGACTCATCTATTTTACATGGATTTACTTGGAACACTTAGGATGAATCAATAGTCAACTATGCCACTGATATAAATTTTGTGATCTGTGTGGAAAATCATATTAAAAAATATTTTAGTTTGACTCATTGCTACATACTATTGCCATGGCCACATGAATTTGATCCCAAAGGAATACTATGACAGAAACAGAAGCTATACTTATAATACTAATTAGTTTACAGTACTTTATCAAATTTCTTTTGATTTTGCCATATGCCAAACTAGGGAATTAAATTGGGAAGGGATGGGAGCAATCAGACTCACATCTCAAATATATCAGTGTGACTTATCTTATTTTCATGAGTTTTATATGTATGTTTAAATTTCTATTATACATTTATATGAATATCTAAATCCTCAAAGCTTTTTTGTGCTTCTACCTAC
The DNA here is from genome assembly GCF_007474595.2 of Lynx canadensis. Taxonomy (NCBI): domain Eukaryota; kingdom Metazoa; phylum Chordata; class Mammalia; order Carnivora; family Felidae; genus Lynx; species Lynx canadensis. The sequence continues at coordinate 45,568,046 of NC_044319.2, read as the reverse complement.
TGGAATAGTTCCTTTTTTTCTCAGTCATGAATTGATCATGTGGTTTCTATAATTTTTTCAGTAAATTCAGTACCAATATCCAGGCAGTAACAACAAAATAAGTTCAAGGTATGACTGTGATAATTATAAAATATGGGCTCCAAATTCCTTGACATGCCCTTCTTCGGGTTTATGATTGCTTCAACTAGAAGAATACAATGGAAGAGAGGCTATGTGACCTCTGAGGCCAATTGGGCAGTTGAGGCATCGATTTCTATAAATATTCTTGATTTTTTTTCTTCTTCTTCTTTACAGTTAAGCTACAGGGAAATTGTTCGTTATGTATCTTGATTTTGTGACTTGTTAGGCAGTTCCATAGAAACGCTCATCCTAGGGCTAATTATTACCCACTACTGAAGCAAGATCTTCTTGAAAAGCCTACGTAACACTCTTTGAATTTAGTTTTATTTTAGTCTAGGTGGTGGGAACAGGCACTATTCCTGACCCTGTGTGGGAACTTGGCACTTTTTTATATCCTTCCGGATCATTCTTTCCAGGCTCTTTAAGACTCTTTATGCACATGTTGACCATTTGCGTCACATACTGCATGTTTAAAGGGTAGTCCCTTCAGATTTCTAGGGTGTTGTCTCTCCACAGCTGCCTCCTCCTCTCTGATACTCTTTTTTTCCTAACTGGGGCCACCTTAGTCTCCCTAGAGTCTCAGCTCTGTCTCCTCTGTCCCCTCGACACAGAGAAACCAAATTTGGGCTTCTCTTGGATTTCACCCTTCCTAAGTCAAGTCCTAGAAACTCTCTTAAAACAATAATCAGGGCACATGTAGGTCTAACCTCTTGTTTCCCTTTTTTTTAGGTCTTGCTTTACTTGCTGTGTCACCTGATGCTCAGCATCTAAAGTACCATCATTTCATATGTTTCAGTGTTTTTTATTTATTTGTTTGGTTCAAGCAGGAAGGTAAATTTCATCCCTGTTCATCTTGGCCACAAAGAACAGTCTCAGCAGTATTGATTTGGTTCTTGTCTTTACCTCTCTGCTGATAAATACCAAAGAGAAGAAACAGAATTAGGAAAACATTTTACACACAATATCTGTATTTTGAATTAATTGGAACATGCTACAATAAAAACCATTAAGCAATAACTCTATGACATTTATATGCTATGAAAAAATATATATAAAAATACATGCACATATAAATTTCTTTCTAGGCAAAAATTACACTTAAAAGCATTTGGAACTAGGACACTTGGGTGGTTCAGTTGGTTAAACATCTGACTCCTGATTTTGGCTCAGGTCATGATCTCATGGTTTGTGGGGTTGAGCCTTGCATCAGGCTCTGAGCTGATAGCATGGAGCCTGCTTGGGATTCTCTGTCTCCCTCTCTTTCTGCCCCTTTTCCCTCTCAAACAATAAATCATTAAACATTAAAAAACCATTCATAACTAATGCTAAAAAAATAAAAATGGAAACATTAATGTATAAATGTCAGTAACTATGCTTGTTGGAAATCTTGCTGTTGGCATTTTACTAAACGTGTAGACATTTTATACAGTTTTGCATGTTTTCTGATGAAGACAATGATTGGAGAACAGGGAAATGATGGTTATAATTTTAAAAGATTGTATATGTGTGATATAAGTGATTTAACACAGACTTTCTAAAAGTGTTTGAGTGATGTAAACTAGAGGGTATGGTCACTGGGAGTGAAAAATCTAAGAGTCTGGTAAGCCAGATGTACGGAAAAATCCTCTTTTGTGGATTTGTAAGTCACAGAAGTGATGAAATATTAATGCTGGAGAGAGTGATAGTAAGCCAGGGGCTGTAAATTAGAGGCACTGGCCAGAATGAAGGTACAGGACTGCATTATGATGGACTAGTATGGAACGTACTTCCAGAACCCTTTTTTAAATGGGGTACATCACAGGAAGTGTCTGGAAGTGATAATTCAGAGCAAGAAAAATGTCCACTCTTACCCAGGACTGGAAGTGTAAAGACTATGGGAAAAATAAAATAAAATTGGTTTACTGAGTGAACCACAGGGATTCTTGATTGCCAAAAGGGGTGGGAATCAGGGAGGAAATCTCATTTCAGACAAAGTGAAAAAGTCAAAGGAAAGATTTGGCAAAGTGATTGTTATTAGAGGATTTTTCTTCTTACAGACCTTCAATTTCATTGGGGAGAGTGAATGAATTTTCACCACCCAGACTGGTGGTTGATACTGTGACCAGCTCTCAATGTGCCCCTAGGTACGCAGGCATAAGTGTCTAGGAGATGAGAAGGATTGTATACTCTGGTGGGAATGAACAGATTGATCCTGATGGTCTCTTAGAGTTGGAAATCAACTTCCAATTATTAATTTTGAGGACAGAGGTCTCAGGCAGCTTGTATTTGTTGATAAATAAAATGGCCATACTGTCATAGGGAGAACTTGGTGCCATGGAAATCCTGTTGTATTATGGGACTAAGCCCTATATAATTGGCATACTGGGGGCATTTTTGTTGTTGGATATTTAAAATTTATGGAAAATTTAACACAAAAATCTCAGAACTTAAATTTCTGCAATTTTACTTCTTTCCTTTTCTTTTCTATTTACTTTAAAAATATTTACAACTATTAGGGCACCTGGGTGGCTCAGTTGGTTGAGCATCTGACTCTTCATTTCTGCTCAGGTCATGATCCCAGGGCCGTGGGATCAAACCCCACATCAGGCTCCATGCTGAGTGTGGAGCCTGCTTAAGATTCTTTCTCTCTCCCTCTGCCCCTCTCCCTCCTGCCTCCCCCCACAAAATTTACAACTATTCACACACTTCATTATTTTAGGAGAATTTTATAGTCATGTAGTGGTATTAGTTGGCAAACAAGTGACAATATCTTGGTCATGAGCAATGAGCATGTAAATAAGAGGTATTTATTAAACTCATACCAGGATTCTGGTAAGCCAGTAGCTTACAAACACATTAACATTACTGAGAAGCTTGTTAAAAAGATATATTCTGGAATCCAAACCAGAGATTGCATTTAACTGTTTTGGGATAAGATCTCAAATTTGCATATATACCAATCTCTCTAGCCAATTCTGTTGCAAATGTTCAGGGGGCTGGATTTGAAAAAATTCCCTGCCCCCAAACACAAAGATAGTATGTGTCATGCTCCAAAGTAAATCATCATCTCCCTTGAAAGATAAACATTTTCTCAAAAAGTTAGACACCAACATATGACAGAATAAAGTGAGTCCTTTTTACATATGTAAACATATTGGAAGATGACCTGTGATGTGAGCATCTCCTTGTCCTTGTCTCTGTGTCTGAGTGTTACTCCTAAAGAGGCCTTAGAGATCCCTATCACTAAACAATCCACATTTCCTGTCTGATCAACTAAAAAAAAGAGGAAAAACTGGAAATGATTGGAACCTTGGAACAAATAAAGGAATAGAACATGGAATAGAAATAGGAATGTATAAAATAGGGATGCCTGGGTGGCTCAGTCAGTTGAGCGTCTGACTTCAGCTCAGGTCATGATCTCACAGCTCTGTGAGTTCAAGCCCTGCATCAGGCTCTGTGCTGACAGCTCAGAGCCTGGAGCCTGCTTTGGATTCTGTGTGTCCCTCTCTCTCTGCCCCTAACCCATTCGCATTCTGTCTCCGTCTCTCTCAAAAATAAATGGATATTTAAAAAAAATTTTTTTAAAAAGGAATGTATAAAATAAACACTATGAACCATATGTCCTTGGGACTTGTTTAAAAACTGGCTATTGCACTGTAAATATGTAATTGAACAATTCTTCTCTCTTTCTAAAATGCTTCTTATAATACAGGAAGAAATAATTTAGGCATGATAAACACATTTATATAGAACAGTTACAAAAAAACTGTAGGTCATATCAAAGTCAGTACAAGCCAGTGAAACCATATTTTGTATGCGCCCCTCAAGGCACTTAGCAACCAATAAAGATCTCTTCACTCTGGAGTTTCTCTATATATTTATTTGTGAATTATTGCCAAAAGAAATCATACTGATTTGGTTTTATTGCCCTTGTGAATGTCCCTAGCTTGATATTTCAACAGTCCTACAAGATATTTTCACAATCGCATAAAAGAGTATACTATAATATTGAATTTATAAGACAATGATACAGCGTAACATTTTAACAGAAACGAGGAATTATACGCTGAACATATTACATTTTATTTTTTGACAGGTTTAATCACCAGCATACCATATATGCTTTTTGATGTATAAAAAATGACATTGTTAAGATGTTCTCAATTAAAAAATTACCATTTAATTAAGTTACTCTTTCTTTAATTCAAACTTTTTAAAAAGTGCCTACGGTGTCTGTTGATGGTTGTATAAGTAATAATACAAGGCCCTGACTTTGAGTTTTTACTTTCAAGCTAAGGAGATAGATTAGTAGACATAGGATAAAAAAAATAGAAGTTAAAAACTGCATGATAGATATTAACTATAGGGTATGACAAGACTCTTCAAAATGAAATTGAATTGGTAACTTGGCATTCAGGGAAAGTTGAAATTAGAAGGGTAAGTAGAAGTTATTCTGGGGAAAAGATGGGGGAAGGGGAGGGAATGGATTACAGGAGAGGGGGCTTCTTGTACAAAAGCCAGAGATGCATAAAAGATAAGGCATATTCTCATAAAGACAGACAGGTTTCTAAAATGTTTAGTATTTATTGTAAAAGGTAAAGTAACTAAAAGAAAAGAAGTAGTTAAGTGTGGCGTAGATTTTTAATGTCCTTGTGGACCATAAAATTGACAACTTCTCATAAAGTGTACAGTGAATCATTTCCAACCATCCTGTCATCTGGAGGTGGTTTTCCCCTTATATTTATGCATGTTTTGTCTATTTTGTGCCTATTTCACCCACATCAATGATTCTTTCACTGGTTTTTATAAGAAATCCATACATGCAAGACATATTTCTTACCTATTAAAGATTTTAGTGAAATATTAAGAAAAATAGGATGGCAACATTTCACGTATTAAAAAGAATTTTGTCACTTTGCTATTCCTTTCCTCTCTTTCTCCCTCTCTAGATTTGTTTCCTTCTGTTATACAAATTAGTTTCCCTTGAAACTTGGTGCAAGTCCTCCCAGAATCTAAAATCTTGAAAACTAGAAGATTTATCAAAATATTTGTTCTCAAATGTGGGTCTCTACTTAAACAAAGTATTTGAGGCACTTTGTTCAGAGAATACTTCCTTATCCAACCTATTGTATACTGTCCTGATTAGAACATATATACTACACAAACTCATTGCAGAAAGCATACCCTCCTCCTATACTCTTAAAATTTATACATTAGGGTTTAGTATGATTAAACCTTGCTTAATAAACTGACAGTAGTTTCTTATTTAAAATAAAATCAAAGTGAGCATTTCAAATAGCAATTTATTTTGCAGAATGAAATTTAACTTTTGATCTTCCAAAACCCACTCTTGTTTAAACTCACAAAAACTTTGTTCCAATGAAATCCTTAACTAAGAGAGTTTCATTAAAAAAAAAAAAAAGACTTCCATGAAAACAGATATGGGTTCTCAGACTTGGTATATTCTTTGTTGTAATATAAATTCAGAGGCTTGTTTTCCATATTTGTAATATGATATAATACCTACGCCATAGAGTGATAGTAGAATTACTGATAAGGTATATATAGTTCCTAAGAGAAGGGTACTCAATAATAGAATGAAATAATGCTGTGTTCCCCAAAATTCAAATGTGAATACACACACACACACACACACACACACACACACACAGAGTCACCATTTTAATGCACACATTTTGGAGTAAAAAATATTTAAACCAAGTAAATAACTGGACACATGCCCAGGGAAGAAGCATCCATTTCAAAATGCACTCTTTCAAATTAGATATATTGGTTTTCTAATTTACTGTTCCACATATAAACCAGACGATATAATCAAGAGCTATATGTTAAGGCTCAGTTATTCTACATATATACAGTGACCATCGTTTTCCATATTTTCAGCTCTGCAATGGTATTTAGCTGTCAATAAACTAACAGATTAGAGCTATAACTGCTACACAGAGTTAGAGCCATTCTTTAAAGAGGCTAATTATTTTAATTCCAGGCTTCGGATTTGCCTGTCTAAAGTGAACCACTTTCTGTTGTGATTGCAGGTTCATTTCCATTCTGAAACAGTGGTCATCCATTTTCTGTTTCGCCCTTTGAGCAGAGCTGTTTGAGTGTATTTAGTTCAATTGACTTTACATGTGCTGCAGGTGCCAGATTCTGTTGCAGCTGTGCTCCGCTGCGTACAGATGAAACTCTGCCTGAGCACTGTTTAATTCTCTAACGAGCTATCATTTGTGCCTTGCATATATTGTGAAATGAGCCACCTCAAAACACACCATGCAATGATACATCACATTAAATAAAGATCTATTCTGATTTAAACCGGATTAGTATTTCCAGAAAGCAAAAGAGAGGCTTTCAAGCTCTTAGGCCATCGAAACCTCTGGACGTTGATTACAGAGGTGAGGCTACAGCACACCCTGGTTGTCATAAAATGGCAAAAATGTGTAAAACCATCCCCTTTAAAAGATTAACCAGTGCATAACATTTTTATTAATGAAAGCATATTATATAAAAAGGTACACCACTTTTTAAAGGACTGAAAGTATCACCTTTACAAAGTGCTTTTGCATCAGAATTCTTTTGTTGTAAAAACCATTAAGAACTAGTAACAAAATACCTCTCGTTGTTTCGTGCATTTTCATTTTCTAGAATAGCAGTAGCTATTCTGGCAAAATGAAGTAGTTTATTGTGATTTTTAAAGTTTTCATTTCCCTGCGGTCAAAGGAATCCCACTAAGATACTGTACTTTCTCCCTTATTTTTGGTTCTATATCGATGGGGAGTAACACATGCAGGATAAATTCTGTGGGCTCCAATGTCATCTAGCTTCCAGCTAGATCCACTACTGGGAGGTGTTGACAAAAGATTGGAGCATGGAGTGAAATAGCATTTTCCCTCTTCTCATTTAAAAGTTTTTTTCATTACATTTATTTATTTTTGATAGAGACAGAGCACAAGTGGGGGAGGGGCAGAGAGAGAAGGAAACACAGAATCCGAAGCAGGCTCCAGGCTCCGAGCTGTCCGCACACAGCCCAACGCAAGGCTCGAACTCACCAACCGTGAGATCATGAACTAAGCCAAAGTTGGACGCTCAACCGACTGAGCCACCCAGTAGGTGCCCCTCCTCTCCTCTATTTAGATGGTGTTTTTGACAGTGGCTCTATCTCCACCATGCCTCCAGTTCTTGCTCAGCCGACCACGTGCTAGATTCTATTGGGTGATCCCCGCTCTTGGGATCTTATAATCCACTGTAGTATAATGCCCTACACTGAAAGATTTCCACATCATAATCCCTGGAAACTGTCACTATGTCACCTTATGTAGCAAAATAAACTTTGTAGGTATGATTATGTTAAAGATATTGAGGGGCGCCTGGGTGGCGCAGTCGGTTAAGCGTCCGACTTCTGCCAGGTCACGATCTCGCGGTCCGGGAGTTCAAGCCCCGCGTCGGGCTCTGGGCTGATGGCTCAGAGCCTGGAGCCTGTTTCCGATTCTGTGTCTCCCTCTCTCTCTGCCCCTCCCCCGTTCATGCTCTGTCTCTCTCTGTCCCAAAAATAAATAAACGTTGAAAAAAAAAATTAAAAAAAAATAAATAAAATAAAAAAAAAAGATATTGAGATGGAGAGATAATTTTGAATTATTTGGGTAGGACAAATGTAATCACAAGGGTCTTTATAAGACAAAGGCAAGAGGGTAGAGGAACCAAATAATACATTGAGCTGAATGAGAATGAAATTACAACATATCAATATAGGTGAGATAGACTTAAGGTAGGTCAGAGAGGGAAATTTATTGCATTATGTACTTACATTAAAAAAGAATAAATATCTAAAATCAATATTCTTAGCTCCCTTCCTCAAAAGCCTTGAAAAAGAAAAGCAACATAGATGAGCAAAATAAACCCAAAGGAGAATAAGAGATAAGTAGCAAGATAAGAGAAAGAATAAATTAGTGAAAGCAGAAAAGCAATAGAAAAAAACAATGACCCGGATCTTTGAAAAGATCAATAAAATTGACAAACCTCTAGGAAAACTGACAAACAAACAAAAATGAGACACTAATTACCAATGTCAGGAAGGAAACAGGATGTCATTATAGACTCTGCAGAAATCAAAAGGATAATAAGGAAATACAAATAAAATCTCCACACATATAAATTTAACAACCTAGATCAAATGAATCAATTTTACAAAAAAAAAAAATCCCACAATTACACTCACCAATATGCAAGAGATCATTTGTACAGTCCTATAACTATTGACAAAATTCAATCTGTAATGTAAAAGTCCCCCCCCTAAAAAAAATTTTTTCTAGGCACAGACTCTTTCACTTGAGAATTCCATCAAAGTTTAAAGAATTGACACCAGTTGAATACAATCTCTCCAGAAAATAGAAGAGAAGATAATACAGGAGAATTTCCTTACTTGATAAAGAAGACCTTTAAAAAAAGCAACGATAACATCATACTTAATGGTAAAAATCGATGTTTTGGGACATCACTACAGACCATATGAATATTAAAAGGATAATAAAGGAATACTATGCATAACACTACGCTCACCAATTTGATCAAGTAGAAAACATGGATCAATTCCTTGAAGACACAATTTTCCAAAAGTTACATAAGAAGAAATAGTTAATCTGAATGCTCCTAAATTTGTTAAAGAAATTGAATCAATGATTAACAACCTTTCAAAACAGAAAGCACTGGGACCAATTGGGTTCACTGGGGAATTTTATTAAACATTTAAAGGAAAAAATAATACCAAACTCTACAATCTTTTCAGAGGGTAGAAGCAGAACTAATACTTTTTAACTCATTCCTCATTTAATGAGGCCAGCATTCCCCTAACACTAAAACCAGACAATGACATTACAAAAAAAACAAAACAAAACAAAACAAAAAACTACACACCAATATCTTTCCTGAACATAGATGTAAAAATCTTTAACAAAATATCAGGATATGGATTGCAAGAGCGTATAAAAAAGAATTATGCACTGTGAGTGAGTGGGATGTATCCCAGGTATGCAAGACTGGTTCAACAGAACATCAATTAATTTTATGCATTATAACAACAGGAAAAAAGAAAAAAAATCACATGATAATACAAATGCAGAGAAAATGATGTGGAGTACAAATGCAAAGTAAATGTAGGAAAAAATTAAATTTCCTTACAATTTGCAGTCCATTGACAATTCCTTGAGACAGGCAGAGTGACCTTCTTCCAGGAGCTCACCTGCTTCAAAGTTAACACTTTGCTAGAGGCAAAGCAACCTTAGCTTAACATTAGCTGACCGCCAGTCTCCTTTTAAGTCTTCTTTAACATATAAAAATCTTTTTTGAAACTTTCTTTAACTCTATCCCACCTCAAGATATATGTTAGCAACCATCCTCTAAGCATATGGTCCATTGATATACATCTGAAGGGTCTCATGACTAAGGTTTTACTAGACAGTAATAAATGACCTTTTCCTAATAGTAACTAGCCTCTCAAGGTCCAGGAAGTCCTGGAAGACTTGCTTCCAAATTCCTCAAAAACTTAGGCTATCCCTACCCTCTACTAGCTAAAATGTCACTGCTCACAATCCCAAGCGCAGCTCTTTCTGCCCACAGGTCTTGTCCTTGTGTTTTAATAAAATCACATTTTTTTGTACTAAATATATCTCAAGAATTCCTTCTTGACCATTAACTCCCAGATTGCAACATTTCACACCAGAAAACATTTGGCAAAATCTAACACAATTCATGATAAAAACTCACAGTAAACTAGGAATAGAGGGAAACATCTGCAACTTGATAAAGAATATCTACAAAACTTATAGCTAACATCATACTTAACACTGAAAAACTCAAAGCTTTTCCATTGAGATCAGGTACAAAGCAAGGATGTGCCCCTCACTATCCTTTTTCAACAGTCTATCAGAAGTTCTAGCTAATACAGTAAGATAAGAAAAGGTATTAAATGTATACATATCAAGAAGGAAGTAATATTTTTTCACAGATAACATGATTGTCTATGTAGAAAATCCAAAAGAATTGACTTCTGAAAGAAATAAATGATTATAGCAAGGTTACAAAATTCTAGGCTTAATATACAAAATTCTATCACTTTCCTATATATCAGGGACAAACAAATGGAACTTGAAAGTAAAAAACATAACACTGGGGCACCTGGGTGGCTCAGTAAGTTGAGCATCTGACTATTAGTTTTAGCTTAGATCATAATCTCACAGTTCATGGGTTTGAGCCCCATGGTGGGCTCCATGCTAGCAGTGCAGAGCCTGCTTCGGATTCTTTCCGTCTCTCCTTCTCTCTCTGCCTCTCCCCACTCTCTCGCTCTCTCAAATAAATGTAAAAAAAAAAAAAAAAAGACAATACAATTTACATTAGCCTCCAAAAATAAAGAAATACTTCAGGATAAGTCTAGCAAAATATATATTAGATCTATATGAGGAAAACTACAAAACTCTGATCAATGAAACAAAAAAAAAAAACTAAATGAAGAGAGGAGGGAAGTCAACATGGCGGACAAGCAGGGGTACCCGAAGTTCTCTTGTACCTCAAACACAGCAGTATTGAGGCCAGAAGACTTGAAATTCCAGGAATCTGAGCTACAGAGTGAGAAACATCTCCAGGGGCCCATGGGGACAACCTGGCGGCCATAGGTACATGGTTGGGAATTGGGGGAGATAAAACAGGAAGCATAGGCTTGGAGGGGAGGGATCCCCTTCTGGGCAGAAACAAAGGGAAATGAAAGAGAGTCTGTGGAAGTGTAGGATTGTATTTGAACAAAAGAAAAACTCTCTGGACCATTGACTGGGGAATGAAGAAAATGGAGAAAGAACCAATTTCTAACATGATCCAGGGGTACCAGACTTCCTCCGGACTGGGTCCTGCTGCCCTGTACCTGCACCTGCTGGGTGGGACACCCAGCCCCCCGCTCAGAAGTTAGCTCAGAGGTGCAGTCAGAGAGAGCAGTCCTCTCTCCTGAGTGCTGTGGAAAGAAGGTATATATCTGCTCCAAGGATAAAAGACCCTGCAGGCACCCTCCAGCTAGAGGCCTTTCGTTGGTTGGCTGGGCAGAGTGGCACTACTCTGGAACTGAGGTGAGCAGAGCAGGATTCTTTAAGACATCAGGGTTTGAATCCCAGCCAAGCACCAGGGAGGCTCGGGAGATGGTGGAGCAGGACAAAATGGCTCGCTTGTACCCATGCAGCACTGTGAGAATGGCCTAAACACAATAGTCCAAACCCTTTGGTATGCATCAAAGGCAATCCTAGGAGAAAAATGCATTGCAATCCAGGCCTATCTCAAGAAACAAGAAAAACCCCAAATACAAAATCTAATGGCACACCTAAAGGAACTAGAAGAAGAACAGCAAAGAAACCCCAAAGCCAGCCAAAGAAGATAAATAATAAAGATTAGAACAGAAATAAACAATATAGAATCCAAAAAAAAAAAAAAAAAACAAACACTAAAAAACAAACAAACAAAACCAACAACAACAACAAAAACAGAACAGATCAATGAATCTAAGAGCTGGTTTTTTGAAAAAATAAACAAAATTGTTAAACTCCTGGCCAGACTTCTCCAAAAGAAAAGAGAACCCAAATAGATAAAATCACAAATGAAAGAAGAGAGATCACAACCAACACCAAAGTAATACACACCTTTTTACCTTATTTATGGTATCATCTTTTAACAGTTGTGATAGAGATTACAAGATGCAGAACTGACTCTTAAAATATACCACACAATGTGCTTTACCACTTCAAAATACAGCAGGAAATTTACTTATTTGTAAACCACTTATGGTTTCTCTTATATTGTTTAACTACTATCTGACTTGTAAAGCCAAATATAGTATAAACTTGAAAGTACTTTCGTTTTTTTTAATTATTTTTTAAATGTTTTTATTTATTTTTGAGAGAGGGGGAGAAGAGAGAAAGAGAGACAGAAAACAAGTGGGGGGAGCAGAGAGAGGGAGACAGAGGATCTGAAGTAGGTTCTATGCTGACAGCAGAGAGCCCGATGCTGGGCTTGAACTCATAAACCATGAGATCATGACCTGAGTCGAAGTCTGGTACTCAAATGACTGAGTCACCCAGGTGCCCCAATTGTTATTTTTATTAATGTATCGTTATTTTATATTTTACTTTTAGTTATATTTTGCCTTCTTTAGGGTAATTCATTCCTTCCTGCACTAACAGGCTGAATTCTGAGAATCTGAACAAACCACTACCTTACTGCCTTGAACAAATGAGCTAAAATTTACAACTTGTCTGAAATAATGCAAAGAAACATAAACACATGAAAAGGATTAATGGAAGACAAGAGGAGGTGGAAAAACTAGTGGAACTGATAGTAAAGCCCTAATGAAAATAACGTCAAGGAAACTGGAATTGGTGTAAAATCAGAGGGTGAAAAGAGAAAATGATGTAAGCAGAAAAAAAAAATAACTGGACTGAAGATGATATGTAAATGGTCTAAATATGTTACATATGATGATAAATAGTATTTTCTCCCCAGATATATTTGTATATTTTTAGGTGATTATTTATTGGAAACCCAAGTAGAGGAACCAGAAAATCATGATGGAAGCAGATAATTAAAGTAGAGCTTTGTTAATTTAAACTAGATAATCAGAGCCATTAGCTCTGATTTTATTTGATTCATATTTGAACCAGAAACATTTTAGAAACTTGAATTATAATAATTGAACATTTCTTAAAGTACTGATTAAAGTTTTAAGCAAACATGAATCTTTTAAAATACATTTTGAAAGGCATTTGCAATATTTTACAATTTAAATGTGCTTTACGGATGTTTTAGAAATTCTTGATAGAGATTTGAAGATAAAAAGTGTTCTTAAAATCCATTTTTTTCATAGTTTTATAAAATACTGTATTCCACCAGAATTCTAATATACCAGAAAACCCCCGTGGAGTACAATAAAAAAATTTCTATATAGTTCATATGTGTTTTTTTCCTAACTAATGGAAAACAAATGAAATGATGAAAAAGTCGCATTAGAGTCAGTCACACATCATAAATTGCCTTTCTTAGTGTGTCATTGTATAAAATGACTTGATGTGCCCCAGGGGAGAATTCCATTAGAACACATAGCCTTTTCATTCAGAACCTTAGCTTCATAAAGCAGGAAAGATAGAAAAGAGTAGTAACCCCCATCTGAACAGCTTGATGTTATAATAGATGTAGGCAAGTATGGTTGGAAATCAGTGAAAAGTTATATAAAATGAAAAACATCCCTTCTATAACAGTCACTGTGTAACAAAAAGATTAACAGATTTCCAAGTCCTATTTTCTATTATTAGATTGCTTTAAAAAGCCACCAATTACCTTAAAACTCCTACAAATTCTTTTGTAAGTGAATGGTGGCAATATCGTGCATACTAGTAGTCATAAAAATATTAAGTTTTCTCTTTCTATAAACTCATCATATGAATAGTTTTAAGTGATGGGCTCAATCCCAATGAACCCCACATGAAATACTGTATTTGGCTGATTCTAAATGATTCTCTGTCACCCATGCGCGTGCGCACACGCGCGCACGCGCACGCACACACACACAGTTTAAACTCCTCTCAAAATGAAAACAAATGGAAAGCATTTTTGCATTCATACCATCTGCTGCATAATACTTACAACTCATTTAACATAACTCCTCTCTCAGCTTTGCAAAATGACCCACACTGGTTTGTATACCATCCAAACCCAGCAGGCACCATTCATACAGAATTTAATTTGCATGGCCACATTTCACAGCCTTAGTATTTGTTGTACTACTTACTTTTTATTATGAATAAACTTCTAATATTGATATTGATAGACACTTATACATGAGACAAATTGTAAACTGGTTTCCATACTGGTAGCAGTAAAATTTAATTTAAGATGCTAGGTAGATAGGCACAGCAGGTGGCATTGTTTCAACCTTTTGTACACTGAAATATGTGTGGAGTCTCTCCTTATTCAAAGCTACTTTTAAACTATCCTTTTATTGATAGCTATTGTTTAGAAAACCCATCCCTTCAGTGTGAAAGACACAAAAATAACAATATTACATTAATAATATGAGTATACATTGTTAACCGTCCTTATTTCTCCTCCATGCCATTTCTACTCCACGTTTATGGAACTGCAAACACTTTGAAGAACATTTTCTCATTTTTCCCACTCCATTTGCTCACCTTTTCACTGTTGCCTCGTGACCACTTGCATGAGTATCTGATTTGCTGTCTTTTTATCCATCACATATATTGTGATTTTATTGCACAAACACATTTTCAACACAGTAATTTCCCCAGCATTTCCTAAACTCCACGATTTGAATAATCTTTTTATCCAACTTATTTTTTAGTTTTCCATGCTGGTGATTATACTCTGGCCAAGCATTATTGAACAGAAATATAATACAACCAGACTAAAAAAAAGTGATGTACATGCACTCACACACATGAACACACAGTATAAAGAAACATGTGAAATTAATTTTAACTGTGTATTGTTTTTAAACCAATGTATCCAAAACATTCTAGGCCTTGCAAATTCCTCTGTAGACAAATGCCATTACTTACAGTATGTTCCAACCATTCCAAGACTAACAAGAAAATTTATCATATATAAGTACCCTGAAACTCAGGAAAATCTGAGGGAATTGAAAGAATTACAAATAGAACAAAGTTTATGTTCAGCCACTCTGATAACAAGTTCTTTGAAACAGGCAGCAGCTCAGCTATAAAAGGTAGAATGATATTTTCTTTCATGAGAGGAATGAGATTAATACCTAAAACACTACTAACAAGGGAAATCATGTTTATTCTTTCCATTGTACTCTAATATAATTATTTTTTATATTCCAGTAAAATGCTAGTTTATTTATTTGAAATAATTTCAACGAAAACGATTATAGAGGGGCACCTGGGTGGCTCAGTCAGTTAAGTGTCTGGCTTCTGCTCTGGTCATGATCTCATGGTTCATGAGTTCGAGCCCCGTATAAGGCTCCACACTCACAGTGTGGAGACTGCTTAGGATTCTCTCCATTTCCCTCTCTCTCTGCCTCTCCCCAACTCACACTTTTTCTCTCTCTCAAAATAAATAAATAATAAACTTTTAAAAAAAAAAAAAGAGGAATGTGTCATCATTGCCTTCTGGCCCACCTGCTTGGCTCAGTCAGCTAATTTTACACTTCAAGATCTATTGCTTATTGTACTGACTTAATTTCCTGTTAACAAGTTTATATACAACAGTATGATTTGGTTTGAAAGTAACAGAAAAAACACAATTTAACTGACATAAATAATAAGTGGATCAAACTTCAAATATGTTTCAAAGTTTTCTGTGATTTTTACCATCTATCACTTAGATGGTATCACTCTTTGCCATACATCCATTTTTGTCTTCCTGATAGCACACTGGCTTCCAATGTTCATGTACCATATGAAACTCAGATGGAATATGTCCTGGACATCTAGCCCTGACCTGGAACACTGCTGACCAATTCTTAGGTCTTATGAGTGAATGTACAATATCAGTTTAGGGTTTAGTTATCTGGAGCAATCATGCATGTCAGAAGGGAAAGATTTGTTCTGAATGGGTATTTCCAGAAAAAAAAAATACAGTGACACTGCAAAACAAAGGGAAAAACTTTTGTAAAAGAGACCCTAGGTACTATTAGAAAAGGAGAAGGGGAATAGATCCTGAGTAGAGAAAGCACAGAATGTACTTTATGCCCTGATTTATATTTTCTTTCTAATGAAGTATAAACCAACATAATTCACCTGAAGTATGGGGGGGGGGAAGTCACTCAATTTCAAGAAAGTTTATATTTTATAAAGCAATTTTATCACAAATTCAGACTTTTCTAAATTATATTTGCTAATAACAATGCTTTAATTTTGTGTTATCTATAAAATAATTTTGAAATTACACTAACATATATTTGATTCAGAGATGCAGCAGTGTTATTACGGCAATAATTTTGTCAATTATACTATATAAGCAGGTTAACAGAAGGTAGAACTATTATAGCAAAACAAAACATAAATGATAAGTCAGTCTTAAGATATTAATGAATAAACTTTTGAAAAATTTAAGCAAAACACTAAGGAAACTTTAAAGTTTAAGTCCTTCTCAACATAAAGAAAAGACAGACACTTAGTTCCCATGCAAAAGGCATTAAGAATGAAGAACAAGCAAGGAAAAATTTTGCAATCTTTTATGAAGTCAGAGGCATTCAGTTAGGCTTGGAAATTATACAAATTAAAGAATTTGTGTTTGCTTTTGTATAAATAGGATAGTACAGTAAATTGAAATGTATCAAAGTGTTATGCCATAGTAAGTGCTTCCTGAATCAATGAGTGAACCAATGATGCTTTTGTTTAATTTTGTACCATCTCAAGTATAAAGCCATTTTTCTTTTAATTTTAATGAGAAAACAAAACTCTGTAGAAAAATGAGTTATATTATTTACTGAGGATTATGCATAAACACTATTCAAAGAAAAATCTCCAAGTACTATTATAATTTAGTATGTCCTTTTTGTGTTTGCATACTTAATTGCAATGCTTTGCAAAATTTTGGAGACTTTAGGGAACAGAATAAAATGGGGGAAATATGCTTTTACAACTCTCAGGTGATTTGGGGAAGGTCTGAAGCACAATAAGGAAACTAATTATTGAAGACATAAGAAAAATAATACCATAAAAATTAGGGTGTTGTTGGCAAGGATATTTTCCTACATAAATCTAATTTTCATAAGGTCGGCTAAAATATAGTCACAGTTTCCTGTGGTCAGTGCTGGTGGTTTTAATAAGGTTAAAATCGTAATTTTAATGAAGATAATTTATAGGTTACAATGGCAATAGAATTCATTTTAATCTAAGGAGAACATGAGAAAAGATTCAATAATCTGTACACTCTCGTTTCTTTTTAATTCTCAAGTTCAAGTGTGCTTCCCTCATTTAATATAGGAAATTGACTGGATTCTGTTTCTCGGTTATGAATGTGTGAATGCATTTACCTGCTCCAGAATTTTTAACTAAATAGACCATATCTTATATGCTTTTCATGCAATAATGCTTGACACGCAATATTTTGGAGGTAGTATATGGTATAAGCAATGATGTGAGCAGTGACCTGTTGGCATTTTTTAAATATATTTGCTCTAAGCTTCTAAACTGAAGAATTTAATATTAGCTATGCCTGAAATATGGTTTTGAAAATGTGTATAAGGGGTGCCTGGGTAGCTCAGTCAGTTAAGCCTCCAAATCTTGATTTCAGCTCAGGTCATGATCTCATGGGCTGTGAGATCCAGTTCTGCATCAGGCTGTGCGCTGACAGTATATACGGAGCCTGCTTGAGATTCTCTGTCTCCTTCTCTCTCTGCCGCTTCTGTGCTCGCTTTCTATCTCTCTCTCTCAAAGTAAATAAATAAACATAAAAAAATGTGTATATAAATAAGAGATGTGTAACTAAAAAGAAAAACATTAGTAATAGTATTTTATCTTTACTATCCTTTAAGTTTTACAGATACAATTCTATTGATTTGCCTAATCCGGAGATTATCAATACTACTCATTGTCTAACCTTCTTTCTAATTTGAACAATTACTATATGAATATCAATTGCTATATGAGTAAGAAATGTTACTGATAGGAGGTAGGTTAAGAATATGGAGACCAATTCTTTTAAGTTTGAAATTTATTATTTTAATCAAATTTTTACTGTATCAGAATAATAGAGGTGGTTAGGCCTTAAGATATGGAATTCTCAAAAGAGGAATCTATGGCCTAGAGACTTAAAAAAATTTTTTTTAAGTTTAATCATTTTTGAGAGACAGAGAGAGACAGAGTATGGGTGGGGGAGGGGCAGAGAGAGAGGGAGACACAGAATCTGAAGCAGGCTCCAGCCTCTGAGCTGTCAGCACAGAGCCCGACATGGGACTCCAACCCATGAACCGTGAGATCATGGCCTGAGCCAAATTTGGACACTTAACCAACTGAGCCATGCAGGGACCCCTATGGCCTAGAGATTTTAAAATAATACTCCTCTAGTTTTTAAATCCAAACACAAATTTTCTATTTCAGAAACAAAAAAAAAATGTTGGTGGTTCCCTAAAAGAAAAGCACCGTGATATTTCTCTTTTGTTGTCCAATGATATACCTCAGCACCTGCATAGATTAGTCCTACAGCTAGTTGATTGACTAACTGAGGGAATGAAAGATTCAACCAACCTGGACTTGATTTAGATAAAAGATTCTGGACTTGAAGCTGATGCTGTCATTGAATAAGACATTAGTGGATGAGTGTATTTTTCCAAGGGAAGGACATGGAACACTGTGGCCCAGAGGATACACCATGGTAGCCAATCTCCACGATGACCCCCACAGTCTTCTCTTCTTGGCTTTCACACCCTTATATAGCTCTTTCTATGTCATGCCAGAGTTGCTGTAGATGAACAACAACATATGGCAGAATTGATGTTATATCACTTCAAAGAATAAGTTATTAAAAACTATGGCTCCTGTCTTGTTTTTCTCTTTTCTCTCTCTTTCTTCCTTAGGTGACTCACTGTGAGGAAACAAGTTGCTATGTTTTGAGCAACCCATGGGGAGGCCCAGCTGCTAAGGCTGAATCCTTGGGCCAACAGCCAGCGAGGAGCTAAGGCATGCCAACAACCAGGTGAGTGAGGTCAGAAGGAAATTGTTCAGCCCCAGTTGAGCCTTCAGATGTCTGTGGAGCTGGCCCACAGCTTAACTGCAACCTCATGAGAGCCTAGTGCAGCCACTCCCGGATTCCAGCCACTCAGAAAATGACAGGTGGGATAATAAACACTTGTTGTTTTAAGCTGCCAAAATTCATGTAATTTTGTTATATGGTAATATATAACTAAAAATTATGCATATATATTCATATTTTATATGAAATTTACATATTATATAGAAATATATACTTACATGTATATTTTATATGCACATGCATACATGTATACATGTTAACACAAAATTTTAACTAATCACTTTCAATCCAAAGTTATATAAAATTAATCATGCATAAAAGTAGAAGGATAGTTCAGAAAGGAAGTATAATGAAAAGCCACTAGTCTTTCTAAATATTTAAATATATTTTAAAATCACAATGTTTAAAACAGAGTGATTCTAGGGCATGAATAGAAAGATAAAGAAGTGGACAAAAGAAAGGTAAGTTCAGAAATACAGTAAATTTGGCATTTCAAATATGTGGAGGAAATATGAATTTTTAACAGATATTATTGATCTGTTAGAAACTTGGGAAACAAAATTTAATCCTTATCAAGTATCCTATTAAATTCAGCTATGAATGTATTAAAGATTCACTGCAGAAAATTAAATTGTAATAATTAAAAACACAGGGAGAGGGTCTGCTGTTTTCTTGTGGTAGTTTGAATGATTTGATAATTAACTTAATGATTTAATAATTTTTATGGCAAAAAGTCTTGAAAAATGAGTCAAAACTAAAAAGTCAAAAGAGTTTAAAAATTAAAAAATTTGATTACAAAACTTAGATTTGTCTATCTGGCAAAGCCCAATCACAAATAAATTGAAATCAAGGTTTTCAAAAGACAAAACAGCAAACTAGAATGAAAGAAAATTTCAACTCATTCCACAAGCAAAGTGACAATTTTAATATTAGGTTGATCCATATGAAATTTATCTTCTTGCAAACCAAGAAATAAAATATCAGTAATTTTCATTATGTATATTTCATATACATATGTATATTTCATATACATATGTATATTTCATATACATATGTATATTTCATATACATATGTATATTTCATATACATATGTATATTTCATATACATATGTATATTTCATATACATATGTATATTTCATATACATATGTATATTTCATATACATATGTATATTTCATATACATATGTATATTTCATATACATATGTATATTTCATATACATATGTATATATATGTGCGTGTGTGTGTGTTTGTTTCTGCAAATCACCATGATCAACTTCAACAATGCAATTGGGGAATTAAATGGAAAGGATTCCTAACAATTCTTCAGTGGGAAATAAAACATAAATCATTCTTCATTTCAAAAAAAATGCTCAATTTCCATCACAATGAGGGAAAGAAATGCTAAATTAAAGATACAATGTTTACCTATTGTATTGACAAATATTGATAACTCATTCTTTTGCGGAGTTATTTTCACAAGTTGGTAGGACTGAATTGAAAATTTATGGGCAGTCATTAAGAATTCTTATCAAACTAAAGTAGAGCCTTTTATCTAGAAATTCCTTACTAAGTTCATTTAGTATATAATTGATATAATTGTATATAATTGAATTCAATTATATAGTTGAATGTTTGAAAAATAGCATATATATATATATATATATATATATATACTATTCATAGGAAATATTTTCTTCTAAAAATATTGGAAGCAATATAATGTGTAGAGCTCCATGAATCACACCACACACATGAAATATCTCCACAACCTTTAAAGAGAATGAGAAAACTATATATATCCTAGTGTAGAAAGATTATAGGAGAGAGTATGAAGTATAAATAGCAAATGTAAAATATGTACACTTTAAAGTAATTTGTTCCAAACAAAACAATCAACAACAAAAATATATATATGTATAAATATATTGTGTAATGAATAGAATAGAAATAGAAACCTATTTGACATTAGAGCAGTATAATAAACTAAGTTATCTGGACAATTTATTCTGTACATTTGTTTCCGAGAAGCCAGAAAAAGTGGGGAAAAAGAATGAAAATTATAGAGATTATAGTTATTGAAATAAATTTGGAGATTTTCCTTTAAAAGGGCATCTTAAGGAATGCTTTTATATGCAACACTAATAAATATTCCACTGAAATTATTATGTGAGAAATTGAGCAGATTGCCCAGTGATGGAAGCCTGAATGTGTATTAAGAGCTTTCCATGATGTTATTAAATACAACTGTAGAAAAGTGAATTATAAATTCAACTATACATTTTTGTCAGTAAAATTGAAAAAAGAAAATGATAAAAGGTGAATAATAAGTACGGTTTACAGAGAAAAATATAACTATGAAATTAGTACATCAGATCATCCACTAATGGCATGTAAAGGTAAATTACATTGAGAAATAATTGTGTGGAGGAGTTCATTTTCCTCATCTTTTTCATGATTCCTATGGGCCCTCACATTCCCTGCATGCTTCTTTCTTATTGACATCTTTAATGCAGTCTCTCCAATCATATATCTTTTGACCTACAAGAAAAAAAAAAACTGAGTTCATAATACAGCTATTCACCTGGCTCCTTTCACCATAGATCCAGAGAGCTAATTGAGTGTGACACCCCTTTTCTGCTTGCAAGACACTGCCTGCTGTCAACATGATTTCATTCCTCATAAAATTGCCGTTGTGGCTTTGCTTGTCTCTTTCAGAAGAGATGACCTGGCTTTGGGGGGGGGGGGGGGGGGGGAGCAAGACAGAAAACCTAATGCGTTCAAAATTTATGGTCCTTCTTTGAGTGTATGAGGGCTAGAATTATTCTGTTAAACCACATTTCCTTAAGAAAGACTACATATATTAGTACAATTTGGGGATTTTGCAATATCGTATGTAAATATTCTAATACATACAGGTTCTCAAAATGCCATTTCCCAAACCAGAAGCGTCAGCATTGGCATCACCAGGGAGCTTGTGAGAAATATAAATTATTGAGCCACACCCCAGATTAACTGAATCAGAATTTCTGGGGATGAGACCCAGCGATCCTTTATGTAACAAACTCTCCAGGTGTCTGATTTATGCTCAAGTTTTGAGAATAAGTTGAAAAGAGATAACCTGGAAGAATGGGAAATAAATGAGGTCTAGAATGGGAAGTATCTAATTGTGAATTCTTGCTCTCCTAAGGGAGGGTGTTGATTGTAATTGTTTAATGTCTTGGCCTCTGTGAATCTATAAACTGTGTTAAATTGTGTCTCCATCAATTAAGGACTGTGAGAGCTCCAGCAAGATACTTAATATATTGGTTTTCATTTTTATACTTTGAGATGAAATAATGGTGGTCTTTAATGGCTGTTTAATAAGGGCTTAGTATATTCTAGTAATTGTGTTTTGTTTTTCATATTATCGATATTATATGTTCTCTTAGGTCAAATGCTTAGCCTTCTGAGTACCAGTCTGTTGTACAAAACAAACAAATAAATTTTTTTTTTTAATTTTTTTTTCAACGTTTATTTTTTTTTGGGACAGAGAGAGACAGAGCATGAATGGGGGAGGGGCAGAGAGAGGGAGACACAGAATCGGAAACAGGCTCCAGGCTCTGAGCCATCAGCCCAGAGCCCGACGCGGGGCTCGAACTCACGGACCGCGAGATCGTGACCTGGCTGAAGTCGGATGCCCAACCGACTGCGCCACCCAGGCGCCCCATCAAACAAATAAAAATTAAAAACAAACAAACAAAAACAAAAACAAAACCTTGGAAAATAGTGCCTGCTTTGTAAGAACTACTATATAAATCAAATCTGAAACTGCATGTTGTAGCATTTAAGACTGTAGTCCACACTTTCTTATACCATACACAAAAATAAATTCAAAATGGATGAAAGACCTAAAATGTCACACAGGAAACAATCAAAATCCTACTGGAGAAAACAAGCAGCAACCTCATTGATCTCAGCAACTTCTTACCAGACTTGTCACTAGAGGCAAGGGAAACAAAAGCAAAAGTGAACTATTGAGACTTTATCAAGATAAAAACTACTGCACAGCGAAGGAAACAACCTACAAAACTAAAAGGCAGTCTACGGAATGGGAGAAGATATTTGCAAACGACATATCAGATAAAGGGTTAGTATCAAAAATCTATAAAGAACTTATCAAACTCAACACCCAAAAACAAATAATCCAGTGAAGAAATGAGCAGAAGACATAAACGGACATTTTTTCCAAAGAAGACATATAGGTGGCTAACAGACACATGAAAAGATGCTCAATATCACTCATCACCAGGGAAATAGAAACCACGATGAGATACTACCTTACAGCTGTCAGAATGGCTAAAATTAACAACACAGGAAATAACAGATGTTGGCAGGGATGCGGAGAAAGGGAAACCTTCTTACACTGTTGGTGGAAATACAAATTGGTGCAGTCAATATGGAAAACAGTGTGGAGTTTCCTCAAAAAGTTAAATAATGACTACCCTATCATCCAGCAATTGTACGACCAGGTATTTATCCAAAAGATACAAAAATAGTGTTGTGAAGGGGCACATGCACCCTGATGTTTATAGCTGCACTATCAACTATAGCCAAAGTATGAAAAGTGCCCACATGGTTATTGACCAGCAAATAGATACGAAGATGGAATATTACTCAGCCATCCAAAGGAATGAAATCTTGCCATTTGCAACACATGTAAGGAGCTGGATTGTATTATGCTAAGCAAGATAAATCTTTCAGAGAAAGACAAATGCCATATGGTTTTATTCATATGTGGAATTTAAGAAACAAAACAGGTGAATATAGAGAAAGGAAGGGAAAACAAAGATAGGAGGCAAACCAGCCAGAGGGTTGCTGGAGGAGGGACGGGTAGGGATGAGCTCCATGGGTGATGGGTATTAAGGAGTACACTGGTTGTGATGAGAACTGAGTGTTATACCTAAGTGATGAATCAATAAATTCTACTCCTGAAACCAATATTACACTGTATGTTAACTAACTAGAATTTAAATAAAAACTTGAGGGGCGCCTGGGTGGCGCAGTCGGTTAAGCGTCCGACTTCAGCCAGGTCACGATCTCGCGGTCCGGGAGTTCGAGCCCCGCGTCGGGCTCTGGGCTGATGGCTCAGAGCCTGGAGCCTGTTTCCGATTCTGTGTCTCCCTCTCTCTCTGCTCTTCCCCCGTTCATGCTCTGTCTCTCTCTGTCCCAAAAATAAATAAACGTTGAAAAAAAAATTAAAAAAAAAAAAAAAACTTGAAACAACAGCAACAACAACAACAACCACAACAAATTACTGTGGTCCAGAATTTGATACATAAACAATTCAGGGTGACTTTCTATTTGTTTGAAATTAGAATCTCTTGCTTTTGCCTTTTGAATGCTTTCATTGCTACACATTAACTGCAGTACTTTCTTCACTTTCTCTCTTGCCTCAAGTCACTTCCCATAAGACATTCTTTATTTAGCTGTATAAGGGGTCTCTGAAAATGAATATGCCCCAAGCTGAGCTCCTGACTGGCATTCTGATTCACCTTCCACCAGACAAGGCTACCTGCCCTCTTCCAAACTACATTAGCTTAGTAAAAAGCAATGTATTCTGCTTGCTCAAACAGATATTTGGGTCATCCATGGTTTTTCTCTTTCTCTCCATCTCACATTTCATATGATATCTTCATAAGTTTGTTGTTGTTGTTGTTGTTGTTTACTTTCTCTATCTTCAACAATATATCCACAACCTGAGCACATCTTACTACCTCCACTGCTTCTACTCTGGACTGAGTGACTATCCTCCCTCATCTGTTTTTTCAACAGCCGCCTAACTCACAACTACTGTCAGGCCCCAGTCCTCCTTTGATCATTTGCCAGAACTGAAGCCAGACTGATCTTCCTAATAAGTACACCATACCCTGTCTCACCTCTTCTTAAACACTAATTACTCCTCATCTTACTCAGAGAAAGAGTCCCAGTCTCCCAACTCAGTGTTTCTCAAACTATCTGTGGAGCAAAGAATTATTCCCCCCCCACCCAAGTTTTCATGAACCAATGCTGTTGTCAAATTAATAAACCAATAAAAATGGATTAATAGAAATGTTAAAAAGAATGCAAATTGATAATATGTTCAGATGTCATGGTAATGTCGAATATCTATAAAAGTCTTTAAACGCTTTTAATATCTGTATTTATCTTGGCACTAATTCATGGATGGCTTTTTTAACAGCCCTGTAGCAAGTAATCTGTCCATACTCTTGTTTGACCTCATCTACAACTCTTTCCCCTTGCTCAACCTGCTAGCTGTGCTGTGGTATCTCCTCCAGAAAGGTAGGCACATTTCTGCTAGAATTTTGCCTTTGTTAATGTCTCTGCTTCAGAGTTCTTCCTGAAATCTGTATGGATCCTCACTTGCTTCATTCAAATGTCAATTTCTCATTGGTGGCTTTTTCTGATTGCCTACCTAAAATTTCACCACTCAAACATTTCCTGTCCCCTGCCTTTGTTCCTCCTTTCACTTCCATTACTGCCATAGCAAGTTTCTGCCTGGTTATGTTGTTTATTGTCTGTCTTTCCAACCAGAATGTAAACAAGGTAGAAATGTGTGTGTTTGTTCATTGCTCTTCCCACACTGGCTAGGAAAGTTCCTGACAAAAAGTAAGTGCTCAATACATTTTCACTGAATAGATGAAGGAATGAATGAATGACATTTGAATAGTATGCAGATCTTTAAAGTGCCAATGATATTATGCTAGTTAGGAGATCGTCAGTAGAAAATATATTTTAACAGGATATATATATAATGAAAAGAGCACTTAATAAAGCCAAAGCTCATTGATAACATTATATAATTTCCCAAATTGCCAAGGAATATACTGGTTCCAAATTATTTGAACTAATGCACATTATACTAAAAGAGACAGTTAAAATTCAAAGGAACCCTTTAGGAAATGGTAACTCAGACTAGTTTTCATGAGTGATGTAATTTCTTATTTTAAATTAAATTAGCTGTGTCCTTTAAATTTTTTTTGCTAATGGGTTGAATTTTGCTATCAGGAGATCACAGTAGGTAGATAACACTGGCTGTGTACTCCAGGATTTGTCAGGAGAAAAAATAAATAAAAATCAATGAATCTAACAAAACTCCTGAGCCCGAGTAAAATAATCATTTTACTTTTCGAAACTTCTACTGTTTAGAAAGACTTATATATGTTTCAAAGATTTTTCAAAACATAATTTTCTTAGTTTTTTAGAACTTTTTCAACTTTCACAACTCTTTTTGTACAGGTGCAAACGAACTAAGACTTGGACATTTTCCAAGTACCATGATACCTGTATATAAATATTCCTGGAAGATCACTTAATCCAGTCTATTTTTTATTTTTATTTTTAAAATTTTTTTTTTCAATGTTTATTTATTTTTGGGACAGAGAGAGACAGAGCATGAATGGGGGAGGGGCAGAGAGAGAGGGAAACACAGAATCGGAAGCAGGCTCCAGGCTCTGAGCCATCAGCCCAGAGCCCGACGCGGGGCTCGAACTCGTGGAGCGCGAGATCGTGACCTGGCTGAAGTCGGACGCTTAACCGACTGCGCCACCCAGGCGCCCCAACCAGTCTATTTTTTAAAAAAGGAATGGGAATTTTGGTAAGAATATATGGTTAGTAAAAAGACAATCAATGGACAGATTTCTCTTTACTCCTATTCTGGTGCTATTTATATCATATTCATGTAGCTCTCATAAAGCCTTTTGAAGCAATCATAAAATAAAAATAAACAAAATCCCCTTAGTTCTAATCTAAAAAGGTGATTAAACAATAAATCATTGAAAATTATGTGTATATATTTTAAATATATGATTTTGTTTCGAAACCAATGAGTAGCATTTTCCTTGCTGAACACTGACACAGAGCTAAAGCCTTTGAATATGGATCTGTCCAAGGATAGTGAATTTCTTCTCCCATAAATGATAAATTTCCAATTTGGATTTTTAAAAATTCACGTGAGGACTTCAAAATTTTCATGAAGTAATTTAAAAGAATAGTCATTGAAAATGGTGGCATAGGAGGACACTGGGCTCACCTCATCCCGCTTATCACTTAGATTCCACCCACATTTGCCTAAATATCCCAGAAAACCACCAGAACACTAGCAGAATGGACTCTCCTGAGCCAAGTGTAGACAAGAGGCCCACGAGAGGATTGGAAGGGCAGAGAGGCAGTGCATGCTACATGGACTGGCAGGAGGGATCCAGGGCAGTCTGCTAGGCAAGACAGAGCCCCCAAAGTCTGGCTTGCAAAAGCAGAGGGGCCGGACTCTGTGAGTTCTGACACCCAGCGGGACTTAACATCTGGAATGTTAAAAGTCAACAGCTCTGCTCTCAGACAGCGGGGAAGGTGAGAGGACACCTGGAGGGAGAGTTGTTGAGGCCCAGAAGACAGAGCTCAGCTCGGTGGGGGAACAAAGGTGCTGAGAAGCACCATTTCCTGCTCCCATCCCTCAGCCAAAATTTGAAAGGGAACCAGCTCCCGTCACCAAACTTGCTTGCACCGTGCAAATGCCCAACACTGCTTCTGTGGATCCATCCCTCCGACAAGTCTGCCTCCCTCCTGGTGCTGCAGGGCCCCTCCTGCAGGGGACCATCCATGGCAAAGCGAGTTAAGTCTGCCCCTCCCACCCCTGTGCACCTTGCGGATCCACCCTGGCTAATACGCCCTTGGCCAGATCCCATCTAAGCAGTACCACAAGCCTGGCAGTGTGCAAGCAGCCCAGACAGGGGCCACACCACTCCACAGTGAGTCCTGCCCCTGGGAGAGAGGAAGATAAGGTACACACCAGTCTGACTGTGGCCCCAGCAGTGAGCTGGGGGCAGACATCGGGTCTGACTGCGGCCCTGCCCACCAACACAAGTTACTCCAGACAGCACAGGGGAAGCTCCCTACAGTTTGGAGCCACCACAGGGACTACCCAAAATGATGAAGTGGAAGAATTCTCCTCAAAAGAAACTCCAGGAAGCAGCGACAGCTAATGAATTGATCAAAAATGATTTAAGCAATATAACAGACAAGAATTTAGAATAATAGTCATAAAATTAATTGCTGGGCTTGAAAACAGGATAGAGGACAGCAGAGAATCTATTGCTACAGAGATCAAGGGACTAAGAAATAGTCACGAGGAGCTAAAAAATGCTATAAATTAGGTGCAAAATAATATGGCGGCAGCCATAGCATGGATTGAAGAGGCAGAGGAGAGAATAGGTAAATTAGAAGGTAAAATTATGGAAAAAGAGGAAGCTGAGAAAAAGAGAGATAAAAATAATCCAGGAGTATGAGGGGAGAATTAGAGAACTATGTGATGCAATCAAACAGAACAATATCCATATCATAGGAATTCCAGAAGAAGAAGAGAGAGAAAGGGGCTGAAGGTGTACTTGAACAAGTCATAGCTGAGAACTTCCCTGATCTGTGGAAGCAAACAGTCATCGAAATCCAAGAGGCACAGAGAACTCCCTTCAGACGTAATTTGAATCGATCTTCTGCACAACATATCATAGTGAAACTGGTAAAATACAAGGATAAAGAGAGAATTCTGAAAGCAGCTAGGGATAAACAGGCTCTAACTTACAAAGGTAGACACATAAGAATAGTAGCAGACCTATCTACTGAAACTTGGCAGGCCAGAAAGGAATGGCAGTAAATCTTCAATGTGATGAACAGAAAAAAATATGTAGCCGAGAATCCTTTATCCAGCAAGTCTGTCATTCAGAATAGAAGGAGTGACAAAGGTTTTCCCAAACAAACAAAAACTGAAGGAATTCATCACCACTAAACCAGACCTACAAGAGATCCTACGGGGGATTCTGTGAGTGAAATGTTACAAGGACCACAATGTACCAGAGACATCACTACAAGCATGAAACCTACAGACATCACAGTGACTCTAAACCCATATCTTTCAATAATAACACTGAATGTCAATGAACTAAATGCTCCAACCAAAAGACATAGGGTATCAGAATGGATAAAAGAAAAACAAGACCCATCTATCTGCTGTCTACAAGAGACTCATTTTAGACCCGAGGACACCTTCAGATTCAAAGTGAGGGGATGGAGAACTATCTATCATGCTACTGGAAGTCAAAAGAAAGCTGGAGTAGCCATACTTGTATCAGACAAACTAGACTTTAAATTAAAGGCTGTAACAAGACATAAAGAAGGGCATTATATAATAATTACAGGGTCTATCCATCAGGAAGAGCTAAAAATTAGAAATGTCTATGCACTGAATACAGGAGCCCCCAAATATATAAAACAGTTAATCACAAACATAAGCAACCATGTTGAAAAGAATGTGGTAATTGCAGGGGACTTTAATACCCCACTTACAACAATGGATAGATCATCTAGACAGAGAATAAATAAAGAAACAAGGGCCCTGAATGATACATTGGATCAGATGGACTTGACAGATATATTTAGAACTCTGCTTACCAAAGCAACAGAATATACTTTCTTCTCAAGTGCACACGGAACATTCTCCAAGATAGATCACATGCTGGGTCACAAAACAGCCCTTAATAAGTATAAAAGAATTGAGGTCATACTATGTACACTTTGAGACCACAATGCTATGAAACTTGAAATCAACCACAGGAAAAAGTCTGGAAAGCCTCCAAAAGCATGGAGGTTAAAGAACATCCTACTAAAGAATGAATGGGTCAACCAGGCAATTAGAGAAGAAATTTAGAAATATATGGAAACAAATGAAAATGAAAATACAACAATCCAAACACTTTGGGATGCAGCAAAGGCAGTTCTGAGAGGAAACTACATTGCAATCCAGGCCTATCTCAAGAAACAAGAAAAATCCCAAATATAAAATCTAATAGCACACCTAAAGGAAATAGAAGCAGAACAGCAAAGACACCCCAAACCCAGTAGAAGAAGACAAATAATAAAGATCAGAGCAGAAATAAACAATATAGAATCTAAAAAAACTGTAGAGCAAATCAATGAAACCAAGAGTTTGTTTTTTTGAAAAATAAACAAAATTGATAAACCTCTAGCCAGACTTCTCAAAAAGAAAAGGGAGATGACCCAAATGGAGAAAATCATGAATGAAAATGGAATTATTACAACCAATCCCTCAGAAATACAAGCAATTATCAGGGAACACTATGAAAAATTATATGCCAACAAACTGGACAACCTGGAAGCAATGGACAAATTCCTAAACACCCACACGCTTCCAAAACTCAAACAGGAAGAAATAGAAAACTTGAACAGACCCATAACCCGCAAGGAAATTGAATCAGTTATCAAAAATCTCCCAACAAATAAGAGTCCAGGACCAGATGGCTTCCCTGGGGAATTCTACTGGACATTTAGGGCAGAGATAATACCTATCCTTCTCAAGCTGTTCCAAAAAATAGAAAGGGAAGGGAAACTTCCAGACTCATTCTATGAAGCCAGCATTATTTTGATTCCTAAACCAGACAGAGACCCAGTAAAAAAAGAGAACTACAGGCCAATATCCCTGATGAACATAGATGCAAAAATTCTCAACAAGATACTAGCAAATCAACTTCTACAGCATATAAAAAGGATCATTCACCATGATCAAGTGGGATTCATTCCTGGGCTTCAGGGCTGGTTCAACATTCACAAATCAATCAATGTGATATAACACATTACTTATAAAAAAGATAAGAACCATATGATCCTGATAATCGATACAGAAAAAGCATTTGACAAAATTCAGCATCCTTTCTTAATAAAAACCCTTGAGAAAGTCGGGATAGAAGGAACATACTTAAACATCATAAAAGCCATTTATGGAAAGCCCACAGCTAATATCATGCTCAATAGGGAAAAACTGAGAGCTTTCTCCCTGAGATCAGGAACACGACAGGGATGTTCACTCTCACCGCTGTTGTTTAACATAGTGTTGGAAGTTCTAGCATCAGCAATCAGACAATGAAAGGAAATCAAAGGCATCAAAATTGGCAAAGATGAAGTCAAGCTTTCACTTTTTGCAGATGACATGATATTATGTGCAAATAATAGATAGACTCTGCCAGAGCTGATACATGAATAAAAGTCTGCCAGAACTGATACATGAATTCAGCAAAGTCACAGGATACAAAATTAATGTACAGAAATCAGTTGCATTCTTGTACACTAATAATGAAGCAACAGAAAGACAAATAAAGGAACTGATCCCATTCACAATTGCACCAAGAATCATGAAATACCTAGGAATAAACCTAACCAAAGAGGTAAAATATTTGTATGCTGAAAACTATAGAAAGCTTATGAAGGAAATTGAAGAGGATATAAAGACATGGAAAAACATTCCATGCCATGGATTGGAAGAGTTGTTAAATGTCAATTTATTGTTAAAATGTCAATACTACCCAAAGCAATCTACACATTCAATGTAATCCCAATCAAAATTGCACCAGCATTCTTCTCGAAGCTAGAACAAGCAATCCTAAAATTTGAATGGAACCACAAAAGACCCCGAATAGCCAAAATGATATTGAAGAAGAAGACCAAAGCAGGAGGAGTCACAATCCCAGATTTTAGCCTCTACTACAAAGCTGTAATCATCAAGACAGCATGGTATTGGCACAAAAACAGACACATAGACCAATGGACTAGAATAGAGACTCCAGAACTGGACCCACAGAAGTATGGCCAACTAATCTTTGATAAAGCAGGAAAGAATATCTGATGGAAAAAAAGACAGTCTCTTTAACAAATGGTGCTGGGAGAACTGGACAGCAACATGCAGAAGAATGAAACTAGATGACTTTCTTACACTATTCACAAAAATAAATTCAAAATGGATAAAGGACCTGAATGTGAGACAGGAAACCATCAGAACTCTAGAGGAAAAAGCAGGAAAAAACCTGTCTGACCTCAGCCGCAGCAATTTGTTACTTGACACATCCCCAAAGACAAGGGAATTAAAAGCAAAAATGAACTATTGGGACCTCATGAAAATAAAAAGCTTCTGCACTGCAAAGGAAACAATCAACAAAACTAAAAGGCAACTGACAGAATGGGAAAAGATATTTGCAAATGACATATCAGACAAAGGGCTAGTATCCAAAATCTATAAAGAAGTCACCAAATGCCATACCCAAAAAACAAATAATCCAGTGAAGAAATGGACAGAAAACATGAATAGACACTTCTCTAAAGAAGGCATCCAGATGGCCAACAGGCACATGAAAAGATGTTCAATGTCACTCCTCATCAGGGAAATACAAATGAAAACCACAATGAGATATATAACCTCACACCAGTCAGAGTGGCTAAAATGAACAAATCAGGAGACTATAGAGCTGGAGAGGATATGGAGAAATGGGAAACCTCTTGCACTATTGGTGGGAATGCAAACTGGTGCAACCACTCTGGAAAACAGTGTAGAGTTTCCTCAAATAATTAAAAATAGATCTACCCTATGACCTAGCAATAACACTGCTAGGAATTTACCCAAAGGATACAGGGGTGCTGATGCATAGGGGCACTTGTATCCCAACGTTTATAGCAGTACTCTCAAAAATAGCCAAATTATGGAAAGAGCTTAAATGTCCATCAACTGATGAATGGATAAAGAAATCGTGGTTTATATACACAATGGAATACTACTTGCCAATGAGAAAGAATGAAATGTGGCCTTTTGTAGCAACATGGATGGAACTGGAGAGTGTTACACTAAGTAACTCACGGACCATGAGATCATGAATTGAGCTGAAGTCGGACGCTTAACCGACTGAGCCACCCAGGTGCTCCATAAGAGACTCTTAAAAACTAACAATAAACTGAGGGTTGATGGGGGGTGGGAAGGAGGGGAAAGTGGGTGATGGGCATTGAGGAGAGCACCTGTTGGGATGAGCATTGGGTGTTGTTGGAAACCAATGTGACAATAATTTTCATATTAAAAAAATAAGAAAGAAAGAAAGAAAGAAAGAAAGAAAGAAAGAAAGAAAGAAAGAAAGAAAAGAAAGAGAAAAGAAAAAGAAAAGAAAAAGGAAAAGAAAAGGAAAATAAAAAGGAAAAGAAATAAAGAAAGACCTCTCTGAGGAGGTGACATTTCAGCTCGAATCTGAAGGACAAAAAGCAGCTAGGCTTTGGGGAATGGGAAGCGCGGAGATGGTCCAGACAACAGAGCTCTTGTGCAAAAGACTCTCACACAGAAAAAAATGGACGTTCCAGGGACTGTAAGAGGAACAATGAGAATATGAAGTAGGGCAAATAGGCAAAGGCCAGATCTTGTAGATTCTTAGGGGTCGTGACACAGAATTTGCATCTTATTCTAAGTGCAATGCATACCCCCTGGAAAGGTTTTAAGATGGAAGTGACATGACCTGATTTGCATGTTTCAAAGATTTGTTCCTATGACTAAATTCTAGAGATCTACTGTATAGCATAGTGCCTATAGTTAGTAATATTGTATTATAGACTTTAAAAGTTGCTAAAAAGGTAGATCACGAGAGTGTTCTTACCACAAAAATGATTAGTAATAATAATAACAATAAATAAAGAAAACTGGAAGAAACTTTTGGAAGTGATGGCTGTTTCTCATACAGATGGTGTTAATGGTTTCACAAATGTAGTTATCTCCAAACTCATCAAGTTGTATACATTAAACATGTACAGCTTTTTGTGTGTCAATCATACCTCAGTAATGTAATTTTAAAAAAATAAAAATAAAAGGATAGTCATTTAGAAATTTATCGTTCAGATTGCTACATTAGATTAGACTTATACTGATCTAACATAAGAAAAAGAATACTTTTAGCAACTCATTTTTTTTTATATTTTTCAGCTTTCAGGTAAATATCCTTAAAATGCATTTTCTTAGTCTTAGACTCATATCTGGTTAAAAATGTTAATTATATCACAACAATAACATATGACTAACATTAATACATGAGAACAAATCTAAATGACCACATCATCAGTTTTAGGGCAGTGGGCCAAAATAGTAAATAGGAGCGACCTATTGGCCATTAATAATTAGCATCCAATGAGCATCTAAAGGTGTATTTTACAACTGAAATAGAGGTCTTTATTTAACCACTCAGTTATTTAAAGGAATTTTAATAAAAGCACCTCTACAGTACTATTTACCAATACTGTATTTGTGCTTATGTCAGCCATTGAAGCTCAACATTAGGTAAAATCCTATGAGTGCTCCAAAAGTAATTAGACTATGCATTATATTAGCTCATTGCTGCAAGAAGGTAGAGCAGATATCACAGTGGTAGTTGATTGAAAGAGTGTTAATGTTCTTTTTTTTTTTTAATGTTTATTTATCTGTGAGAGAGAGGGAGATATAGAGCATAAGCGGGGAGGGGCAAAGAGAAAGAAAGAGAGAGAGACAGAATCCAAAGCAAGCTCCAGGCTCTGAGCTGTCAGCACTGAGCCCGATGTGGGGCTCAAACTCATGAACCATGAGATCATGACCTGAGCCAAAGTTGAACACTTAACTGACTGAGCCACCCAGGGGCCCCAAGACTGTTAATTTTCTAACATGATCATCATATAGAGACACTTCGCCTTTATTAAATACTGAAAGTTAGTCAGTATATCTTCTTTATTATTTACCCATACACTATAAAAAGAGCTTATTTTCAATCATGTGAATCACTCATTTTGATGCAAAGTGGGTATTTACAAGTTAAACACAGGTATACCAATATGTGTGTGTGAAAACTGAAAAAAAAAAAAGTTTTTTTTCCCCAGTTAATCATTCACTGTGCTTTGTGCATGCAAAAAGGGCAAATTCAGTGTATGATGTGTATCTGTTTATTATTCTCTCATAGTAGAAATTAATGAACACTGAAGAAACGGTAATAGGAAGACATAAGTAATAGGAAGACATAAGTAAGTATGGTAAAGGGCTTAGAAGTAGTAGTTAGTAGTCATAATCCCTCTTCAATATCTTCTTAATTAAAACTATGTATTATATATACATGTGTGTGTATATATATATATATGTGTGTATGTGTGTAAATATGCATATCTAAAGAATTATGGCATTGAAACACATAGTACTTTATTATATTGTGTATAATAATATAGTACTATACTATATTTTGTATAATAAAATATATATTTTGTATAATAATATAGTATATATTATATTTTGTATTTACTTAAAGTGAATACTCTCTTGAAATGATTAACTGACCATACTATTTTAATATCTACGCTTATTAAGAAGGGATGCATATCATTGTAACAAGCTCATGGGGTTTCATTTTCAGATTTTGGTTCCATTGAGAGTTTTATTACAAAATTCATGACGTTTTGAAATTGCTTTTCTTTTCAAATTCAGGAAATGTGTTGTTTTTCTGGAAAGCTTTATTTAGTTCATTCATTATGAATCACAAAACTTAATAGTAGTACCATCAATACCAGAATGGCTACAGTTTCCACGAAAATAGTTAAAGGTATTGGTAATGAGGAAAACATGAACTCACCTTGAAAAAATCCATTTCTGTGGTAACCTAAATGCATAAGATATGACTTTAGTAACTAATGATAATGTTCCTGTGAAGACTAAGGAGCACTGACCATGATAACACTTCTAACTAAGCCATGGGATGAACTGGCACAAAGTGCAGCTTCTACAAATAGAATTGCTTTTAGAAAAAGTTCATTGAAAAGATAAACGATCTTTTTTCCCCTAAACACCATCATCATTCTCAGAATAGTGTTTTACTCCTTTTGCAAAGTTATACCCAATAATTAAACATTAATAGAACAAAAATATCAGTTTTTGTGAACTCTCATTTTGCATTCCAGAAGCATTCTACCCAGAGCTGAAGAGGAGAATCACAATTCTCAATGAATGACACATTCTCTTCAACATTAGACTAAAATTTTTTTGAGAACAAAATAATTTAGTTTCTATAAGCGCTGATATGGCCAAGAATATTAAAATCAATGAGCAGTGTGCTGCTGATTATCATTCATTTTGTCAAGTCCCTAATAGACTAATGTTTATTCTGTGTTTTTTCATGATAAGCCTCTTTTTTAATGCTTCTTTGATTTCTCTAACTGAAAGTTGAGAAGCTCTGTCGGGCGTTCTTGCAAAATGTGTTATTTAAAGAAAATGGGTGTACTAAATAAAAAAGTATATCTTAAACATCGACTCTATCATTGGATTAGGTAACATAAATTCTTTAAAATAATAAAATATAGTGGATAATGAACTCAGTAAGAATTAGTAATTAAAAAAAGCTACTGTGTAAGTCCCTTTTTAGGATTCATGGAAAAAGAAGAAAATCTACTGAGTGATAGTATTTTAAGAAAATATAAAATGTAAAAATACAACCTTTGGAACTAATTTGAAGACAATTCCAAAAAGTTACTTGGACAATATGTTATGAAACATGCCCAGGATGAGCCTTATGAAGAAAGTCACTCTTAGGTTATATGGGTGATATTTTAGGTCTGTTTTAAGATTCTTATGTTTTCATTATTACTTGATGTCTTACTTCAGGCTGTTATTATAGTATATCACAACTAGGTGGCCTAAACAACAAAGATTTATTTCTCTCAGGAGGCTGGGAAGTATGATATCAAGGTGCCCGCACAGTTAGGTTCTGATGAGGTATCTCTGCCTAGTTTGCAAATAGCTATGTTCTTTCTGTGTTGTCACAGATCCCTTTTCTCCTCCTCTTTTTTAATAAATGTATTAATCCTATGGTGAGGATCTAATGATCTAATATAAGCCTACCTGAGAATTCTGGTTTCAACAAATGAATTTTGAAAGGACATAGACATCAAGTCCATAGAACTTGAGGTGTGTCATTTAGGTCCAGATTACAAATACATGAACTTTGATTCTGTATTTTTGTCATGATAGATTCCTTCTTATAAGCTTTTATACATTTTTGATGCTAATTCATAAACACACACACACACACACACACACACACACACACACACTGGACTGAATATCTGTATGCCCTCAAAACTCACATGTTGAAACCCTAATCGCTAATGTGATAATATTTGGAGGTCTGGACTCTGGGAGGTATTATGACAAAATATGAATATATATACTCTATTATATCTGTTGTATTGTAGTTACATTTGGTTTCCCTAAACTAATTTATATCTCTGTGATGTGGCTCTTAATTTCAGCTTTTACATTTCATCAGATAATCCATTATTTCTTTCTAGAGTTATTTATCTTAAGTTCAACCTCACAATTAGTTGCTCTGTCCTTTCATCAAGCAATTTTTGCTTAGTGTAGACAGCAGATATGAAACCAAATAAGATTACTGTGAAAGTATTGTCTTTTTTTTATTCCAAAATATATATTTCCTATTTTAACATTTTTGAAATTGTGGCATATTTTAAAATCAAAGTGAAAAACATGTGCCAGCTACCAGAGGAATAAAATGTGATGCTTTTAGCATTGTCCATGCAAACTTAAATTTAGCCAAGACTAGAAGGAATGTGAATGTCACCTCAGTTAAATTTTTTGCGTTGGTGTTTTCTCTTCTGTTTGAACTATCCCACATCAGACAATGCAAGGAGAGAAAGAGAAAATAGCCAAATCTTAGAATAGATAATGACATATTCAAAATGTCAGAGGTTTATGTGACTGAGGTTCATCTTGTGGAGGATTTTTAGCAGGTCCTCAGCTATCTACTTGCAAAAAGAAATTCTAGGTTTCTGAGAATGTGTTTAATTCCCAGTGATACATGAGTCCGGTGGAGATGGGGTGGGAGTGTAGTTAACCAAGCAAAAGCATCATAGGAAACTCATATTCTTCATATGTATTGAAATTGTGTTATCTGTTCGAAAGTCTAGAACAAGATCTAGCCTAAGGATTGGACATCCAAACAAACAAACAAACAAGCAAAAGTCACATGTTACTGTGATAGTTTCATAATTGCATTGGTCATAAGTTACAGAAAACTTTAGATTTCAGATTAAAAGAACAACTAGAATTTTAGTTTTAGCCTAACATTGATTGTGCTCTTTTTGTACCCCAAGAACTATCCTCAATATATTATATATATAAATACTTTTCATCTTTTACAACAACCCTATGAAGTACTATTATTTGCTGTGGCTTACTGATGAAGAAATATTCAGTGGTTAAGAAACTGCTAATATAGTACAAAGATAAAAATCAAACAGCCTATCTGGTTACAGAGTGTGTTCTCTTAACTCTATATGTGTCTCTCAATTGTGTTACTTAAGAAAATATGTTGTTTTAATGACCATGTGTTGCGTTGTCTATCTACCTTCCATTGGAAAGGATTTCCTTCTTTTAGGAAGTTGATTCTATGCCCACTAGCATAATATAACTTTACTGGGAATTTCCAGGTACTCCACATGATCAAGCTGGAAAAATAGGTACTTCTCTTAGGGTGTTTTTGTTGTTTACTTTA
The DNA here is from genome assembly GCF_007474595.2 of Lynx canadensis. NCBI lineage: Eukaryota > Metazoa > Chordata > Mammalia > Carnivora > Felidae > Lynx > Lynx canadensis. The sequence continues at coordinate 45,529,748 of NC_044319.2, read as the reverse complement.
ATGAGAAACTTGATGTAGATGCTGAATATGTAGCCCTAATCATTTCTGGCAGTGATGTCTTAAGCTCTGTGAAAGAAACAAGTCTACCAATTTGTAATAACTGAACTAATATGTGATACATATTTTGACACAATGACCCTGTCTGTAAGTATCCTTTATGTCATTCTGGAAGTTGCTAGAAACACAAATCTATTATAAGTCTTACAAAAATAAAGGAGTTTAACATAGATCTAATGCTGGAGTCACACACATATGTAGAGAGCTGGGAGAGTGAAGGTCAAGAAGGGAAATAATCATTTGATGACTTTGTTGTGAAACATTAAGCAGCTTTTCATAAGTTGCTGGGAAACCCCACTACCCCTTTAATAGGTGTCGGAAAACTTGTGCTTACAAAGACTGAGAAGCCGCTGTGCTAGCACTGTGAACTCTCAAGAAAAATGGCTTTTCTTCTTCCTATCTTTAAAATATTTTGAGAGTTACTCCGGAACTATAGAATAGAGGACCTGGTAAAGATAGCTTCTGGGCTCTCTTCTCCAATGCAACGCAAAGCAGACTTTCAAAGTGAGTTACTGACATGCAAAGATGATAAATGACAGAATACTATACTCTTGCCTTGTAAATTGCCTAACTGCAGTGATTTGGTGTTACAGCAGTATGATCTGAAAGACGCAAGAAATGATATGAGCTAAAGAAATTATGGAGATTTGGAAAGAAGGAAATGGTGGTCATTAAGGCCTTTGGATAATTTAATACCAACAAAACTTAGCTGCATAATTCCTTGATGACTTCATGTGCAGTGGCATGCATCTTGGAATGACAGCAGCAGTTGTTACCCTAAAGGACATATCATGAGATTTCTCATTAACTGAAAGTCACTTTACTTCTGGAATATCTCTGAAGACAAACTGGAATTCCTCCAAAATAATTACACTGGGATTCCTGAGATCACATATGTCTTCACAATTTTATTCCTGGTCAATCTTCCCACATCCTTCTTATTTATGTTATTTTCTTAACGTTAGTACCTTAGTTCATTAATTTATGCTTATATATATCATACATGTCCTTTTCCTGAAAATTTTCTGATAGATCTATGCCCTTTCAAATCAAAAATTAATCTGTGTATCTTATAGATACATTCTTTAACACAGAATACTGATTACTCCTAGAAAATGAAATATATTACATCTGAAATTGTTTCACTAAAATTTCAGTCTCCAAATTCAAGGTCTTCTTTATGGCTCAATTGTTATCCACTTTTTTTTGTTTCTGGAATTTCTATCTATTAATTCCACCTTGTCCACTTTTCTTCCTTCCTCAAATCCCCTATCATGGAGGTACTATTCCCCATTCAGGTGGCTAACAACCAAAGGAGGCTAACAGCGCTGTGTTACCACTAAAAATAGATAGCTAGAAGTTTAAAAAGGCAATTTGGGGAAAGAGATAGTCAAAGAAGACCCTGCTAAAATCATACTTATCCAAATATCTGAAAAACTATTTACCTGTTCAAGTCTGTCAAGAGTGACTAGAAACATTATTTCTGTGCTATTATTAGAACTAAACTATGGGACTGAAACTGTTGCAATTAGTAAGTTTCCTCAACTTTGAAATCAGTTCAGGCCACACACAGATCCAATAGTAAGTGTTGAAGATTTTACGGGAACAGAAGACTTAAGCTCAACTACTGGCCAATTAATGCTGATCACTCAGCTATGCTAACCCAGAAGTGACCGAGGAAGCCAGAATGAAAAATACAAACAAGGGGGGAAAATCAGAATACAGACATCAAAAGAAGCACAAAGAAGGAGAAGTAAACTTTATAGAATCAATCCAATTAAGTCACTCAACAAAGAAACAGCAAAAAACAAGTCTCAGAAGTAGAGTGGGTCAGATTCAGAATTGCTTCGTATATTATAAAAAGTGTTGAATTTTCAACAAAAAATAGGAAATTTTGACACACACATATATATATATATATATATATATATGAGAGAGAGAGAGAGGGAGAGGGAAAGAGAATGTTTTTGAGTGGTCTAGATGTTGGAATTAGCAAAGAATATGAAGCAACTATTATAGATATGTTCAAAGAAATAAAGCAAATCATGTTTTAATGACTAAAGGGAAGTATAATGAAAATGACTCACAAAATAGAGAATATCAATAAAGAGATATAAATTATCTTTAAAAAGAATGAGATGGAAATTATAGAGTTGAAAATTCCAATAATTAAAATGAAAATTTACAAAAAGTGCTCACCAGTATATCTGAGCTGGCAGAAGAAATAAATGAACTTAAGATAGATCAATAGAGATTATACAACCTGAAGAACAGAGAGAAAAATAAACAGAGCCTCAGAGAAATATCAAATACCATTAAGTATACCAACAGATACATAGTGGCAGTGGTAGAATGAGAGAAGAAAGAGAAAGACACAGAAAAAACTGTTCAAAGAGGGGCGCCTGGGTGGCGCAGTCGGTTAAGCGTCCGACTTCAGCCAGGTCACGATCTCACGGTCCGTGAGTTCGAGCCCCGCGTCAGGCTCTGGGCTGATGGCTCGGAGCCTGGAGACTGTTTCCCATTCTGTGTCTCCCTCTCTCTCTGCCCCTCCCCCGTTCATGCTCTGTCTCTGTCTGTCCCAAAAATAAATAAAAACGTTGAAAAAAAAAAAATTTTTTTTAAAAAACTGTTCAAAGAAAAAACGGCGGAAAACATTGTAAATTTCATGAAAAGCATTCTTTTAACCTACATTCAAGAATTTCAATAAACTGCGAGCTGGATAAAAACAAAGAGAGCCACACCCAGACACATAGTCAAATAGTTGAAAGCCAAAGATAAAGAGAAAATCTTGAAACCAGTAAGAGGAAATTACTCATTATATAGAAGGGAGCCACAGTGAGATTAAAAAGTGACCTCTCATCAGAAAAAATGGAACCCAACAAGGTAGTGGGCTGACATATTCACAGTGCAGAATCTTGTAACCAGCAGAACTGTTTTTTTCAAACATTTAGTCAAAATAAAGACATTTGTACATGTAAAAGGAAAACCTGTGAGCATTTGCTGATTGTAGACCTGCCTTAAAATAAAATTATTGAGGCTGGTAACTCCTATCATTTCTCTCCATGCCCATCTTTACAAGCAGTGGAATTCATGTCTTATTACACAAGTGAACCCATGAGGCAAGAATTACCAATTTTTATTTTAACCTTCAAATCTTTTACCAGTTTTTACAACTCTTGCTTCATTTTTTTGCTGTTTCAGTGAAAGAAATGAAATGCTACATATCCTGTCCAATGTTAATTTCCCCCCTTGTACTTTAGATAGTATATTCCTGTTTCCCTTCATGGATTTTCCTCTATCATTTCTTTATCTCTTATTTCTCCTCTATTATTATTATTTACCATTCAGATTCTCTTCCTACTGGATAAAAAGTACACTCAACATTTTATTTAACAAAAACAAAACCCAAAATTAGTCCTCAATTCTATGTCCACTCCTGTTCTTATAACAATCACTTGGTCACATAACTGAAATTCTAGGGTAAAAAAGATACCATTCTCTTTTTCTCTATTTTAATTCATTTGCTACTTACTTATTGAAGTGTAGCCTTTACTTTGACAAAAGTGACCCTTAATAAATTGACCTATGGCCTTTATGTTATCAGGACCCCTTCTGCAAATTTTACTCTCACACTTATGTTGATGTTAAGAGAAATAAACTTATAAGATATTTTTTCTTAACATTTTGATGACATTTCCTCACTTTTTTTTGTCTGCTAGCATTTCTGTAAACAAAAAAAAAAACTTTTCTAATTATGGGTATTTAATATACAGGGTGATCAATCACCTTCACTTGGTTTGCCTGGACAACAGTGGTTTACATCAATGGTCACAGAATAATCATTAATAATATTAATTTCTTTCAAATATAGCAAAATGTTTGAGAGATATATAGACATTTTATTTAGTTACTCACCTTTTCTTCCTTAATGTTGAAAATATTACAATATTACATATTGTAATATTATCAAAATATTACAACTCTGTAACTTTGTGAAAATTTATTTTCTTCCATTGTGCTTTTCATTTAATAGAATATTTTAATCCAGTAATTTGAGTCTTTAAATTCTGTCCATTTCTAAAATATTTTCATAAGTTTATCCCTTCTGTATTCTCTATTCTGTCCATCTGGCAATTATATTCAGATATTGGGCTTACTGACTGATCACCTAATTTTAAAATATAATTTCTCCAATTTTTTCCCTTCCCCCCCCCCCTTTTTTTTTTTTTTGCTTTATTTTCTGAGAGATGGGGCACAAGTTTGTTTTCCAAACCGTCTGGTTAAATTACAATTTTTATAATATGTTAAATTCAAAGGTATCTCTCATTCTCTGATTGGTCCTCTTCTCAGTATCATTTTCTTGTCCCCTCTATTTTTTGTACTTGACCTAAGATCTGACAAGATTAATAATCCCATTGCTTTACACCCAGTGTTCACCTCCCTGTTAGTCCTTCTCTGCTTCTTTCAAGTTATTTTTCTATCTGTTGATTTGCTCTTGGTCTTTCAAGTGACAGATTTTTCCTTAATATCTACTGATTCTTGTGTCTACTTAAACAATGAGGCATTACTAGGTGTTTTAGAAGCTGTTAGTCAATGCCACACTGCTCCAATCATGTGACTGTAAGAAGGAGACAATAGTGGTTTCCAGCTCATAGGAGAATAATGCTTGTAACGTGTGATTATTGCTCTTCATGTCTCTCCATTCTTTACTGATGCCTAATTAACACATATCTCAGTTTACCTTTATTTTTATCATTTTTCTCAATTGTGTCTGATGGAGAATGCAATAAAATCTTTTTAATTGTGTGTGTGTGTGTGTGTGTGTGTGTGTATGGAGAAAGTGATTATATCTTGAAAGTTTCTGAATAACTTTGTGATGTTCTTACTGTTTATAAGTATATATAAAGAGATTTGTGTAAAGAAATATATAAACTATATATAAAGAAATATATCAGAGTTCTTTTTAACAGTGATTGTACTCATAAGACCTATATGTGTTCTAATAGTATCCTTAAAAGTTGTAACTAAATAATGAAGGTGGATTTGGAATAAATATATGTTAGGCTTTTCTTTACCTGTAAATATTGGGGAGGGGGATAGGAGTGAAGCCATTATGACCAACCATAAAATATTTATTGAATACCTTTAAATTAATATAAGGTCAGCTGAAAGAAACTGAAAGCTTCTTCCAAGGAGGAGAACATTTACTTAGAGGAAAATGGGAATCAGTTCAAACTTCCTTGAACAGCATTTATTTTTACATGGGTAAACAAATAATTTTATAAAGGGCATCTGTAGGAGAACTAGGGCATTATTAATTGATGCTTATGTTTATCATAACATGTATACTCTGGTCAAATTTATGATAGAAGTGTAGCAGTTTTCCTTTATGCATATTATTAAAGTATATGGGAAACCTTGTATAAGGTTTGTATAACCTTTCTAATATATGTATGTCCATTTCATGGAACTTATACCAAATTTCACTATTCCAGATACCTGTAAAAGCTACAGTTGCTGCATCTTTAAGAGCATACGATTGATCTTCTTTATAATTTTATATAGAGAAATGTGTGAGGAATGCAAACTCTTGCAATTTTATAATTGTCTTTATGGGAAAGCATCATCTGCTTACAAGAACTAAATCATGATGCAACTTCTAGGAAGGCACTGGGTTATAAATTTAGATTATGGATAGATTGAAATTTATGTGTACCTTTGATAGTATGTTGTTAATTTAAGATATGTAGGAGGAAAACAGGTTCAAATGCAAGTTTCAATGTATAAATGCTTTGAAATTGACTTCTATTAAAGGTCATTTAAAAAAAAAGTGTTGGAGCTATTTGAGCAGACAAACTATCACATACAAGTTGCTATATAATAACACTGTCTCATTGCACTACAGCAATTACATAACATTACATGCAAATTAAGCTATAATCATAGATTTATGTTTCAGCTGCATTTAAGTCTATTTCTCACAAAGTCAAATTCATTTAAAGCTGCTCAGGCCCTAATCTTGACTATAAGAAAAACTGTAATTGTCTTCAAATCAGCTCACATTAGAGTTTGACCTGAATCATGCATTTGCTCATTAAAAATATCATAATGTATTTTATGCTTTGAAAATAACGCATGCTGAGTTTCATTTATCTTAAATCCAAGTAAGAGATAAAACTTGAAAACCATAGCTATATGTTATGTTATGTCACCATGGGCATATTGAACCATAGTCGGCAGGAAGAGATAGGATGTTGTATTTAAAAACCTATGCAGTTCTTAATGCAAAGGAGGCTGACTTTAGCCGCATTAAGCACTGAGCTGCTGACACAGTGAAGGATTATACTGTAATATGGAACAGTATGATTAAATGATGTGCAAACTTCCTATCAGAGTAGTATGCAGGATACTGGAACATATGGTTCTGGATGGTTTTTTTCCCTCAATAACTACAGATTCTGGCCAGAGATTTTTGTTGATTTGTACAAAATCTCTTGATTAGAATCCTCAGCCATCTGCTATACTATGGCAATGTACGAAAATGTCAGCAGAAAGAACAGAGCTTAAAACTTATTTGTGGAAAGGATTTGAAGCTAGCCTAACCATGAGCAAGACAAGGTGATCAGCTTTAATGTGGTCAAGAGCTACTTTATATTGAGAGCAAAGCGGGGTGAAAACATTGTATAAGGTCTTCCTCTGTGAAAGTAAACATAACCACAGATATATATGTTCCTTATTGTTTAGAGCTTCCCAGATGCTGACTCTTTGTCAACCATGAGCACTAAAATGTTTTACACCATAAAATTTGAAAACTGCCTGAAATTTTCTGACATAAACAAAGCTAATAGTTATTTCAATTTTTATTATAGAGGAAGCCTGCATGCAATAATATTATTCACTATATCATACTTTTAATTCTTTTCAGGACATTCCTCAATATAATAATAATCTAGTTCCAATAACCAATACGGATCAAGTTTCATACACAACTTTTTCTCATTTGCCCGGTTTGTCCAATCGACAGCATCTCTCTCTTTCTCTCTGTCTCTTAATGCTCACATTTATATTTCAATACAGTGTACATACCCAGTTTTTCTTCCACTTCTAAATCTACCTTTTCATATTCCATTTGCTTGCAGTACTTATTTGCATGTCCCAAAATATATACATTTGCACAAATATTCTATTCTTTATTACATTCTTGTCAGTTGGCAATGCCATGCACCTCTTCATGATTTCAACTACTATGGTTATGCACTGAAACACTAAGAATTCTCTCTCAAAGTTCATAATCCAATTGTCAGCAGTTGGCTGGATATATCAGCATAACCTGAAAACACAGGCACTACAAAAACACACCCAACAGTCCTCTCCAAAAGATTTTCCACATAAGTAACTAAAGCACTAACTTGAAAAACAACAATTAAAAAGTACCTTAGCTTTTCTTTCTGAGTTTCCCACTTTACTAAAGTGTAAGCTATTATTCTTAGGTCCAGAATAACTAAAAATATAGTGGCTCGAGTTGTAGATACTTGTAAAACACATAAACATACATGCTGCTAATGCTAATATCAGTAGAAATTGCCAGGTACGCATGCTCTGTACATGGTGTAACTGGCCTAGGATTCACTTAGTTTAGACACCAAATTGGAAAGAAGACTCTGTTGCATTAACATCCGAAATAAATTGGTCAGGCCCCCCAGAAAGTGGTGAGTCAATACTCTAGCTAAGCCAAGCAATCCAAATGAATACATTTTTAAAAAATAAATAAAAATTAATTAAGCACACAGTAAATTTGAACACTAAGTACCAAATCCATAAGCAACTCCTTCCTATTACTCCTGCAATGCAGTAGAATATGGGCTGGAAAGACACACAGGCTTCCTTCTTGGAGAAATAACTGAGGGAGAAGACTTCCTCTTTTTCTCCATCCTTTCTTCACCCATAATAGAGAACCAACATCTGATATTTGAAACCAGACAGGAAGTTGCTACTTCAGCAAAGCTCTGACCTTCTGATGCTTGAGTCTCTTTCTTGTATTTGCCTGCCTGCAATTGAAGGAGTCATTTCTTAAATCTTACTTTTATATTATGTCCACATGAGGGTCGAGGCAGCCTAAATCCTGGATTCTACACTTAGGTCTGTAGTCCATGGCTCTATCCTTGATTAATATTCTTCTGTATCCAAGAAATAAACCCTATGGCATTGGGTGAGCAAATGAAGTAGATACACTATAAATATATTTTGTTAAAAGAATTGGATTTACAGAGAAATAGAATGAAGTCCCCACACCAACAACAGGTGCTAGCTTGATCATCAATCCGGGCTAATAAGCAATAAGAGATCTTTTTTTTCTTAATGTTTATTTGTTTTTGAGAGACATAGACAGAGCATGAGCAGGGGAGGAACAGAGGGGGAGGGAGACACAGAATATGAAGCAGGCTCTAAGCTCCAAGCTGTCAACACAGAGCCCAACATGGGGTTCGAACTCACAAACCGTGAAGTCATGACCTGAGCCGAAGTCGGACGCTCAACTGACTGAACCATCCAGGTGCCCCAACGAGTTTGTATTTTGAAGACTACAGAAGAAAATTTTCGTAATATTGAGTTAAACAAAAATTTTTCAAAATTTTTTCAAAAATTTATTTTGCAAAATAAGCACATCACAATAGAAAAAAAAAATAGTGAAAGAGAATTCAAGAAATTAAAGCATTTTACACAGTGGAAGACATTACTAAGAGGGCAAGTACACTTGGAGAAAATTTTGGAAAACATATATCCAACAAAGAGCTTAAATCCAGAATATATGCAGAAGTTTTACATCTCAATGATAAGAAGATAATCTAATTTTAAAAATAGGGGTGCCTGGGTGGCTCAGTCGGTTAAGTGCCCAACTTCTGTTCAGGTCATGATCTTGTGGTTCTTGGGTTCAAGCCCTGCGTTGGTCTCTGTACTGACAGCTCAGAGCCTGGAGCCTACTTTGGATTCTGTGTCTCCCTCTCTTTCTGCTCCTCCCCCATTCATACTCTCTCTCCAACATTTTTTTTAAAAAAAGCTACTACTTGAACATATACTTCAAATTTTAAAAATATAGATCTCTACATAAATGGCTAATAGGCATTGGAAATATGCTTAACATCAATATTCATAACAAAATTATAAATTAGAAAAGCAATGAGATACTGTTATACATACCAACCATGGGTGAGCATATGAACTGACCGGAAATTTGTAGATTAAATGTGAATGCAGGTGACACAGCCACTTCGGAAAGCGGTATGGTGATATATTATAAAGGTAAACATTTGCTTGCCATATTTCCAGCAATTCCCCTCCTAGGTATTTACCCAAGACAAATGAACTCATTTGCCCATCCAAAGATGTGGACATGTCATAGCCAAAATAAGGAAGCAAGCATACATGCCCATAAATGGTAAATGAATAAACAAATTATAGCATAGCCATACAATGGAATAATACTCAGAAATAAAAGGAAATACAACATTAATACATGTAACAAGATGGATGGATCCCATAATAGTATTGCAAGTGAAGAGCCAAGCACAAAGATGGTATACTTCATGATTCCAAATACAGTTCTATAAAACCAATATTATAGCGACTGAAGGCAGATCAAAGAGACCAAAGAACGTCTGGGGCTATGGGTGGGTGCAACGAGGAAGTAGAAAATTTTATGATGAGAATAAAAGCTCTGCTGTGATTGTATAACTGTAAACAGTTACACAAGTTTACCCCTTAAATTGTACACCCAGACAAATTAGTGTTCATGAATAAATGTAACAGAAAAATATTGTTATATAAACAAAGTGCAGGGCATATATCTAATAAGCTCCTTCTGGAAAATAATACTGAACTGACTTGAAACATGGATTATAGAAAACAGAAATGATAAACGCAAAAGTACTAGACTGCTAATATTAACTAAAATAAAGACAAAGTCTTAATCTGTGGTGCTATTACCTCCAGAGGACCATTGGCAAAGTCTGCAGACATTTTTGTTACAAGTAGAGGGAGGTTGAAAAATATTCTACAATGCCCAGGACCACTCCCTATGACAAAGAATTATCTGGCCCTGAATGCCAATAGTGCCACAGTGGAGAAGACTTGTTCTAAATAAATTCTGTGAAATCAGTTTTGAAGCCTTCAGTTGCTTGTTTGTAACAAGCAAAAAACAAACAAACAAAACATAAAGAACAAAAACAAAGATAATATATGAAGAAACTATCTACCACAATAGGGACAGTCTCAATCTGGAACTCCCGGTTGTGTTTACATTGATTAGGAAGTGTTTGGAGAAAGATTTGGAAGATTTGAAGTAAAACTATTTAATTGCACATCTTAAATAATCTGAAATCCTACAGTTGCTAATTCAGCCTTAAAACTGATAAAATGATAACATATAGGCTTAATGATATATCTGTAAAAATTAAAAATAAGCACTACTTTAAATAAAATACTAGGCATTATCATTGTATCATAATAATGGAGAAAAAAATATTAAAAGAATGGAGATGCACAGGAAATACCTAAAAGATAAAACAAATTTTTGAAAAGATATACAAGATCAGAGAAGATGGCGGCTTAGGAGGACGCTGGGCTCACCGCGCTTCCTGCTGATCACTTAGATTCCACCTACACCTGCCTAAATAACCCAGAAAACCGCCAGGAGACTAGCAGAATGGAGTCTCTGGAGCCAAGCACAGAAGAGAGGCCCACGGAAGAGGGTAGGAAGGGCGGAGAGGCGGTGCACGCTCCACGGACTGGCAGGAGGGAGCCGGGGTGGAGGGGCGGCCCGCCGGCCAAGCAGAGCCCCTGAGTCTGGCTGGCAAAAGCAGAGGGGCTGGACGGAGTGTGTTCCGACAGCAAGCGCGACTTAGCATCTGGGAGGTCATAAGTTAACAACTCTGCTCAGAAAGCGGGAAGGCTGGAGGACAAAGGGAGGGAGAGTTGCTGAGCCTCGGGACGACAGAGCTCAGTTTGGCGGGGAAAAAAGGCGCTCGCCAGCACCATCTCCCTCGCCCATCCCCCAGCCAAAATCCCAAAGGGAACCAGTTCCTGCCAGGGAACTTGTCCTCGCAAACACCCAAAGCTGTGCTTCTGCGGAGCCACCCCTCTGGCAGCGGGTCTGACTCCCTCCCTCTGCCACAGGGCCCCTCCTGAAGTGGATCACCTAAGGAGAAGCAAGCTAAGCCTGCCTCTCCTGCCCCCGTGCACCTTGCCTGCCCACCCCAGATAATACGCCAGATCCCCAGCACCACAACCCTGGCAGTGTGCAAGTAGCCCAGAGGGGCCATGCCACCCCACAGTGAATCTGGCCCCTAGGAGAGGGGAAGAGAAGGCACACACCAGTCTGACTGTGGCCCCAGCGGTGGGCTGGGGGCAGACATCAGGTCTGACTGCGGCTCTGCCCACCAACTCCAGTTATACACCACAGCACAGGGGAAGTGCCCTGCAGGTCCGCACCACTCCAGGGACTATCCAAAATGACCAAACGAAAGAATTCCCCTCAGAAGAATCTCCAGGAAATAACAACAGCCAATGAACTGATCAAAAAGGATTTAAATAATATAACAGAAAGTGAATTTAGAATAATATTCATAAAATTAATCGCTGGGCTTGAAAACAGTATAGAGGACAGCAGAGAATCTCTTGCTACAGAGATCAAGGGACTAAGGAACAGTCAGGAGGAGCTGAAAAACGCTTTAAAGGAAATACAAAACAAAATGGAAACGATGATGGCTCGGATTGAAGAGGCAGAGGAGAGAAGAGGTGAACTAGAAGATAAAGTAATGGAAAAAGAGGAAGCTGAGAAAAAGAGAGATAAAAAAATCCAGGAGTATGAGGGGAAGATTAGAGAACTAAGTGATACACTAAAAAGAAATAATATACGCATAATTGGTATCCCAGAGGAGGAAGAGAGAGGGAAAGGTGCTGAAGGGGTACTTGAAGAAATAATAGCTGAGAACTTCCCTGAACTGGGGAAGGAAAAAGGAAATCCAAGAGGCACAGAGAACTCCCTTCAGACGTAACTTGAATCGATCTTCTGCACGACATATCATAGTGAAACTGGCAAAATACAAGGATAAAGAGAAAATTCTGAAAGCAGCAAGGGATAAACGTGCCCTAACATATAAAGGGAGATCTATAAGACTCGTGATTGATCTCTCTTTTGAAACTTGGCAGGCCAGAAAGGATTGGCACGAGATCTTCAACGTGCTGAACAGAAAAAATATGCAGCCAAGAATTCTTTATCCAGAAAGTCTGTCCTTTAGAATAGAAGGAGAGATAAAGGTTTTCCCAAACAAACAAAAACTGAAGGAATTTGTCACCACTAAACCAGCCCTACAAGAGATCCTAAGGGGGATCCTGTGAGACAAAGTACCAGAGACATCACTACAAACATAAATCATACAGACATCACAATGACTCTAAACCCGTATCTTTCTATAATAACACTGAATGTAAATGGATTAAATGCGCCAACCAAAAGACACAGGGTATCAGAATGGATAAAAAAACAAGACCCATCTATTTGCTGTCTACAAGAGACTCATTTTAGACCTGAGGACACCTTTAGATTCAGAGTGAGGGGATGGAGAACTATTTATCATGCTACTGGAAGCCAAAAGAAAGCTGGAGTAGCCATACTTATATCAGAAAAACTAGACTTTAAATTAAAGGCTGTAACAAGAGATGAAGAAGGGCATTATATAATAATTACAGGGTCTATCCATCAGGAAGAGCTAACAATTATAAATGTCTATGTGCCGAATACCGGAGCCCCCAAATATATAAAACAATTACTCATAAACATAAGCAACCTTATTGATAAGAATGTGGTAATTGCAGGGGACTTTAACACCCCACTTACAGAAATGGATAGGCCTATCTCAAGAAACAAGAAAAATCCCAAATACAAAATCTAACAGCACACCTAGAGGAAATAGAAGCAGAACACCAAAGGCAGCCTAAACCCAGCAGAAGAAGAGAAATAATAAAGATCAGAGCAGAAATAAACAATATAGAATCTAAAAAAACTGTAGAGCTGATCAACGAAACCAAGAGTTGGTTTTTTGAAAAAATAAACAAAATTGACAAACCTCTAGCCAGGCTTCTCAAAAAGAAAAGGGAGATGACCCAAATGGAGAAAATCATGAATGAAAATGGAATTATTACACCCAATCCCTCAGAGATACAAACAATTATCAGGGAATACTATGAAAAATTATATGCCAACAAATTGGACAACCTGGAAGAAATGGACAAATTCCTAAACACCCACACTCTTCCAAAACTCAATCAGGAGGAAATAGAAAGCTTGAACAGACCCATAACCAGTGAAGAAATTGAATCGGTTATCAAAAATCTCCCAACAAATAAGAGTCCAGGACCAGATGGCTTCCCAGGGGAGTTCTACCAGACGTTTAAAGCAGAGATAATACCTATCCTTCTCAAGCTATGCCAAGAAATAGAAAGGAAAGGAAAACTTCCAGACTCATTCTATGAAGCCAACATTCCTTTGATTCTTAAACCAGACAGAGACCTAGTAAAAAAAGAGAACTACAGGCCAATATCCCTGATGAATATGGATGCAAAAATTCTCAATAAGATACTAGCAAATCGAATTCAACAGCATATAGAAAGAATTATTCACCATGATCAAGTGGGATTCATTCCTGGGATGCAGGGCTGGTTCAACATTCACAAATCAATCAATGTGATACATCACATTAATAAAAGAAAAGATAAGAACCTTATGATCCTGTCAACCGATGCAGAAAAGGCCTTTGACAAAATCCAGCACCCTTTCTTAATAAAAACCCTTGAGAAAGTCGGGATAGAAGGAACATACTTAAAGATCATAAAAGCCATTTATGAAAAGCCCACAGCTAGCATCATCCTCAATGGGGAAAAACTGAGAGCTTTTTCCCTGAGATCAGGAACATGACAGGGATGCCCACTCTCACCGCTGTTGTTTAACATAGTGTTGGAAGTTCTAGCATCAGCAATCAGACAACGAAAGGAAATCAAAGGCATCCAAATTGGCAAAGATGAAGTCAAGCTTTCATTTTTTACAGATGACATGGTATTATACATGGAAAATCCGATAGACTCCACCAAAAGTCTGCTAGAACTGATACATGAATTCAGAAAGTTGCAGGATACAAAATCAATGTACAGAAATCAGTTGCATTCTTATACACTAACAACGAAGCAACAGAAAGACAAAGAAACCGATCCCATTCACAATTGCACCAAGAAGCATAAAATACCTAGGAATAAATCTAACCAAAGATGTAAAAGATCTGTATGCTGAAAACTATAGAAAGCTTATGAAGGAAATTGAAGAACATATAAAGAAATGGAAAGACATCCCCTGCTCATGGATTGGAAGAATAAATATTGTCAAAATGTCAATACTACCCAAAGCTATCTACACATTCAATGCAATCCCAATCAAAATTGCACCAGCATTCTTCTCAAAGCTAGAACAAGCAATTCTAAAATTCATATGGAACCACAAAAGGCCCTGAATAGCCAAAGGAATTTTGAAGAAGAAGACCAAAGCAGGAGGCATCCCAATCCCAGACTTTAGCCTCTACTACAAAGCTGTAATCCTCAAGACAGCATGGTATTGGCACAAAAACAGATACATAGACCAATGGAATAGAATAGAATCCCCAGAACTAGACCCACAAACGTATGGCCAACTAATCTGTGACAAAGCAGGAAAGAACATCCAATGGAAATAGACAGTCTCTTTAACAAATGGTGCTGGGAGAATTGGACAGCAACATGCAGAAGGTTGAAACTAGACCACTTTCTCACACCATTCACAAAAATAAACTCAAAATGGATAAAGGACCTGAATGTGAGACAGGAAACCATCAAAACCCTAGAGGAGAAAGCAGGAAAAGACCTCTCTGACCTCAGCCGTAGCAATCTCTTACTCGACACATCCCCAAAGGCAAGGGAATTAAAAGCAAAATGAATTACTGGTACCTTATGAAGATTAAAAGCTTCTGCACAGCAAAGGAAACAACCAACAAAACTAAAAGCAACCAACGGAATGGGAAAAGATATTTGCAAATGACATATCGGACAAAGGGCTAGTATCCAAAATCTATAAAGAGCTCACCAAACTCCACACCCAAAAAACAAATAAGCCAGTGAAGAAATGGGCAGAAAACATGAATAGACACTTCTCTCAAGAAGACATCTGGATGGCCAACAGGCACATGAAAAGATGCTCAATGTCGCTCCTTATCAGGGAAATACAAATCAAAACCACACTCAGATACCACCTCACGCCAATCAGAGTGGCCAAAATGAACAAATCAGGAGACTATAGGTGCTGGCGAGGATGTGGAGAAACTGGAACCCTCTTGCACTATTGGTGGGAATGCAAATTGGTGCAGCCACTCTGGAAAGCAGTGTGGAGGTTCCTCAGAAAATTAAAAATAGACCTACCCTACGACCCAGCAATAGCACTGTTAGGAATTTACCCAAGGGATACAGGAGTACTGATGCATAGGGGCACTTGTACCCCAATGTTTATAGCAGCACTCTCAACAATAGCCAAATTATGGAAAGAGCCTAAATGTCCATCAACTGATGAATGGATAAAGAAATTGTGGTTTATATACACAATGGAGTACTACGTGGCAATGAGAAAGAACGAAATATGGCCCTTTGTAGCAACGTGGATGGAACTGGAGAGTGTGATGCTAAGTGAAATAAGACATACAGAGAAAGACAGATACCATATGGTTTCACTCTTATGTGGATCCTGAGAAACTTAACAGAAACCCATGGAGGAGGGGAAGGAAAAAAAAAAAAAAAAGAGGTTAGAGTGGGAGAGAGCCAAAGCATAAGAGACTGTTAAAAACTGAGAACAAACTGAGGGTTGATGGGGTGTGGGAGGGAGAGGAGGGTGGGTGATGGGTATTGAGGAGGGCACCTTTTGGGATGAGCACTGGGTGTTGTATGGAAACCAATTTGTCAATAAATTTCATATCTTAAAAAAAAAAAGAATGCAAAATATAAAAAAATAAAATAAAATAAAAAGGAATAACATTCAAATCATTGGAATCCCAGATGGTGAAAAGAGAGAAAAAGAAGCAGAAGGGTTATGTGAGCAAATTATAGTAGAAAACTTTCCTAATCTGGGTAAGGACACAGACATCAAAATCCTAAAAGCACAGAGAACTCCCATGAGATTCAACAAAAACCCACCATCACAAAGGCATATCATAACTAAGTTCACAAAATACACAGACAAGGAAAGAATTATGAAAGCAGCAAGGGAAAAAAAGTCCTTAACCTATAAGGGAAGACAGATGAGGTTTGCAGCAGACCCATCCACAGAAACTTGTCAGGGATGGGATATATTCAATGTGCTGAATCAGAAAAATACGCAGCCAAGAATTCTTTACCCATCAACTATCATTCAGAATAGGAGAGATGAAGAGTTTCCCAAACAAAAACTAAAGGAGTTTGTGACTACTAAACTAGCCCTGAAAGAAATTTTAACGGGGACACTTTGAGTGGAGAAAAGACAAAACAAAACAAAAAAGACCAAAAGCAACAAGGACCAAAAACCATCACCAGAAACACCAACTCAACAGGCAACACAATGGTGCTAAATTCGTATCTTTCAGTATTCACTCTAAATGTCAATGGACTAAATGCTCCAATCAAAAGACATAGGGTATCAGAATGAATAAGAAAACAAGACCCATGTATATGCTGCTTACAAGAGACTCATTTTAGACCTAAAGACACCTGCAGATTGAAAGTAAAGGGATGGAGAACCATCTATCATGCTAACAGACATCAATAGAAAGCCAGAGTGGCCATACTTACATCAGACAAACTAGATTTTAAAATAAAGACTGTAACAAAAGATGAAGAAGGGCATTATGTCATAATTAAGAGGTCTATCCACCAAGATATAACAATTATAAACATTTATGCTCCCAACACAATAGCACCCAAATATATAAATCAATTAATCACAAACATAAAGAAACTCATTGATAATAGTACCATAATACTACGGAACTTCAACACTTCACTTACAGCAATGGATAGATCATCTAAGCAGAAAATCAACAAGGAAATAATGGCTTTGAGTGACAAGCTGGACTGAATGGACTTTTTATCCTAGAATAGCAGAATCCACATTCTTCTCAAGTACACATGGAACATTCTGCAGAATAGATCACATACTGGGTCACAAATCAGTCCTCAACAAGTACAAAAAGATCAAGATCATATCTTGCATATTTTTAGATCACAGTGCTATGAAACTCAAAATCAACCACAAGAAAAAATTTGGAAAGACCATGAATACTTGGAGATTAAAAACACCCTACTAAAGAATGAATGGATTAACCAAGAAATTAAAGAGGAAATTAGAAAGTACACAGAAGCAAATGAAAATGATAACACAGCAGCCCAAGATCTCTGGGATGCAGCAAAGGCCATCATAAGAGGGAAGTATATAGATGTCCAGGCCTTCCTAAAGAAGGAAGAAAGGTCTCAAATACACAACCTAGCCTTACACCTAAAAGAGCTGGAAAAAGAACGTCAAATAAAGCCCAGAATCAGCAGAAGAAGTTAAATAATAAAGATTAGAGTAAAAACTAATGATATGGGGGCGCCTGGGTGGCGCAGTCGGTTAAGCGTCCGACTTCAGCCAGGTCACGATCTCGTGGTCCGTGAGTTCGAGCCCTGCGTCAGGCTCTGGGCTGATGGCTCAGAGCCTGGAGCCTGTTTCCGATTCTGTGTCTCCCTCTCTCTCTGCCCTCCCCCGTTCATGCTCTGTCTCTCTCTGTCCCAAAAATAAATAAACGTTGAAAAAAAAAAAAAAAAAACTAATGATATGGAAATCAAAAAAACAGTAGAACAGATCAATGAAACCAAGAGCTGATTCTTTGAAAGAATGTACAAAATTGATAAACCCCTAACCAGACTGATCAAAAAGAAAAAGGAATACACTCAAATAAATAAAATCAAGAATGAAAGAGGAGAGATCAAACCAGCAATGCAGAAATACAAACAATAATAAGAGAATATTATGAGCAAGTATGTGCCAGCAAACTAGGCAATCTGGAAGAAATGGACAAATTCCTAGAAACATATCAACTACCAAAACAGAAAGAGGAACAAATAGAAAATTGGAACAAACCCAGTGAAGAAATTGAATCAGTAATCAAAAATCTCCCAACAAACAAGAGTCCAGGGCTGGGCAACTTTCCAGAGGAATTCTACCAAACATTTAAAGAAGTTAACACCTATTGTGTTGAAGCTGTTCCAAAAAATAGAAATGGAAGGAAAACTTCCAAACTCATTCTACAAGGCCAACATTACCTTGACTCCAAAATCAGACAAAGACCCCACTAAAAAGGAGAAATCCAGACCAATTTATCTGACGAACATGGATGCAAAAATTCTCAACAATATACTAGCAAACCAGATCCAACAACACATTAAAAGAATTATTCACCACTATCAAGTGGGATCTATACCTGGGATGCAGGGCTGGTTCAATATCCACAAATCAATGAATATGATACATCACATTAATAAAATTTAAAAAAAGGATAAGAACCACATGATCCTCTCAATAGAGGCAGAAAAAGAATTTGACAAAACAGAGCATCCTTTCTTGAAAAAACCTTCAGGAAAGTAGGCTTCAAGATCATAAATACTATATACAAAAGACCCACCACTAATATCATCCTCAATGGGGAAAAACATTGAGCTTTCACTCGAAGGTCAGAAACACGACAAGAATGTCCATTGTCGCCACTGGTATTCAACAAGTGTTGGAAGTCCTAGCCTTAGCAATCAGACAACACAAAGAAATAAAAGGCATCCAAATTGGCAAGGAGGAAGTCAAACTTTCACTCTTTGCAGATGACATGATACTCTATATGGAAAACTCAAAAGACTCCATCAAAAAACTGCCCAAATGATACATGAATTCAGCAGTCTTGGGATATAAAATCAATGTACAGAGATTGATTGCACTTCTATACACCAATAATAAAGCAGCAGAAAGAGAATTCAAGGAATTTTTTCCATTCACAATTTCACCAAAACTCATAAAATACCTAGGAATAAGCCAAACCAAGGAGGTGAAAAAATCTATACACTGAAACTATAGAAAGCTTATGAAAAAAATTGACGAAGAAACACACACAAAAAATGGAAAAACATTCCATGCTCATGTACTGGAGGAACAAATATTGTTAAAATGTTGGTACTACCCAAAGCAATCTACATATTCAATGCAATCCCTATCAAAATAACACTAGCATTATTCAAAGAGTTAGAACAAACAATCCTAAAATTTGTCTAGAACCAGAAATGATCCCAAATAGCCAAAGCAATCCTGAAAAAGAAAACCAAAGCTGGAGGCATCACAATCCTGGACCCCAAGCTGTATTACAAAGCTATCACAATCAAGACAGTATGGTACTAGCACAAGAATAAACCCATAGATCAATGCAAGAATAGAGAACCCAGAAATGGACCCACAAATGTATGGCAACTAATATTTGACAAAGCAGGAAAGAATATCCAATGGAATAAAGACAGTGTCTTCAGCAAATGTTGTTGGGAAAACTAGACAGTGACATGCAGAAGAATGAACCTGGACCCCTTGCTTACACCATACACATAAATAAACTCAAAATGGATGAAAGACCTAAACATAAGACAGGAGGTTATGAAAATCTCAGAGGAGAAAACAAGCAACAACATCTTCGACCTTGGCTGCAGCAACTTCTTACTTGACATGTATATGGAGGCAAAGGAAACAAAAGCAAAAATGAATTATTGGGACCTCATCAGGATAAAAAGTTTCTCCACAGCAAAGGAAACAATCAGTAAAACTTAAAGGCAACCTATGGAATGAGAGAATATATTTGCAAATGACATATCAGATAGTCCTTTGGCTAGTATCCAAAATCTATAAAGAACTTATCAAAGTCAACACCCAAAAAAACAAGTAATCCAGTGAAGAAATGAGAAGACATGAATAGACACTTTTCCAAAGAAGACATCCAGAAGGCTAACAGACACATGAAAAAATGCTCAACATCACTCATCATCAGGTAAACACAAACCAAAACCACAATGAGATACCACCTCATACCTGTCAGAATGGCTAAAATTAACAACTCCGACTACAACAAATGTTGGCATGGTTGCAGAGAAAGAGAATCCCTTTTGCACTGTTGGTGGAAATGCAAAGTGGTACAGCTATTCTGGAAAACAGTATGCAGGTTCCTCAAAAAATTAAAAATAGAACTACCCTACCACTTAGCAATTGCACTACTAGGTATTTATCCAAAGGATACAAGAGTGCTGATTTGAAGTGACACATGCACCCCAATGTTTATAGCAGCACTATCAACAATAGCCAACGTATGGAAAGAACCCAAATGTCCATCTACAGATGAATGGATAAAGAAGATGTGGTGTGTGTATATATATATATATATATATATATATATATATATATATATTACTTTGCAATCAAAAAGAATGAAATCTTGCTATTTGCAAGAACATAGATGGAACTAGAGTGTATTTTGCTAAACAAAATAATTCAGTCACAGAAAGACAAATATCATACGAATTCATAATTTAAGGGACAAAACAGATGAACATAAGTAAAGGGAAACAAAAAATAATATAAAAACAGAGATGAAGACCAACCATAAGAATCTTTTAAATACAAAGAACAAACTGAGGGTTACTGAGTGGGGAAAAGCTAAAGGTGTGAGGGGCATTAAGGAGGGCACTTGTTGGGAAGACCACTGGGTGTAGTTACTAGAATTACTAAATTATTTTCCTGAAATTATTGCTACAGTATATATTAACTAACTTGGATTAAAAAAAAAAAAAGAAAGAAACATAATGAAAATCAAGGGCACCTGGGTGGCTCAGTCAGTAAAACACCCAACTCTTGATTTTGACTCGGGTCATGAACTCATCCTTCATTGGATCAAGCCCCATGCAGGGCTCTGAGCTGACAGCACAGAGCCTGCTTGGAAAGAGATACAAATGTAGAAATCATTCCATTATTGAAAGAGAATAAATATAAGTTAACTGTTTAAATTTTTTAACAAAACAAAGAATACAAAAGTAATTTAACTAAACTTAAATAATTTTATTTCACTGGTTAACTAAACATAAATCAAGATAAAAAGCATTATACAAAACAAAGCAAAAGTAAATAAATAATTATAAAACATAGATTAGCACATTAATAATCTGAGAAATTTTGTAATCAGTCAATAAATGTAAAAATCAATAACACAACTAAACTGTAGAGAGGCTAACCAAGCAAAAAAAAGAGAACAAATATAAATATTTACATAACATAAAATATGAGTTTGGCACAACCACAGATCTAAAGACTGAAATCGTAAGATAGATTAACACCCAATTTGTGTGCCAATAAGTAACAAAAATAGATGCAGTATTTACTAGAAAATTATACACTTTCAAAACCAACTCTGAGAAAAGGAGAAAATATGAATCCACATATAAATAAAGAAAATTATATAATTTCAAAATAAGTGTTATCAAAATCCATTTTACTAAGATATTTTCAGGTAAAGACTATGAAAATTTCACAAAGTTGGTTATTTTTGCTAATTAAATGAATTTTTCTCAATTTATGTCTGCCATTTTTGAATTAATGATGTTTACTGAAAATATAATACCACAAACTCTTCAAAATGTCCCTTTTGTTTGTGAATATAAATATTTTGGTTTTTTGTTACATAATTACTGGTAAAATTTGAGACTGTTTTCTCTAAAAATTCCATTTACCAACTAAATTTATTAGTTTTTTTTAGTATTTCCTTTTTTTTATTTTAAAATGTCAACAATACTTAGTTAGCCACCATGTTATTTTTATTCATTCATTTTATTTCTTGGCCAGGGCAATTACCTGTTTGATATTTCTAGAACAATTTTATCATTATTCTATTTTACCATTTGCAACTTTAGGGTTATACTTTTAATTTTATGTTAATTATTTATCCCTGAATTGGAATCAATAATTTTTATTGTATTTCTTAAGAAATAATAAAATTCAAGGATTTGTCTATTACTGTATAACATTGTTTACTTTGTTCTTCAAATTACATGATTTTGACAAAATATAATTCAAATTTCAGTACAAAAATATAATCCCAGCATAGGGAGACCTTTATTACTAGTCACTGATGAATTGCTGATCCTAACATCACGCAAAGTGCAACAGTTGTCAGGTATTAAACAATAGACCGTAGAGGACTCAAATCCTTAAGAAAAGAAGGACACACTAAGTAGCCTTATCTTCATGCTGGTTCTCTACCTTAGAAAAATTTTCAGACACTGCTCAGAGAACAAAGGAGATAGAACCCAAGCTCATAAATGTCCCATTGAACTAGCGAGGTGGGTATTAGCGTACATAACTGCTGAAGCAACAAGATCAGAGAGCAGGGCATTTACTATCAGAATAGGAAATGGAAAGGTAGGGTCCAGTGACTATGTGTGACTCTTCCCCTCCTCGCTGAGGGCGGCACTGAAAGTGGGAAGCGCAAGACACCACGGGTCCCAGCAGAAAGTGCATACCACAGTGTTGAGAGAACACACTTAAAAAGGGATTGTGCAGGGGTGCCTGGGTGGCTCAGTCAGTTAAGCATCCGACTTCAGATCAGGTCATGATCTCACGGTTCATGGGTTCAAGCCCCACATTGGGCTCTGTGCTGACAGCTCAGAGTCTGGAGCCTGCTTCTTGGATTGTGTCTCCCTCGCTCTCTGCCCCTCCCCCACTATTCTCTCTCCCGCCCCCCCCCCTCAAAAATAACTAAAAACATTTAAAAAAAACAGGGATTGTGCAGAGATAAAGGTCATTAAAGATATGGACATGTGGAATGAAGTGATCTTCTAAATTTCAAAGTCATTTATTTTAGGAATTAGACAAGCCATTGGGGAGTGCACCTCCTGGTTGAAAACCTACGTGTGATATGTCAGGTCCAATAATAGGTGATTACAAAAGCACAGACTAGCAGGCTGCCCTCCCCACACTAGACTTAGTGCACAGCTAATCCATCACAGTCTCTCAGGGAGTTGCAGTCAAGGACGAAGACCCCTTCGGCCAGTCGTGCTCTTTTTGGTGTATTTGCATTCTGAGCCGCAGGATAGACACAGGAGAAAAACAAAATAAACCTGTGCTACAGCCTTAAAGCTTAGATAAACTTAATTTAAAATGGATCTGAACTAACATGTAAAAGATACAAATATGAAATTTTGGAACAAAATATACTGAGAACATTTTTATGAATTTGGGTAAGCAAGTTTCTTAGATGCAAAAGTTGCTAACAGTGAGAATAAAAATTAAAATCTATTTCTTAAAATAGTTTGCTCTTAAAATGTAGCACTAAGAAAATTAAAAGACCACATAGACTAGAAGAAAATTTTATATGTATAAACTATATGTGTGTATATGTGTGTGTAGTGTGTGGATTATATAACTAAAAATGATATCAAGAAAACTGAACCTAAATGAAAGTAAGTGCAATAGTTCTCAATGGGCCCTTAACAAAATATATGAATGGCTAGTATGTATACATTAAAAGATGTTCAAAATAATTAGGCATCAGAGAAATAGAAGTTAAAGCTATCGTGTGCAATAACTACATACCCAGCAGAGCGCAACATGTTAAAAAGCTCAGCATCAAGTGTTGACAAATGTATAGAGTCATTGGAATTTTTGTATGAAGCTGTGGGAATATAAAATGGTAGAGTCACTAAGGAAAAAGTCTTTGGCAGTTTAAAAAAATAATGGAAATTCCACTCTTAGATAATTTTCCCCAGAGAAATAAAACTTATATCTCCAAAAAATTGTACATTAAAGTTTGTAGCAGTTTCATTCACAATAACTCAAACTGTAAATATTTGAAATGTCTGTCAACAGAAGAACAAATACACATATTTGGAAAATATATAGAATGGAGTACTGTTCGGATATAAAAATGAAAATAACTGATGTGCAAAGCACCATGGTATAATCTGATGTTATATTGAGTTGAGGTAGACACACAGAGCACACGTTGGATTCTTTCACTCCATGAAATTCAAGAACAGGCCTCAGGGTTGGGAGGGGTGTTGACTGCAAAAGTATTAGGGAACTTTCTGAGGACATGGAAATATTTACTTTTTAAAAAGGATGGCAATTACACGGTTCTATGTATTTGTCAAATCTCATTTCATTTTTCCTCACAAATCTGTGCATTTAATAATCACAAACATATTGAAATAAAGATTATATACATATGTAGGTCTAAAATATAAAATTAGAATCAACTTGATAAGGTCAAATAATTAGTTTCATCTGTCTGAAAAATAAGCAGACGGTAATCTTTGTCACTCATTTGGTAAGGCCAGACATGATTCTGAAAATTTCTAAAAAAAAATAAAAATTTTAGATCAATTTCACATTGCTAGAGATGGAAATTTATTCTATTTTGGTTCTTGCTTTTGGGTTGTTTGAATTTAAATTGCTTGTGGATAGAGTGAGGCCAATTCTTTCCAAGTTCTATAATCAATTCATTCACAGCAATAATCTCAGTGAAACATCAATTAGCACTTAAAATATCCTTAAATACCACACACAAAAAAACAATATTTCACAATAGACCAGAAAAAAAAAATCAACATAAAAAGTAATGAGATGACCTTATCTGCACAAAAATTTAAAGTATATGATAGAGTGACTATAATTAGAATACTATGAACCAGTAGCAAACATACACTGACAAGTCAAAGTTTTGACAAGCTGTCAAAGGTTTCTGAAACAAATTTAATTTAGGGATGAGCACTGGGTGTTGTATGGAAACCAATATGTCAATAAATTTCATATATATATAAATAAAAAAAAAAAAGAAACAAATTTAATTTAGTTTTCATGGTAGTGACTGGTAAACATACCATCTTATACTTGATGTGTGAACAAACGGACACTTGGAAACAATGGTGAAATTCAATTATTTTCTTATAAAATGCTCTAAATGGTTTCAGATAAAATAAATGCTTACATATAAAACAATCCATACACATACTAAAAGAAAATTGATGTTACTTATTTAATTTGGGGATGTGGTAAGGCTTTCACAAACACTATCAAGAGGATAGAACTTAAAGGCAGATCTATATAGCTTCATAAATTAAACTTAAAATTAAAACTTTTAAATTAAAAAGTATGGGGAAAAGTACACTGTAATATATAAGGATACGTTAATATATAAAGTACAATTTTTTATAGGTATAATGGGTGATGGACAAAGGAAATGAAAGAGGAGTCACAAAAGATTCAATGCACATGATCAATAGATATGGAAAGGAGGTAAAAATTCTGAAACCATTTATAATCGAGTAAATGAAAATTATATTAGATACATTTCTATAACATGAATTTGTCAAAAAGCAAATTAAAAAAGATTGTGCAAAAAGTGGCATTTTCTATATGTCTCCATTTAAGTTACTACTGTTTCTGAAGAGAAATATCATACAAAAAATAAATCCCACTATAATACAATAATTTTGCATTATAATTTGTATATAATTTGGAATTATTGTTTAAGAAAATGTGTTCATTGAAGAGTGTATGTTCGGGGCGCCTGGATGACTCAGTCGGCAGAGCAACCGACTTTGACTCAGGTCATGATCCGATGGTTCATGGGTTTGAGCCTCATGTCGGGCTCTGCGCGGACAGCTCAGAGCCTGGAGCCTGCTTCAGATTCTGTGTCTCCCTCTCTCTGCCCCTTCCCCAGCTCACACTCTGTCTTTCTCTCTTTCTCAAAAATAAATAAATATTAATATATATGTGTGTGTGTGTGTGTGTGTGTGTGTGTGTGTGTGTGTGTGTGTGTTCCTGGAAGATTTTTACAATGCCACTTGTAGTCATAATTAAAACTAAAAAATTTGAGTAGGTGACAGTTTAATTACACGTAATTCATTACTATGAGGCCTTTCATTTGATGTAACAAAACTATTCACATTATCTTAAGTGAATAAAACTGATCACATAACAAAAGGTACAATATGGGTTCATGCAAATGTTTAGAAAAAAAATTCTGAGAGTAAAAGGATGCAGAGTATTTTTTCTTTAGATCTCAAAACAATTTATATTGTCTTAAAACAAAAAAATAAAAAAAATTAATAAACATAGCATGCAAGATTAGGCTTCAATAAAAAGAATGCATTGATTTTTTAAAAATATTTACTTTTTAAAAAAATTTTTTAACATTTACTTATTTTTGAGAGACAGAGAGAGACAGAGTATGAACGGGGGAGGGGAAGAGAGAGAAGGAGACACAGAATCCAAAGCAGGCTCCAGTCTCTGAGCTGTCAACACAGAGCCCAACGCAGGGCTCGAAGTCACAGACTGTGAGGCGAGATCACGACCTGAGCCCAAGTTGGACGCTTAACTGACTGAGCCACGCAAGCTCCCCTTCTAAAAATATTTTCTAATCAGAAATACAATACATAGCTGTTTAGATAATGCCCATGAAAAAATATTATACAATATAAAGAAAAAGCAAATGATTTCACATCAATTTCTTAGGAACTTTTTGCACAGTGAAGCTACCATCTTTCTGAGGTTGTATACATTACATTAAAGGGAAACTTGTTTGAACAAACATCTTATCCCTGAATTTCATGGTTTGATACAACAAAATTTTTATAAAGTTTTTGTTACATTGTTTGCATGGTTCATAAAATAAACCATTCAAATGTCTACAACTTATGTTTAAACCATGCATACAAATTCAATCAATAATAGCACCTGAAAATGGGTTCATAATCCATTAAAAAAAAAGTTAATGTTTTAAGTTGTTTACTATGGATAACTTCAAACTGATTTTATGCTGATTTAGGCAAGTACTGGACTGAAGTTTATCTCTGTTTTTTTTTAATTGGCAAGAAAATTAATAATGTAAATAAGATATGAGGGAGGAAATGTTCTACTTAAGGAAACAATCTCTTTTCAATTAAATTAGAAGCAACCTTTTGCATACCAATTGTAATTAAAAATGAGTCTTATTTGTGCATTAAATAGGGTTTTGCAGGATTTCTACTTGGCAGTATTTGTACATTAGCTTTAATTGTTGGATGCCCTGGGAATGATTGAAACTCTTTAAAATAATCTACATTTGAGATTATTAAAATGCGTCCTCTAGTTGGGTGGAATTCATGACCTGTCATCATGTTTATATTAGAGATTTCCAAGTATTTCTCTCTTCTTTATGTAGGCAAATCCCTTTCTAAACATATTCAAAAAGGAGTGGTTTTCATTGGGAAGCAGTGACCTCACTGTCATTGAAAAAGTGAAAGCAAGTGCAAAATGACATAACAAGTTAGGAAGCAAAAGACTATGAAGGATAACCCGCAGACACTAAGATACTCTTATTTTGGATTTTATTACTAAATAAAATTCAGGTCGCAGAATTATTGAATTCAACAATATTGCTTGAAAGTTAAGTTTTTACATCAATTATTTTGCTGTAGTGAGATACCACTCTCCTGAATATAAATAATATACCCATGTCACAGGTGTCCAAAATGTCTCATAACAAATTCAGGAATGCCTTCACTCTGCTTATTGCCTCCTTAAGTAAATGCAATAACTTATAATCCCCTCAGAGTCACCTCCAATAACAAAGAAAGCTTTGTAGCTTCCTGCGATGTTACAGTGGGAGAGTTATTATATTCAGAACGATGTACTCTTCCCTTTTTAACTATCTCACTTTGCATAACATTTTTGCCTCTGGGTCAAGAATGAGAACTTGTGATTGAAAGAAAAAATAACTTGGGAAATGGCCCTGTCAGTCACACCATTTGTGAATAATAATAATGGTGGTGATAATAAATATATTTTAGAGCACTTTTCTCTCTAAAAGTTCACAGTGCATAGGAAGGTCAAGAACAGAGAATTACACTCTTACTCATTTTATCTAATGCAAGACTAGGGTGGTAGAATGTGGAAAATATATCTACATGAAAGATCGCTTTTTTCAATGATCGACAATAGCTTTTAAGAGCTACGCGCCATTGTTAGAATGACTACTTATCTGAAGAGCACAAACAGTTCTCTGGATTCCATTTTCACGCATCTGTGTGTGTGTGTCTGTGTGTGTGTGTGTGTGGCATAAACCAATAAAATAGACTTTCTAAATAAATAAGACGAGGATGATACAATTTATTCAACCAGGTCAACTTATTGTATTTTAAAGAGATATATTTTCCCCAGTAGTAAGTGATAATGTTTTAGTCAGCACAGACTGATTCCAGGTAGAACCAGAGGCTTCATGCTTATTTTTAGATGGATAAGATATCACTGAGTATTTACAGGCTAGTTGCATTCAAGTTAAATTCACACTTATTCTATATGAGTTTATCATAAAAATGGGTTCTTTATTGATAATTTAATAAGTGAGAAGAGCTCACTTGTAATATTTAAAGATAAATGTAATATTCCAAGGACTCAATTTTTAATCTTAGCTGAGAGTATGAATCCAGTATAAGAATTTGTGTTTTTTATATCTGTTACAAAGAAGCAGTGTTTATTCAATTGCAAGTATAAACCATTTTGTCAGAAGAACTTGGCTTTATCAAACATTTTTATGATCATCTGCTGACCTCACTGATAAATTTAACTTAACTACTATTTTAAAAATACATCTCTTTAGAAGGCGCCTGGGTGGCTCAGTCTGTTGAGCGTCAGACTTTGGCTCAGGTCATGATCTCACAGTTCACGAGTTCAAGCTCAGAACCTGGAGCTTGTTTCAGATTCTGTGTATCCCTCTCTTTTTGTGTCCCTCTCTCTCTCTCTCTCTCTCTCTCTCTCTCTCAAATAAAAATAAAACATAAAAAAATAAAATATAGCTCTTTAGAAGAAAGAATATGGCTAACTTATTTTATAATTTAAAAAGAAAATTTATACTTACTATGTATTTTAAGACAGCGAAGGACTCCACTATTACTTAAGATGAGTTAGAGATTGGGATGATAAAAATCCAAATGCTCTTACATTCAAGTATATTTTCTTGTGTCTTAACTGAAGTTCTCTAGAAAACAGAACCTGAGAAAAATCTGGAGTAGTAATACCTAATTGGGTGCAATCCCAGGGCAGAGAGAGTAAGGGGAAAGTGTTAGGAGGAGGGAAGAATGAGAAGAAAATATAGAATAGTTATTAAGTTATTATGGTGATGGCCACTGCATGAAGAGCAATGACTGGTCACTGAGCTACATGAGATGGCTCTGGGCAGTCTCTATTGTAACTGTAGAAATGCAACACTTTGGAATAGTCTATTAGACTATTAGAAGAGAGCATGGAGAAAAAAATTCACTGTTGACACTCTATTGCTACCTCTCCCCCATTAGTCAAAAGCTGTCCTACAAGGAGTTAACTTTACCCTTCTGAGATATGATGCCTGGTCCCTTAGGCAACTCCTACGGTATCTTGGTCCCCTACTCTAAAAATGGTGCTATATAGGAGTCCAGAATTAATTGAAGGAGCCAAAGCCTCTAGATATTGGCCTTAGGAGACAGAACCTTTAAGGCCTATAGAGCTGGTCTACAGTTGAGCTACTGGGGTTGAACATGGGCCAAGAGCCCAGGAAACAGGTAACATTTAGAAAATATGATGCAATGCAGAAGATGTATCTGATACAGTTCACTCTTTGTGGTATTCAGATCCAGTTGTGCCCTCCTACTATATCTGGTTTCCATACTGCAAAATGGGACACTCCTATTGGACAACAAACGTCTTTACCAACTTTGAAAGTGCAAGCAAATTAGGCAGAATCTATATGGAGATCTCATCACAATATCCTACAACATTTAAGAAAGAACATTACTTAAAAAAATAAAGCTGCTGAAACTCCCTTCATCACATCACTACACATTCTAGATTTGCTTCACCCTTGGCCAACACCAACTGGTACAGGGAACTGCAAATGGACAGATGTTAGTTGCAGTTTCTAGTTCAGTAACACCATTAGCGTGCCCCTGACAGAAACATTTTCCCCTTGAAAACTGGGGTATCTTTTCTGGCAAAACTTAAACCTGCAGTGAAGAGAAATAAAATTTCAAGTGACTCAGTGGGTGTGATGGTCAGATATCTTATCCTACTTAAATCTCTTGACTCTGTGGTCCATCTAAACTAGCTATTGGAACAAACTACCATATGTTGGCAAATGGTTCAATGCACATTATGTTTTGTAGAAGGCAGCACCATAACACGATAAGACGTTTTCCCTAAAACTTACATATGCCTGTAACTCTAATTAGTCTAGTTATTTCTCCCTGATAGGACATACACTAATATCCATGATACCCATGATACTGAGTCCATTCCTCCAACTTTTTTGTATAAAATGTACCTCTTGGTCTGAAGCAACATTGTTTTTGATACCACTCATGGATTAGGTATTCCTTAAGCCCTCAGATAATGATGCTATAGGGACAGAATATTTAGGGATGGCTTCCCTTTTTCCTGGATTATGTACTAATTCTGGTAAAAATGAGTAAGATGTACCCTTCAAAGTGCAAGGAGTCTAATGTAACTGGCCAGCCTTCAGTTGTCAGGCAGGGTTCCCTATGCAATATAAAGGACTTAGTATCTTTCTTTCCTGGAAATTGGGCATTTATAGATGTCAACAGCTAAATGGCTTGGTGAGAAGGATTCCATTTTGTTAGAACTATCTATGAGATGAACTTGGTTCCAAATTCAGTTTATCATCCAACCTTCTTAAGCCTCCAAATGAACTGGAGGACCAAATGACCTTTCAGGTACTCTGGTCCCAAAATTCACTGCCCTAAATTTATCACATTGTTATTGTAAGGTCTAAAATAACCTCAAAATAAGTCAATCAAGTCCTCAATCTTCATAATTATCATTGCTCTTCCCCATATTAAGGTTATGGCTGCTTGATATCTCAATATATTAATATCTATATATTCTTATACCAATTAATCACAGGAAGAATCTTTAAAAAGTATATTGCTACTTCTTGCCAAGGATGATAACCTCACTTACCAAGACGAATGAGGTCCCTATTGCTTTCAAACAGGTTTTTGATTAAACATCCAATATACTATCTTGAATACCTGTTCTCTTGAATTATTCCTAATAATGTTAATATTAGACCAAGCCAGTTTTAAAGAAAACAAAAGATGGAAAGATTTGGTATTAATGCATTGGTGCTTATGAGGCCCAGGCAATGAGAGAGATGCTAAAATAAAATGTTACAAAGAATAATGGAAAGAAAATAAGTTAATTTATTATCAAGTTCTATTCCTTTTTTAAAAAGATCTAGCTAGTATTCTTGGAAAAATCTATTGGAGGGAAACATGAAGTAATCAATTTTCTAGTTCCCTCTGCTCTGTTGTCCTTTATTATTTAAAATTTGTCCCAAGGATAGGTAACCCCACTCCACCATTATACTTCTGTAGAAGTTAATTTGGTCTATATGGGAGTTTCTGGAGAAAAAAAAAACAGGCACATTCAGTGTCAGTCACCACCAGGGTGGTTCAGGTGGGACACGGGCTGACAGGCCAGGAAGAAGGTGAGCCTAAAAGAATTTGAAGCATCACATAAGCTGCATACCA
This sequence comes from Lynx canadensis, assembly GCF_007474595.2. Taxonomy (NCBI): domain Eukaryota; kingdom Metazoa; phylum Chordata; class Mammalia; order Carnivora; family Felidae; genus Lynx; species Lynx canadensis. Next base: position 45,497,984 of record NC_044319.2, on the reverse strand, counting down.
AACAGAAACACTCAAAATGTAGTCTTTAAAATGTAACAGGGTTTCTATAACCTAAGTCCAAGTAGAAGAGAAATTACTAAACATGATAGCCCCTTTAATAGGCACTGTAAATGTTAGCAATTTTTTGCCTCTCAGCTCCAATCCATTCTTCTTTGCCCTTCTTGCGACACTGGTGCTGTGACCTGTAAATGTTTCTCCTTTGCCAGACAGTACAATAGAAGCTATGCCAATAACAGATGCTGGGGAGATGATACAAGACTATAGCAAGAGGCAGGACTTCTCCCCTTGGTCTTGGGCTTGGTTTCTTCTTTGGCATGGCTGCCAGCCAGTGTGCTGGAGGCTAGTGGCACTCACCTCAGGAGTCCTAAAAGAGCACTTCCACCCTACCTACATGCACTAGTGAATTTCTGAGCTTCCAGGTAGGGGGGTGAGGGGGGGACATCCTTTGGACTAGCTCTAGCCCACTTGCACTCTCCAGAAAATTTGTCCAGCACTTAGTGAATCATATCCATGGATCAACTCCAGTCCATCCTGCAGCGAATTTCTTGGCTACCTAGGACACTCTCCTTGTGAATCAGCTCCCATACTACTGCACTAACCAGTGAATTCTTCAACCATCTGTGAGCTATTCCTATGACTCAGCCTAGACTGCTACACTTTCCACAAAGTTTCACCACCACCAAGCAGACTGCTTTGGCCTGGAACTCTGGCAAGTTTCTTTGCCAATGGCAGTCTGTATGTTCCTGTGATTTCTGTTTGCCAGTTGGGTCAGAATCTTAGCATTGAGGGCCTGGAGAAAGCATCTTCTAAGCACTTATTTCCTCATTCACTCTCCCTCAGGCCCAGAGGTAGTAGTCACTTTCTTCATTTACTGTATTCCTTAGCATACTCCTTTGCCCCATTTAGTCTTTTACTGGTTAATAATTCTTCATATTAAATGTTCCATGTACAATTTTTGATTGTACCTTAACTGACACAAGTACCATCTTCTTGGCAATCTTTTGATTATTTGAATGCCTTTTGCATTTAGTGAATTTTTCAAAGCCAAGTTGCATTCCATCTTGGAGCCACTTTGCAAATCTGAATCTGGACCTGAGTAGCTCTTATCCACCATGCTGACATGTTACTGAAAACTAAAAGTTGTTGTTGGATTTAATGGAACTGCTTTCAACACTCTAGCAGTCACTAAACTGGGGTCCTCTGATCCTTGAAACTCAGGCTTGGATACTGATATATATTTCCATATTTACAATCAAATGAATTTGTGACTTCTGGATAATAATTTTTATGCCCAATGATACCTCTGATGGGTCATTTTTTTAATATGAAATTTATATTGTCAAATTGGTTTCCATACAACACCCAGTGCTCATCCCAACAGGTGCCCTCCTCAATGCCCAAGTGATGGTTCATTCTACCTATCCATTCTTCTCAGGACTACCTAATCTATTATTAGAAAAAGCTACTTCTTTACTATTAGCATTATACAAAAGTCTTTTTCATTCCAATATTTTTTTTTTTTCTTCAGAGAGAACAGCTTTTCCAAAGTGGTATGGAAATTGTTCTGAAATTGGAATTGTTAGACTAAATATCCACCTTTCTTGGGGCACCTGGGTGGCTCAGTCGGTTAAGCATCCAACTCTTGATTCCAGCTCAGGTCATGGTCTCAGGGTTGGTGAGATGGAGCCTCACGTCAGACTCCATGCTGACAGGCAAGAAGCCTGCTTGGGATTCTCTCTCTGCCCCTCCCCCACTCATGCCTTCCCCTGCCTCTTTTTCACAAAATAAATTATAAACTTTAAACATCCACCTTTCTGGAGAGCTGGTTATGGACACAGCATCTGAAAGGTGTATCTTAAGTTCTGCTACCGTCACTCCAGGGTTTCACTTACTTGTTGAAACAAAATAATTAGTTAAATAAGAATGGAATGCAGTAGAGCAGGGGACAATGAAGGTTTTCACATATCTTTTTATTTTTTATTCGAAGTAACTTAACATTTTTATGAAAACTTGCTCATCTGCAGTCCAAGAAAATCAACTATTTGTAAGTTATAGTATTACTAATATTATATTTTGCTTGGTATGTAGAAATGAAATTCCCTAGATATCACTTTATAAGTACCGACTCTGCAAAATGCAGTAATTTAGGTTTCATTTACTTTATAGGGCACATAATATAAAGCTGAATTTGCATTATATAGAAATACAGTTAATTTAAATATAAAATTTTCTAGGAAAGCCAAATGATTCATATCATCCACTAAATTTCTTCCCCATTAAAAAAGTGTTATAATTAATTTTTCAATAATTATAAAATAGCAACTATGACTATCACATACTTTATAGTAATAAACATAATTTTATTTATAATGGAATTTTCCACTAATTTGGCAACAGAGGAGATAACTCTACTTTCTAGAATAAAATAATATAAAAATGAAATGGATACTATATCCATAGAGCTGTGTCTTTTGGTTGTAAATGTTAGTGTGTGTATAAAAAATTAAATAGCGGCCTGTCTCAACTTATAACTACACCATTTTATCCATGTATACTAATTCTCAGAGAAAGAAAAACTCTATCCCATGGTCAAGCATGAAAACCAGTGCCAAAACAATCATTTCAGAATTGTCTTCATTAAAAAAATTCACAGTGTTTTTTAAGCTTTTGTTTTCTAAACTCCATCCCTATATACACTAATGTGAGGCAATTCTAAATAGTTACTTAACTAGAAAGACAAAACCAAAAGAATAGAGTTCAGGATCTAGAAGAGTGAATTATGCAATAAAATATTACAATGTACAGGAAAACCCAAAGCATGTTACTTAAATTTTTTTTTCATATACCATGTAGCTTTCAAAATCAAATGATTCTGTAACTTCAAAGGAAATCAATTCTTAAAGATTAGTATTCCATGAAGGGAAAATGAGAGGGTAATAGAAGATTGAATTTAGAGAAAAATATGTAGAGGGAAAACATCTAATATAGTATATATACAACTCCTCCTCTAGAGCCTGTTAATAATGTACCCTCTACCAGATAAAGACAAAGGTGGACGAATAAAAAACTTATAGTCTTGGCTGTGTTAGACTCAGTGCATAACTAATTCTTAGGTATAGTGAACACTATTGGTCATTTTCCTTGCATTTATTTCCCACTTATTCCTTACTAAAAGAAATCTAATTTTGTTCAGACATTCTTACATGATCCTGGGGAATGTGACCCTCCCCATTCCATCACACCCTCTCCCACTTTATCCATTGAGATAAATTCCAGGAGTTAGATTATGAATATTCTAATCCAAACAATCTGTTTCCTTTAACAATTATAGGTGTTAGGAATGGGTAGATACCCAAATAAGGGCCAGTGAGAAATAACAGGAAATTAGCTAAGGATGTTATCAAAAATCTTCCCTCACCCCTAAAAATAGTCAGAGAGGGACACCTGGGTGGTTCAGTCGGTTAAGCTTCCAACTCTCTTAAATTTTTAATGTTTATTTTTGAGACAGAAAGAGAGACAGAGCATGAGCAGGGAAGGGGCAGAGAGGAGACACAGAATCTGAAACAGGCTCCAGGCTGTGAACTCACTGCAGGCCTAGAACTCGTGAACCAGGAGATCCTGACTTGAGCCGAAGTCTGTCACTTAACCAACTGAGCCACCCAGGCACCCCAAGCTTCTGACTCTTGATCTCACCTCAGGTCTTAATCTCAGGGCTCTGCATTGGGCCCTGTGTTGGCCCCAAAGCCTACTTTAAAAAAAGAAAAGAAAAACAAAAAGAGTAATAAAAACTCATAGTTTCAATTTTTGTCCTGTAAGGGGTAAGATCAGGGATATGACGTGTGAAACTGCCCCAGCTACTTATTCCCAGACTGTGGATTAAGCTAACATGAACAGAAAAGCTAGACTCTCCCTCATCCCCACCTCTGAATGTCTTTTTTTTTTTCCTGAATGATACATTTCCTTTTGCTCAATCCTGTGTTTTCTCTTTTTAACAGCTAAAAGCAGCCTAATTTATTCAGTATATTTTTAATAAGATTTATTCTTTTCTACTCTGATTTTGCCTGATTTGCTCTATTTCAATAAAAACAATCATTTAATAACTTGAAGTAAATTATGGATAAAGTCATTGTATTTTGTAGGTTGGATTTCAAACAAACAATTTTAAAAATATATATTTATATAGCCAGAAATGGCTATACAACATGTCTTCATCTAAGATAGGTACTGTGTTAAATTTTATAAAACTAGAAATGATTAATACGTGTCATGTGTCCTCAAGGTGCCAAAATGAGCAAATAAAAATGAAATAAGTATGATATGTAATCAGTAGACTTGGGTTTAATGTACGGAGTACAGAATAACATAATGAAAGGCTTCACCAAACATCTAAAACTTATGAATGGTTTTGATGAATTAATGAAAGCAATATTGGAGGGAGGAGAAAAATAGAAGTAATCCCAGTTATTCAAGCAAGATAAAATAAGTGCCTGGACTTTAGAAGCAGTGGTTTTTGAGAGCTGGGATGGAGTTATCTACTGTGCTGCATGAAGAGAGATGGAAGTTAGAAACCAAGACAGACACAAACTGTATCACTATGTGACACATAACATGACTAAGTTGAGAAGGACATGGATGACAGAGAAAGTGTATGTAGCTGATGATAATGACCACGTTATTTTAGTGTTTTTTGAAAGCCCCTTTAATATATTCAGGTAGAGATATGGCAATTGGAGATCAGAATCTGGAGCTAAAAAGACACAGTTTAAAATATTTATGCAGGAATCTTTGATAAACATGGTCTAAAACTATATAACCAGTGAGCTCTGAAGAATGTTTGATGAATCTGAAAAGGGGAAAGGGAAACGTGAAATGGTCAAAATAGTATTATTTAATGGTTTGATGAAGAAGATTTAGTAAGGAGGTCTATGATGCTATTGGCAGAAAGTTTGTAGGAAAAGCAATATAAAGTTTTTCTTTTTTTATTTCCTTTGGTCATTTTCCAGAGACTACAAAACTATTTTGACACTTTTGTCCAGTTTTGTCCAGTTTTAAATTTTAAAGGGATTCTAATGTTAAGAGCCTGGTATCTTTATAATAATATGAAAAGACCAAACTGATTTGAGGAATAAATTAAGATCATAAAGGTAATGAAAAATTAATGTCCAGTTGAACTACTTCTGACTTTCTAAATAGATTTTCAACATTAAATTTTTAAATTCAGTGTTATAGCTAAGTCAGTTTTATATCACCAAAATTTAGGAACATTACAGAATAATTTTGTAGAAGGTGTACAGATACATGTAGGAGCATGGAGAGAAGATTCACCAAGGACTTTTAGCCACAATAGCCAGAGATTCCCAGATTCTCTTCTTAGAATCCACCCCTACGATCTGCCCGTGGCGCCCTAGATCTAGGTGGTCTCCAAACTTGACTCAGTCTCATCCATAGTTTCTCTCTCAGTCCTCATACATTTGGAAGTACCTCCAACTCTTCTTTCTACTGAAGTCTTTTACAAGGTCAGGTAGCTCACATAAAAAGAATGAAAAATGCAAGTAGCAGCTCTCTTTCACATGTGATTCTCTGCCTCAACAGAATCTAGGAATGCATTACCCTCCAAACTACAGGCTTATTATGCCCTGTCACTATGTTAGCAAGCAGTGAATTATATCCACGTTTTTTTGTTCCCAAGATCTCTGAGTGGTTTTCATAAAGGTCTAGCCCTAGACTTGACTTGAAATATTGGCACCTACTGAAACTTTTCAATTTGTTGTGAACTACTCACCCACTATTCTGTTTCTGAGATCTACCCATTGATATAGCTCTAGGACATTACTTATAATGGCAAAATAATATTACTTGTATGAATTCAAGCTATTTATCTATTTTCTTTTGAAGGTACATCTTTCTTATCTGGTTAGACTACCAGAAAATATTATTAAGTGGTGTATCACCATAAGTTACTTTACCTTAAAAATATTAAAGGCTGTTCTCCAGCAACAATTTTTAAATATTTATAGAAAATAAAAATACAATTACTGAGACTTTTGTGAAATAACTTTAAGGGGTGCAAATCTGAACAAAATCAAACACAGGCTGTAGGTTACAATACAGAATAAAACAGAAGCACACGATTTTGAGGTAACTGATTGTGGCAAGTAATAGCATGAAGGATAATAACTATATTTTAAAAACTATGTACAAGTAATATTATTTAATCCATATAACAATGTAATATTATCATCCTCATTTAAAAATGAGAAAACTGAGACAAAAAAGTTTAGACACTTTGCCAATTTGAAACGGTAATTTGAAGACCTTAGATTTAAACCCATGCACTCAGATCCTAGACAGATTTAGACAGATTCTAGATTAAATAATCATGTATTCAAAGTACTGTTTCACCAATAAATTAAAGGCAGGAATTCTATATACAGGAGGTAAGATATAGTAAGTCCCATCAGCTTCTAAGGCCAGGGAACCTCTGCATCAACTACACGTATAAAGAGGAGCATTAGGTTAGCCACAATCTTCCTGGAAACACTCTTCCCTTACTCATGGATTCAATAATGAGTTTAAGAATTTCATATTTGGATAAATAAATAAATAAATAAATAAATAAATAAAATAAAAAAATTTTAAATGAGAATGGGTGATGTTAAAAAAACAATGAAAAAAAAACAGAAAAAGAATTTCATATTTTATATTAGAGTTCTATCAAAAGAATTCTACTAGTGAAGACAGTTGGTAAAACTAATGTTAGAAAGTATACAACTGCAAAACATCACAATTAGATGATGTTTTCATGGATTAAGCTATAAAAGAATAAAATATGTTCAAAATGAGAAATCCAAAAATATAAATCAAATGACCAATGAAGAATCTTATGAACCTCCTAAAGAAATGGATCTTAATTCCCTCCTTGAAATTTTAATTATCATCTACAGATTAGATCACTGCCACTTACTAAACTAGGAAGCATATTCCCAGTCCGTCTTCCCCTGAACTTTGAATTCAAACCTGTTTTCTGCTACATTTTGAAAATAAATGCAATATCACATCAAAGGGAATATTATTTACACCTCTCTCCCGCACACAAATTGTGTTTGTCAGCTATTTCAATAATAGTACATGCTATTTTGCTGAAATGGTTATTTCCAATATCCCTTTAAATAATTTAATTATATAAATAGTGTAACTACAGCAGTTCTAGTTCATTGGCCTTCATGCTACTTAAATGGCTCTCATTTCCAGATCATTGAGTAGAACTGCTAACTCTGATTTCCTTAGGCCAAGCTGTCCATCAAAGGAGGCAGCATCTCTTCTCAAACTTTCTCCTCTCACCTGCAACTCTCCTCCGATCCAGGGGAATCAAAAGAATGAGGTAGGTTTATATCATCTGATAGAGCAGGGCTTTGCAACATGAATAGGAGACTTGTTTCACTTGTGGAAGGTGTAAGGTTAATTTTTAAAGGGATTCTAATGTTAAGAGCTTAATATCTTTATTAATATAATATGGAAAGAAATTAATTTGAGGAATAAATTAATTTCATAATGACAATGAAAAATTAGTGTCAAGTTGAACTACTCCTGATTTGATAAATGAAGGATTAATTTTCAGGATTAGGTTTTTATAATTCAGTGGTACAGTGAAGTCGGTTTTATATCATTAAAACTTAGGAATATGCACAGTAATTCAGTAGAAAATGTACAGATAGGGGGCGCCTGGGTGGCGCAGTCGGTTAAGCGTCCGACTTCAGCCAGGTCACGATCTCGCAGTCTGTGAGTTCGAGCCCCGCGTCGGGCTCTGGGCTGATGGCTCAGAGCCTGGAGCCTGTTTCCGATTCTGTGTCTCCCTCTCTCTCTGCCCCTCCCCCGTTCATGCTCTGTCTCTCTCTGTCTCAAAAATAAATAAATGTTGAAAAAAAAAAAAAAAAAGAAAATGTACAGATAAATGTATGAGCTTAAGCCTGGTTTTAAAAGAGCAGAGTTAAATGAACGTGTGTTAGGCTGTTTAAGACTAGATGCTCTATGACACGCTCTTCAGGGAGAGTATTTTACTGTGGCATTTCAGGTCAAGGTGAGCAGCACTAAAGTATTCCTGCTACCAAAAGAATAAATAAACAAAATAAAAATATCAACCATTGGTGCAAAGTAGCTCACAACAGTTTAAAACATGTGAACTCCACCCAGTTCCACCCAGAAAGTCCAATACAGGGGGCTCCTGAGTGATTCAGTTGGTTAAGTGTCCGACTTTGGCTCAGGTCATGATCTCCCGGTTCATGGGTTCAAGCCCTGCATGGGGCTCTGTGCTGACAACTACGAGCTTGGAGCCTGCTTCGGATTCTGTGTCTGTCTCTCTGCTCCTCCTCTGCTCTCATTCTTTCTCTCTTTCTTGAGAATAAACAAACATTAAAAAAAAAATGTTTAAAGTTCAATATAGGAAAATAAATTTCCCATTGAATATAATTAGAGAATCCATTAATTACGTATTAGACAGTTTCATCATATCCTTTTTAAAGAAGCTAAGTTCTCCTAGACATATTTTTGGTGATGTATGTTGCCAAATAGAAAGTGCTGTAGTATCAATTCCTTATAATAGGGTATTCAGAAATATTGTTAAAATTTTATACATTTACACAAAGATTTTAATAACTTCATTGAAATGTAATTTATTAGATAAGTGTCACCTTAATGCATCAAGTGTCATTATAGTAATAACACTGAATAGTGATATTATCCTCATTTTGCCAATATTGAATTTGAAACTCTAAATAGGTGATTTTGACATACGTATATCTGACTACCTAGTGTGTGTTCTTTGACATATTTGATAATCATCACCATTATTTGCCAAACATTTCTAGCTCTCTGTTCTCCAAGAACATAGGATTATATTTTCTAAATCTCTTGTTGTTGGGTCTGACCACAGAAATAGTTTTAACCAATCTGATCAAATTGAGGTGTGTTTTTTCCAGGCTGGAGTATTTTATTTCCTTAAGAGATCCTTTTGAGATCCTCCTTTGCCACAATGACTTTCGAGGTCCAAAATGGCAGTTACCATGTCAGTATGTGTCCTGGAATGATAGGGTGATGAAGTATAGCCCCACATTCCAGCAATTTGACATGCAGAGTGAGAAAGAATAAACCTTTGTTGTTATAAACTACTAAGATTTGAGGAGTGTTTATCATTCAATATAACTAGCCTTTTTTGTTTGATAGGACACAAAATAATAAACAATATGAATGACATTCCCATAAAAAATATTTAAATGTGGATTAGGGCTTGACCAAGAGTATTTACTCCTACTACTTATTCTTATAATCCTTGCATGGGAGCCAAACACATAGGGGCTTTAACATCTTCATCTGAGCTTGCATAGTCATGGGAGCTGAAATGTGTGTAGGGCTAGGTAATGGTGACAAGTCAGAGGGCGTACTAAGCTCAACCTACAGTCACACTAGGGAAAATCACGAGAGAATTGAAACTATTGAACACTCCCTGTTAAAGAGAATAGATCAATTTTATAATTAACATCGGTTAAAAGTCCTACCAAAACCAAAATGCCAGTCTAATCTTGATTCTGTCATGTGTCACCTCCTACAGCTTATATTCTTTCTTGCTACCTGTACTTTATGAAATTAGTGCAAGTGTAAGCACAAAGCATAACCCAATGCAACCCACTTTTCAACCATTATTTTTATTCCAGTCTTTCACAAGTCTCTTTCCATCCTATTCTATGCTTTTCTTTGCTTTACTTTGATTGAAGTACATATATATTTAAATATTTTCAACAATATTTCTCTTTATGTACTCACCAGAATCAAAGTCTAAGTTTCCCAAAGGAGTATCACTTCTTTAACAATACTTCCCAGAGAATGGGGTTAGCCTCTTCCTTGCTATCCAGTGGCTTTTATAACATTACACTATCTTTGATTTTTATCATTTTTCTTTCTTTCTCCTGCCCTCACTATTATTTATTTTTATACATATATCAGTATCTATACCTTATAAAAATAAAAATTAATTGCCCTTTTCTTCTTATATGTATACTTATCACAATTGGTTTCTCAGTCAAAAATTTTCTCTTCTCCCATGCAATTACTAGTTTAAAATTATAAATTTTTTTCAAGTCTTCAAAATTGTCCCAGTCTATTTTCTAGTTTTATAATCAATAAGGTCACTAATACATAAATACATAGTGCTCATATCCTTTCATCTGAAATAACTTTGCATTCACTGAAAAGCATTGTGCTTTTCATCCACAGTGCTTTTGTTTTTTTAATACTTTTGCCCCTCCAGTTCTTCACTGCAGTCTGTCAAAACGTCCCCCTAAGCTTTGTCAAGCTTATCATAACCTTGACTTGATCAACTTTATGCCACTCTGTTCACAGATCTGTTTATGTAGTAAGCATTCAGTACATGCATTGTAGAATAAGTAAGTGAATGACTGGAGACCAATTAGATTAATTTGAAGGTTGGTTTGGATTAAATATGTTTATGTTAACAGCATGGAACTGTAGGTGCTCAAATATTCACTAAATTGAATTGTTTATATAATTGAAATTTGCCAGACTGACGTGCAATAAAACGTGGTGAAACTGACTCATAATTTGTTAGATACTCTGCTTATCAGGCCAACTAGACAGATTGAGATATTCCTTTGGAAATGCACATATTGGTACCTATCAATCTCTTGAAATCAATTGAGATATGATTGATAAAAATGGAGGAGGGAATCAAGACAGTTTTAATCAGATTGCTTTGCATTCTGAAATTATGTTTTCAAAATTCAAAGGCATAAATAATGCACATCTCAAGATTTGACTATGCAATGTCAAAAATTAGCGACAAAAAGTAAAATATGTGCTCAATTATTTATACTGTTTATTTCTACTGAATGGACTATTTTTTATTTCACTCCGATTATAACACTATAGTTATAAATTAGTATTGCCCAAATTAAGTACTCTATTAACTCTGAAAAATCTGGTCCTAAAAGAAGGAGCAAGCAAAACCTCTGTATCCTAAATGGCAAATAGATTAATTGAATGTGAACATATGGACCGATTATATGAATGTTTGCAAACATTAAACTATTTGATACCTTATGAGCAAAATATTAATTTTTCTCTTTTTGAATAAATAAAAAAATCTTTGGTCATGATAGTATAATGCACTAGAATTTTTATTTGGCATAAAATTTAAATACAAACTTAATTTTGATAGATGATAGAAATCTTAAGTTAAAAATACATTATTTTCTCAAAAATGAAAATAGCTAAGAGTAATCATGTAGGGTTACTAATTTAACTCTTAAAATTAGTTTTACCTCAACCTCCTATTTTGTATTTGTGACTGCCTACTCCAGTGTTGAACATACTATGAAAATCCATTGCTATCAAGAAACAGAACTGATTATAAAAATAGCTAGAGTGTTCTCTGTATTCTACTTACAGAACACTTAGTGTTCTCTGTATCCTACTTACAGGAGTCCTCTTTAATCTCATGAATTTAAAATGATAAATTCCAAGACTGAAATCTTCATTTGATTTTTAATTCAGAATTCAGAACTTAGGAAAATTAAAAATTTTGACATCTCTCTGTACATGCGTCACTAGGATTGGGCAATCAAATAAAACTTTAATCCTGAACACGGAAGTTAAGTCTAAATCATTACTTGACAGAATTGAATACATAATCAAAGTTATTGATCTACTAGCTTTATGTGGACACAGCCAAACACTAATTCCGTCCATTAAACATTTAGAGCAGTTTCTATTGAAACATCTTGATTTCCTGAGTTTTGTCCTTGAGAACAGCTGAAACTTATTGGACTGTAAAAGCAAAATTTCCTGGAGCAGAAGGTATTTTTAAACACATGTTTTCCCAAAGTAGGCAGCTGCTCACTGCATGGATTCTTTGAGCACTGCTGTGCTCAGCAGTTAACTTTCTTTACTTGAAGATACCAGGGCAAGGAAGATAACCTCAACACATTGTTTTTCTATTATTTTTCCTATGTTCTCAATACTATCAAAGGGCTGATATTTGACAGCAAAGACATTATTAAAAAACACTTGTAGAAAAGGGAAATCCTTTTTTAAGGTAAAAACATTAACAAATCTTCATTGTCATTTTAGTACTTTTCTAAGGAGTAGCAAAGCAAGTCTATATTGTCTCTACAGAGAAAGGAAACTTCTGAATAGAAAATTTCCTTTGGTTTAGTAGTTTTAGCACTTGTATTTTAAATATTAATTTGTACTTTCAATTTATGCAATAATGCACTGACATTGTAACACTGAATATAATTAAGTCAAAAAGATGATAATGTTTGTATTCTTATCACATATTCTGCCTTTGTACATATGGATGTGTAAACGCACCTATTAGCTAATTGCTTATGGAAAATGTTAATGAATGCTAACACTTTTCTTGGGCATGCAAACCTACTGCCACATATGATAATTATACTAGGCTACAATTGATTTATTACCATCTAAAATTTATGTAACATCCAACGTGCTCGATGATTTGTAGCATTTGAGACCTGGGTTTAATAAGTGTTTAGAATTCAAAAGATAATCTCTTGAAGTTGAGGCCAAGAAGGTATTGTATTAGGTTGAGTGAGAGTGTAGAATTTTTGGATGAACAGAGAAAAACAAATTCCCAATTGGGGTACTGGAGAATCTAACAACTGACCAAACTAAGATTGCCCTTCTCCATGGTCAAAAAAGGAAATGACTAAATGTTTATTTTTGCCATCTCTGACATCCAGTCAAAAGTATAATACCTTCCTGCCAGACAAACATGAGGCATGTGTGGATCTGTCTTGATTTACACACGCTACCACTAAAACCTAGGACTGCTCGTTGGTGCCTTCCTGGGAGATTGATGATGCCTTGTGAGTGAATTGCAGGTAGCTAGAGTCAATTCAAAAATAACCCATTCTTCAATTATATCTTTTTCTTTTTCTTTTTTTTTCTTTTTTTTTTTTTTTTTTTTTGGTATGACTTCTAGTTCTCATCTTAGGATTTTCTTCTCCAGTGCTTTTGAAATGTATTTAGCTGACACACAAACAGTGTTCCTTTCAGTTGGTGGTGGCTCTCACACTATGTAGAAATAAACCTTTGCCAAACTCTTAATGTCTATGAAAAACTATATATTATTCCTTCAGTTGCTAACTCTAATATACAATCGTTGAGGTTCATTAAACTAAAAGTAGGGGTTACCTTATTTGGCAGGCAGAACAATGGTCTCCCAAAGATGCTCACCTCCTAATCTCTGAACCTGTGAATATGCTGCCACAAGTGGTAATGGGAACTTTGCAGATATGATGAAGAACCTTGGAAAGGAACACTATCCTGGATTGTCCCAGTAGGCCCAGTGTAATCACAAGAGTCTTTATAAGGAGGAGTCAGAGGGCCAGAGTCAAAGAGACATGACAATGGAATCAGAGATTGAAATGATGTGCATTGAAGATGGGAGTATATGGCTCCAGCCAAGGAATGCAGGGGACCTCTGGATGCTAGCAAAAAATTGATTCTCCTTTAAAGCTACCAGAAAGGAATGCAATCCTGTGGGCACCTTGATTTTAGCCCAATGGGACCCGTTTCAGTCTTCTGACCTCCAGAACTGTAAGAAGTTGACAATGACGATGAGGACTAGGACGAGAACGATTGATGACAACGTTGACGATGATGATGATAAATTTATGTTATTTTCAGCTACAAGATTGTGGCAATATATTAAAGCAGCAATAGGAAACTAAAGTACCCTATAGACAGCAGTCTATATATAAAATAGAAACTAAGAAATTTCAAAGAAATTTCCTAGTGACACTGAATGGGATAATAAATTCAGAAATGAATGAAATTGCTAAACCACACTCTTTTTCATGCAAATATTTATTTTATGGTTCTATAGTTTAGAAGTCTGACCTGGGTTTCCCTGGGCTAACATCAAGATCTCTTTTCTACTTCTAGGGGAAAATGTGTTTCATTGTCTTTTCCAATGTATAGGGGTTGTTTACATTCCTTACTCCCTCCATCTACAAAGTGAGTAACACTGCATCTCCAACTGGTCTTTAATATTCATACCTCCTGGTGACTCTAGCCAGGAAAATTTTAATTTTCCAGACCCATATAATTAGATTTGGCCCTATTTGATCAACCAGGATAATCCCCCATCTCAAGGCCTTAATTCAATCACATCTACAAAGTCCCTCCTGCTCAATAAAGTAACATATTCACAGATGCTAGGGATTAGAGTGTGAATAGTTGTGGGAGTCACTGTTCTGCCTACTGCAGTTATCTTCCTCGGTATTTTTTTTTTTTTTTTTTTACTAGTGACGTTAGAAATTTGAGAAAGATGAGAGGTAAAAGAAACAAATTTGACCACTGACAAAGTGAATGACTTCGATTGGCAGAATATTAGCTATTCTCAGAGATAATTTCAGTTCTTGCAGTTTTTATTTTTTATTTTTTTAATTGTTTAAATGTTTTATTATTTAGTTTTGAGACAGACAGACACACACACACACACACACACACACACACACACACACACAGAACACGAGAGGGGGAGGGGCAGAGAGAGAGGGAGACACAGAAAAGGAAGCAGGCTCCAGGCTCTGTGCTGTTAGCAAAGAGCCTGCCTCGGGGCTCAAACCCACAAACCCTGAGATCATGACCTGAGCTGAAGTCAGACACTTAACTGGCTGAACCACCCAGGCTCCCCAGGTTCCTGAAGTTTTTAAAAACCCAAACCAACCACTAAAGGGAGAAGAAAACAGAGACATAAAAGAAATATATAGAGAGGAGTTAGGGCTTTTAGCTAAATTTAAAAACGATATGAATTGATTCAATCACATAACATACCTGTTTAAAAAGCCAAGATGCTTAATGTTTAAGACATTAAACAGTCTCTATACAAGTACAATTTTCAGAACACGGAGTGTGCTCATTTAGCAAATTTCTGAGCTGGCAAGATGAGAGCAGAAGGCATTGGTAAAACAGAATGTGTCAAGAAGAGAATGACTAGAATAAGAAGTAGAATGCATTTATGCTGGTTGAGGAACAGTTAAAACAACTAGAAGTGATAAACCAGGAATGGTAAAAATATAGGGGTTATCATTACACACTAGCAATCCTATAAAAGAAAGTAGTATTTAATAAGAGGCTTTTCTCTTGCCACTTCAACTTTCTCCTCTGATTGCTGCAATCTTATTCTATTTTTGAATCTGTGTAAAAGTTTAAAAAATTTTTGAAATAATATAGAAATATACCTAAATGAAACTCGTAGGCATAAACTATGAAGAGTTAATTCCTATAAAATACTTATCTGGACAATAATATTTTAGAGGGAATTACTATACTCAGAACTGTTGAATTACATATTTCTAAAATTCATTACAATTCTAATTTGTGATAAATTGAGATAAAAGCCTGATGAATTTATCAAATGACATTTTCACCATATCAATATTGTTTACCTGAGTAACTTTCAGTTTATCACAATTACTAGGGTTGACAGGTTAATAAAAATATAAGACACCCAGTAAAATTTTAATTTCAGATAAACAAATAAAAAGGTTTTAGTATAAGTATGCCCCATGCAATATCTTCTTTTCATCTGAAATTTAAATTAAATTATGCTGCCTATATTTATCTGGCTATCCTGATTAACAAAATACAAACATAAAAAATAACCTTTATGTGTTGAAAGAAAAACTATTCCAAAACTTCAAGATTTGAAAAATTAAACTTGTGAATCAAATAAACTTGATTGCTCATTTTTCATTAGTCTTTACTTTCTGTTTTTGAGTATAGTTCAAATTAATTTTTTACTTTTTATCTTCATTCTGAAGATAAAGAGTCTGTGAATGACTTTTGATGTATTGCAAATTGTTGCTATTATTATTGTTTAAAAAAAGGATATTGAAGAGCTCTGCGAGGTACCAAAAGATTTGATCTCAAAGCAAAAGTTGATCTGATAAAAACCAAATTCATCTGAAAGAAAAAAAAACACCTCTATCACAGAACTTTAAGTTGTAATAATTATTTAGTGAATGCATACTGATGATGTATCCAAATATCCCTCACTTGGAATCCAACATAATCCTCATCTTATTCTCATATCAAGAGTTTAGGATTTGCCTTCTATTTTAGAATATTAATAGAATTGTTTCATTAATCATGTTATTCAAGGTGGGAAGAGTTAACATTTAACACAGAGTAATAGTTTAGAGTTTAGAGGTATAACACAAATAATCTCGTCGTGTTAAATAAAGAGCAAGAGCTAAAGAAAAAACTGATAAAATACTCATTTATTAACTCCTTTATGACACATCACTTCTATTATTGTATGCATGTAAATCTAGAGAGTGTTAAATTATGTTAGAAATGCCCTTTGCCACAACATAAATATAAATGGACTTTGAGGGCATCATGCTAAGTCAAATAAATCAGAGAAAGACAAATATTCTAGGTTCTCACTCATATGTAGAATCTAGGAAAGGTGAACTCAAAAAAAAAAAAAAAATAGAGAGTATAATGGTGATTACCAAGGGCTGGAGGTGGGGAAAATAGGGAGATATTAGTCAGAGAGTATAAATATCCAGCTCTAAGATGACCAAGTTCTGGGGATCTAATGAGTATAATTGGCAACACTGTACTATATCCTTGAAAGTTGTTAAAAGAGTACATCTTAAAAGTTATTTACCACCAAAAAAGTACAGTAATAATGTAAGGAGATGAGGATGTTAACTAACTTTATTGTGGTAATCATTTTGTAATATATACATGTAACAAATTATCATGTGTACACCTTAAAACTTATACATGTTATATGTCAGTATCTCCATAAAGTTGGAAACATTTCTAAACAAATAAATAACAGGAAAGTTTTCCTGGTGAAGTGAAATAGTATTAACTATTCACCTTTGACATAGTGGGGAAAGAAATGTATTTCATAAATGGTAGACATAAAATTGGTAAAAGAAAGATATGTGAATAATAGCCAGAGAGCCAGCATAAGGAGAACAGTCTAGAAGTGTTGATGGAATGCAGACAGACTCTGAAAACAAATATTGAAATCTTTTGACAATAGACTAATATAGAAGTGTTAGAAATGAAGCAGCAGGTCAGACCCAAAATCCTGCTAAAATATTGCTTCCCTGCCATTTGAATTTAAATGTGGTATCATAACATCACCAGCCCTGGGTTGCCATATTTATTCATGCTTACCTTGTTCAGATTCCCCAGGTTTCCATAGTTTCCTTTATGTACCTGTATTACATTTCACTGCACAGTGGATTTTAATTTTAGACTACTTGCTCTTGTTGGGTTTTATGTTATTGCTATCTTATACTTCCAGATACAGTTACCTTCTGACTATTCTTAAAATAAGGCTAATAGATAATAAATATTATACAAATCTTACAACCTTTAAAATAATGAGTTTTAATAATTAGGCTAAAATAAAATTGGTACTTTCGTTAAACTAATAACTTGGTTATTACTTTAAAATATAACTTTAATTACTTTAATAAGCCTTAAAATGACCCAGAATGAAAGATGGCAACTTTTCATTAGCAATTTGCAAATTTAAAAATTTATGGTCTGTTAATTAATATATGTTCCATATAACAATTGTTTGTTTTTGGTTTTTGAGACAGAGAGAGAGAGAAAGAAAGAGTGCATATGTGCAGGAGTGCAGAAGGGGCATCGGGAGAAAGAGAATTTCAAGCAGAGTCTATGCCCTAAGAGGGGTTTTATATCACCACTGGTGAGATCATGACCTCAGCTGAAATCAAGAGTCAGACATTTAACCATCTGAGCCATCCTGGCACCCCAACAATTGTTATTTTTAAACAACTGTTAAGTTTAAAAATAATTCTTTTTTTTTTAAAGGTTATTTATTTTTGAGAGAGAAACACAGAGCATGAGCAGAGGAGGGGCAGAGAGAGAGGAGACACAGAATCCAAAGCAGGCTCCAGGCTCTGAACTGTCAGGGCTCAAACTCACAAACCACGAGATCACGGCCTGAGCTGAAGTCTGACTCCTAATTGACTGTGCCACCCAGGCACCCTTGATTAAAACTAATTCTAATACCATAAGATATATTTAACAATAACAAAAATAGCACTTACAATAAATCAACTAGCAAGGATGCAGAGAATATTTTAAAAATTTATGGGGCTAGACGTTGGTCACTTACAGTAAAAGTATCTGTGATTTTATTCCAAATCTGTGACCTTTGGTAAGCCTTCAGGTTTATTTGTAATAATAGTACTTAACAATATTGAGATCAATATATATGCCAAGTATTATTCTATAGGTTGTATATATGTTATCTCATTTAATACTTGAGAGCACTGTAAAAACGTGCTATAATTATCTCCATTTTAGAGATGAGAAAACTAAAGGTTAACTACCTTTTTCAATGTTATATACTGAGAAAAATGATGCAGTCACCTTTCAAGTCCAGGCTCTTTGATTCGTTGAACCAAATAATTGGGTATCTATTAATATGTCTGAGATTCTGTTTTACATGAATTTATCATATTATTACAATGTTGAGCTTGAGAAAGATGCACTTAATATTCTAGGTGTAGCCACTTTTCAGTATTTGCATGTTGCATCATACCAAGAAACTCAAACAGGTAACTTCCTGGACATTTAGTTTGAAATATTTTCAGGGGCTGTATCATTGCTACTCTTGTGGAAATAAATAGAAATGTTGGCAGTGGTGGACACTGACTTAAGGGATTCCCAGAAATGTGATTTTCCTATATCTTACCAGTTCAATGACAAGAAAATGAATAATAAATTTCTTAAAACTAATAGCAATGGAGTTTTATCATCTACATATAAAACAATTAAACAACAGTTGCTAAGCAGAGAAAGAAAGTAGAGGAGAAAGAAAGAGAAGAAGAAAGACAAAGGAAAAAAAAAAAAAAAAAAAAAGAACCTGAGAGAGGATTTGTGGGGAATAAGCTTAGGAATTTCCCTGGGTTTACACCCATGGGTTAACAAGGCAGAAAGAATTAGAAAGCCACAGGGCGCTCACACCCAAGTTTGGGTAAACAAGATTATGTAAATAGGTATACGGAGAGCAAAGCAAAGGCCCCAGTATAGAGAGGGTGGGCAAAGGCCACAGTATAGGTATATGAGGTAAACAGGATTAAGTATTCAGGGCTGAAATGCCCCCCCCCCCAAATTGGTACAGTAGCAGAAAACTGCTTTCACAGGAGGGAAGGACCAAATCAGGTAAACAGGTAAACAGGGCTATAGACTGCTGCAGGAGAAGTTGCCTAGAGGGGAGCTAATTAGCAAAAGAAAGGTGTCTTATTGACAGTGAGGTAGCAAGCTCTATCTGTCTTATCCCCTAGGCTAGCTAAGATAAACAGGCAAGGTGCCTCCAGTCTGCCATTAACAACCATCTGCCTGGGGCCAGGATTTTGTTTTATATTGACCTAACCCCTAACACCATATATCTTCAAAATCCCCTTTTCCTCAGGCCCATGAGTTAATGTACACAGACTGTTTGTGCACGTCCATCACGCTTGTAAGTCTTCTGATCTTAATAAATATGGAGCAAGAACACTTACTCGGGGCTCTTGTCTTCTGGACATTAGCCATCTCTCGCATTTTAATCCTGCACCCCGCTTTCTTGCTGGACAAGAAAGAACTCTAGACCCAGAGTCTAAGACAATGATTAAAAATCATAATGTGGTCATTGTACCTACTGATCAACCCACAAGGTGTGTACCACAAAGAAGGGCAGCCATGTCCGTCAGCAGCCTCAGTTCTTGAGCACTTCTCATAGTAAGAGAATCTAGCCTCATGGAGTATGAAATTCACTTTCAAAGTTACTGAGTATATGTGTTATGCAAGATGGTTTCAATCACTTTATCTGGAGCTTAAGTGAAAAAAAGTGAAAAAGACTTTGTTTCAAAATAGGAGAGAAAAAGTTTGATCAATTTTTTTGAGAAACCATATGTCAGATTACAATGTGGTATCTAAATATGGTCACATACATGCGAGAAAAAAAGATGAAATTAAATTTAAAAGGACTGACAATTTTTCCGGAAGGTTTCATCCAAATAGCATCTCCAACTAATTTCTCTTTTCCAAATTGCTTTTGGAAAAATATCAAGATTACCCTTCCTTGCTTATTATACTCTGTAGAAGTTGATTATCAAATACATCTTTGTTCTCCCTGGGGAAACAATGACTTGCCCAAGTTCAATTTATAAGCCACAAACTACACCAAGATAAGTAGCAAAAAACATCTAGTTTAGGCTCTCTAGATCCATCCATGTTTTCACAAATGGTAATACCTCATCCTTTTTTATGAGGGTACTACACTAAGTGAAATAACAAATACCATATGACTTCACTCATATATGGAATTTTAAAAAACAAAACGAATGAACAAACAAAAAGCAGAATCAGACCTATAAATACAGAGAACAAACTGATGTTTGCCAAAGGGGATGGGGATGAGCAAAATGCATGTAGGGGAGACGGAGTACAGAATTCCAGTTATGGAATGAATAAGTCACAAGAATAAAGAGCATAGTATAGGGAATATGTCCAGTGACATTGAAATAAATGTTGTACAGTGACAGATGGTCCACACTTGTGGTGAGCACAGCAGAACATATAGAACAGTCAAATCACTATGTTAAACACCTGACACTAACATAACATTGTGTGTCGACTGTACTCAAAAAAAATTTTTTTTTAATATTTTTTAGCCAGAGACAATTGTCTGGAAATCAGATGCATTGTAAATATTTGGAAATCATAGGATGAGGCATAAAATCTAAACTCATCTCTGCACAAAATATGAGCCTCACCTTGGTGAGGAATTGTGTAGAATTTGAGGTAATTTCCTACTTCAAACCCGACAAGCTATCCCACTACAGTTGCATGCAAGACACAAAACTCCTGGGTAAGAGACAAAGGATTTTACATTCATGGACAAGCAGGCAGCAGGAACTTAGGTTTGTACTATTTCCTTTTGTCTCCCCTCTTCCAGTGCCGTAGAGATGTTGCACACTCAGTAGGTTTGTGTCACAGGTGACACAGCCCAATGTTAGAAATTTTCAATCGTATAACAAACCTGACCAACTATGCCCCCAAAAGATTATATTATCTTAATCATTCTGCTGAAGAAAAAATTCTGAACTCCACTCTCAAGGAGGAGACACTATTTCTAACTTCCTAGGCTGGTTTTTAATATCCTTGAAAAGATGGTATAAAACAGAATCTGACACAAGATGTGAAGAAATGTGAGACTTGTAGAGAATTGTCTCCTGACAATATGCTCACATCTAAATACTTTGGAAAAAATAAAGTTTTCTTTATGAAAAAGTTATTGTTTATAGACTAGATATCGTAGTGAACTCATCCCACACAGGGTGTGTCAGAAAGCACAGCATCAAACATAAGGGATTATTTAATAAATTTTAGATAATTTTGATCATGCATTCTTTTACGCTGAATTTTAATATATGTTTCCCCTTCCTTCTTGCTTAATTTTTAAAACTTCTGAGAGCGATGAATTACTTTTCTTATTGTTGTTGTGTTACTTATAAGAGATTCATAGTGGTTAAGTAAATTTGCCCAAGGTAACAAAGCTAAAAGCCTTGTTAAAACGTATATTACTATTTTATGAAAATAATTACCAGGGGCACCTGGGTGGCTCAGGCTGTTAAGCATGTAACTCTTGATTTGGGCTCAAGTCATGATCTCATGGTTCATGAGTTTGAACCCAGCCTCAGGCTCTGTGCTGACAGGGTGGACCCTGCTTGGGATTCTCCCTCTCTCCCCACCATTTCTCTCTTTCTCTCTCTCTCAAACTAAATAAATAAATTTTAAAAAATAATTACCAAAAGATGACAGTTCCTCACTCTACTATAGGTGTGAAGATTTTAGGAGTAAGTGATATTGATATTTTTCCCCATATATTTGCACTTTTTTCTGAATTTTTCAATTCAGATTAGAGTTGGTTGAAGAATATAGTCTCCTTTGAGAATAACTCCCAAAGTACAGTGGGAAGAATAACTCCTTAGAAGATGGAACCATGCCAAAAGAATTCATTTCTGCCATTTATTAATACTATAATCATAATAAGGACTTAATTTTTCTGAGCCTCCTTTTCCATGTCAGTAAAATAGGAATATTATTAGTTGCCAGAGAGCTTTATTCTACAAATTAAGTTAGATAGTATATGTAAATTTAATAGCACATACTAGGTATTCATTAAATTGGAATGATAATTTTCATATTCTGAGTAAATTAGTTTTTCAGCTCCATTTTCCCCCTTCTGTTTTAAAGCTATTAGACAGAAGGAGTCTGAGTTGTCTTAGAAAATTACAAGATAGATTTTTTTTCCAGATAGAACTGCTCCATTAATTTTTTTACAGCATCATAAATCACTTTTTAAAAATAAATAACTCAAGAGACCTTTTTAGTTATTAACATGTTGGTTTGTGTTTTAGTTCAAACACATGATTTTAGTTCAGCAAAATATTACAACATGTTGGTTGTTTGGGTATTTTGTGAGACATGCTAACTCATCTGTATCAAATTCTATTATGGTGAGCTTACAACTGATTGTAAAAACTGAAGATGGTAGGACGTTCTCTAGAAACACAATTCTAACTATGTCTTAAAATTGTTCCCATTCTATTTTCTATATGAAACTAGTTTTCCAATATGCATGTATTTTCTTCCTAATTTTTGTTTCACATTTTATGCTTTTATAGAGATTTTATATATTTTGAGTGGTGTTTCTTTTTTATGTTTGTTTCAAATTTTTATTTAAATTCAAATTTGTTAACATACAGGGTAATATTGATTTCAGGAGTGAAATTAGTGATACATCACTTATATACAACACCCAGTGCTCATCACAAGCGCCCTCCTTAATGTCCATCATCCACTGAGCCTGTCACCACACTCACCACCCCTCCATCAACCCTGTTTATTGTCTATAGTTAAGAGTCTCTAATGGTTTACTTCCCTCACATTTATTTGTTTAAATCAGTAGCAAGTGTCTTTTGATACAAATATTACTATTATCTTTTGAATTGGTAAAGGTAAATACATTAAAACAATTTTTAAGGTGAATACATTTTAATTTTATCACTGAAGTAGAACTTTAACAGCATTCTTAAATTAACATAATGTATTATTATATAGTTCACCTAAAAATGTATTCAATGTCATTATAATAAAGCAGATAATCAAATATATATAATTTCCTTTTTTTCCCCCTACACAAATATTTATTAGAAGTACTCTTTTTATCAGGACTATACCAACAACAGCTTGAAAGTCAAACCTGGCCCCTACCTGTTTTTGTGAATAAAGTTTTACTGAAACACAGCCAAATTGATCCTTTATGAATTGTCAATATGTTTTCATTCTTTTTAAAAATGTTTATTTCTTTTTTTTTGAGAGGGAGAGAGAGAGAGAGAGAGAGAGAGAGAGAGTGTGTGTGTGTGTGTGTGTGTGTGTGTGCGTGCACAAGCACACAAGTTGGGGAGGGGCAAGAAAGAGAGAAAGAGGAAGAGAGAGAATCCCAAGCAGGGTCCCCACTGTCAGCGCAGAGCCCGATGTGGGGCTCAAGTTCAAGAACCTGAGATTATGACCTAAGCTGAAATCAAGAGTCAGACACTTAACCATCTGAGCCACCCAGATGCCTCAATATATTCTTTCTTATTACAATGGCAGAATGAAGTCATTGTGACAGAGACCATATGTCCCTCAAAGCCTAAATCATTTATTTGCTGATGGTTGCCAAAAAACGTTTGTTGGCCCTGCGTAACAGAATTATATGTATATTATTTGCAAAACACAAAAGTAATTTATCTTTACATTATATTTGTTAAATATACAAATAATACTGAAGCATAAAAGCTAAAGCATGAATGATTCTCATCTACTCTCAATATTACTCTCCTCCAGAGTGGGTCCTTAATTCCTTGGTGGTTATTCACTTAGATCATTTAACTCTTAACTAGCCAAAGTGTATTTTTATGTTAAGCATATGAGATTCCATACAAAATAGGCAAATTATATACATAAATTAAATCTAAAAATCCCTGCTTTGAGTGCTATCTAATGTATGCTCACAACCATCTGATTCTTTTCTGTTTCTTACTTTTAATCACCATTATCAGATAGGAGATTTTCAAGAATGAATATATTTATACAATTATTTTTACCTATAGAAATATGTAGTTGTGGTCTATGTGTGTGTGTGCGTGTGTGTGCTTGAGTCAATTGCATCTCTTAATACATACTTTTCTGCAACTGCCATTTTTCACTTAAGTTGTCTTGGACCTTTGCTGGTATCACTATATTTATGTACTTGACAGTTTTTTAAACTTTTCATAGATAGCCTGGCACCATAATTTTTAAAAAATTCTTCCACTTTAAAAAATTAGGTTCAGGGAACCTGAATGGCTCAGTCGGTTGGGCGGCCGACTTCAGCTCAGGTCATGATCTCACGGTCTGTGGTCGGACTCTGTGCTAAGAGCTCAGAGCCTGGAGCCTGCTTCCGATTCTGTGTCTCCCTGTCTCTCTGCCCCTTCCCTGCTTGCTCTCTCTCTCTCTCTCTCTCTCTCTCTCTCTCAAAAATAATGAACATTAACATTTTTTAAAATAAATAAATAGGTTCATTCTAATTTCTCATAAGCTACACAATGCTTAGTTCTTGCTTTAAGGACTAGATCATTGTTTCAACTTGAAACAACAACATTTATAATTGAATAATTATAAAGATGGGCATTCTTTACTGACAACTATATTACTACTGCAAGCTGCATATGCATATGCACATACTCTGGCATATTTTCCCCATTGTACTGACTTGTTTATCCTTCTTTTTCCTTAAAATAAAATAAATAAATAATAAAACCCAGGCACACAATATTCATACTGTCATGCAATGATTCAAACATACTAAGTATGCAGAGTAGAACAGTGTTACCCACAGTCAAGAGAAAAATAAGTCAAAAGCAAATAGACCCAGAAATTACGAAGTTAATGGAACTAGTAGACAATGTCTTTAAAACAATTACTACAACGTGCCCAAGAATTACAAAAAAATAATGAGCATCTGAAAAGAAATAGAAGCTACATAAAAGCAGCAAGAGATAAAAATATAAAATCTGAAATAAAATATTCACCAGTCTTGATTAACAGGTTAGGCATAGAAAAGAAAAAAATGAAGTGAATTAAAGGGAGATGTAGCGATAAAACTATTAAACATAGAGCGATGCTGAAAACTGAACAGGGTATCAGTGAGTTACAGGAAAAATATCAACTGGTTTAGAATATTCATAATTGGGTTCCAGAAGAAGAGCAAAAGAGTAGTAAAATATTTGAAAAAGTAATGGCTAAATATATTCAAAATGTGCTTTAAAAATATAAATACTTTAGGGGCACCTGGTTGGCTCAGTTGGTTAAGACAAAGGAAAAAGATGCTTCTGTTTGGGGAGGGTGGGTGGTTATTAAAAAAAGGGGGGGGGGAGTAAATAATAAACATACCAAAATTCTGAGAGAAAAGTCAAACAGTGAGTATTTTCATGGAATAGGGACTTTTACATCCTATGGAGGAAACTAGGGCAGATGAATGTTCAGGCCAGTTAACCTGCTCACAAAAAAAACCTGAGAAGACAATAAGTTTCCAACTGTGGCTTGTCTTTAGTCTCAGAACAAGTAGGAAATATAAGCTAGTAGAGTGATAATTGGCCTGGCTAGACACTGAAGGAATGCTCCAAGAGTCAATTTGCAAAGTCTTGAAAAATAGTATTTTACTTTGCTTTGCTTTTTCTTTTCCTTTTTCCCTTTAATTTTATTTCCCTTACTCTCTGCCTTCTTTCCCTTTCTTCTTTCTTCCATCCTTTTTTCCTTCCTCTCGTTCTTCCTACATGAGTTTCTTTCTTCCTTTTTCCCTCTCAATCTTTTTTTTTGCATGTAATATTCAAAATATCCATTTTTTAACTAAAATTTACAAAAAATGCAAAGAAACAAAGACATTCTCCATTTACAGGAAAAGAAATATTGTCAATGGAGAAGTGCAGATGTGGCGTTTAAATCAACTCTCTTAAATGTGTTCAGATAGCTTAAGGAAACTTCTGACAAAGAGCTAGAGAAAACGGGAGCAATGTAGTAAAGCAATGAATAAGAGAATATCAATAAAGAGATAAAGTGTATAAAGGACCATAGAGATTCTGGAGCTGAAAAGTACAATAACTGAAAGGAAATTTCACTAGAGTTCAATAGCATTTTTGAGAAGACAGAAGACTGACTGGGTAAACTTAAAGATAAGATAATTTAACCAGTCTCAGGAGAAGAAATAAAAAATAAAGAAAAATGAATAGAGCCTAAGGATGTTAGAGACATTATCAATTACATTGACGTGAATTATGGGAGTTCCAGAAGGAGAAGAAAGAGAAAAAAAGAAGCAGAGGGAATATTTGAAGAAATAATGGCTAAAAATTTCTCAAATTTCTTGAAACATAACAATCTAGATATCTAAGAATCTCAATAAACTCTTAGTAGGATAAACAAAGACATCCACACTAAGACATATCATAATAAAACTGTGGAAAGCCAAAGATACATAGAATCTCAAAAGCAGCAAGAGGTAAGTGACATCATTCTTTTCAAGTTCCTTTCCAAAACAGAAGAGATAACATTCCTCAACTGATTCTGTAAGACCAGCATTACCCTGACACAAAAGCCAGACAGAGACATTATAAACTACAGACCAACTATAAACTTATGAATATAAATGGAAAATTGCCAGCAAAATATTAGCAAACTAAATCCAACAACATATTCAAATAATTATATATCATGACCAAATGGGATTTATCCCAGGAATCAAGGGTGGTTCAACATAATAAAGCTAATCAATATAATATACAACATTAATAGAATGAAGACAATGGAAGCACATGATCATCTCAGTTGAAGCCGAGAAGGCATTGGACAAAATCAAACTTTCTTTCGTAATAAAGACACTCAGAAAACTAAGAATAGAAAGGAATTTTTTTTTTTTTAATGAAAAACCCATACCTAAAATCATGCTCAATGGTAAAAGAAAGCTTTGTTCTTAAGATCAGGAACAAGATAAAGATGCCTGCTTTTGCCACTGCAGTTTGCATTGTACTGAAAGTTCTAGCCAGAGCAATTAGCCAATAAAAGAAATAAAACCCATCTAAATTATAAAGTAGAGTTAAAACTATCTCTAATTGCAAATGGTATAATCCTGTATACAGAAAATCATAAGGAACCCACACATGCACACCATTATTGCCAATAAACAAATTCAGCAAAGTTGTGGGTACAAGACCTATACAAACAAATCAATTGTGTTCTACATACCACAATGAAAAACTGGAAAAGGAAGTTAAAAAAAGCCATTCAGTCTACAATAATATTCAAAAAAATAAAATACCTAAGAACAAATTTAACAAAGAAGGTTAAAGACATACAATGAAAACTATAAAATATTGCTGAAAGACATTTAAAAAAATCTACATAAATGGAAAACATCCATGTCTATAAATTGGAAGACTATTGTCAAGTTGGAACTACTACTCAGGGTGATCTATGGTGATCTATAGTATCAATGTGATCGCTATAAGATTTACTGAATCCCTATTTCAATGGGCTTTTTTTCGGCAGAAATGGAAAAGCCAATCCTACAAAACAATCTTGAAAAGAACAAAATTGGAGCACTCACACTTCTATTTCTAAACTTATGACAAATGTACATTTATCAAGACTCTGTGGTACTGGCAGAAGGATAGACATATGGATCAATGGAATAGAATTAAGACTTCAAAAATAAAGTTGTATTTATGGCCACTTCACTTTCAATAAGGGTGCCATCACCATTCAATGGGGCAAGAATATTTTCTTCAACAATTGGCACTGGGATAACACTTATCTGCATGCAGAAGAATAAAGTTGGGCCCCTAACTTATACTATATACAAAATTATCTAAAAATGTAAACAGCAATATAAATATAAGAACTAAAACAACAAAACTCTTAGGACAAAACAGAGGTAAATCTTGATGACCTTGGATATTGCAATGGATTTTCAGATACGACACAAAACGTATGAATAAAAGAAAAAATAGACTTTGGACTTCATCATAATTTAAAGTTTTATGCAAAGGTATTATTAGGAAAAGGCAACTTACAGAATGCATAAAAATATTCCAAAGTCTATATCTGATATGAGTCTAGTGTCCAGAATATATGATATTCTTACATGTAACTCTTACATGTAACTCTTACAACACAAAAACATAAAGACAACACAAAAAATGGCAAAGTACTTAGTAGACATTTGTCTAAAGAAGATATATAGGATTTTAACAAGTACATAAAAAGATGATCATCATTCATCATTAGGAAAATGTCGTTAAAAAATAAAATGAGATACTGACCTCTTTTCTAGTGTCTTCCTGGGACACATGTTACAGTACATAATAGTTTTTCCATATAGGGCTAGGTTTTGTTTTTAATTTTTTTCACTGTTCTTTCAATTCTATGATTTCTAAGTATCCAACTTCAAGTTCACTGCATCATTTTTTCCACATGGTCCAATTTGATATCGTGGCAACCCAGTGATTTTTAATTACAGATTTTGTATTTTTTATTTCAGATTTCATATATATGGTGTTTTAGTTGTATAATATACACTTAATTCCATTTAAACTTTTTTTATTTTCCTACTTATTGAATTACCTATCTTCACTAATGAGTCTCTATTTAAAAGAGCTGCTTTAAAGTCTTATTTTAACAAAAACATTGGGTCATCTCAGAGTGTTCTTGGTGTTCTGTTCTTTTTTATACATGGCAGTTTTGAAGATGGAGGGAAAAAGCCAAGAGCTAAGGAAATCAGAAGTCCTCAAGAAACTAGAAAAGGCAAGAAAAGATTCTCCCTACAGCCTCTAAGAAGAACAAAGAGCTTTAATACCTTGATTTTACCCCAGTAAGATCCATTTCAGATTTTTGACATCCAGAGATGTAAAACGATAAGTACATATTACTGAAACTACTAAGTTTGTGGTAATTTTTACAGTAGCAATAGGAAATTGATAAGCTTCCTAATCAGCTGACATCTGACAGCTAATTTAACCTATGTTTTAATGTCTATTCCAAGAAAAAAAAAGATAGTAAGTATATTAAATTCAATAATTTATTAGCAAGATTAATGAAGTAATGCAGATAAAATACTTATCTCCATGCCTGGCAACTGGAAATATTTAATAAATGTTCATTATTCAACAAAATTTATTGAGCATCTACCATGTGTGTTAATATCTTTTCTGAGAGATGAAAATATAGTGGGCAAGAAAAAAATTGCTGCTCTTATATCATTTAAGTTCTAGTGATAGCAACAGCTAGTACTTAAAGTATTTCTGTGTTCCAGTCACTTTTCTAAATGTTTTACATATATCAATTCATGCAATCTTCACAAGAACCATATGTGATAAATTCTATTATTATCATTCCTGCCTGACTGATTAGAAAACTTGCTCAGCGTAAGAAGAACTAGGATATGAATCCAAACCATTTGTCCAGAGTCCATGCTCTGAAATTCTATTGTCCACTTCTTTCTGTACTCTGATTATTAGTATTATGTAATTTAATGTTCAATGTGAGGGCTTGATTATGACATGAGAGAATTCATGAACACTTATTAAAGAATTAAAATGCCATGATGTTGCTTTGTAGAGAGTAGGCTTATGGCAATGAGAATGAATGATACTAACAGCAGATTAGAGCACAGTCACACGAGGTATACCCCTTAATCCATCGTCCCAAATATCATGCAGCCTATTGAGGATAAACAGAGAAAAGGTTGAGTGACAAGTTGATATTAAGTGCATATTCCTCTAATATATGAAAAAAATTTGGGCATCTAGAACAGCATGTGGAAAGTAAAAGTTATTTAAATATCTATTACATGAATATCAGGGTTATTTTTGTAATATTTATTTTGAGGGGGAGAGAGAGAGAAAGCATGTGCACAAATGGGGAAGAGGTAGAGAGACAGGGAGAGAGAAAATCCCAAGCAGGCTCTGTGCAGATCATGACTTGAGCTGAAATCAAAAGTCGGACACTCAACTAATGGAGCCATCCAGGCACCCCTTAGGGTTACTTTTTAATAAAGCATTTGTTTTATTTTCATACTTTAATGGCAATTACAGGAAAGCAAATATATTCTTAAATATTCGATATGGTTTTCCTTTAGATTTTGTTTGTTTCAGTCTTAATTTATGGTTAAGAATGCCTTAATTTCTCCCTTATAATTACCTAATACCTGCATTTTTGTCTTTTTAAATCCATTATGTTTGAAAGTTTCCCTAAAAAGCTTTTAAAAATGCTTTTTTATCTGAATTTACTATTTTCTCTGTTTCTAATTTATTGATTTTTTCTTAGTTGCAATTATCTTGTCATCCTTCCAGATATTTTTCTGGCTTCTACTTCACTATCATGTAGCTTGTTTTCTTTTCTGACTTAATAACCACCATGTAGCTATTTGAGAATATACATTGACATGGGAAGATGTCAAGTCACATTGACAGTATTTAAAATTTTATGGAGGGAGCATATTAAGATATTTCTCTATATACGCAGATAGCCAAACAGATGGAATTTAGCTCATGAGTACAGAGGTAGGTCTTTGAAAGGAGAAAGAATACTTCTTTCCAGCTAGCAAGGATGAAGAAAACTGCTGTAATAGAAATGAAGAGTGGGGTATGGATTTTGATCCAGGAAAGAAAGAGATAAGTTATAGGTTATTTCAAAATGTTTGTAGAAGCAAATACATTTTTTCTTTTTGTTCTATAATTTATACATAAGCAGCAGCCTGTTTTTATAGATATCATAATTAACGGCCCATAGGCTAATCTTGGCTCACAGAGACGTTGTTTATGCCTGAGAGAAATAAGAGGTGTCCAAATACAAATATGGACTTCTGTTTTGTTTTGAAAAATTGAAAGTATTCTTTTGGTGATTCTAAAAGTCTCATAGTAACAATATTTTTGAAAATTCCAATCCCAGGGCAACTTAAGCTGCTTAATTTTCTTTGGCTAGATTCATTACAAGAAAATTACAGCACTGTGTGGACTACTCCAATCTCTGTTACATACCACTATGTATACTCTTCTACTCTTTAAAATCTTGATGTTCATCCATAAAGTACATCAGAAACTGACTTACAAAAAGAAAGGTGCCTATTCGTGAGGCAGGAAGGCAACCGAAGTATTCTCTTCTCATTTCCAGAAACCAAATACCAATGTGTGGGAATCTGGAGGAAGGAAAAAATCACCTACAATGTTCTTTAATAAGGCCCTTGTAGCTCAACGCTAGGAGTTAGAAATAGCTATAATCTCCTGTGAACTCTGTGGGTAGTCAGACTGAGATTTGTAAGGCTGAAGGGTACATTAACATTAATGCAATTTGTAGTCCCATGATAATAATACTAAAACAGCAGACTCAAGTTCTAAATTCTGAAGAATGGATGTTAGACTTATTTTCCCATGTAGTCACATATTTCCCCTTTTGTTATGTTTTCAATAATATTTTAATGGGAATTTAAAGAAGAAAATGTCAGGGATCAATATGTCAAACTAATGTCACTTTAACCTAAGTATTGACAGTATATATCTTACCAATTTACCCACATATTTTCCTTCTAGGCATTCTGTACCCTGTATTTATTTCTCTTGGTAGAATATATGTCTAAAGATAGCCACAGAAAGAAAGGGATGAGGAAGGGGAGTGAAAAGGGAAGAAGGAGAAAGGGAGAGAGAAATGGGATTCTTGAAACCCATAATTTAGAGATTGAACACTCTTATTAGCCCAGATATCTGATTTGAAAAACAACGAAACAAAGTATTTGCAACAAGAAGCCTTTCCTCCACCAATGCCCATCCCCCCCCCCCCAACTATGTTTACTCCAGGCCAGAAAGAGAGCCATACTGAGTGGAAGTAATAAAGGAAGGAGGCTGTAGGCTTAGGAGAGTGGGATAAGACCCTCAGGGCCTCTGTGGACAGAAATGGACTGTCATGAGATACCCCAGTTGTTTCCTCTGGGAGTCCATCACTTTACCCACAAGCCTTGACAGTTCCCACAGAGACTTCTTCATGGTAACACTTACAGAGCCTGATTCTGAGAAGCCCCCTGGATGGTCTTACCAGATAGCTGGCTTCAGGTCCACAGCTGATCATCCATCAACTGCTGAAAGTTTAAGACACTCAATCATGCCCCATGATCTGAGTCCCTTTCCACCTCTTCCATGTACCAAACAGTTTTTCCACTACTAAGGACATTCATAAGTCCCTCAAGAAAGGGAATGGACTCCTAGACATCTACTATTACACTTAGAATAGTGCCTCTAATTCTCAAACAATATTTAAGTCTTCCAAAATCTGGGATATGGGAAGAAAATCTCTACTAGCATCCCTACTTCCCAAACCAGTATTTCAGTCAAATTGATTAGCAATAGATGGATGATGTGTGTAATATTTATCAATGTATAAATAATACTGTTTACAATAGGCTCAATTGCCATGAGCTTCTGAAATTTATAAAATATATTTCTTTATATTTAATGGCTTTTCATAAGAAAGCACCATCTAGAATACATACCTGTATGTATAATTAGTAAAAGTAATATAAAAATATAATATATATGTATATGTATTTAATAAAAATAATATAGTATTTATAATAATGTATATTATATATAATGTGAGGAAGGTAGATTTTTAGGAATTTTTTGATACATAAATGTAGGATGTATACAGGTCTAAAGTAAATGGGAAGATATGTAAATGGAAAACATTAATTCCTTAATATATGTAACTCCCAGATATCACAATACACTAAAGGTCATAGTTATTTAATTCTAATACTTAGCCATTAGTCAAATTTTCCTTATGACTTATTATTTTGATTCTCTTACATAATTAATTGCTTCACTATCATCTCCTATGGTTTCTTGTTGTAATTCTTAATCTTTCAAGCTTAGATGAAAACTTCCTTTAGGAAGGAAAACAAAACTTTTAATTTGAAACTTTGGTAGTGTTAATTGAAATTTTGGGAGTGTTATTTGTAATGTTCTATCATTTGAATAGGTAACTTGTTTAAAAGTATATCCTTTAAATAGATTTTAAATAAAGTACTGAAACACATGCAAAGGAAACTCAATGAATTGCATTGACAATTTAATCCAAAATTCATTTTTGCAGATGGACCAGACAGGCAATTGTCCTAATTTTAGAAATAGCAGTTAGTTACCAATATCTATGACTGTTTCTTAAAACAAATTTTCCATATGTAGCCTAAGATTAACTTCCAAGTTTAGAAATTTCTTAAGTCTAAATTATAGGACACCTCTTTAAACACAGTATACATTCCATTTAATAAAACAAATTTGTGCACTAGCTGTATAAAAGAGTAGTTTATTCTTTATAAGTAAACTATTCTTTCGAATACCAAACAAACCCCATGTATAGTTAATTGAGAGATTTAAAATATTCATTCTCTAATTATCATTTGTATGCTTTCTGTCTAATAAGGAGCCAACACAGTGGTTAAGAGTGGAAAGCTGTCCACCTCCACTGCCTAGTAGCTGAGAGACCCAGCACAACTAAGAATATCTGTGCTTCAATTTGTTAATTTCTAGGAAGATAATAAAGGTGCTTAAATTTCATAAAATTGTTAGCTAAAATAAATTCATATACATAGAGCCCTTAGAATAGTGTCACATTTATATACAACTTTATATTAATAAACTAGGGTTATTACAATGGTGTATATAATATAGTTAATGATGTCACTAAGAGTCTCACAAATCTAGCAAACAAGCTAGGAAAGAGCACATGAAAATAATTTACTTTAAATGTTTATTTATTTGGAGAGACAGAGAATCCCAAACAGGCTCCACACTATCACCACAAAGAGCCCAACGCAGGGCTCAACCTCAAGAGGAGTGAGATCATGACCCAAGCCAAAATCAAAAGTTGGATGCTTACCTGTCTGGGTGACCACCCAGGTGCCCTGCACACAATTTCCTTAATGTCATGTGCCATGAAAATCAAACAGACATCCTATGGCATGTGCATGCTAATTATTATCAACATTACTCATTAAAGCTTCAATATTTTAGCTAAGTCACTGTGAAAGGAAAGAAATTCATAAGTTTGATCCCATAACACATTTTGACTCCCACAGTGTCAGATGATGGTTTTCAGCTCCAGCTGTGGCATAGCTATTAAGTTGTTTGGCATAAAGTAATAAAAGAAGATTTTTAATGGGAAAACAGAGGATAATTGCATGTTTTTTTTACCCAATCCAACTAAATTCATCTCTTTCATTCCGCACTAATGCCCACTCAGATAATCACTTTGCTGACCAAAGTGACATTGATAATTATGCAGATTAAATATTTTATTGAAATAGTATTCAGTCATACATCCTGAATGTTATACATACTTATTTTGAAAATGTGTTCCAAAACTTTGGACTGAAGATATAACAAAAATCCTTTACAAACTGACTTTTACTAAACAGATTCACAGCTAAGGTATGTTTAGAGCTGGTTAATTCAGAAGTACCATAATGACCTCAAGGACCCAGATTATTTCTCCTTCTGTTTTATTATCAGGTGACAGCTTTGCCCTCAGTCTGGCTTCTTTCACAGTCACAAAAATTACTGAGATTACATGAAGACATAATAAATACCTGAGGCAGAATAGGAACTATTTTTCCTAGGTCTCTCCTTTTTTAAAAAAAAAAATTAAAAACAAAATTCTTTTTTAATATTTATTTATTTCCAAGAGACAGAGACAGAGTGCGAGTGGGGGAGGGGCAGAGATAGAGGGAGACACAGAATCCGCAGCAGGCTCCAGGCTCTGAGATCTCAGGGCAGAGCCTGATATGGGGCTCGATCCCACCAACCGTGAGATCAAGACCTGAGCTGAAGTCAGATGCTCAACCGACTGAGCCACCCAGGCGCCCCTTCCCAGGTCTCTAAACAAGAGAGGAAAATCTTACCAGAAATACTGGCAGACTTCTATGTGTAGCTCATTTGCCAGAAGTGGATCATATGCTAACCCCGAAAGCAATCACTGACAAAGGGAATCGGAACATCCTTGCCTTGGAATCAACCAAGCTTTACATCTGAACAAAAAGTAGGAGTCATCTTTCCCCCAGACACATGATGAAAGGATGAATGAATTATTAACAAGAGGATTATATTACTAAAAAGAAAAAGGAAATGAACATTGGTTAGGCAATAATGCCTGCTTGAATAATCATCTCTACATCTTTTTCTTCAAAAATCGTGAACTACATTGTACATAATCAAACTGCATGTAGACAGATGAATAATGCTAGACCTTGCTAAAGCAACTTATAATATAATCAAATTAATATAAGAGAATTAGTTAAATTTGAGATAAATGCATAATTTTTAAAAATTCATTCTCCATATTTATTTAACTTGATCCAAAAGTTTGTAATTTACCAAATGCCATCCCTGAGTTAACTAGGTGTTAACTATACCCTGATGAATAAAACACATACAGTAGACATATGATGCTAATAAGTTTAAAGCAATAAGCCAAGCATTAAATAAATATACACATAAAAATATAATTAAAGTTAAGGTAAATGAAGGAAAATGACCAGATACGATAAGAAAGAATAATATTTGAGGGGAGGAGATAAATTTGATTATACAATCTGAAGGCTCTGAGGGGGTCTCATTAAATGGCATTTGAGTCCTGAAAGATGAGTAGGGATTGACATACATTCTCCCCTTGACCAAACACTATAGTCAGGCTTTTCTGAACTTGTCAACAAGGTCTACTTTCATGTTCCTCTTTGCATTGTCCAATTTTAGCCAGACCCTTGATAACCCACTTTGACTAGAAGCTCTCACTTTCAATATCTGATCAGTTTCTCCATTTTTCACCATCCTCTCTGTATAATGTCTCGTCACCTGGCATGCCTTCCAGAAGAACACCTAGGCCAGTTTAGCTAGAATCCTTCCTTACGCCTTATATTTCCTCTGTAATTCCACTGAGTAATTCTCCATCCACTGAACCCAGCCCTGCTCCTTGGCCATTCATTCCTACTTGCCATCCTGTATTCAGAGTTAAACACAATCTCTCCTTCCCACTGCAAAATTACATTGCTGCAGTCTTTATGTCTATCATGATACTTCTCCCTTTGAATAAAGGCTGTCCTACTATGCCTTAATAATGCTATGGAATATATATTTTTTCTTTAACACTATTCACTATGTAAAGAATGGGGATAGCATCCCTGTAAGAGACCACTCTGCAATGAATCTTAAGGAGGAATGAACTTTTTTGTTTACAGAGCAAGTAATTAAAGAAAACCTTACATTTCAATGATCAGAAATCATAAAGTTCTTTGTGTTTAAATTTAAATTAAAGTTCTTTAGTTTTAAAGTTAATTTATTAAATTTTTGGTTTCTGATGCAATATATTTTATATGTAACATAATACTATTTTAAAATATATATACCTATTTTTTCCTGTTAGCCGGAGAAGCGTCAAACTCATGACAAAAAGCAAAATTTACGAATAGAAAATATTTGCCGTCTTGTGATTTCAGTAAAATTATGCATGTTAATTAGTGGTATTTGAAAGATGCTTTTATATTCATATTAATATAGCATAATGAAATCTTTCTAGAATTATCAACTGAATGGGACTTACAATGACACTACTTTGAATATTATTCATCTTCAAAAGGCAGTCACAGTGATTGCTACCTTTGGTAGAAACCATATATATTCGCCTCAATGCTTACACTGTTTTATCATTTTACAAAAGGAAAAATTAATATGGAGTAGTTAATAGCATGCATAATTTAACATTTTATATTTGTGACAGATCAGAAAATGTTACATTGTGACAGACCCAGGACTCTGAGTCATTACAACCATGAAAACAAATTCTTCAAGTCTGTGATTCATTATGTTTGTCCTAGAAACAGATAATACAAGGGGAACGCATTCTTTGAACCCTGACTAGTTTCATTGGATTAGAATTTCTTCAATTCTGCCTCTGTCTCTTGTGTGATGCCAGGAAAAGTTCTGATTGCCAGAAACCTTGATTTACTCACCATCCTTCTAAAATGCAAGCTGTAGATGGGCAGGAATGTTTGCTTTGCTCACTAGTATATCCCAAGCACCTAGAGTCCAGCCCATATTAGGGTCTCAGTACATGTCTTTTTAACAAAATGAAACTCTCTAATGAAACTCTTTTGAGCTTTTATGACTATTAAATAATATTGTGCACTTAAATGCTTTTGAAAGTGCTGATAGTAGGTGCTTATTAGGTATGGTATTATCAAATAACACTTCCAAACATAACATACCTAGACTCTTTATAGAATTAGAATATTTATTATAAATATGGGTTTTCCCCAGATTAGTAAAAATAGCAATTTTACTCAAACTATTTTAGCATACATTTACTTCAAAATAGTTTTCAGAGATTAAAAAAAATATGTTCATACAAGAAAAATAAAGCCTTGTGTTTTGCAAACATTAATAACCCTGGTAGGCTAGTTTAAATGACTGAGTTAAATTTTGTAAATTCTTAATGTCATAATCCATCCATTAATAACATTTACATTTCCTGAAAACAAATGGGATTAAAAGATTCAAGCATAGTCATGAATAGTTAAGCTATTGTAATTTAGATTAAGAAAAGAGAGGATACTATAGGTTGAATCATTGGGGTAAACATGTTGAAGAAAATTAAAACAATCTTCAGTGAGAAGCTATCAGTAAAACTAGGGGGTGATTATTTTGAATAAAATTTGAAGTTTGAAAATGACTCTGGTACCCAATTTCCAAACAGTTCTCAGACACCAGCTGGGTAGCCTACAATTCGACCCCATCTGACACTATCTAACTAGATACAGCATCAAATCTCACATGTTAAGGATTCAGTCTCACAAGGCTGATTCCCTGCTACATACACTTTAGATGTTGGGTACAAGTGCAGCTTGTGACCCATGCTTCTGATGACTGGCTACAAAATTGGACATTCCAGTGACCCCTCCTTGGGTATGATTAATTTGCTAAAGGGGCTCACAGTAACATTTTACTTGCAGATTACCAGATTATGAAATGACATAATTCAGGAACAGCCAGAAGGAAGAGAGGCAGAGGACAAGATATGGGGGAAAGGGCATGGAGTTCCCACACTCTCACCTGGTGTACCACTCCCAGCAAATCTCCAGATGTCCACCAACCCAGAAGTTCTCCAAACCCAGTCCTTTTGGGTTTCTAATGGAGACTTCATGATGTAGGCATGATTGATTAAATCGTTGACCTTTGGTGACGGCCTCGACCTCCCCTCCCTTGATAATTTCTCTCAGCAAATAACAGCCTTTTAAGCATCAGTAAAGGTCAAGAAAAAAATATATACAGATTTTTTTTCATTTTAAACTCATACAAAACATAGACAGACATGAGGGGCACACTCATAAAATGGGACCTCTCATTTCCCCAGCACTATTCATCTCCTCCCTTTAAAACAAAAAAACAAAAAAACAAAAAACTGCTTCTTCACATCAATGCCTTCTAAACGTCCTTTGTTCCTTCCCATTTCTTAGACCTCTAAATGTTGGGGTAACTCAAGACTCAGTCTGAGAACCACTCTTCTTCTATATTTATTGTTATCCCATAGGTAATCTGACACAAGCTTTAATACCTTCTTGAAACAGGTCACTCCTACTTTTATACCCCTACTTTCCCATAAATTCCAGAATCCTTATTTGTCCTCTTCATTTGGATTTCTAATAGGCATTTAGAAACAAGTATACCAAAAAGACCTGGATTTTGGCTTCCAAATCTGCTTTTCTATCAGAGCTCCTGCGAGTGACACCACAATTCCTAAAACTTGGTATTATCCCTAATTGGTTTCTTTCTCACGGTCTCCACAAAAAGGCAGCCAAGAAATACTGGCTGCCCTCTCAAGAATTTCACCACTATAAACTCCAGACCAAACCACTATTATCACTTACCTTAAATTGGCTTTGTTTCCTTTCTTGCCATAGACAGTTACTTTGTACATAGCAATAGGAATGATACTTTAAAACATAAATATCTTAGATATAGATATAGACCATAATGACCACAATTATGGTCAAAGCTATGATTTATTTCCCATAAAACTCAAAAGACTTGTCCATGGTCTATGAGGACCTCCATGATGAGCCTGTCATCAGATTTCTGACCTTATCCTCTCTCTCCTCTCCCTCTCCACCTCCCCTTCCTCCTTCCCCTCTCAGTTTGTTCTAGACCTTTTGCCTCTTGGCTTTACCCAAACAGGGCAAGCATGTTTCCTACTCAAGATTTTTGTAACTGGTGTTCTCTCTTCCTTAAAACCTCTTCCTCCAATGACATCATAAAGAAAAATGAAATTTTATAAGAAAGATAAAAAGGAGGTACTGTTATTTTAGAAAGAGTGGTCAAGAAAAAATTAACTGGTTAGTTGAATTTTTAAAGAGATACATTTGAGTGATATCAGGTCTATAAATACATATCTTTTACCTTTACATTGAAAACATCACAGGGTTCATCTAGCTAGCTTCATTTCCATATTTGAGCTCCCTTTTCTGAAAGTGAGAAACTTAACTCCCATTGCTGTTAATATAGTTACTTTTCCTAAAATCAATCCCTCCGTGTATAACCAATCCCCTATGCGCACACAGTTACCCTCTTCACCACACTCAGCGCCAACTGCCTGCCCTCCACCCCCATGCTCCACCTCTTGCTTACCTGCTTGAGTTCTGACACTCCTGCAAGACTGCCTCCGTCCATGGTATCCCACCTCACCTGCATCCATTAACCCTTTTATGAAGGCTTCCTGGCCTTGTTGGATCTCCAACACCTGCTCTGCTCTTCCCACCAACTTTACTCACCGACTCTCCCCACATGGATACTATTCTGCTTGCCTTCTCGCTAATTATTTCCATCTGAAGTAGATTTTAAATGCTATTACTCAGAGATGAGAATAATCACCAAATCTGTTAGGGTCAGAACTCTCCTCATTTAAAAGAGGAAATGCAGGGGCGCCTGGGTGGCGCAGTCGGTTAAGCGTCCGACTTCAGCCAGGTCACGATCTCGCGCTCCGTGAGTTCGAGCCCCGCGTCGGGCTCTGGGCTGATGGCTCAGAGCCTGGAGCCTGTTTCCGATTCTGTGTTTCCCTCTCTCTCTGCCCCTCCCCTGTTCATGCTCTGTCTCTCTCTGTCTCAAAATAAATAAACGTTGAAAAAAAATAAATAAAAAAAAAAGAAAAAGAGGAAATGCAAATCAAAAACACCATGACAGGATCCGTGAAAGCAGTTTGAAACATGAAGTAACAGAGAACTTTTTACTCAAGGCATAATGAGAAGGATGTGGATTATAAACTAGAGAGATAGCTGAATACAATTTTATTACACTTCTTCACTGTGTTCCCGTAAAATTCTCTTTTCTATGTGCTCTGTGAAATAAGCTGATATGAAAGACAACTGAAACAGATGAAATGAACCAGAAGAGAAATTAAACAAAAAAGAGCATGCTGATTGAGACAAAGGAATGTAATGAACCTAAAGATCTAACGTTAAAAAAATCTAACTGAAATCCACAAAATAGAATCAATAACTGTATTAGGAAAAAATCCTTTTGAGAAAACATCCTCAACCTTGTCAATATATCTGATAAAGTTGTGAATTTTATTCCCTTACTTCTCTATCCGGGCTTCCCCTCCCTGTTAACCCACAGTGGTGAGCATGTAACAGGCCTAGTCAATCACAATACTCTGTTCCGGCACAAATGAATGCTAGGAGTTATGCAAACATCATCCCATCAGGGACCATTAAATGTCTTTTATGGAGTTCTCATTTGGAAGCCTAGGGAAAAAAAAAAAAAAAAAAAAAACTTCAACGGCATTTGGCAAGCAAAAATCTTATTGTTACATTAACAATCATACAAAGGATTCTCTGCTCTGAGAATACAAATCAAAAATGCACGATAAGATATAAAAGATGGATTGAAAGAGAGAATGTAAAAGACACTTTACTAGGTAGTACCTCTTGGTTCCAGCTCCGGAATCCCTAGATGCTCAGATACTCTGAGCTACCACTGGGTCTGTTACACAAGCCAGTATGTGCTGTCCATTGCATACTCATCTTTCCCATACTCGCCAGCAGTTTTCCTTATTTACTTCTCAGTGTTTACCTCTCACAACAGAGGCTGAAAATGCTAAGTATTTTCTCTGCCTCCATTCAGCTAAAATACAGGCAGAATCCTGGCATGTGGCACAAGGAGAAATCTCCTAATAAAATGAGAGAATTCTCACAAGTTCTTCCCTGTCTTAACATGGTTTGCATATTAAGAATGACTGGATGCTGGAGACAGAGATGAAGAGATCAAAGGAATCCTAGAAAAGCCGACTCAGCCTGGACATCTTGAAACTCCTGAATACCTCCTAGACCTACTAATCTGGAAATTGTGTGTGGAATAAGAAATGAAGCTTCTAGGGCGCCTGGGTGGCGCAGTCGGTTAAGTGTCCGACTTCAGCCAGGTCACGATCTCGAGGTCTGTGAGTTCGAGCCCCGCGTCGGGCTCTGGGCTGATGGCTCAGAGCCTGGAGCCTGTTTCCGATGCTGTGTCTCCCTCTCTCTCTGCCCCTCCCCCGTTCATGCTCTGTCTCTCTCTGTCCCAAAAATAAATAAACGTTGAAAAAAAAAAAAAAAAAAAAAAAAAGAAATGAAGCTTCTATTATTTAAGCACTTCTAAATAGACGTTCTATTACATACAGCCAATTGACTACCAAATGATATGCCGGTTCATTAATTTTAAACTAAAAACAGAATCCTGTTGAAGGGGAGCAGAATTTGTCACCCTAAAATACACCTTTTTGGCATAAGGATTATTTTAAGCCAATTATCTTTTATTTATTTATTTTTTTTTTAATTTTTTTTTTAAACGTTTATTTATTTTTGAGACAGAGAGAGACAGAGCATGAACGGGGGAGGGTCAGAGAGAGGGAGACACAGAATCTGAAACAGGCTCCAGGCTCTGAGCTGTCAGCACAGAGCCCGACGCGGGGCTTGAACTCACGGACCTCGAGATCATGACCTGAGCCGAAGTCGGCGGCTTAACCGACTGAGCCACCCAGGCGCCCCAAGCCACTTATCTTTTAAAAAACAGCAGCATGAGAGAAGTTCTGAAAAACAAGTAGAAGTTATCAGATTGTAAAAACAACCTCTTTAGTTCTTCAGCTGGTCCAATAATTATATTAATATATGACGGATGAATAGGAGAAAAACAAAAGTTTAATAACATGTAGACCT
Source organism: Lynx canadensis (assembly GCF_007474595.2). Lineage (NCBI taxonomy): Eukaryota > Metazoa > Chordata > Mammalia > Carnivora > Felidae > Lynx > Lynx canadensis. The sequence continues at coordinate 45,455,536 of NC_044319.2, read as the reverse complement.
CCTGTATTCATTGTAGATGAACTCCCTCAAGTGGCTTGAGCCACCGTCTTAAAATCCTTTCCATCTAAATTGGGGCACCCGGGTGGCTCAGTTGGTTAGGCGTCCAGCTTCAGCTTCGGTCATGATCTCATGACTCCTAGGTTTGAGCCCCATGTCCGGCTCTGTACTGACAGCTCAAAGCCTTGAGCCTGCTTTGGATTCTGTGTCTCCCTCCCCCGCTCATGATCTCTCTCTCTCTCTCTCTCTCTCTTTATCTCTCTCTCTCCCAAATAAACAAACATTAAAATTAAAAAAAAAATCCTCTCTAGCTAAAAAAAGATATCAGGAGTGGGAGAAGGAGGCCAGTTATGAGAAGCGAAGGGGGGCATATTTTGCCACACCAAGATGTGTGTACCTCTTTAGCATACTGATTATTTTATGCTGATTGCTTTGAAGAAACTGCAGACACAAGGGAAGCTCTGAAAACTAAGTAGAAGTTACCCTTTTGTTAGAGACACTGACATTTCTAAGGGTACATTTGTACCCAGGACACACTCTCAGGCTGTCTGCCTGTCAGACATGCGGTGCTACCAGCTCAGATGGGGTTAGCTATTGCTATGTCCCACTGACACACTGCAGGGCACAGGCACACAATTTCAACTCCCCCTTTCTTAGGATGTAGGCCCCGGCTGGGCAGAGAGCTTTCTCATGCCAAGTAGGACCCAGGTTAGCACCCTGGGAGTGATAACCCCCAGATGATGGAGGAAGCCAGATCATGTCCACAGTTCAAAGAATGTGAAAATAGGGCATGGAGAGTATATCCCAAGAAAGAGAAGGAAGAAAGAGGGAATGTACTTGAGTTGAGTCTCAAAACCCCTAGCACATGCCTCATTGTCCAATCGTCCTTCAACTGCAAAACATAAAATTCTTAATAATTTAATTTAAGAAGACTTAAGAAGAACTGAATAATTTAACTTAAAGAAGGCCTTCCAAATGTGTGGTCAGGTGCAACTACAGTGTTCTTATGCCCAAGAGGCCAGTTCTGCCCAGAAGCCAACCTGAATGAGTTCCCAACTGCCAAAATTAGAACGTGAGCAACAAAATAAATATTAAAATAATGGATTATAACACAAAGAATGAAGTAAACACTTATGAGTCCATGTTGATTTAAATAACTAAATAGGAACAGAGGATGAATCATCTACACAGAAAAATTACAAATAATATATGTAGATACATTTTTCCAACCCATCCCAAGGTAGAGTTTAATTCACCTCCTCTTGAGTGTGGGTTGAATTTAGTGACTCAGTTTAAAAAAAAAAAAAAAGACAATATGATAAAAAAAAAAGGGGGGGGAAGTACATTTAAAGAGAAATCTGGCAAAAAAAAATCCTAAATAAGTGACACATATTAATATCACTAACAATAAATAGTAGGAAACATAGGTGAGTATATCTTACAGACCAAATGTGAGAAAATGCTAGATATGTTAATTTTGAAACATACTCTATCGAGCGACTTCTTACAAGGCAAAGAATACATAAAACTCTCATAAGAATGGTAAAGGGAGCATCTCATCCATGACAGGATCCTCATTCAGTGGATATGACATCCTACAGTGCATTTTGAGATAGGCAGAGTTCTAAGGTGATACCCTAAAATCTCCAGCTTTTTGTGTTCACACACCTTCTTCTAGGTATTCAATCAAACATTTATCTAAGTATTGCTATAAAGGGATTTTGCACATGTAATTAAGGTTCACAATTAGTTGACATTAAAATAGGGAGATTATCCAGATAGGCCAGACCTAATCACATGATTCCTTTAAAAGTGGAAAGTTTTCTACAACCAGTCACAGAAGAGTAAATCAGAGAAGCATATTTTGTCTAGTCGAGAAGAAAATTCCACCAGCATTCTTCTCAAAACTAGAACAAGCAATCCTAAAATTCATATGGAATCACAAAAGGCCCCGAATAGCCAAAGGAATTTTGAAGAAGAAGACCAAAGCAGGAGGCATCACAATCCCAGACTTTAGCCTCTACTACAAAGCTGTCATCATCAAGACAGCATGGTACTGGCACAAAACCAGACACACAGACCAATGGAATAGAATAGAAACCCCAGAACTAGACCCACAAACTTATGGCCAACTCATATTTGACAAAGCAGGAAAGAACATCCAATGGAAAAAAGACAGCCTCTTTAACAAATGGTGCTGGGAGAACTGGACAGCAACATGCAGAAGGTTGAAACTAGACCACTTTCTCACACCATTTACAAAAATAAACTCAAAATGGATAAAGGACCTAAATGTGAGACAGGAAACCATCAAAACCTTAGAGGAGAAAGCAGGAAAAGACCTCTCTGACCTTAGCCGTAGCAATCTCTTACTCGAAAGTAAACATTCTTATTTGAACTGTCTATGGGAGCCACAAGCCATCCACAGGCAGCCTCTTATTACTGAGAATGGTGTCTGAACAACAGAGAAATGGGAGCCTCAATTCTATCACTACATGGAAATAAATTCTTCCAACAAGTATTGAACTTAGAAGACCATGAGTCTCACGGTCTTCATATAACTAACACCCTGAGCAGATCCAATTCCATGCTTGGACCCATGACCTACAGAAAAGGTAAGATAATAAATGTGTCTTGCTGTAAGATAAGCTTTTAGTAATTTGTAGACAGAAGTAAGAAACTAATATACTCTCTATTCCCTTAGTCAACTTAGGGAAACTCATAAATCCTACACATCGTTGGGAGCATGTTGTATAATCGTCCACTTTACGAAATAATCTCCATAATTTTTATAATCTTTTCTATTAAAAATGTATAATTTCTATCTTACAGTTGTTTTTGGTTAATCACATCAGACTGCTGTCAGGGAAATCATACAAATGGCAAAGAAAAAGCATATAAACTACGAATAAAGGAAAATTTTAGAATATGACAAAGACCATTTGTCTCACAACTAAAGCCGAAATCATACACAAAACTGACAGTTAAAAACAAGACATTGATCGAGAGAGTCACCATTTTTGTTTAAATTAGCTTTTATGTCCCAACAATTCAGTTGTAAAGAAAATCTAATACCATATAAATGTTGAAAATGAAACCGTGACAAAATGGTAATGGCTTTTTCAAAATTGCTTTGATATTTCAAAAACAATCCAGTTATAAAAAAATAATCTTATAAATATTGAAAATAACAACACAAATTAACTTTTCTACAGAAGAGATGCTTACTTACCTATAAAATCCAGAAGAATTACATGAGAACCCTCAGAATTAATAAAATAATTCATTGTACATTTGATTAAAAATACTTAAAGATAGAATAAGTTATTTTCTATATATATGATATTTGACAAGTTAGAAGTATAATGGACATAAATCCTATTCATAATAGCAATAAAAATATACAATATCTAGGAAAAAACTCAACATTGCAGGGTTATATGTATAAAATTATATTGTCATGCAGACAAAAGGAAGGCGTAGGAATGAACACATATCCTAAATTTCTATATTGAAGATTTTAATATTTGCTTGTTTCTTTTATTACATATATATATATATATATATATATATATATATTTTTTTTTTTTTTTTTTTTTTTTAGTTATATCAATTTATCTTTATGACAGGGTTCAGGGCAGGCCACCCAGAATATGCCACTTGGACAAGGCATTTTGAGTTGAAGACAATCAAGGCCGTACAGACTCAAGAAGAGCTTTTTACCTCCCCCTTAACAACCTGAAAGAATTTAGATAGAGGGCTACTGCGAGCATGCTACGAAGACACACACGAGTTGTATCTTTCCACAAATGTCAGCTTTATTTAGTCATAAAGCAAGGTTACCATAATCACAAGGCAGGTTCAGGATTTCAAACTGAATGCCATTTCATTATGCATCTAACTTGGCTTCATTCATGTCATACAAAGCAAAGAACAACACAAAATTACACAACAAACAAGATACAACAAAGAGTAAGAAATTAACAAACTAAACAAGAAGTTAGCCCATGAGTGCACAGCTGAGATGAGGCCTCAGTCCAGTCCTGGTCAGCTCTTGACGAGTGTTGTTTATTATGTTCAAGCAGTGGAGAATCTCACTGCAGCAACCAGAGAGTAGTGGGGCAGAGAATTCAGTAGTAGTTGCCTTTTTGATGTGATCAGCATCTGGAGAGGGTCAGCATCTGGGGAGTCTGACGTTTGTTGCAAAAGTCCTCCCTTTTAAAAAAGAATGTTTACTCATCTTGAGAGAGAGAGAGAGAGAGAGAGAGAGAGCACACTTGAGTTGGGGAGGGGCAGAGAGAGAGGAAGAGAGAGAATCCCAAGCAGGTTCCATGTTGTCAGCACAGAGCATGACGTAGAGCTTGAGCCCACGAACCGCGAGATCATGTCCTGAGTCTAAATCAAGAGTTGGACACTTAACCCACTGAGGCATCCAGGCATCCCAAAAGTCTTTCCTTTTTAAAGGATCTCCTGGTTACCAGTTCTGGATGTTGTCAGTTTGTGCTGGTTTTGGCAGTAGCCAGTCTAGCTGCAATGCCTTTAGCTTGTTTATGTCACTACTTAACATGAGTGACTCCATCTTGCCCACTACAAGGGCCTGTACCAGGAAGGAGGTATTGCCAGAGATAACTTTTTACATCAGAAAGACCTATCTGCATGACCTGGCAAACATTTGTTTACCAAATATTTACTCTTCCCATCTTCCTGTGAATTGCCTTCCTCTCCTTTGAAGACCTGTAAGCCTACACCCTTCTCCTTAGCTCAGGATGGCATATAAGCCTCTATCTCCTTTCTCTGCTGCCACCAACTACAGGACATTTATCCACCTCTATAATCCTTCTGAACAAGAGATTCTGTAATCAGTTGTTGCATCAATGCTTGTGAAACAACTGAGCGACTTTCTGTGGCCAGTTCCTGTTTAATTTATGCTTGTTACATGTGGGTAATAAAGTCCAAACATTAAAGCTGCTAAATACAGCATGATGAAACTAAAAGATCATTTTATGTACAAGGAAAAATGTTTCTTTGCACATGGTTTAAAGTATTTGATTTTTCTCTGTACCAGGAGGAGTGGACCTTTTTTAATGCATCCCTAGGCTCTTCTAATAAATATATTCCTGAGCAACTTTTGGATGAAATAGTCATTCTTCTGAATTGCATTTTTACTGTTTCAATTTTCTAAAACTTTGCTTCTTTAAGGTAAATGACCATCCAGCAGAACATTAATAACAAAGAATTTCACATGTCACTCTCTTCATTGACTTGCAAATGCAATCATTTATGCTCTTTTTTGGATGTAGAGCAATACAGTGCATTGTATTACAGACTGCAATTCTCATCAAGCAGGGTGTGAAGAGCTGGTTCTGTGTCTAATTCATATCTACTATTGAAGGCTCCTATTGAAAAATACCATATTTCATATGCAAGGTTAAGCCTATCTTTCAACCAGAAAAAAATAAACTGTCTTTCTAGCTGAAGTGTAAGTAATAGAATTAAAGTCAATCGAAGAGTCAATATCAGAAAAAGAAAAAATCTGAATCCAAGGTTCAAAGTATGAAGAATCAAATGACCTAGCACAGAGATACACATGAATTTAAAACAATGGAGAAAGAAAATAGATATATTTCTAGGTTTTAAAGAAAGACTTAAACATATTATGATTATATATATTCCTCAGAGGGCTACCTCCTCGACAGGATATGTTAAGCTGGGAATGCATCTGAGCCTGTGTGTCCTAATTTTGTGGCATATATTTCAACTTCTTTGACCATGCCATATCTTAAAAATGAAATAGATCTATTAATAAAAGATTGTGGTCAAAATTAAAGGAAACAACCAAAATGTTTTTAAAAAGAAACAAACTTGGAGAATTTGACCAAAGCATTCCAATTGATGACATGGACCAACTAAAACTGCATGGACCAACTAAAACCCTTTTTATTGTATAGCAGAGAATCGGAAAAAAAGAGGAGACAAAATGAGAAAACATTGTATGTCCAGGACGAGTGATTTTATTATTGCTTGTTGTCATGATTTTTTAAATAAAATACAGTGCTGCTCAGCTGTCAGTTAAGACCATGACTGTCACTAATGAAATATGCCCTACTGGAGAAATATTTAAAACAATATCATCGCAAAGGTGTCCCAAATTGGGAACTTTTGAGAAAAAGAGAAAGCAATTGAATTGGAGAATTAAGACACAATAACCAAAGTCTATGAATACAGATTTATCTGGGTGTTTTTCCTCCCCAGACATTGCAGTGACAAATTTCTTTGGTTTAAATTAAGTTTAAATGAGTTATGATAAAGGATTATTGGAAAAAGTTAGGATATTTATGCTTTTGTGTTAATTTGTTTCCTCAAGTGTTTACGGCCTCCAAAGTCTTCAAGTGATTTCTTAAATTTTAATTCATAAGCAGCTGAATTTAGGATTTGGTTGCAGTTTTTAGCTGAGTGATATTTGAGTTTCCAATTTCAAGTAGTCTTTAGAAAACCCACCTGAAGGAGACAGAAACAGTAGTCACATAATTACTGTATTTTTTACGTAACAGCTCCATGGCTGGATTTCTGCTGTGAAAAAGTCCCATCTCATAATGTGTGCTGGTATTTATGTATCTTCTTTTATGGCTTGTTTTCTGAATCATTAAGTGTTACAATTATGGTTTATTTAGGTGTAGCACTGTAGGAAATAATAACATCACTTTTAGTACTTAAAATATTAATTTTAATAAAAAAGTCTCAGCACAGTTGAAATTTCCAAAGGAGGCAGCCAGTGTTCCTGATGCTAAATTTGCCTTCCTGAAAGGTTAGGAACATTTAAAAGTGCCAGTAGTTGTTCAGGGCACAAAGATACCATAAATCTCTCCTAAAGTGTGGCTTAGTACTCTGAAAAAAAAGCATATATTCTCAAAGTCCAACACTTACTCTCCTGATGAAATTTATATTCTGGCGAGAGCAGTACTAGTAAGCTTCTCAATTCTTTTCACTGTGCTAAAAGTGGAGAAAATGCCCAGGAAAGAATAAACAAAACAGCCTTATGTTAAAGGTACAGATCAGTGAGGCTGAGATGATGCCTGTCATATCAGTAATCTGGCTCCCTGCCCAAACAGGGCCTCAGGGTAGCCGACTGAGAGATTGTTAGTTACATTCCAGGATCTATTTGTAGTGTTTGCACGTACTTGAAAGAGTGGGACCCTAGTGGAAATGGCTCACATTAACCAAATTCACAGGAGACTGACATGCTGACCAAATGACAAACCATTAATGTGTAAAGAGAAATGTAAAATGACAAATCAGTAATGTGTAAAGAGAAATGTAATGCTCAAGGAGAATGTAACATCCATTTCCCTTAATCAGGACAGATGCTCCCATGAGAAAAATCTTCCTGGAAAGCACAAAGAACTTACAGTTGAGTAAATGGTAGCAATTAACACTTGTGACCAGAGGTGTCTGTGTCGGCTGAATGGAGCTCTCCTAATGGACAAGACTGCAGACACAATTAAACACTTTTAGTCCTTGAGTTTTACCTTTCTAAAGATCCTCTGCTTACTATTCCCTTTCTGTTTACACAGTCTTCTTTTAGACAGGGCATATTATAATAAATTTAGAGAAGCCAAATTTGGTTATTTAAAATCTTGGGGCCGCTGGGTGGCTCAATAGGTTAAGTATCTGACTCTGGGTTTTGGCTCAGGTTATGATCTCATGGTTTGTGGGTTTGAGCCCTGCATCCTGTGCTGAAAGCATGGAGCCTGTTTGGGGTTCTTTCTCTTTCTGCAACTACCCCACTTGTGCTCTCTTTTTCTCTCAAAATAAATAAACATTAAAAAATATTTTTAAAAAATCTTACACAGAATCTCAATGTATTAAGTGGCTGACCGAAGCAGCACCAAAATGATTGCAATGGACTTGAGGTCCACTTTTTCTCCACGTCACAAGCTATCCTGCCCTATCTCCACCTCATTTAGCCTCTAGAGAACTCTGGACTTTTGTAAATCAAGATTGCAAACTTCTGGATTGAAGAGAAGTAGTATCCTCTAGTGGTCACCGATAGAATCTTACTTGGCTAGAGTTTAAAGCCAGTGTTTCTTTGTTTATAAACTAAGATTATGTTCCTATACCATTTGGGTGAGCTTGTTTACACTTTAGTAAAAACAACTCTCAGATCTCAGTGATACGTCAGCAGAAAGCTTGTTTCCCACTCCTGTTCACATTCTTCACAATTTCCCTGCATTATTTGTGTCCTTCCTCAGGACTCATCTGCTCTCTGGACGTCACTAGAAACGTTGAAGAGGGAAGGAGAGCATGTGGGTGGCCATGCAGGCTGCAGGAACTTACACCCAGAAGTACAATAGCTTAATTCTACTTGTGTGGTATTGGCCACAGACACAAGACCAAGGCTGATTTCACGTGTGCTGGCTAGTCCAATATTGCCTCGGGGAAGAGTACTCATTATTACACACTACCTAAAACTAACCTTGATCACAAATCTGAGAGTTAGTTGGTCAAGGAAACTACATTTGCCAAAACAGTTTTGGCAACATGTGGCATTTACTGTGTTTATTCTTAACTCAATGTTGTGTGTAGAGGGAAGGGCATGTGGTCATTTGAGAACATTTCCAAGCAGTACAGTTTTATTTATCTTTTAGCGATGGTCCAACAAGATGGGAGCAGAATGGACACAGGCCCAGCAGTGTTAGAAGGAAGACATGGCTGTGTGTCCTGAAGATGTCATTGTTCTATTTAGTTTCATTGTGTTTTCCTTAAATATTAATCATGTTTATTCTCTCACCAGTCTTGAGGAGTTTACTGCACAAGTTAATCAGAAGAGCTTCTTAGGGGTGATTGAAAACTTGTACCCAGCAGAAATCTGGGCAAGGTTTCAAAGATGGAGTCTAAACATCCGATGTTGGAAAGGGAGTACTTTGCTCTTTTATAACCAGTCATCATTGTACTAAGAATTGACTACTGGAAATAGAGACCACCTGGTGGACGTGCCAATGTTCATATATTTGTAAGACCTAATATTTGGGGGGAGGGGAGGGAACCAACCACCAACAAATATGGAACTACGTATTTTCCTATATATTTAAGTAGCAATATATATATATGATTAAAGCAATGTTTATATCTCTAGATATTATTTCAATGTTTTCAAAAAATAGTTTTCACCTGGATTAGGATTTTCAAAAATATGACGCAAAGAGGCATTTCACTTAGCCTTTTTACAAGCTGTACAACACCAAGGGAGGATGGGGGCAAGAGAAACACGTGTCCCCAGATACCAGGGCCCTTGCCCTACTTCAAATACAAAAGCTACACATGTTTTTATCTATATACATTTATTTAAAATTTCTAGGTTTTTATTTGAAAAATACATCATGGCTAGAGACAACAAATCAAAATTTTTTTTTTAAATTTAAAAGTGAGTGAATACCATTAACCTGTCTGATGTGACAAACCCTAAGGGAGGTCTGATAGCATGACGATCAAGACTGTAGACTCTGGGTGGTATCTGTTAAGTGTCTGACTCTTGATTTTGGCTCAGATCATGATTTCATAGTTCATGGGATCGAGTCCAACATTGGTCTCTGCACAGCCTGCTTGGGATTCTCTCTCTCCCTCTATCTCTCTGCTCCTCCCCTGCTTGTGCTCTCTTTCTCACTCTCTCTCAAAATGAATAAAATTTAAAATATTTTCAAAAAATAAAAATAAAGACAATAGTCTCTGAAGCTGAACTGCTTGGGTTTATATAAATAAGTCTGATATATGGTATTCAAGCCTTTTTGTTCAGTTAGCCACTGATTTATCCAGAGAAATAATAAACAAAACTCATTTTCAAGTTCATATATACCAAACTAAGGAACATACAAGAGTGTTGTTTACTAAAATGTAAAGTAACTATTAGAGGGAAGTTTGAAAAAAAATAATCTGCAAATTAAGAGAAGGCTTCAAACTTAAACTAAAAAAAAATAGCAGGTTAGCATAAAATGTTAACTGACATTACCAAACAGAAGTAATTTTCATGTAGCAAAAAAGGAAGTGTAAAGAGTTTTAAGAAACTAATAATGTTTCTTCTCCTCCTAATTCAGGACTCCAAAGATGTGTTCGGTTTGGGTGATTTTGCGTTTTTGTTTTTGTTTTGCACTATCATAAAGTTTGTGGCAAATACACTACTGAAGGTAAGTTATTTTTTAAGACTTCCGTTTTATATTGTGTCCAAATGATAGCTTCCTATTAAAGAAAAATAGTTTGGAATTGATTCTACTTCTTCAGAAATAAAGTCTCTAAAATTTATTTTTGCCCTGTAAATTCAAGATAAGTTCTAGTTTGAAATCTGAAGAAGATTTAATAGTAACTTCTACAACTTTCACAGTTTAAAAACTTATATATTTTAAAATAAGTTGCAGTATAGTCTACAAATATTCAATATATTTGAGAGGAAAGGCAACAACATGCTGGACTCAAGAAGATACCCTTAGAGTTCTAGTTTCTGTTAAGTACATAGAGAGCTAAAAAGGGCATCACTCCTACTAATCACCAAGAAAAAAACCCCACAATCCGTAAAAGCCATACTTTTCTAGAGCCCACTCAAAAGCTAAGATCACTCAGCCCAATGAAGACACACAAAAAGAACCTTAGTGAACAACACACCTTATGGTGGAAGACTGAATGTTTTCCCCTGATACCAATAAGAAGTCAAATATATTCACCCCATCACCCTCATTCAGTATTCTTACTGAAGTCTTAACCAGTGTAATAAAGCGACAGTTAAAAGGATCTCTGAAAACTATCCAACACTATACATTCATTGTGGATTGGAATTCTAAGGGGAAAATGGAAAATTAACATTACACAGAGTTCTAAAGAATTCCAGAGTGGAAAGAATAGTTTCTGGACTTCCTACAGTGTAGCATAGAAACTATCCATCTCAAAAGAAACTTGAGTTCAATATGGCATGTAGGGAGTAAGGCCATGATGGATGACAACTATGTCTAGGCAGGTATATCTGTGGGCAGCCTCAGGTGACCAGAAAAAGCAATAAATGTGAGGGAATCAAGCAAGGTGAAGTACAGCATAGCTGAGACCAGTGAGTAGAGAGAGGCACATGTGGTTATCAATATTGCTGGACTCCTGAGCATTCCAATTCTCCCTTTAGATTTAGAGTAAGATCGTACTTCCTCACTACTTGTGCCCAGATGGGGCTATGGAACTACTTCTGGCCAATAAATTGTGAGTGAAAATGATATGGCCCATGTGTAGAATGAGCACTTAATTGCCAGCGTGTGGCTCTCCAGAGTAATTTTTCCCCCTCTGCCATGGCTAACTGCAACACATCAGATAGTGACTTCTCTGTTATCCTGGGTACCAGAGAAAAGATAATGACAATGTTAGACAGAATTTTAGGGTCACCCTTGATGTGTAAATAGTATAAGTATATATTACAAATATATTTAAGTAGTGTAAGGAAGAAATGAAACCACTGAGATTTTGAGGTTGCATATTACTCCAAGTATTCTGTGTAATCTTGACCCAAATAGCAACAAAAGCACTAATTTCAGGACATCATGTATCCCTAAAATACCCAATTCATACCTGGAATGAAATAATAGAGAAATAATTCCCAAATTCTGAATCTATATGAGAGGAGACTAGATTGTTTGCCAGGGTATCACTAAAGTTGTTAGACTTCAGAAATCAAGTACAAGTTCATTTATTAATATATATGAATTGAAAATAATGAACATAATGAATTAAAAATACCAACTTTGTCATATCAGAAATGCAAATGGGTATGTATATGCTCTAAGGTCTTCCAAGAAACCAGTTTTGGATGATTCTGAGACTAAAATTAGTTAGTTGTGTAATTCTTATTAATCCATGATACTTACTCTTGTAACTCTCATACCATAGTATCTGAAATCATTTTTCCCAAAAGCTAACATTCTTGATAGCAACATTTAAAATGATACTTTATTCTTGGGGTGACTGGGTTGCCTAATTGGTTAAGTGTCCCACTTCAGCTCAGGTTATGATCTTGCAATTCTCGAGTCTGAGCCCCACATTGGGCTCTCTGCTGACAGCTCAGAGCCTGGAGCCTGCCTCACATTCCGTGTGTCCCTTTCTCTCTTCCCCTCCCCTGCTCGCGCTATGTCACTCTCTCTCTCAAAGTAAACATTAAAAAAATTAAAAAAATAAAGTGATACTTTATTCTTCACATTTTTGTCTATCATATGGGTTTATTTTTACCTTCAAAATAATCATTTATCATTAGTATAAAGATTCTAACGTAATTTTAAAATGTCACTCATAATCCAATATGAAGAATGTTTTTTCTCTAATAGAAGATTGGATATCCTTATTCAAAGCCCATAATCAGAAAGGTCAAGCAAAATTACTAATTGTATTTGTATTTACAAGATGCTAAACAATTACTCACAAATAAGCTAATGTTAGCATTTTTGTACTATACTAAGATTCATCCCTTTCTTAAATGTGTCATGTAGATTGTTGTTTGTCAGTTGATTATGGAATTAAACACTTGAATCCCTTCTTGTTCTTTATTGAAGGAAGAATTGGAAATGAGCTTTTAAGAAATCTAAATTTAGTGACACTAAGTCTTATCTATATCATTAGAATTCATTTTATTACGTCATCATACCCTTCTGCACCAAAGTTTAGGTTTACAGGTTGAATAAGGCCAAATTAAAACTAACCTATTATCTTCAAAGTTGCTAAGAAACTAGCACATGTTCTTACCACAAAAAAAGACATGATCATTACATGACATGACAGAGGTGTTAGCCAATCATGCTATGCTGGTAATCACATAGCAATATATACATGTATTAAATCAACAAGTTTATACCTTAAATTTACACAATCCTATATGTCATTTATATCTCAATTAGCAAAACGCTCACACACACACACACACACACACACACACACACACAGTTCATCCACAATGCTGTGCACCTACAGCCTCTAAATAGTTCCAAAACATTATCATCATGCCAAAATAAATCCTCATACCCATTAAATAGTTGTTCTTTATTTATCCCTCCCCCTACTTCCTGACCCACCGAACTGCTTTCTGTCTCTATGTATTTACATATTCTGGATGTTTCAAATGAATGGAATCATGCAATATGTAACTTTTTGTGTCTTGTCGCTTTCACTTAGCACAATGTTAAACAGTACTTAATTTCTTCTCTGACTGAACAATATTCCATTCTATGTCCATCCATTCATTGACATGTGCATTGTTTCCATGCTGACATTTTGGCTTGTGAACAGTGGTGCTGTGAGCATCAACGTACAAGCATTTCTTAGACATACAAAGCATTTCAATGCTTTGGGCTGTATTGCCACAAGTAGATTTGCTGGAATCATATGGTAATTCTATATTTAGCTTTTTGAGGAATCACCAAACTATTTTTGATAGCAGCAGAACCATTTTACATTCCCACTAGCAGTACACAAGTGTTCCTATTTTCCTGCATACTTGCCGACACCTGTTATTTTCCATTCTTTTGATTATAGCTATCTTAGTGAGTGTTTCACCTGAAAGTTTTACTTTACAATCTTTTATCTCGTATTCTATAAATGCCATCATTTCTTGAGAGCAAAAAGTAAGTATATGCAAAGTCATGTTTCCTGTGGTAGTTTCCTTCAAAGTATTTTCTTCTTAGGGCTGTTTAGAATCTTTAAAGTTATTGTTTCCACAGATACTTCTTACGATTTTTTTTAGTTATTCATTTATACTCAAGCATAGTATCTGAGGGGGGGGGGAATCCTGTTTTGTGTACTACTATTGTAATTATATTTTGAAATATAATTAATTCCAGAGTTAACCAATGCAAATGATTTATTCAGAAAATTAATAGACTGAGGAAACTGGGGACAGAATATGTGCTATAGGCTGTCCCAAAGGGACAATTCATACATAAACAGTTTAGTCAATTCCAAGAATTATGTTCATATATCAATATAATGTTTTCTTCTGATCAGCGCCCTCAAAAGGTATGCCATGATGTTGATATTAACTGCTGAATATCCTATATGGCGCATGGGAGACTCACTATTGGGGGTAAACCTGGCCCCTAGAGCCTGCTTGGTTTCTGTATTTGCAGATGCTCTTGTACTCTTTGCATAATTAGTTATGATTACTTGGGATCTGCAGCAGCAGAAGACAAACCATGTACCTTTGCCCCTACTGTTAGCTCTATTCTTGGCATCTTTTTCTTTTTTTGAATTTAAATTCCTATAACATTAACATACAGTGCTATATTAGTTTCAGGTGTACAATAGAGTAATCCAACAATTTCTTACAGTACTCAGTGCTCAACATGGTAAGTGCACTCTTAATCCCCTTCACCTGTTTCACTGAACCTCCTCTACCTGCCACCTCCCCTCGGGTAACCATCAATTTGTTCTCTATAGTTAAGACCCTGTTTTTTGGTTTATCATTTTCTTCTTTGTTTATTTTGTTTCTTAAATTCCACATATGAGTGAAATAATATGGTATTTGTCTTTCTCTAACTTATTTCACTTGGCATTATACCCTGTAGATTGATCTATGTTACAAATGTTACAAATGGCAAGATTTCAGTCTTTTTGATGACTGAGTAATAATCCATTATATAGATAGATAGATAGATAGATAGAGATATACATATATATATACATATACATATATATGTACATACATACCACTCTTCTTCATTTATTCATCATCTATCAATGGACACTTGGATTGCTTCTATTATTTGGCTATTGTAAATAATGCTGCAATAAACATGTTTTCATAACCTTTGGGTAAATACTCAGTAGCGGAATTACTGGATCACATGGTAATTCCAATCTTAATTTTTTGAGGAACCGCCATACTGTTTTCCACAGTGGCTGTACCAGTTTGTGTTCCCACTAACGGTGCACCAGTGTTTCTTTTTCTCCACATACTCACTCACATTTGTTGTTTCTTGTGTTTCTGATTTTAGCTTGTCTTAAAAAAAAAAAAAACAATGTCTACTTATTTTTTGAGAGAGAGAGAGAGAGAGAGAGAGAGAGAGAGCAAGCGCACAAGCAGGGAAGGGGCAGAGAGAGAGGGACACACAGAATCCAAAGCAGGTTCCAGGCTCTGAGCTGTCAGCACAGAGCCCGATGCGGGGCTCAAACTCAGAAACCATAAATCGTGACCTGATCCAAAGTCGGATGCTGAACTGACTGAGGCACCAACGTGCCCCTGATTTTAGCCTTTTTGATAGAAGTGAGGTGATATTTCATTGTGGTTTTGATTTGCATTTTACTGATGATGAGTGATGTTGAGCATCTTGTCATATGTCTGGTGACAACCTATCTTCTTTGGAGAAATGTCTGTTCATGTCTTCTGCCCATGTTTTAATTGGATTATTTGGTTTTGGGGTGTTGGGTTGTATAAGTTCTTTATATATTTGGGGTACTAACCCTTTATCATATTTGTTTTAATGGCTTTATAGCATATGTATGAGAATTGAGGGAGGATAATGTATGTGCAATATTTAGGATAGTGCCTGGCACATTGTACATTCTAAATATCAGTAATAATACTAATGCTCTAATCACTACAGTGTGATAAAATAAATAGCCTATGGTTAATATTATCTATATTCCAAATTTAAATGTAGCACATTGATTATCACAATATAGGGTTTTAAAAATTAATACAGTACAAAATAACATACACAAATGTGTGTGTGTGTGTGTGTGTGTTTATGTTTATGGCTGCCATAATAGTGGAGCATTAAGTGGCCTTTAGTTTCCAGATCCCCTGTTGATTCACAACTTGTTATTTTCCTAATCTTATCTAGATGGCTTAGAACTGAGAAAGTTTTTAAAAGCGGACACGTAAGAGGACTGTGAGCAGTTGCCGTTTTAGAGTTTTACACAATGTACTTCATCGATCTGTTGGGGACAGTTGCAGCAGGAAGGTGATGAGAGTGGTTAGAATCCATGTAAGAAGGCTGTGTGTACGTTAGGGACAAGAGCACTAGATTGGCAATCAGGAGGCTCTGGAATGAATCCCAAATGTGCCACTTTATAAATCGCAAATTTTAGCAATTATAAGCATTTTAAGCTCTAACTTTCTCATTTTGACTTACAGGGAAAAATGCTCACTTTACAATATCGTTAAACAAAAAACAAATTTAAAATATGAGACATTTATAAGGACACACATGTTTTTCGGTAGTCAACAAATTTTGGGTCCATTTTTTAATATCAAAATAGGTAAACAAGTGCCTGGCCTTAGTAGTTAGGTATCCTGTTTTACTTCAATGTTATAAATAACACCTATAATAAATCACACTTGTTTAAAGACCAATGTCAGTTACTTATACTAACGTAAAATACCTACCCCTTAAAAAAACATTGAATTTTCCCCCCACTTTCTGTAATACTAACCAGCAGTTTAGATGGAGGTTTTTGATTATTGATTTAATCTTCTCATTCATTATTGAGATGTATTTCTTCATGATTCAGTCTTGGTAGGTTTTAAAAGAATAAGATACTTAGGAATAAACTTAACTGAAGATATTTGTACACCAAACACTTCAAAATAAGTATTAAAAAACAAATACACGAATATATTCAAATATACCCCATGTTCATGGATTGGGATACTTACTATTGTTAAAATGCCCATACTGTTCAAATGAAATTACAGATTCAATGCTCTATCCATCAAAATCCCAATGGCTTATTTTTTACTCTTGAATAATATAGAAAAAACTCCTAAAATTTATATGGAATCCCAAGAGACCCGGAATAGCCAAAGCAATCTTAAGAAAGAAGAACAAAACTACAGGCATTCAATTTCCTGATATCAGAACATATCACAACACTACAATAATTTAAAAATATATGATCAATTCATCTTTGATAAGCATGTCAAGAACACATAGTGGGGAAAGGACAGTTTCTTCAACAAATGGTGAAGGATTCAAGGATGGAAAAGAATGAAGTTGGACCCTTGACTTACATTATACACAAAAATCTGCTCAAAAAAGATTTAAATGTAAGACTTGAAGCTCTAAAACTTCTAGAAGAAATCACCAGGAAAGTTTCTTGACACTGGCCTTGGCAGTGATTTCCTGGATATGACATCAGAAGCACAGGCAGTAATAGTAAAAATAGATAAGTGAGACTACTTCAAACTAAAAACTTTTGCACGATAAATGGAACAAGCAACAGAATGGAAAGGCAACCCACACAACGGGAGAAAATGTTTGCAAACCATTTGTCTGATAAGGGCTTAATACTTATAATATATAGAAGCACCTACAATGCAATAACAAAAAAAGAAAATCCAAAATCCTAATTATAAAATGGGCCACAGACATGATAGACATTTCTAAAAAAAAGACACACAAATGGCTGACAAGCGTATGAAAAGACACTCAACCTCACTCAGGGAAATGCAAATCAAAGCTACAATGAAATAGCATCACACACCTATTAGATAGCTATTATCAAAAAATGAAAGATAATAAATGTTAGTTAAGTTGTTCAGAAATGTGAATACTTGTACGTCATTGGTGAGAAAGTAACATGGTGCAGCCATTATAGAAAATAGTGTGGAGTTTCCTCAGAAAATTAAAGATAGAACTGCCATATGATCCAACAATCCCACTCGTAGGTATTTATCCAAAAGAATTGAAATCAGCATCTCAATGTGGTAGCTGCACTTCCTTATTCACTGCAGCATTGTTCACAACAACCAAGATGTGGAAAAACACAGATGAGCGGATTAAAAAAAAATGTGATATATACATACAGTGCAATATTATTTAGCCTTAAAAATAGGAAAATTCTTTCATTTCAGAAACATGGGTGAATTTGGAGGACATTATGCTAAGTGAAACAAGCCTGTATTAGGACAAATACTGCATGATTTCACTTTTATGAGCTACCTAATATGGCCACATTCATAGAATTAGAGAATAGAACGGTGGTTGCCAGTGATTGGGACAAGGGGAAATGGAGAGTTGTGTTCATGGGTATAAAGTTTCAGTTATGCAGTTTAAATAAGTTCTAGAGATCTGCTATACATGTGCCTGTAGCTAACAACATGGTATTGTGTGCTAAAAATGTAAGAGGTGAGATCTCATGTTAAATGCTCTGTATCTCAAACACATACACATGAGAGACATAAGGAAACATTTAGAGATAAATAAATAGAGGTGAAAGCTATATTATCTTGATTATGATGATGATTTCATGGATATACACATATGTCCAAATTCATCAAACTATATTCACTAACCATGTGCAGTGTTTTGTTTTGTTTTGTTTTGTTTTGTTTGTATATCAATTATACCTCAATAAAAGTATTTTAAAAATCTGAACAAATGAAACTTTGGTGACAAGATAAAATCACAAGTTTAAAATCTTCCGATTTTGTAAATAGCACAAGGGAAACAAGGTAAGACCAATTTACTGGCAGTGAAACAGACACACTCTGGCTATTACACTTTAAGAAAAAGAATGTGAAATTTAACATACAGGAGTGGTTACAGTTTTAGGTTTGTAACATTGCTCTTACTTTTTATACTTCAGGTTGCAAGCTAACTTGTGTAGAAAAAAAATCATATAAAGTCAAGTTATGATTATTTTAAGAACAGTGTTATCATTACTATCATTTGTGTTTTTAACCTCAAATAGCATTAGAGATCTATAAATCTTGAAGCCAAACTTCACTCAAAAGCGTTTCTAAACAAAAGTTGAGGTCTAGGCAGTTTTTGTTTGTTTTCTGTGTTTTTTTCTTTTTTTTAACGACTTTAACAACTACTTAAAAGCAAATTTTGACCACTAATCCAGTTGTTAAGGTTCTATTTCAGTTCTACAGATGGCCTTATCAACTACCAGAATATACTGAATCCAATTATACAGTATTTGTTAATGTTAAAGGAATGTGATCTTTTTACCAAACCAATAGATTGCAATACCTTGATACCTGTTCCTTTGGTCAAAAAATACCTATATTAAGAAAATGCCAATGTATAATAGAAATTAATACAATATCTATTAGTTCCATTTATTATTTAAAGCATGCCTGTTTCTCATTATTTTGATGTTATTTCGTGGGTTTCGGGGACACAAAATGTAGCGAAGCATGCAATGGATTAACAACATAAAAGCACATGAGAATAAATGTTCAGCAGTTTCGATTTTGATTCCAGGCCTAAATTTTAGTAAGGGCACATTATTGAAATAGCCAGTAGCTAGATTAATTATTTAGAATAACAGAATTCCAAATTGTCCCCAAAATAAATCAACCCATCTATGCAAATATAAATCCCTTGAGATAATCCCTCTATGTGCTGTTTCTTTGTGTCCCTTTCCTATGGTTACTTATAATCTACTTGGGAAGATAAATTTATAGTATAAAACACTCTGAAGCAGACACAAAGTACTCCAAAGAATATACAAAGTGTTCCAAGTGTTGGTTAATATTAAAGAAATAGTAGCCTTTATTATTATAGAGACAAATACTGAAGCTGAATAACATCTGAGGTTTTAATTTTAATCACAATCATTTACTTCTATTATAGATTTTTCTACCGAAAACCATTAAACTTGTTATTTTGGCAATTAAATTGCCCTAATGTTGTTCAGTTCTCAGAACGTCTGAAATCTCACACTTTAACAAGTATTGAGGTGATCTTGAGCGCATGGTGCATTACTTGGTCTCTTGATTTTAGCAGAGAGAACAAGAAGACACAATTGCTGATTAAAGGCTCAGTACTGTTTCAGGTACAAAATTACATGTCCGAATTGATGGTGTTTAGGTCGTTAGTTTGTTTTAGAATCACACACAACAGCATAAAACTATATTTTGTCCCCGACAAAATGTTACCCCCACACGCAAATACACATGCTGTACACACCCCACAAAACATCCAACCTATCACTGGGAAATGATTTTTTCATGCCAAGAGAAAATAATAAATCAAAATCTTCAGGTTTATCTGGATTGCCATTTTATCAAAAGTAAACTGTAATTCAGATTATGATAGGAAAAGATAGGATAAAATAAGTGGAGAGGGAAAGGTTAGAACTTGAGATGCCTGCATAGGAAAAAACACATATTTTGGAACAATGCTGGGAGCATCTGACCACAGCAAACCCCCTTGGGAGTAAGGTTCCCTTAAAGATGTAACAGACACCACCAATTCCCCTCAGGTTCCCCTCAGGAATTTGACAATCAAAATACCTAACTAAAATAAGTAAACCATAAAACTTATGTTATATGAGGGACAATATGACCATAGTCTGACTTCTCACACAATGAAGTCAAGTCAATCAGGAATATGCAAGCCGTCACCTAGAGTTATCAAGCTAATAAGGGTAGGACCTGAGAAAGAACAAAGCAGAAGGGGGGAGGGGGCTGACCAGAACCTTCTAAAACAAAGACCCTTGCCTCTGGTCGGGAGTATTCGCCTTGAAATGCCTTCTCTCTGCAAAGAGAGCTTTCGTACTGATCTTACTGTCTAATCTTATACTCTAATAAACTTTTGCCTGCTGCTCATTTTATGCTATATCCATCTCTTCATTCTTTGAAGCAACTAGACAACGAACCCCTAGTGTTGAACTAAAGAATCCTACAATAAGATCACCTGTAGCTGAGGTCTTCTAGTGCATATAGACATATATAACTATATTGTACTATTAGTATATTACTATTACTATATACACTATACATAAACATATGTAACTATACTATACTATTAGTATATACTGTTAGTATATTACTATTACTATATACTATTACTATATATACTACACATAAACATATATAAATATACTGTACTATTACTATATACATATCCTTATATATTACAGGAATGTGGAGAGTGATTGTACTTAAAGGAACTATAGAGACTGCTTTGTACTTAATAACCAAAGTGTTCAAAAGTTGTTTACTTTAAAAAGCATGTCAAAATATTCTGAAATTAGTGTTCAAACTCAGAAGAATAAAATGATAAATTTTTTAAAATCTGTAAAATATGACCTGTTAACATTCTAGTTTTAATTTGACTACAGAATGATAAGGATTTTTTGGTAGGATGATAGCTCATGTGTCTAAATGGTCAGGACACAGAAGAAACATAACTTCTAACAAATAAGCAAATAAGTACTAAATTCCAAATAGAAAAAATCTTAAGTACTGGAGGTGTAAATTTTGACACATTAATTATCTAGTCTCTCATATAGATTTGTGTTAATTTAAAAATGTGAGGCTCAGGGCGCCTCGGTGGCTCAAGTCAGTTAAGCATCTGACTCGTCATGATCTCATGGTTTGGGATTCTCTTGGAATGTTCTCTCTCTCTCTCAAAATAAATAAATAAACTTTAAAAAAAGTGTGACTCAATAAAGTTATGATTTACATATCTTCTGCATTATCAATTTAATTTTTCTTTTATCACACCTGATTACAAAGGAAAAATTAGATTTCAAATAATCAAATATATAATTTGCCTATAATTTTGCAGAATATAAAATTGTTTTATTGTGCTGCATTTTTATATAAGCACTGTTAGGTTTGTCATTTTGTTTCATTGGCTTTATTTCATAATTTTTGTCAACACATAATCATGTTTTCATAAAGGACAATTTAAATACAAGACTTTTTTGTTTTAAATTCTAAATATCCTAATATATTCAAGTGATTATTTCTTGGGAATCTATATTTGAACAGGAATTACAGGAGAGAGATTGCCCTGTTATCTTCTTCCTTTTATAATTATTATAAATTCTAAATTTTTGCCACTCTGGATAAGGAATAAAGACAGCAATTGTTTAGGCCAACTAAAAAGCATATAATATTTAGATGGGAAATTAAAAGCCTATATTATGTATCTAAACCAAGTATACCTCAAAAATGAATTATAATGTAAACATGACAGAATAGAAACTGAAGTAAAATAATTGATATTAAAAGACGTTTTCTATAGTTACTTGAAATATATTATCATTTTCAAATTTTGAAAATTGTCACCAAAAAATCAGAGATTGCTAAAGTTTTTGAAAATATTATTGGGGCATATATCCCCCTGCAAAAATACCTACTGTTTCTTAGATTGCTTATGCATTAAAAATTTAGGATGTCAATGTCAATAAGAAAAAGAACAACAACAACCCATTATAAGCAATGAAGTTGCTTACAGAAAGATGGGTGACAAGAATTTATAGCTAATTTTCTACAAAGCATAAAATAAGTATTTGGATAAATGGGTTGGGACAGAGGAATTTAAAGCAAACAAAAACATTCTTAGTATTTAATAATTATATGTAATCTTTTTCACATGTCTATAATTTAAGTAATTTATAAAGGATAATAATAAAACAAATACACATAAATTCACCCACAGTTTAAATAGTAGATCATGATTGATTTACCTATGTGCTTCTTCCCGACCCATCTTCCTGAAACACCTCAAAACTGCCACATACCTGGGGTGACTGGGTGGCTCAGTCAGTTAAGCATCTGATCCTGATTTAGGCTTAGGTCATGATCTCATGGTTCATGAGTTTGAGCCCCACATCAGGCTCTGCACTGTCAGCAAGGAGCCTGCTTGGGATTCTCTCTCTCCTTCTCTCTGTCCCACTACCTCACTCTCTCTCTCTTTCAAAATTAAAAAACTTAAAGAAAAAAAAAACTTAAAAAAAAAAAAGAAAAAACTGTCACATACCTGAACAGTAATGTGTTTATCAGCTTTATGTTTTGTTGGGCTAGTTCCATACACATGCACACACATCTGAATAATATTAATTTAGTCCTGATTGTTTTTGAGCTCTGAAGGGATATCCTAAAATGTAATCATCTTTATATGAATGTTTTCTCTCTTGCATTACCTTTCTCAGCTCTGTCCCATGTTGTCACTTATGATGCAGTTCAATACAGTTTCACTCTTGCAGAATATCCTGCTGTGTGACTCTTCTAAAATTAATTAATTAATAAAATCATTGGCTTTTATGAAAAAAGCTGCTATAAGCTCTCTTGCATATGTTGTCTGCTAAATACAGGCAAGAGTTTCTTTCAGATACACATTTAGGTGAGGAACTGCTAACTCATGGTGTATCTGAAGCTTTAAATATAATTGCAAATTGTTTTTGCAAGACAGTCATCTGATTTATATTCCACAAGCCTTGTGTGTATTTATGTAACTCCACAACCTCCCGAAACTTGGTATGGTCTAAATCAGTGCAAAATGCTACCACACACTGGTGTTAATTTACAGATCCTTGGTTATTCATCCTCAGTTTAACTGGGAAAATAGTCAACACCGTTAACTAATTGGATCCAGTTAACATTTTAAATTATCTTTAAAAAAATTTTTTAAAGATTTTACAAGTATTTTTCCAACAGTAACAAGCAACTGTATTAGAATTTTTAATAGAAATTTAAACAAAGCACAACCAAATTTTTGATCCATGTTTTACTGGTTTTGAAGGCCAACTTCGTATGACTGCAAATAATTGCTATGAATGATTAGTCCAATATATATTTTTTTAATTTCTACATCATCTATCTCCTTTCAATAACCTTTTTGTACACCCCTGCCTGCAACATTTGTCTACTTACAAACTGCACCAAATCAATTTTGGTACATAGACATCATAGAAAGTTAAAGTATTTTACATCTTTAGCAAAATGGAATGATCTAAGTTCTTGTCCCAAAAGTTAACCGATATAGTCCTTGCTGTTCAATGACTGACTGTGTGAGATGCCTTCTTTCCCTTTGTTTTTATAAATAGTTGTTTACTGATTAATGCTTGTTTATTTGAATAAAATCCACTTAGGTTATTATTAACTGAAGACTCAGATTTTGTTTACAAAGTCAAGTTCACCATCATCATTAGCATCTAGTTTGCTACTATTCGTCTCTTTCCATTCATTTTCTGATTCATTTCATAATTTTTAAAAATTCTTCCTCCATTAATTTTCTTCTTATTATCCATATGTGATGAAAACAAAAAATACATAAATAAAAATTCTCAACAGTGTCCAATGAAAGCTAAAATAAAATAAATAACTAAAAAAGACTACAAACATAAACTCTCAATTTTTCTGTCAAGACGGTGCAATACTGTGAACAACACAATAAGAAAACTAAAAGTTGATATAATAGCAATAATTAGTTTCACTTCTATACTATCTGTTTCTGTGTTTCCATCATTCTTCCATTTGCTGTTTATAAAGTCGCTTATTGTGTAAGTTGGGAATAATGATGATTAATGAAATTCCTAGGTCAATGAAAGAGCTAAATGTTTCAAGATACAGAAAAAATAAGATCTGAATCTACAGATCAATTTCAGGAAGACTAGTTATCATTTTTATAAATGAGTTTTCCTGACTATAGTTTGTCTCTGATTTGTTGTTTTCTTAATGCTGTTCAGTGAAGTTTTATAAACTTCTCTGTAAAAGTCTCGCGTATCTATTGTTACATTCATCCTTAGGCAAGTTATTTTACTGTATTTGCATTGTAATTGTATCAACAATAAGTGATGTCTCTTTAAAAAGTCATGTTTTTAAGTATTTGTGGTCACAGTATAAACATTTCATTTTTATATATTGCTCTTAACAGAAATATACCTAACTAAACCCTTTTACTTTTTCTAAACATCCTCATGTGTTTTCTGTTGGTTTTTGTATCTCCTGTATGTATGTTTTGGTTTTTATATTTTCAATTGTTATATTTCCCATACAATATTATATAGTACATATGGGTATGTAAAGGAAAGCTACTAATGATTCAATATTACAAGCAGAACGTTGATTGGAGGATTATAGTAGATAAGAAAATTCCCTACTCTCCTTAGTTGTTAAACAGCTTCTATCATTACAAGGTGTGCTTTTCTTAAATTGCTCTCTCCACATCACTTGAGTTGATCATATTGTTTTTACCTCTAGTTATATATATATATATATATATATATATATATATATATGCTAATTGTTAACTGACTTGCATTCCTGTCATAAACATAATGTCTCTGTGATATATTACTTTTTTTTTTCTTGGCTCTACTCTTCCAGAAGGCAAAAATTACAGGATCACTCTAAAGCTTTCCCATTCTTCTTCTGCATTTGAGTCCCTGCCAAGATGTAAGTGATGGTAGCTGACTTCCTTGCTACAGCAAGCTCTGAATAAATAACCTTTGCTTGTTCTCATTTAGTTGGTCTCCATTTATTTCTACAAACTACATATTTCCCTTTCAAAATCACTTGCATTGAACCTCACATTTTGATAAGAAGTGTTTTCATTAAAATTCAGCTCTAACTTTATTATTTGTGTTATGATTTCTTCTTTGATACTGGAGTTATTTATATGTGTTTATCTTAAATTCCCAAATTTATGGGTGTTTTTAATCCCTTTGGTTTTGATATCTATTGCTATTTAAGGCTTCTTACAAGTATCTGGAGAAATATAATTAAAAGCAAACTTTCCTCCCATCCCAGGAAATCTTTTTACTAAGATGGAAGAGAAAAAAATGTCAGTGTAATTATTGAATCAGCATTAAAGCAATCATGATGTTCATCATAGAAGTTCATTAAGAGATTGCAAAAACAGGGGTGCTTGGGTGGCTCAGTCAGTTAAGCATCCGACTTTGGCTCAGTTCATGATCTCATAGTTCATGGGTTTGAGCCCTATGTTGGGCTCTGTGCTGACAGCTCAGAGCCTGGAACCTGCTTTGGATTCTGTGTCTCCCTCCTCTCTCTCTCCTTCCCTCCCCTATTTGCACTCTGTCTCTCTCTCTCTCTCAAAAGTAAATTAACACTAAAAATTAAAAAAAATGACAGAGATTACAAAGACAGAAAGCAAGGTGACTTCTTTATGCCAAGCAGACACAACTCATTACATATGGGTTCTCAAAATAAATAACTTACTAGTCCTCAAGTAAGAGGATTTTCCATCACTGTTTGTCACCGTGTGATTCATCCTGGTTTACCTGGTAACTAAGAAGACCACCTGTGTTCGCTAATTGACTTTATCCAGAGGAAGAATAAACCTCTCATATCTCTATGACAGGAGGTGATTTGGAATGAGGTCTAAGTTTGACTCCTACCTTCCCACAGACACTGGGAGGTAGATTCACCTTCTTCCCTGATAATTAACATCTCAAACAGATAGTTCCTGGGTCCTTGAGAAATGCTGAAAAGAGGTTTATTTAACTTTTCAAAAGACTTTATTTACACAACTATAATTTTTTAAAAAAATAAATATTCTAAGAGAAAGGAAGGGGAAGTCTCCTCCCTTATTTTCAACAGAAGGAATAAGTCTCTTGTTTTTACCTGTATTTGCCCTTATATCATCAATGATTGACAGAAATTAATAGGAACCTCTTACCCTATTGTAATTTTCCATTTCTTTTTTGATGGTAGGTCTATTTATATTTCTTTTATTTGTGATTTTTCTTTTATGGTCACATCATCCTGGGGTAGTTATATCTTTCTGGTGAGTAAAATATTTTATAAAATGTATAGTAGTAACTTTGTCATTAAGGAGGCATTGTTTTTGAAATCTATTTTATATGGTATATCTATTCCCACTCCTTTTTTATTATAACTTGCATTCTTTGTATGTTCCCAACATTGTAACTTCAACTTTTCATGTTTATATGTATTGGAGTATCTCTTGAAGAAAAAATATATGGCTGATTTTTTTTAATGTAGAAATTTTAGTACCATTACTTTGGGATTACTAATATAACTGGACTTGGATTTGTTTCTATTTCTGCCTTCTATATGTTCTATCTTTAATTGTTTTTGGAAAGATTTAAAAAAATACATAAAATACATACAGCATAAACATGAATTATAATCAATCACTATTAATGAAAACATGTACAACATTACCTAAGTCAAGAAATAGAATATTGCCAACACTCTAAAAGCCCCCAGGCTCACCCCCTGGTTCCATGTTTCCTGTTCAATCACAGACCTCTCCTCAAGGCTACAGAAAACTTGTATCCTGAGTTTCGTGGTAATCATTTCCTTCCTTGCTTTGTTTTACAGTTTTACTACACAAATATGCCTCCCTAAAAAAAAAAAAAAAGTTTCCTTCATCTTTTTTGAACTTTATACAAGTGGAATCAAACCTTGTGTATTATTTTGCATTTAATAATTTTAAAAGGTATTTAATTTAAATATCTGTTTTTACTGAGAGATTGTCCTAAATGTCAGGACTTCAATGGATTCTCCTTTATGTGTTCTTATGTCACCTTATCCTTGCCTATATCGCACACTCTACCTCCCTTTTATTCTTTCTCACTACATGATAGACTCAATACAAGTTAAATACCACCAGGCACATATTCAGCAATCAATAAATACCTGTCAGCTAAATAAATGAAGGAAGTTTTGGTTTGAAATGTTAGAATATTCTACAGAATTATTCATTAACTTTTGAGTCACTCATGGGTTTAGGGAATCACTACATGAATAACCTGCTGGGTTTTTTGACATATCTGCATTCCTTTATTTTTCAACCTGACAAATTTTATTAATCACTAAGGACTCCTCCAATAAACCTTTCCCAATGCTCCCAAACATATTTTGTCCCTCTTCTATCTCACCAAAGCACTTTGCTCAAAACTGAAAGCATAAGCATGTTACTCTGTGCTTAACACTAAACCGGAAACTGAGGACACAAGCCTGATGGTATTTTCCCTGAAGGGATTTATAAGTGTGCACTATAGTATACTTGTTATAGTGTATTTTAGTGCATCTTATGGATTTCGCCACAATAAAGATTAAGCAGCTCCAGAATTTTGTTTTTCATCTCTGGGGTCCTCTGTTTACTCCATTATATACAGGCCTTCAGCTTGGTACTGGACGAAAGAAACAGACCCCTAGGTGAGTTATTTTCCTCAATGTATGTTTTTGGATTCAATATCAATAAAACTTTAACCTTAGTAACAACCCACCTCTCTAAAATAAACCATTTAAAACTTATATTAACTGTTAAATAAGCCAGAGTGTCACAAAAAATAGGCTTTGTAGGGATGAAATTATGAAGATAACGGATATATAGAATTTTGTTTAGAATTTTAAATGGAAGCAAACAAAAACCTGAGTAGCCTTATGGAGTGATAAAAATGGTTTTAATGGATTTAATTAACTTACTCTATAAGAAATGAAAATTAAGGAATCATTCTTGTCTGAACTGAGCTATTAACATGGTTTTAACTGCAGTCTTTACGGCCAAAAAGTCTTAGAGCAGATGGTAAATTTATAGCCCTTTTGCCCCTATGGAGAAGAAAGAAGGAGAAAATATAGTGCAGGAACTGTATGTGTTTCATGAATAAACTCAGGATGCAAGTGGTTGGAACCATTTCTAAATGGTGTATGAAAGTCACCATCATTTATTCTAAAGCCATATAAACAACATGTATTTTTATGCTATGATACACTTTTCCATAAATTAAAAAAAAAGAACTTTTTCTCTCAAATAGTAGCAGTGGTTTAACTGGAATAACTGAGAAAAGAATGTGTAACCTTGTTTTCTAATTAATTTTAAATACATAAGCATGAATGCATATATAAGTATTATGTATATAAGCATGAAATTTATTTCCCCAAATTATTATTTCACCACATCTAACATAAGAACTATATTTGACCGTATAATATGTGCCAAGATACTTTATAAAAGTCATATATATGTGAATAATTTGGTACTTAGACATTTAAAATTTATATATAACTGTATATGTATGCTTTCCATATATTACATAAATACTATATAAATGTACTATATTACATATATACATATAAATGTATATACAATTGCTATCTTATATATGGTTTAAAAAAACATGTGTAATGCAATCTATAATATTACCTTGCATGTTTGTGTTTATTTTTGAGACATATAAAGGATAAAATTTTTAAAGATATTGTAAGTAAACCTAAAGTAGATCAAATAACTGTTATTTAATGATTAGAACAAATTCTTATGTGAAATCCCTGATGGTAACTATGAACTTTTTTTCTAGTAACATTGCTGTTCCATGCTTTTGAAGTGTCATGTACCTAAGATTTATCTTAAAAACAAAATATGTCAATAACTTATGTAAATATAACCCTGGGAAATAAAATGTGCTTTGATTTTGTTATGTAACAGAGACAAATGAATACTCTATTTACTCTATTAATACTCTAATAAAATACTCTATTCCTTGTATACTTTGTAATTTCAAGTTTAGTGTTTGGTTGACTATCTTAATATCATGTCTTACAAATGAATCCTATGGATATAATAATAGTAGCTATCAGTAATTTAGTACTTACATATATCAACATTTAATGCATTTTTTACTTTATTATACCACGACCACTAAAACAAAACCAAAAAACACTAACATCATAGGGCAATATAATGGTGGGAAAATAGAAATAGAAATGATATTGTATATAGTGCTCAAAATGCAATGCACTAACACAGAAGGTCATGTTAAATTTGTTTTTTCATATTAAAAATTTAAAATAGTATCTGGTGGGTCTGTAAAAAGTATAAGCTAAAGGTGGGGAAAGGAAAGCATGGCTTATTCTGTGTGAAAGGGACATTTTTTTTTCATATTTATAAATGGCTGTAGAAGCTACAATTTGGGGGTACTTACTGTTTGCCAGTCATATACTGTCCATCAATCTTTCAATGTCCAACTATGTAATGTATTTTTTTAAATACTCTCTTTTATTTATTTTCTTTACTTTTAATGTTTATTTTTGAGAGAGAGACAGAGCATGAGCAGAGAGAGGGAGACACAGAATCCGAAGCAGGCTCCAGGCTCCAAGCTATCAACACAAAGCCCGACGTGGGGCCCAAACCCAGGAACTGGGAGATCATGACCCCAGCCAAAGTTGGTCGCCTAACTAACTGAGCCACTCAGGCACCTCTCAATTACTCTAATGTAGATGAGTTTACAAGTGAAGTCATAGAGGTCCAAAGAAAGCAGATAACATGACTAGCACATTTCAGAACAAAGATTCAGGTCTATGTCTATTGACTCTAAACATTATACTTCTAGTTCTAACAAAGTAAGCTGCATGATGTAGAGCTTAGAAATATTCAATTCTGGCAACTTATTTATGAGGAGACCCAGAGAATTTATTTTCTTTTAAAAATGCCTTGAATACTTACTATATTTAAAATATCATATTGGGATAGATTGAAAGGAAGGGAAGAAGATACAAATTTAATATGACAGTGCACACAAAACTGGATACTCTTGATTCTGTTTCTTTTAGTATAATTTGTTCTTCTCCAGTGTTATGTCTACTCTAATTATGGTGAACATGATTATATAATACATTTTTTGTTACTATAGGAATAGTAAGCCAGACTCAACCAGAGATAAAAAGAGGTTTGACCTTCATTCCACCACGTTTCTTCTTGAATTATTAACACTGGATGCAACAGCTTAGAGATTCTACTCTCTTATTATTTCACCTCCAATATTGGGTTGGATTAAATATGACAAATACCTTTCCAATTTACTAAACACAATGATTTCTTTTTCTGAAGCAACAGGGAGTAATAATGTAGATTTCTAAAGACCATCCCATTTTCCCAGTATCTAAGATTACAGATAATACTGATTTAGAACATTCTTGTGTATGATTCCTATATATCTGTGTATGAGGCATACTGGGTTTCATAGACCTTTATAAGAGTGTTAACTCTTCTCCAAGAGACATGGAAGCCGTTGATGGGTTTTTAGCAGACTTACATTTTAACTCTGGTTGTCATTTGGAGGATGCATGGAAGGAGTGCAGAGGTAAATGACCAGTTAGAAAAATGTTGCAACACTCCAGAGACAATCCAGACTCATCATTATATGGCAGATGAGAAGTGGCTAGTTTGGAGATATTACTTGCAGGTTAGGCCAGTGATATATCGGTGATGACTAAGCCCTGGTTATGGTGGGTTTTGAGAAATGAGGAGAAACAGAATTTGATGATAGAAATTAGGGAAAACTCTATCAGGCAGTTTTGCTATAAAGAGGAGTGGAAAGAGGTGTCTGGGTGGCTCAGTCAGTTAAGGGTCCCAGTTAGGCTCAGGTCATGATCTCATGATCCATGAGTTCGAGACCCTCATCTGACTCTGTGCTGACAGTTCAGAGGCTGGAGTTTGCTTCAGATTCTGTGTCTTCCTCTCTCTCTCTCTCTCTCTCTCTCTCTCTCTCTCTCTCTCTCTCTCAGAAATAAACAAACATTTAAAAAAGAGGAATAGAAAATTAAGTGGCAAATGGAAGAAAATGCGCTCAAGAAAAGATTCTTTTCATATGAGAAGATAAACAGCTGATACGAAAAGTCCAGAAAGGGGAAAATGATGTCCCAAAGAAGAGAAGGGAAAATTGCAGAGCAAAATATTTGAATAGGTTAAAATTATATGACCTCATCAAAATGTGGAAGATTGGGCTTTTGCCATGAGCTTTGTTATCTGATTAATATTAAAAAGACAGAAGGCAGGTTATAAGGCTATGGATGCAGGTGGTAACTTGTAGACTATCATTTTTTACAGGGGGTTTTCTTCAGTGGATAGGAACCAATGTTCTAAACCGACTGAAAATGTGGAAGAGGTATTGGATGGTTTTTTTAAATTTTTAATGTTTTTATTTTATTTTTAAGACAGAGAGGGACACAGCATGAGTAGGGATGAGGCAGAGAGAGAGGGAGACACAATCTGAAGCAGACTCCAGGCTCTGTGCTCTGTGCTGTTAGCACAGAGCCCAATGTGGGGCTCGAACTCACAAGCTGTGAGATCATGACCTGAGCCGAAGTCAGATGCTCAACTGACTGAGCCACCCGGGCGCCCCAAGGTATTGGATGTTTGAAGGGAGAGAAGGATTGAAAGTCATCTAGAAGAGAAGAGTGATGTACTGGAGTGATGTGCCATGTTGGATGAATAAAATAAAGGACCCATTTGAGGATAATCATGAATTTCAGATGACTTTTTTTTTTTTTGAGTTACACTTGCTGCACAATTGCCAGAGTAAAAGAAGCTACTTTTGAATTTAATTAGGGAAGTATCATTGCTAAAGAGTAAGAGTGTGAGAGAGTGTCCATGGATGAAAATATAAGCATGTGAAAGACAATCATTGTTGTCTATAAAACTTGGTTTCAAAAGGGGAGTGAAATTGTGATGGTACAAAAGGATGTGGAAAGGTAGAGGGGATGAATGGATTTTAGGTTCCTGCCAAGTGGAGTTAATTGCTGGATACAGAGTTAGAGGCCAGAGTGGTGTGTCTGAAATTGTAGCTACTAGTCATAAAATAATAGTCCAGGATATGACGATGGAAGTGACAGGCTAAGGAGCATTCAGGTCAAGATTGTTGATGGAGAAAAGTTAGGGAAATGAGAAAATAAGACGTAGGTAATAAAAACACATAATTTGAATGGTTATTAAAAATCATCCATTAGGAACACCTGGGTGGCTCAGTTGGTTAAGTATCCAATTCCTGTTTTCGCTTAGGTCATGATCTCATGGATCATAAGTTCGAGCCCCAAATTGGGCTCTGTGCTGGTGGCATGGAGTCTGCTTGATATTTCTCTCTTCCCCTCTTTTGTCCTCCCCCCACTCAAAATAAATAAATAAAAACTTCAAACTAAACTAAACTAAAATAATCCATGAAACATGAAAGTTGACATCAAGATAGAAGCTGAAACATTCAAAAAATGAAGGGCAGTGAGAAGTCCCAGAGTGGATATTCAACTGCACAAAGCCTTGGTTCTCTGCATGTTTAATGTCTTATAATTCTAAGCTAGAAGTTTTGGGATGAATGATTTTTATATGCCAATATATGCCTTAACTGTATTTTCTAGATTTTATTCTAAATGGTTTATTAATTTGCTTCCTACAATTAAGATTTTAATCAATGGGAACTCAGTATTTGTGTGTGATCTGATGGAGGAATTTAATTTAATTATTCAATACACATACTTAATTGTGTTAGTAATATATATTTAAGAGTCTTTCTTTTTCCTTTGCCATCTTCAGGGAAACATGGAGGTTGAAATTTATCAACAACAAAATTATTAGTGTGAATTTTTATTGTTTTAATCTCTAGCATTGATTTAGCTATATCCCTTTTTTAATCCTTTTAATTATTCATTGGTATCTTAATTTTTCTTAGTCAATTAAACCACAGGTTTACCTATTTTCAAAAAGCCACTCTCACTTTTGTTGATACTTTCTTGCGTAGTTCTCATCTATATCATTAACTCCTTCCTTTTGCACAAACATTTAAACTACATTTTTCTCTATGTTAATTACTGTTTTAATTTTTAAAAATTTTATTTGTTTAGTTATGAGTTATTTTGAATTATGTTTTAAATTTTCTAAATATTGGACTTATATTTTCCCTTCTATTGTTTTTTTAAAACTTAACTGTACTGTAGTCAAAGATTGAAGTGTGCATGATACAGATTCTTTACAATCTGGCAAAACTGGATTCTTGGTCCAGTATGCAGTCAAGTCTTGTAAAAGTTCTGTGTGTATTCAAGAATAATGAGTTCTCTTAGATGTCAAGAAAGGATTGCATATGTGAGTTAGTTACATGTGTTAACTATGTTGTTCAAGTCTACTAAAAGGAAATCCCAGCTTTGTCTGTGTTTCTTGATTGGTTATATCTTTGATATTATAAATAAAACCTGATACTAAGGAGCATCTAATTCATGTAAGTCTGATTTGATAATTTAGTTCTTTATTAATTTTGTGACCTAGATTGGCTTTCAACCCACAAATCATAAAAATTTTGTCCTTTCTCTCAAGAAAAAGAATAAAATATAAAAGCATGATGCCAAGATGCCAGTATGATTGCCAATCATCCTTGATATGAAAATAAAAAATGTTGAGGTAGATTATGGGCATAAATTTAATCAATAGAATATGGAAGAATTATATTTAGACTGACCTGGAGAAACTGCTTAGACCAGGCAGTGCAAGCAAAAGGGAAGACAGTGAACAATTCTGTTCTCTACTGTGCTAGCAGTCCTGATGAAAACCATCACATTAACTAAAGAGGAGATGGTGACCATAACACTGGTTTTTCTTGTCACTGGAAGAGCTTTATGTGCTTCTGTTGTACCTGGAAAAATATTGTGTTCACTTTCAAAATAACCCTATTAAAGCCACTGGTTATAATAAAAGCTATACAGGTAGTTAGAGACAAAGAAGAACTACTGAATCATAATGGTATTTTGTTATAGAGTTGGGACATAAGAAAGAAAGACCCACAGTAGCCTAGTGAGTCATTATTAGTGCGGATGTTTAGAATTGGCGATCAAGATGGCACATTACTAATTCCGGATACTACTAAATGAAAGAGACTATTTGGGTAGATTACCAATCAAGATGTGGCAACAACCTTTTGTGAGCAGACTCATTGAGATAGTATGACAGTGGCTCAACTGCAATGAATTAAGCGGGGTTCGAAAACCATCTCTGAAGGGGTAATTGTTTCATCCCCATCCCTACACCATACACATAACACTCTCTTACAAAGTGCAAAGTTGTTACATGTGCTAAAGACCCTTGATGGCTTTCATGAGAAGCAAAAGTACCCACCCACTTCAATACCATTGTCAAAAATGATAACAGGGCAGTGATGGTGGCAGACTGGGGCCTCATTAAATGTGTATGCCTTATGGAAAGACTGTGCTTATGAAGCCAAGAATATATGCAAGAGGAAGTGACTTTACTGCTCCTTTATTTATGTGCATAGGGCTGCATGATGGAAAGAAAGATTGATGCCATACAAAAGAAAGAAGTCAGGAAAGGGAGCAATAAAATGACAGAGAACAAAATTATAACCAGCCCGTCTGGTGAAGTTGGCTTAGATGATTATTTAGTCGGTTTCTGAATAACAGGGACAAAAATGGAAATGATGGGATTTTCACTATGAAGTACATAGTTTCTGAGCCCCACTCTTAGCTCTTAAAGTGCCATGGTAAATTTGTTCTATTTACTTTAGTCTGGAGGAATTCAAATCCAATGACAAGGATCCTGATCTAGAGAAACCACACTTTTAAGAAAACTGAATAAAGAAGCAAGCAACAACAAAACAAGTTTGAGGTTGACATGAGATTGCTCAACAACCATGGGGGAAGGGAGTTTTCAGTCTATGTACAAGGATAGATTGGCCTGAACCTACAAGGAAAAATTTCTTAGGATTTTTAAAACTAGGAGCTCAGCTCCTATGTGAGATAGGAGGGGTAACTTAAAAGGTCTTAATATGAAACCAGGTCAGTGTGGAGATGCAGGGATGGAAGAAACCAAGGTGGGAATTAAGTTAGGAATTGGAATATTTCCAATGATGCCACTGCCTTTAACTAAGTAAATAATACAGATATTATGTATGAATGGAGTATGTTTCCTTTACTCTTTTTATTAAGCATGTTAACCAAAACTCTTTTCGCTCACTTTCAATTTACCATGCTAAATGTGAAAGTTAAAACTGCTTAATCTCTCTTTGTTAGTAAATATTAAAGCAATTCAGAATTCCAGGAGGGCAACAAGAAACAAGAGATCCTTGCTCTGATTAAAGAAATGGTTGAGACCAGCAATTTAATTATCATGAGCTCTCTTTGGCCAGTGTGTAAGGCGACCATTCCTGGAACTTAACATTGACTACCCAGGACTAAATAAGTTGGTTTCTCCAATTGTTTCAGTTGTACCTATATGCTAAAGACTTACAGGATGGGCCACAAGCCAAAGTGACCTGGAATAGTTTTATAGATTTGATTAACATTTATAGAGAGGACAGTGGAAAAGTCTATTATATGAGGTCCTTATTATCTAAATTCTTATTGATATTAGAAATATCAGAACTTATACAAACTGGGATCTTTGGTAGAAATCAGTAGGTCTTCTAGGTGAAAATGTTGCTGTGTTTTGAACTGGAAATCTGGATGTTTATTATAGTCTACTTAAAAGACAATTTCTTGCTTATTACTACTGTACTTTGATCCAAACCATCCCTGATGGACATCAGATGATTTTTAGGCTAAGGAATCTAATCCTGCCTTAAGTGGTATCAGAGAGAATTTCAAATAGGAAGAGGACCTCATAACAATGGATCAAAAGGTTGAATCATGAAATGGAAGTCATATATTCAGGAACACTATTTAGAGAGGTTCACAAAGCATTTGTATTATTTGTCCATAGTGTCAAGAATAGAGAGGTCTTATAAGATCTCCCTGCACTGATAGCTGTGTGGCCTAAATCACTGATCTCTCCCAGCCACACTAAAGCAGGCAATCTGGTCTATTGATGGGATTTCCTGTATTGAAGGTTGCATTGTTATTTGGAAACCAGCAAGAATATGCTCTTAATATAGTTAATTCTTGATGGAAATAGGCAAGGCAGGAGATGAAAGCTGTATATATAACCGTGGGATTGGAGCTCTCACCCTCTGAGATATTTGAATACTCACATTCTTAATCTGTAGCCCATAGCTTTGTTATGTAGTCAAATAAATTAATTCTATAGGCTTGGACATTAAAAAGAAAAATGCCATTGAATTGATCACTCTGTTATGGTAAAAACACCCAGTTATGGTGAAAAAGCAAGAACCAAAAACAAACCCAACACTGTATGGAACATTCAGTTATGGAAATATTGGGGGGAATTTAGAGAAAGAATTAATGTTTATTATGTAGATGCCCATGAAAAGGGAAAAACAGGTAGAAGAAAGAGAAGGAAGGAGAAGGAAAGAAGGAGAGAAGTCACGGCCTCCAGGTGTCAGCTTAGATAGGGACTGACATCTTATGGTAGACATTTCTGTCTATAATCAGTTTCCTGAGTTCATAAAATAAGCAGGCATATAAGTGTTCAGGTCATGCATCAAAGAGCTATGAAGGAGCATATTCCTCTTGCACTGATGAAATGACAAATGTGACAAGGAACTGTACCCAGTGACAGCAAGAAATAAATGCTATGAAAGTGGTGGTGGGGAAAAATTCTCTAGGGACAAATGCTGGTGTTGACCTGGTAGGTGAATTAATTTGACCTCCTATAGTCTTGGGACCATAAGCATGATTTGAGTCTTATCCTACTGTAGGGTCACTTACTCAGTAACAGAAATAATCTATACTTAAAGTTTTGGCATTCTCTAGCCTTAGGTCTACCTCAAAATATGCATTTCACTGCCACAATGCACAGAAATTAGCGAGGAAAAAAAGCATTACCTACTAATGCCATAGTCCTTATCACCCTCAGAGCAATGGTCTCATTTCAAATTGAAGTAGGCAAGCAAGAAAATTGTTACTCAAAGTAAGTGTTAAAAGGTTTTAAGGCTAAACAAGTACACTATAAATGAATACAAGAGTAACTAAGGCAGAAAACTGGCTAGTAAACTTCTAAAATTGGAAAGTGGAAGTTAGGGTTTGGAAGAATGCACATTACAACTGCTGTGTACATCCTTCCCACCTCAAATATTGTTTTCATTTTGCCTGATCCAATGGTCCCCAGGCCAGGGTTTAAAATTATTTTAATCCAAGGAAGGTTGTATATAGGACTCAGTGCTAAGCAAATGAAACATATTAATTCATGAACTACTTTTGAAGGAAAAGATATTTAGCTCTATTTTAGAAATGCTATTGAGGGTATCAGTGGTTGGTTTAAGATACAGATTATTTGCATTACAAAATCATTCCATGAATCCCACATTATTGTTTTTAAAGAAGTAAGGAAAATATTCTTTCCTCAGAGAACAATAATATTAATATAAACCATTTTATTATGTTCTACGTTTTAGCAAGGGTAGCAATTTTTAAGAAGTAGTTTAAGGGTGTCTGGGTGGCTCAGTCCCTTAGTCGACTGACCCTTGATTTCGGTCAGGTCATAGTCTCACGTGAGTTGGTGAGTTCAAGCCAGACCCACGTCAGACTCCTCACTGACAGTGCAAAGCCTGACTGGGATTCTCTCTCTCCCTCTGTCTCTGCCCCTCCCCCACTCATGCTCCCTCTCTCTCTCAAAATAAATTAATTAATTAAAAAAAAAAAACTAAAGAAGGGGTACTTGGTTGGCTCAGTTGGTTAAGCCACCCACTTTGACTCAGGTCATGATCTCAGGTTTGTGAGTTTAAACCCCACTGTGCTGACAGCTCAAGAGCCTGGAGCCTGCTTTGAGTTCTGTGTTTCCCTCTCTCTCTGCCCCTCCCCCTGTGCCCACTCTGTCTCTCTCTCTCTCAAAAATAAATAAACATTTAAAATATCTAAAGAAGTAGCTCAGTGTGGCACCTGGTGACTCAAATCGGTTGAGCATCCAACTTTGAATTTGGCTCAAATCATGATCCAAAGGTCATGGGATCAAGCCCCTTGTTGGGCCCCACTTGGGATTCTCTCTCCCTCTGAGAAAAAAAAAAAAAACAAGAAAGAAAGAAAGAAAGAAAGAAAGAAAGAAAGAAAGAAAGAAAGAAAGAAAGAAAGAAACAAGTGGTTCAAATTTGTTTTTTGTTTCAAAAAATAAAAGCACATAAACTTCTTGAATAATTCTGTAAAACACATGATGACCTTGGAGAGTGCGTGTGCACGTGTGTACATGAGTGTGGAGAGGTATATTTCAACATGTATTTATTGTGCACTCTTTGTGCCAAACACTGTGGCATTTTCTCAGAGACCTCAGATACAAAGCAGATAAACCTATAATCTCATGGGAGAAAATATATATTAAAAAAAATTATAGGGAAATTCCTGGGTGCTTTGGGAGCACTTATGCAATTTTAGGCATAGTCATGGTCAAATACACTAGGTGTGTGGTAGAATCCGTTTAAAAAAAGTGGACTTTCTTCCTTCTGAATACCTTGAAGTAAGCATAACTATTGCTTCGATGAGATGGAAGTAAAAGTCAGTTCTTTTTTATTTTGTACCAACATAATGCTCATCTCTCAGTTATCTATACTAATGGGAAGGTGCAGTAGCGTGGAACATCCAGAATGCCTGATAATCATAAAGTCATGAATGCCTGCAAACAATTTATATGCTATATATTTTAGTAGCTTCACCTTCCTGGGTAATATTTTGCTTCAGTGCACATTAAAATTAGTTTGCATTCTCTGTGTACACACTATCTAGATGATAAGAAAGATGTCCAGGAAATATGTGGTATGGTTAGCAATAGCCCTTTCAATAGATAAGACACAGAGCCGACAATTTTTATGTGCTTAACACACAATTGGTGGTACATGAATCTGTTGATATGATTGCAGGGCTAGCAAGAGTGTTATATCTATTAGTATGG
Organism: Lynx canadensis; assembly: GCF_007474595.2. Lineage (NCBI taxonomy): Eukaryota > Metazoa > Chordata > Mammalia > Carnivora > Felidae > Lynx > Lynx canadensis. The sequence goes on along the minus strand of NC_044319.2, from coordinate 45,416,252 downwards.
TCTATATTTTATCTTCCCCTAACCACACTTAACAGAATCTAAAGCAACTTACATCTGAATGTATATTGTAAAATTTTATATTTATTGCCACACAGAAAAAAAACTATCTCCAGAGAGATGAACAGATTACTGAATTATCTTGGAACTGATTTTTCTCTAAGTTTTCTGGGAGCTTAGAAAGTAACTTTAAATTTTGGCTAATACAATGTACTATTTATATTTCTGAAGTTAAAACTAATGACTATTCATATTAGAAAATTTTAAAATCCTAATTTTAAAAATTAAATACAAAAATTAACAGTAACTTCACCAACCAGAGGACAGTGCTATTAATATCTCATATACTTTCTTCGAGTCTTAAACAACTATTTTATAACAAATTTGGTCATACTGACATTATGTTTTTCTAATCTATTTTCACTTTTCATTTTCTTATATATCCTATTCTTTAAAAGGATGATTTTTATCATATTATTTATAAATACAGTTAAATACCTCATTTAATGAGGTCTTATCACCGGGTATTAAGGTTCCTTTCAAAAGTTCTGGGGGCAAGAGAATATTGTGTAGTGAATACAAGTTTGGGCTTTAGAATAAAAATGCCTGGATTTAAATTCTATTTGTATATTTTGTTTGCATGTTATTTATTAATAATTTGGTTCCTAGTCTCACTTTTTCTAGGTAAATTGTTACAAAGTTAATAGGATTATTCCTTTATTATTCAGGGATTATTTTGTTATTTCATTATTTGTATTTAGTTCAGTTAATTTTTCTCCTTTTGAATTGGGGAGAATTTTTTGGAGCAAAGTTAGTAGAAGTGATAAACTACTGACTTACATTGTCTATTTCTTTTTTACATTACATATCAGTTTGAGATAGGTGTTATCAGTATCTTAGAATTGATTATTATTATTCAGTTTGGTTGGGATTATTTTTCAAAATTAAAATATATTTTGAATGTCATAAAATTAGTTTTTTGGTAATAAATTAATATAATCTAGTAGTTTTATCCTTTGATATACTTATTTTACAAAGTCATTCATTTAGTAAATATTTGTTGTGAACTCATTATGGTTAAAGGCAATAATATATGTGTGATAAGAATATAACAGTGGGGAAAAAAAGATGAAAAATCCCTGCCCTCATATTGCTTATATTCTAGGGGAGTGATACTACCAATAAGTAGGTCAAATGATAGTTGATCATCTGGTACTAAATGCTGTGCAGAAAAAGAAAAGAGCGGAAAGAAATGGAAATTACCAGAAGTGGCATGTGCTTCCTTGTTTTAAACAGAATGTACAGAGAAAATATGACTGAGAAGGAAATATTTGCATGTAGAGGTGATAGAATGAGCCATACAATAACTGGGAAAGATGTCTCTCAAGCAGAGAAAGCACAAAAGGAAGCAATGTGTACTGGTTCATTCTGAGAACAGTAAAGAGGCCCCTGAGTTAGAATAGGGGAGTGAAAGATGAAGTCAAAAGAAGTAATTAAAATGGGGCGGGGGGGGCGGGCAGATTATCAAGTACAGCCCATTAAGAAGCTGTATAGATTCGGGGGCACCTGGGTGGCGCAGTCGATTAAGCGACTGACTTCAGCTCAGGTCATGATCACGTCCTCTGTGAGTTGAGCCCTGTACCAGGCTCTGTGCTGACCGCTCAGAACCTGGAGCCTGCTTCTGATTCTGTGCCTCCTTCTCTTTCTGCACCTCCCCTGCTCGCATTCTGTCTCTCTCTCTCTCTCTCTTAAAAAATAAATAAACATTAAAAAAATTAAAATAAAGAAGAAGCTGTATAGATTCAAAATCATTGATAGGAATTTGATTAAACGAGAGCCTTATTTGCATTATATTTTTAAAAGATTGCTGGAAAGAGATGAAAGGGAAGCAAAGGCAAAGCCATTGCAATAATCCAAGTAAGAGACGAAGTCTTGGCAGAGATGGTGGAGGTAGAGATGTTGAGAAGTGTTAGGATAGAAATACATTCTGTAAATAAAACTGACAGAATTTGCCAAGCGATTGTACTTGGTGTTGCATGAAAGAAAGAAAAAAAAAGAGGAAGTCAAAGAAAACTAGGTTTTTGGCATGAGCAACTAGATAGGATACAGTTGACAGTTACTCTAATGGAAGAAAGGAGGGTGAAAAAGCAAGTTTGTCACAGGTGGGGATCATTTCAGTTGTGGACAAATAAGTTTCAGAAGCTTCTCATCCAAATGGAGATGCATTGTGGTCAGCTAGACACAGCTCAAGGAAGAGGTCTGAGCAGATTTAAATGTGAGAGTAATTTCCATATATACAGTGTTCAAATCTGAAGACATCATCACAGTAACAGTGTAGGTATACAGGAGTTATGAATGTTTAAAGAATCTTATAGTATGTAAGGCCGATCTGGCTGTGATATCTGTCACCTAATGGATTGCCAGGTTTGATTTGGATGATCTGTTTGGCTAGGCGGGTATCCCCTTCCTCCCTCACCACTCCACATGCTTCTCTCCCAAAGTTGCACACTCAATGGAAGAGGAGGACTGTGGTTTGATCAAAGATATGCAAGAAGCTGTGTTGCCCTGCTTGAAAGTCCAAACAAGCTCTGAAGGTCCATTTGTAGGAAAAGGTAGGATAGTCAAGTTTCTAAGACTTCGGAGACAATCAAATGAGGTGCGACATGTGGCAGTCTGCCTTTATTTAAAAAAAAAAAAAAAAGCCTCCTGTAGGGAGAAGAGTGTTTCCTAGAAGGCAAGTAAAGACAGTGTTTCACTGAACAGGGATAAATTGATTGTTGCAATTGTAGCAGATAAGACAAATATAAATAGGACTGAGAAATGATCATTGGATTTAACAACATGGAAGTTGTTTGTGACCATTCTCTCTGTCTCTCTCTCTCTCTCTCTCTCTCTCTCTCTCTCACCTCCACCTCTTTCTCTCTCATTCAACTCCCAACCATCCCCCGCCCCTTCCCTCACTGGAAGGAGGAAAGGAATTAGACACAAGAGGGTTTTTGTCAATAGAAGCAGAACAATGGAGTGGGACCAGGAAGACTGTAGAGAGGTAAAGAGTATTAGTGTTTTTATGATGGGAAAAATTAAAGCCATTTGTCATGCTGTTGTGCATGATCCTTGTATCATTCTCACAAAGAGAAAAACAATGACACAGAACAGAGACAGTGAATTTTATGAAGCAATGGTCATGAGCAAGTGGGAGAGATGGAATCTGGAGCACAAATGAAATGTCCTGCCTTTGATCAAAATATAAACAGTTCAAACCAGAGGATAGGAAGTATTTAGGGGCCCAGATCACAGTGTCTGGGGGATGTTGGAAGCAGGTGGAAAAATTCTCTTTAAACTGCCTACATTTTCTGTGAAGAATGAGGACAGATGAGAAACGATGTCAGATTCTAAGGAAGAACAGAAATTATAAAATAATACCACAGAAGATTGAGAGAGTAAATTGGGAAATGCAGTAGGATTTACCAGTAATGGTAAGAATGTATTTGAGGCTATTGGTCATGGACTTGATCTGATGTAATGTGGATTTCCTCCAGAAGAAGTAGATTCAATCAGGTTTGGGATTTTTAAGTAAGAGAGGAGCAAGAGAGCTGAAGGCAAAAGCAAGCGAAGGCTTCTAACAATGGACTGTGTTCTTGACTAATTAAGTAAAATGTAAGGATATAAGTGAGCTGTAGTAAAACCAGAGATTGTAGATTCTGTTTACTTCAATGATTAGTTGGAGTCTCTGCACTGTAAGTAGAAGAACACAGCTGGAAATTGAGGAATTTGTTGTCAGAAAATTAGCTGCTTTATATTAATACTGTGGAAAGTTTGCAGTTGATGACAAAACATGAGTCACTCAGGTGGAAGCAAACCTGGTCTATTTAAGCAAACTTGAAGATACAGAGAAATAGGAACTTGCAGCATTATGGGATGGATTGGGGAAGGAAGCATCAAGAAATCAAAAAAAGTCAGGAATCACAGGCAATTCTCACCAATATTCTCAGTCATCTGCTGTACAAAAGTGGGTATTTTTCAGGAAAATAGCTGGGAGCCACTGGCAAAACCTTACATCCTACAAAATCCACCCATCTGTCTGCTGCAGACATAGAAGCTATGATTGCTACTGCTTCTCTTCCACATTCAGATTCTCACACAATTTTCCCAACTTGGCAGAATGTAGTTCTTAAGCTTCCAGATCCAGCAACAGATAAGAAAGCATGAAGAATAAATGGTGCTAAGTTGCCGATAGAAAAATAGGTACAGTTTACCCCTTTGGCAATGTTTACATCATACCCTTGAACCCATATTTAAATTTAAACAACCACACCAGCAACAGCCTACGTGGTGCACGTGGAGTGGAGATATGTTACTCAGATCTCCTTCACCTCAAAGTCAAACTTTGTTGCCCTGGATGCTGGGAGTGTTGCAAGGCCTTCAAGGGATTGCCTCTGTGGCAGAGAGTTGCCTCACTCAATATCTTGTCCATCCAGGGATGGTGCACACCCAGGGATTTGTCACAGAGATAGAAAGTCCAGGCAATCGTGAGCCAACCTGTATTGATCCTGATAGGCCATTCAGATCCAGAATTCCCATTGGGAGCTGACCTCTGACCATTGCAGCTCAACTTTTCCCTCTGACCCATCTTGTGTCTTCCCTTTCTCTTCCATAGATGTTGATCCAAAAAATCTTTCCTAATAAATATCCAGAATACTACACTCTATGATACGAAAATAAATCCAAACTACAGCATCACACTTCCACATAGTGTGATACAACTATGTTTGTTACAACAAATCCCTTCACATAGAACAAAAGGAAGAAAAGCACTTCCATTTGTAATTATATCCACCTGAGTTATGACCATTTTTTAGGCACAATTTTTTAATATTGTATAATTTAAGACTTAATTGTGGGGCACCTGGGTGGCGCAGTCGGTTAAGCGTCCGACTTCAGCCAGGTCACGATCTCGTGGTCCATGGGTTCGAGCCCCGCGTCAGGCTCTGGGCTGATGGCTCAGAGCCTGGAGCCTGTTTCCGATTCTGTGTCTCCTTCTCTCTCTGCCCCTCCCTCGTTCATGCTCTGTCTCTCTCTGTCCCAAAAATAAATAAACATTGAAAAAAAAATTAAAAAAAAAAAAGACTTAATTGTATGATTGTTCACAAGCAACATCTTTGATAGGAAACAGTTATAGTAGGAGAAGAGGAAAATAGTCAATTGTGTACAAGTCAGTTTGTTATTTACAAATGAAATAACACAGGTAAATATACATAACTACTATAGTATTTGTTTCTGCAACTGGCCACTAGGCTACTGTTGAATTTGATAACTTCCACCATTCATTCAATCGTTCTTTTGCCATGGACACCACAGTTCATTATGTTTTTAAATCATACCACACGTTCATGAAACTTCTGACACATTCCTGGATGTGTTGGGTTGCTATAGACTGTGATTAATAATGAACACTTGCTATGTATGAAGTAATACTCTTGGTTGAAAACCCTGTATACCCATATGGTATAAGGGACTATCTGAATAGTCATCTCAGCCTGTTCAGTAACCTAATCTTCTTTTTGGTCTATTTGTTCAGAGGAATGAGAAGCATAAAACATCCATACAAAAGCTTAACTTGTCCTCAAATGGAACCATTATGTCCCCAAAGGGAATTATCTTTCCCTTGTCACTCAAGGATGATAAACTAGTAGAAAGCAAAACTGCAAAATTGGAACACAAAATTTTGTGACATATTAGTGTAATTGTGAGGGAGCTACTGCTATTCTATCTAGGTCCATAGCTATGGGAGAAGCAACATCCTCTAAGAGTCAGGTCAGAGAATAGAACACATCTCATAAGATATAATTCAGTCTGTTTTTGCTCACAACAATCCTTACAGCAAATGGTTGTGTCGTTGCCTTTTTTGTTTTGCTCACATCAACCAATTCTCCAGTTGTCCAGACACCAACTGGGTGTCCAACAAATTCCATTTAATTCTGGCATTAACTACCCAGAGTTAGTGCAGACCCTACAGGTAAAAGGCTCAGTCTCCAAAGACTGGCTCCCACTTCAGACACCATTCAGTACTCTTGAACCTCCTGTATTTTTGACTGTCTATAAGTTGAGATTCCCATGATGCCTTCCTCCAGTCTGATAATTTGCTAGAAAGGATCACAAAATCCAGAAACACTCTTTACTTACACTTAACAGTTTATTATACAGGGTATGACCCAGGAATGTTATTTATTTCCTTTAAGTTCTCTTGTATAATGAGAAATTTCAGCCAATGCACAAGTTCTTGTAGTCTTTTCCCCAATAATATTACATTTATCTTCAAAATCCTTGCCTTTAATTGACACTTTATTTCAGGTAAATATAGCCAATAATTGAATGAGCTATTTTTACATAACATGTCATGGATTATCAATATTTACTCCTGACTGATGATGAGATCATTATTACCTTCAAATATTAATAGATCATATACCTTCTCAAAATGTATTTTAAAATCTTTTAGCAAAGACCACTTCATGGGCAAGTAACAGTCATGAGTATAGCAACAACAATAAAAAAAAAATCACTCTAGATATTTTAGGCTAGAACTGATTTAAAACAGAATTAGGAGCATACATAACTGTTGGAAGAGCTTGACCATTTCAGAAGCCCAGAAGTGCTAGAATCACAGGAAATTTTCACCAAAAACCTCAGTGGCTGCAGCCCTGAAGCAGATAATCCTGTCCTAAAAGCAAAAGTTTATGTCTACCATTTTTGAAAGGCCAGGAATCTAGTCATTGTTGCCAATGGAGTCATACTGGCTCCTGCTTCTTTTCCCTTTCCAACCTTACATGTCAGTGGCAGATATGCAATTAGCAGGCTTTTTAGTCCTTGTGATAAAAGGATAGAAGGGGGCTGTCTTATACCCCAACAGACAATTTAGCACAGATATTGAAACCCTCCAATTAAGTGGGGAGTAGTGTTGGAACGAGGTACAAGGAGCAAAAGGTAAGTGTTTAAGAAGTAAAGGACAGATAGCAAACTAGATTAAGTTTTTACTTTTTTAAAAAATATTTCTTAAAGCCTCTTCTACTTCTCTCCCATAGGAAATGTTGTTGTTTTTTTTTAATGCTCTATCATTGTCACATTTGCTGACTTTATGAAATTCAGTTAGAAGTTCTCACTTGTCTTATTTGCTCTGATAGAATTTCAACAAGTAAATTAATTGTACCTTGAATGTTAAAACCCTGAATATTTTGAAGAAACTTCTATTAAAACTATAACTGCTTAAGAGTTTTAAAATATAAAACAGCCTTTTTATTTTATCTTCTAGTCTTGTCATACTGTTTTTCTACCTTTTTAAAGACAATTAGACAATTCTATTCTAGATTTTATATTTAAGTTCTATTTCTATAGTCTAGACATATTCTAAAAAACATGAATTTTGGTAATTCATCACATGAATTAATAATGTAATTTTGTACACTTCTCTATTTGTTAGCATGGATTTTCCATGATATACTTTTACTTTTGGAGAGCAATAATGCATGGTTATTGATCTTGTGGTCTTCGGGTGAAAGTGCCTGAATATGAGCATTAGCCCCCACTTGTGATGGTCACATGCTCTGAGTTTAACTTACCTGATGACTGTGTTTTCTCATGTGTTAACTGAGAATATTATCAGTACTTATAGACTTACTGTGATTACAAATCAAACAGTTCCTCATACCTAGTACATGGGAAGACCAAAGTTATCAAATTGTTGTAATTACTCTTCTTAAAGTATGCTATGTTGTCTTTGCTCTTAGCTCTAGAGACAGGGTTTTAGGATCTAGCTTTTAGCCCTTTACAAAGAAAAAAACATGGCCCTTTTTTCTCTATACTTGACCAACTTAGTTTTTTGTTTGTTTGTTTGCTTGTTTGTTTCCTTTTGAGGCTTCTATAGTTGAGTGATCTGAAAGACAACAAAGTCATACACTATACGCGACAACTGCTTGTGTCCAACCTTGTCCTTGGCTTCCAGAAGTGAATAGGTGAATCACAAACCATGTAATGGTAACAAGATCTGGACTCTTCTAGGAGGCTAACTGAGACTACATAGATTTTTTAAATCTTTTCAGAAAACTATAGATGTGGGAACAAAACACAAAGGTGGCTGAGTTCAGCCTTAAGTGTGCACACAACACATCTAGACCTTCACATCCAGTCTCTTACTCTGACCCCTACAAAAATAGATATGAACCTATTAATAATATTAATGGCAATTTGCCTATACCTATATTCTCTTCTTCTTACCAAGTTTTTAGTAACATTGCATCTGCATTTGTGAAGGTTTTCTTTGTATTCTAATATTAACCAGTAAGATTATATCACTTTCCATACATTCAGTTTTTCATAAGGTAAATTAATTCAGATAGACACCTGTTGAGTGACAGTTATTTCACTAGTTTCCAGGCATACAACAATAGAAGGTTACCCTGGCTTGAAGAAACAGGGAAAAAAGTCAATTACTATGTAACATGCTAACTGCTACAATGTAGGATAATTTTAAATGTTATAGGTCTGGAAGAAACACAGGAGTGTGGCATAAACAGGTGGGAAAAAAAGGTAGCAAGAAAGTATACAACCATGAGGCAAATACTTAAGAATAAAACCTAAAATGGGGAGATATAAAGATCCCCGTGAAAGTAAAGTCCCCCAACAATCTTCCTGCTTTTTCTTCCAATATCAGTTCACATCATATTAGTCCTAGTTCACATCAACTTTCACAACTGTTCCATCAAAGCCAAACAGGACTAGTGCAGTCAATAATGGATTGTCTATACGCTAAGCATATCACTTGTATTCTTATGACTTGTATACTTACATCATTTATATGATTGTACAATGCCTGATCTTGAGGAGAAGAGGGAAGAAGTATCAATGCCTTTATGGGCTGCCATGGATCTAAGATCTAAATCATTATCATGCGTGGACAAAGGAACCAATGAGGTTGAATGCTTGACACAGATGGTGACTCAGAACAAGGGTCACATTGTCACCTCAGGACCAGGACCTTAAGTGAAGAATGTGGAATATCTCTGGAGTCCCTTCATGTACATTTCTAAACATAGGAACAGCATTAAGTGAATGCCAGATGATAATAGAGCCCCTTGGTTCCAATTCTTCCAAGATAAAGTTGTCTGGTTTCTGTGACTGACTTTCTTTTTACTAGTTCATTAAACAAACTGCAGAGTGAATTATCATTCCAGTCACCCATTCGCTTTGTCATGAGCTAATTGAGTATGGTTAAGTTCACTCACTTCTTGATGCTGTTTGAAAGGATATTTTGCTTCATTTGAAAATTTGCTGTGTCATTTTACAAATCAGATGCTCTGATGATTGCTCACAGAATTTGATGATCTTTGTTTTATATTAACCTACTCAACAATATTTATCCAGTCCTTACTATGTACTCAGTAAGATATAGTCCTGTCTTCAAGACACTCATTATGTTGGGAAGAGAAGTATGCAAATGAATAAATACAGTACTCAGGAGAAGGTGGAGGATACATAGGAGCAAAGAATGGTATATTTCTACTTGATTGGGATGTAGAGGGAAGAAAGGCTAGAGGTAACGATGTTTGAATTAATGTTTAAAAATGAATAGGTGCTTGGACAGTAAATGAGGCATAAAAGATGAAGGATAAGAAGCTGCCTGAACAAAGGCATGGAGACATGAGTGTTTCATTGAATAAATGTGCTTGTTCTGTTCAGATAGCCACCAGAAGGTTTTTATGACTAGAAGACAGAAAAGCAGTCTATACCCATACCTTAGATTCCAGAGGCAGGAGGAGGGAGGAATGGCAAAAGATATGTACTTGATCTTGAGACCCATAGGGAGTTGTTAAAGTTGTAAGCAGAGTGTATAACATGATCAGATTAGAATTTTTAAACATGTAGAATAGACAAATAGATTGCTGAAAGAGAATAGAAATTCTATAAACAAATCTATGTATTTATGGTGAATTGATAAATTACAAAGATAGTGCTTTAAATATATGGGAAGAGGAAATTGGATGAGAAAGTCAAATAGTATATAGTAATTCTATGAGGGATAGAATTCTGAATCTGCCAATTAATATCTACATGAATTGGGCAAAAACAAGGCCAATAAGATGGGTTTAAATTGAAAAGCGAACAGCACAAGTGGTGTTCAGTAAATATTGGTGATTACTATTATAATGACAAGCTGGCTATTTATCTAAAAAATATTTAGATTCATAATTTTCACCATTCATGAGAATATATTTCAAATGGATCAATAACTTAAACTTTTTAAAAAAATATGGATGTATTTGGAAAAAATATAGAAAAACTATTTATGACTTTTAGATAGAGAAAGCTTCCTTAAATAAGAAGCAGAATGCAAAAACATAAAAGATTTGTAAATTTGAAAATACTACAATTATGGATTTCTGTGCAAAGTGCCCACCCAAATTAAGACAAATGACTGAGCAGAAGATTATCCAGTATATATAACAAGAAGTGGCAAGGATTTGGGGAAATAGGTATCCATGTGATACTCACAGGAGTACAAATAGATAGAACTATTTTAGACCACAGTTTGGCAAGATTCATTAAAATAAAAATGACAGATGTTCTGTGAACTCATTTCTATTTCTTGGTTATGTAGAGTCATCCTAAGGTAACTTACTTTAAAATATTTCAGCATGAAGAGTGTGATGTAAATGTGTAAAGAAGCAGTCACACCTATACCCAAGGAAGCATATGGAAGAGTGTTCATTGTGCTGCTATTTGTGATACAAAAAAAAAAAAAAAAAAATCAAAACAACCTATGTATTCATCAAAAAGGTTTGAACTATGTCTGTGGCATGTCATAAGCATTTAAAAAGAATGAGATAGAGCCGGATTATTTCCATGAGAATAACTCTAGGAGATATTGCCAGGAGAAAGAAAAGTTGTAAAAACAGGTATAGTACGAAGTCTGTTTTAAACCACAAAAGCATATAATTGTTTGTCTAAGAATATTCATATATTAATGGATAGAAGAAGGTTTGAAAACGATGCCTTTCTTTTTCTAGTAACAGAATTCCTTCTAGGGAAAATAAGTGTCATCGGACTGGATTATCGCTCACTCCTCCCCAATCATAATACGGATGGACACATGCTCCTGGCTGGACCAATCAGGACATTCTTATTCCCTTTGCCATGGTCATTAGTTTTCACCTGGGTGGTTGGAAGTCAAGACAATTAGTCTTAACCAGAGATTTTACTGGGCAGTTGATGTATTCTCCTGTGAGAGAACTAAGGTAAAATGAGCTTTAAAATTGAGTAACCACATTTGCCACCACGTTGGAAAAGTCTACATGCATTTTGCTTTCATTGTTCAGTCAAACCTAATCCTTACTAATATAGGATGTATGTCTCCTTAACCAACAGGGAGAAGTGGAAAAGAGAAATATAATTTTTTTTAAAGCAGAATTTGTCAAAACATATGAAACTGCACTACCAGAGAGCTTGGAGATCTGTATATTTCACTGTATGTAAATTTAAAAACAATTTAAAGGAAAAGAAATGCAGAAAGGGGGAGGGAAGAGAAAATGATGGTAAACAGGAACATAAGATGGTAGGAATAAACGTAAACACAGCAGTCTCAATGACTATGACTAAGTTAAATTCTCTTGTTAAATGACAAGTGCTCAGATGTGATATTTTAAAAGATTTTTTAAGTTTATTTATTTATTTTGAGAGAGGCAGAGACAGTGTGAGTTGGGGAGGGGCAGAGAGAGAATGAGAGAGAGAGAGAGAGAGAGAGAGAGAATCCCAAGCAGGCTCTGCACTGCCAGCAGAGTCTGAGGCAGGGCTCGAATTCACAAACTGTGAGATTATGACCTGAGCTAAAACCAAAGAGTTGGCCACTTGACTGACTGAGCCACCTAGGCGCCCCTCAGATTTGATATTTTAAAAACCATATTGCTCAACAGTATTTACAAGACACATCTAAAACAGAATGGCATAGGGTAGCTGTAAGTAAAGAGAAGAAAAACTACACTTAACCATAAGACCAACAGTTCCACTCCTAACTATCTACTCACAAGAAATGAGAGTACATGTCCATAAAAAAGACTACACAAACGCAAATGTTTCTGATCTTTATTCGTAACAAACAAAATGGATTTGTAAATGGATAAACATTTGTAAATGTGTAAACATATCGTGGTACATTCATTCAGTGGAATACTACTCAGCAATAAAAGAAATGTACCACTGATAAGACAACATAGCTGAGCCAAAAAAGCCAGATACAAAAGAATACATGCTGTGTGTTTCCATTTACATGAAAGTCTAGAAAAGATAAAGGTAATCTATGTGAAGGAAAGTAAACCAGTGATTGCCTGAAATGAGGGTGAGGGATTACCTGAGTACAGGCACAAGGAAATTTTGGGATGTGATGGAAATGTTCTGTATTTTGATAGTTATGACATTCACTTGAATATATCGATTTCTCAAAACTTACACAAATGGGCCCATTTTACTGTATATAAATTATACCTCAGTAAAAAAAAAAATGAAAAGGGAAAAAATAGAGAGGAGCACAGAAGAGGAATAGCTCATTTGGTTTTAGAGGCTCAGAGGAAGTAGGTTTCTGTGAACAGGAATGAAAACTCTTTTTTTTTTTTCTTTTTGAACGTGGGATCTGAAAATAGCAAGGCTATACAAAGTGGAGGAAGAAAGAAGAGTGTTCCAGACAGAGGAAGCAATAAGCACAAATTCAAGAAACAGATGAGAAACACTGGTTCATTTGGAGAAACCAAGCAAGAGTGCAAGGATACCCAAAAGAACAGGTGTGACAAAAGACTCAATTGAGGGTCTTCTTCTGTGCCTTGCATAGGTGAGACTATCTTTACTTTGCTCTTGAACATGAATGATACTTTGTTCGGTTATAGAATTCTTGGACCCACTATCTTTTACACATTAATATTCTGCAGTTTTTCTTCTTATCCTTGGGCACTCAGTATTGTTGAGAGGTCTGAGATTGTTTGCTGTTGGTTCCACTGCAGGTAAATAATGTTCTGTTCCTCGTTGACTCTAGGCCATCTTTTGATCTGGCTTCACTAACATAATTTTTTCTTGATAGTCAATGAGTTGTTTCATTTTGACAATCTTACCACTCACACACTGGAACTCCTAGATCTCTCTGTGTCTCACCTTTTCTAATAATTTTATAACCTCCATTTCCATTTCTAATGAGTTTTAAGGAAAACTTTAATGCCTGCTCTTCCCCCTGATTTGACTTTTTGTCTTATTAATAACTGAGTGGCTTTCTTCCTTTGTTATTGTTTTAAATTTAGCAATTTGTTTTTTTTGTTTTTTTGTTTTGTTTTTTTTTATTTTGTTTTGTTTTGTTTTGTTTTGGCCAGCAGGTAGTTTTTCCCATTACTATTACCAGCTCTCATTTCGTAGATACAATGTCTTCTTCAGTTTTATAATTGAATTAACACAAATTTCTGTTTATGTTATGTATCCATCAGGGTTCTTCAGAGAAACAGAAACAATAAAAATAGATAATTAAAGAAAGACATAGAGAGATTGATTTTAAGGAATTGTTCACATAGCTGTGGGGACAGGCAAGTATGAAATCTATATGGGAGTGTGGTAGCTGGGAACTCAGGCAGCATTTCTATGTTACAGTTTTAAGTCAGAATTCCTTTTTCTCTGGGAAACCTCAGTTTTGGCTCTAAATGCCTTCAGGTGGTTGATAAGGCCCGTCCTTATTACTGATGGGAATTTTCTTAAAGTCAGCTGATTGTAAATGTTAACCCCATCGACAAAATATGTTCACAGCAGCATTTAGACTAGTTTTTGACCAAACAACTAGGACCAAAGCCTCACCAAGTTGACACATAAAATTAACCATCATATGTTAGATTTACATCAGTTACTGTTACATTCATATAAAATAACAGCATTTTGCTTATTATATGATGGGTCCTCTGGTTTCTCACACTCTTCTACTCTTTATAAAAGCAATTTGTTCTGATTCCTCTACAGAGTTGTCTTTTATGAAGTGCACCATCATTGCACTTGCCCAAATTTTGGGTTGTATTTTGTTTTGTTGTTTAATCAATACAGATTTTGTGTGAATGTCCAGATTTTGAGGTTGAAATGAATTCTGTCAAATCAGAACATGTTAGATAATCTATCTCAGATTCTCAGTTTACCATCTCTTATAGATAGCAAAAAAAAATAAAATATTATAGAAGAAATATGTTTCTTTAATAAAAGAAATATGTTTGTAATAACCTTTTCTTCGTTTCTGTCTGATTGAAAATTCATTTCAGGTTAAAAGTGGTAACACTGGGGGAAAAATGTTCACACCCTTATTGAAAACTGTTCTATGCTAAAATTAAAGCAAAAAAAAGCCATCATAATAGGTAATCAAAATGATTCATTTGGTAAGATAGATAAAAACAACTTTGGAATTCTGTTAAAATAGTTAAACCTAAACTATCATTGATACCTTTTATAAAAGTAAAGGGAGTGGTCAGTGGTTATTAATAAAACAAATAGTGCCATCTACTGACTTTGCAATTATATTCTGAAAGCTGCCATAAACATCAATTTTATACCACATAATTTTCCAATGTGATAGTACTAGTCATTCATTTGCTATTTTGAATTTTCCAAGAATTTGTATTCATTTAAAATGATTACATTTAAATCTCTAGTTCTGATAACTGAAGTGGAATTTACATGTACTTCAATCAAATGGCTGCTTCTTTGCAAAATCACTGTTATCAGGAAGCAATTTTTTTAAGTGTCCCTTTGTGCTAGAAACTGCATGACGTAAAAGAAATATGTCTATATTCTTGTCACACACACACAGCTCAGTAAGAATTGTCAAGATGGCAGAAATGTAGAATTAAACCCCCATTACCCCTAAAAAACCTGCTGAAATGGTTAAAGAAAGGCAAGCATTGATGTAACTTACTAATAAAGGAGAAAATGAAACATATTTCATAATAAGTATAGTAAGGAGGATCAGAGTTAGCTCCCACCACCTTTTAATTTAGATACAGTCTTACAGAAGGAAGTAACATTTCAAGAGTTTTACAATCAAAATAACACAGTTATTGAATAATACGACATACTACACTTAAATAGTATGACATATTACATTTAAAATTTTAAAGTTCAGAGAAAAATTTCTTCCTGTGGCCCACTAGCTACACTGTGAAGTTTCTGGAAAGCTGAGCAGAAAGGACAGGCCTGTGCTCAGAGTGCATGCTTGCAAAGTATAGAGAACTAATGGCTCCAGAGCCAAGAACATGGGGCCAGAGAGCTTAATCTCCAGGAGACACCTTTCAAAGTCATTGATGGCCTCAGGGTTCCAGGTGGGGCTTGGTGAACACAATAGCCTACACCTTATATATCCTGTATATGGGCATAGGTGCCATGGAGGTGCCACGTCAAGACAGAAGACTGAAGTTCCTACCAAAGTAGAAAACACTAATTTCTTCTGGTAGTAGCTCTAAATTCTGGACTGTCTCCATGAATAATCAAGCTTTTCTTGGAACATTGCTAGGCTTTCTTGAGAAGAGAGGAATCTTGTGAAAGTCCAATATAAAAATAGAATTAGCAGTACCTTCTAAGTTTGTTCCTTTGTTCATTCATTTCAGAAGTACTTCAAAGCAGGATGATTTGCATAACACATTCATCTGTATAATGCTGTATTTATTTGAGTTAGAATAATTTCTGCTTAAAAATAAATGAAATCACAGCATATGCTTCCAGATGTAGGGTCCATGAGGAAGGATATGTAGTATATATGGTCTAAGCCCTAGGATGTAAGCCTTTTAAACCCAAGGCCTACAAAATTAGCAAAATCTTAAATTCTTCAGTGCATATGCTTGGATAAGGAAGATTAAATTGTAGGAGTTTACAAGAACAAGAAAGGTTAAATACATAATTCCCTCACTGTATCTATTGAAAAGTGTTCCCAATATAAACTTATACTTCACATGCATTTTTTTTTTTTTTTTTTTTTGGATGAGCAGGGGAGGAACCACTGACAAACTGGTTACAAGTAATGGTAATTTGGGATTCTATAAAGCAAAGCTTGTCTTCTGCTAAATGTTGTTTAATCCCCTTTATTAGGCACCAATGCCATGTGATCAATCAAACATAAAATTACTAGAGGTTCTAAGGCTGATAATATTTACCTTAAGGCAAGTAGGATTTCAGGTTAGTTACGACAAAGCAGTCTCAATACACTTATAGGTGAAATTTAGGGTAATTTTCTTCTGTTTAATATTGCAGGCATAGCTTGATTCCATAACTCCTTACAGTAGGCTAAATAATGGCCACTAAAAAGAATAACCCCTAATCTATGGAACTTGTAAATGTTATCTTAGGTGGAAAAAAGATCTCCCACATGTGATTAAATTAACGAGTTTGAGATGGGAAGATTGTTCTGGATTATCTGAAGGCCATCATAAGTAGGCCTTACAAGAGGTAGGCTCTGAAGGCCATCATAAGTGTCCTTACAAGAGGGAAGGACTGACATACACAAAGGAGAAGCCATGTATGTGAAGACAGATAAGGGAATTTGACAGAGGCTGGCTCTGAAGACTGGAATGATGTGGCCACAAACCAAGGAGTGGCAGCAGCTACAGAAACGGAAAGAGGATGACACCTTGATTTAGGCCCCATGACACTGGTTTCAGACTGTGGCCAACAGAACACTGAAAAAATAAATATCTGTTGTTTAAAGCCACTGATTCTGTAGTAATTTGTTGCAACCATCATAGAAAACTGGTATACTCTCTAACATCCAGGGGTTTCTTTCTAATAATGGATATCATTTAAACACCTTTGGTTATCATTAGCACCATGGTAAACTTCTGCAAAAATGTCTCTAATTCTTTTATCTCTTTTTTCCCCAAATCATACTGCTCTCCTCCCTGCTTACTGTGCTCCAGCCATACTGGATCCCTTAATATACAGTATTTCAGGCCTGTTCACCGGCTGTTTCCTTTGATTGGACTGTTTTTTTCTCAGACATCATAAGTATAAATTCTTTCCCTCTTCAAGTCTTAGATCAATTTTACCTTCTCCCAGGGTCTATTCCAACTACTCTGTTCGGCATTGCAGCCTTCTTTCCCAGCCAGCATAATGGAGGAATTGTACCCTGTTCTCTTTTATTATTTTAATCTCATTTCGATCTCTAAAATGTTGTATAATTTACTTAATTGTTATGTTTATTTTATATCATCGTTCTACTCCCTCTAGTTATGTAAGCTTCATGAGTAAATGATTTTATCTCTTTTGTTCACTAATGTATTCCCAATGCATAGAACAATATCTAGCATATAATTGGCATTCAGTAATCTTTTCTTGAATGAATAATTGAAGAAAAACATTTAAAAGTCTACTGCAAAAAGTGAGAGATGCTGATATCCTAAATCATACCAAAGCAAAGTTCAACTTTTAGTTCAAGGTGACACGTTGTCAAGTCTTCCTTTATTTTTATTTTAAGTATCTGTTCTGTGCCCACTAAAGGCTCAGACTTCATTAATAAGGCCACAAAATGGGCAATAACTTATAGATATGCTACTGCTATATCCTGATTATCAGGCAGGCTGAGAGCTTTATATTTACATAAGTTCTCAATGACTCTCCACAAAACACTGTCCCCTGGGCAAAGCCAAAAATGCCAGGGACTGGTTTCTACAACAAGGTCAGATCTTAAAGACTATGCCAAACTTGCCAAGTACTTCCCTAACTAGTCAGAAACTCATATAGAATGGATATAAAGGAAAAATTATTAGCATTTTCCAGACAGACTGGATAACATGTAGAGAGGCAAATTTCATTAGCAGACCACTTAGTTAAAATCTTTCCTGGTCTATTAACAAGAGAAATCAAGAGGAATTCCCCATTTCTTTATGGAAAGGGGCTGAAATACTGAAAGAGTGAATCACTTTTGATAGTTAGAATATGATTTGCACTATGTTATGAAATTCTAAAGCTGTATTCTGCAAAAGAAGTTCAGGAGGGGCCACGTGAAGGATGGTGCTCTAAAATGAAGCAGGGCGGTGGTAGCACAAATGAGCCTCAGGAGAACTGGAATCAACACAGGATGCTGAAGACGCAGAACCTCAGTGACTGTCAAGTGGTACATGAGCGCCACAGGGAACATGCCAGAGAAACAAAAGGTCCACTGACATTAGGTCCTAGTCACATGAATACTGAGGACAGACACATACATGCAACTTTCAATACCCTTTTAGGTAATATCCATACTTCCTTGATCGTACTTTCCAAGGTTGTTGAAAACTAACTTTTAGATTTAATAAACTGCTTTGGTTTACTTATCTGTGGCTTATTTTTTCCCCTTTTGTTCTCTGGAAACTCATTTCAATAATAAACAGTTCCAATTAAACGGAATTCGTGTTTGGCTTTTTTTTTTTTTAAGGATGATGTAATTATTCACATTGGAAATTAACATCATGTTAACAGGTTTTGAATATTATTTTAGGAAGAAGTGATAAATGTATCACCTTACTCTAATTCAACAAGGTGTGTTTTAATTTACATATTTAGAATTTAATGGTTAGAGAAGATTCTCTCAGAAAAAGTTATGGATTATAGAACCCCAGGTTCTATAAGAAGTCAGAGAACACTGGTATTTAAAAATAAGACTTAAAATATGAGAAGTCTTTAGTTACAACTAAATCTAAAAAATTGAAATAACGAACCAGAAAAAAAAAGTACTTGGAGAGTCTACAATAGAGTGATATCCAAATAATCATGTAACAGTGAAGTTTAGAAAAATGGCAAGATGCTATGATCATGGGGGGAATGTCTATCTGAACCAAGTATGGTTAAACAGAATATTCATTTTGCAAAGCACAAGTATCAGATCATTGATACAGTGTTGGATTTGGGGATGAAAGAAAATTAATGATGCAGAGAAAATGTTAATAAATCTGATTGATTTTATGTATTTGTTCTTATAAACTAATAAATAATAATGGTTTTACTGAATATTATATGTTAAAATGCATTCATTCAGGATTTAGTCATTGAGTGAGGACTTGCAAATATAAACGCAGGTAAGAAACAATCCTTGTCCTCAGCTGCTCAGAGTTTCATAGGACAAAGGTACATAAATAACTAACATCAGAATAAAATTCCAATTAAGAAAAGTATGCTGGCACACTGGTTTTGTCTCAACCCTTTTTTATAGTCATAGTTAATTCTATTTCTCAAGTTTTTCTTTTTTTTTTTTCAACTTCCTTTCTTTTTAAAAGTACTAGCCCATAAGGATGAGTGTTCTGTTAAAAGGGATCATTCCAGGATAACGATCAACCTATGCAAAGGTAGGTACGCTAGAGAAGCCACTGTGGAGACAGGGTGCACACAAGAAGCAGATATTGCCCTAATCCAGGAAGGAGCTGATGAGAACACAAACTTATACAGTAGGTGTGTATTAACACATGGAAGCAATACATCTAACAGAAGTGTTAAATGATCACCCAACCTACAAGATAATGGCGTATGTCTGGGTAGGTCTCTTTTGGCTGCAAGTAGTGTCTGTGTGATAGAGGATTTGTATGATTGGAATAGGGGAGAAGGGTTGAACATTAAAGAAAACCTGCATCCTATAGGGTACAATATGTCCACGGAGAGAGCTGCAGTCACTAAAAGACCAGTTAGAAATGTGGAGTACAATATCCCCAGAGTAAAGGAGTAAGTGTTAATAGGTTGTCCACCATGCAATATGTGGTCAATAAAATGGAGATTCAGTAAGGATTTACAACTATGCATCCTATCAGACATGGGAAATACAATAATGAATACTCTTGAAATATTAAATATATAAGTGTTCAGAGTCAGCTAATAAAAAATGCTATAATAAGGCATTAGGTAAAAAAAATAATCAATCATATTGATCTACATTCATAAGATTAAGGATTGTCACTGCTCCCCAAAAGGAATAAAAAGAATAAGCCAGGGACTTGGTAATTGAGGGGTAAATCAAGGACCTCCTGACAGAATTTAAATATAAGATGTAGACCTGGTCATAGGAATAGTGTAGAATTTTCCGACCTGGGTCAAAGATTGTCAAAAGACTTTTCCTAATGATAAAGAAAAATGGATATTAGTCATGGAATTCTTGAATTTCATCCCCACACACTAGGTCTAAAATTAGTCTGTATATTTTGATAGTCAGGAGGTGTCTGGACTGATATATTGGAGCAGTTGTTTGAAAATTTCATTATGCATAGGTATCACCAGAGGTGTTAATTCAAAATTCAGAGTCCTGGCTCCTTTCTTCAGAGTTACTAATTCAGTACATTTGGAGTACTATAATTCAGTACAGTGAAGCTCCAGGAAACATCATTATGGACAAAAAATTCCAGGTGATTCTGATAAATATTATCTGTGGACCATATTTTGAGAAAAAACTGGGCAAAACAAGGGTTAAGAAATGAAACTATTATATTGTCTTTATTTCCAGGACTAGAAAATTCTAGGAATGCACAACTTGAAAACATGTAATAAAAGGTGACCAGCATTTGTTGATAGGCTTTCTGCTCAGTTACCCAAATAGAGTGGCTTACAAGTTCATCCAGCCCACCATTTCCCCCTTGGACTCACTGTTGCTCCCATTGAACCAAGATGTTATCTCAAGCATGAACTATGTAGTCCCCGTATTTCAGTATCAGCAGCTAAATGGTTGTTATTCGAATACGAGATAATAAAATGGATCTCTGCTCTGTAGGTAGGGGAAATAATGAATAAAACTGAATCACTGCTTTATTCTTGAATAGATGCTTCTTTTGTTAAGATGCTTTGAAACCACTTGACAAACACACAGATATAAGACATATGACTCGTAACCATGTGCTACTCTTTGCAAGATCACCTTTGTTGATACACCAAGTCAAGTAGCCCTAACTGCTATGGAATTTCATGTTTGGGAAAGATATAAAATAATACTATATTCTTAGTAAGTCATTTGGTAGACAAATTGCATTTCCAATATTTCAGAATTCTGAAAAAATCCTCAAGTGACTCTAAGAAATAGAATAACTATGATATTCTACTACAGTTATGCTCAAAAAATAATATACAATTGAAAAATTATGTTCACAATTAGAAATCTAGGTATACACATAAGGCACAAAGACAATTTCATGTTTTAAAAGATCATTTTGCACATGACAATTTGGCTTTAAGAGGCACAGCTTTAATATCAGTCATATTTTTAAATACAAATCATATCCAAGTACTTTAAAGCTCAATTTTCTTAAAGCATCATCTGCAAAGAAAGCATGTGAAATATATGACAAGAGAAAGAATATGAAATCAACATATAATTTGTACCCAAGACAATGAAGAAAATAAAATCAAGTAATGATTTACTTCAGAGTAAGTATTCTTTTCAGTACAATTACCCTTGAGCTCTTTTAGAGGATTTAATATGAGATTTGCATTCAGTGTTCTTTAGGGCTGCATACAAATGGATTTCATCAGTAAGGATTAGTACAATACATAGTTAAATGTTTCTGCCAATCCAAAATTCTACTGCCCTTATATTGTAAAATTCAACTACAATTTAAATCTAGATTGGCCCATGTAGAACAAATTTCTTTCTTGTGTGTGTGTATGTGTGTTTGAGAATCTATGTAAGGCTTATATAGGACATATTGGAACTAGCAATAAAATATTTAGTCACATACCTGTTGCTGGCATATGATTTTTTCATATAAACATGCTTTATATAGGATGTATATCTAATTTAGAGGCACCTGGGTGACTCAGTCACTTAAGCGTCTGACCCTTGATTTCGGTTCAGGTCATGATCTTACGGTTGGCGGGATTGAGCCCTGCATCAAGCTCTGCACTGCAATTCAGATTCTCTATCACTCTCTCTCTCAAAATAAATAAATAAACTTTTTAAAAAAAGGATATATACCTAATTTATATTTGGATGTTGTTGTTTTTTGTTTGTTTTTTTTTACCTAGAGAAGACAGAATGTTTTCATCCTGATTATTTTCATTTCCATATCTCAGGCACATAAAAACTATAATAAATTGAAATCTATAAGAAATTAGTTGCTGTCTAAAGAGGCAGCAGTTGCAATTCACCTGATAGGGAATAAATGCTTTCTGAATGAAGGATATCCCTCTAATGGAATTTAAATTATCCTTTTTTAAAAAACATGAATTTTCACAATGCTATTTAGGAGATAAGTTTTACTTATTTAAACAATATTTAGGCCTTTTATGAAAATTGGAATTAAGTTGGGACATTATCAGGCTGAGATCAATCACTTTCAATTTGAAGTCAGTGGTATTGTATCTTTGGGAACAATAGTGGATAGACGGCCCTAATGAAAAAATAAAGAATACAATTTGGTAATGTGATTTGAAAGTCAACAAAGATCACACTCAAATTATTTTGCCCAAATATGGCTATCAGAGAATTTCTTCTGCTAATCAAACCTGAAAACTATGTAAGTTTCATCCTGGGTGCTAAGAAAAAACGATGGCCTATGGCTGAGTGTTATGTAATGGAGATGGAATTCACATGGGATTAGTTTATCAAGTTAAGTCATAAATCTGTAAAGAAATCTGTGAGAAAGATTCTGAGCATGTTGTGTTGCTTAAAGGGAATATACTAAGAACACTTCAGTTTACAGCACTGAGAAGATGTATAACAGAAGAATCCTTCCTCAATCACAAATTTCCCTTAGGAAAAATTGTGATATACATGGATTTGCCTACGTATAACTTCCCACAGAAGATGTGGGAATCTTATATGAGAAGATTTTTGATCAAGATCCTATTGTTTGCTAGCCATTCTGAACCATTCTGAATGATTATGAAGTAAAAGTTAAAATAAAAAATCTAACATTGAAAATGTTAAAAAAAAAAAACAACCAAACCTCTAGAAAAGCAAACAAAAGTAGTTTAGTTGATCACATTAAAGCTGTATGAAATAAAGTTTCTAAAAACTAGTCAAATGTGACTATGATAAATAAAGCTAACAGTATACTTCCAACAATTCTAATTAATGAGCCATAAAACACTACTAATTAATTATCCCCCTATTTAGTATGTGATTTTGTTGTTATATTGGGTGAGCATAAAAAAATTCCTTTAGTTTTACATAAGTCTGCTCTCATACTTAATCCTCCAAATAAATTTGTATCCATCATAAATTTTTATATAATGTAGTTTTCAAAAAAGAGGGGTTTCAGTCATGTGATCTTATCATTAGTTACCTCAAAAGTTTTCTAGAGCCTGATGGGCTGTAAGAAAAGATATAACCCTAGAGAGAAAGAAAAAAAGAGAGAAGAAAGGAAAGGAGGCAGAAAAGGAGGGAGGAAGAGAAAAAAGAGGAACGGCCTCATAACTGAGAAAGTAAAATCTTTCGTAATGCAGTGTAGAAGAAAGTACAGAAAATAAAGCACCAAGAACAAATGTCAT
Organism: Lynx canadensis; assembly: GCF_007474595.2. Classification (NCBI taxonomy): domain Eukaryota; kingdom Metazoa; phylum Chordata; class Mammalia; order Carnivora; family Felidae; genus Lynx; species Lynx canadensis. The sequence goes on along the minus strand of NC_044319.2, from coordinate 45,392,771 downwards.
ACTTCAGTTTAATTAAGAGATAACCTTGACTATACATATCATTTTAGATATACATACAGTTTCTCGGTATATTGGATTTTTAAAATATTTTTTTAATATTTTTCCTTATATATGATATTTTCATCTTTTTCTGACATAATTTTAGGCATCATAGTTAATTTTCAAATTATGTCACTATAGAGCAGAATAAAGATTGATAATGTTAGGGGAGAGATTGTTATACATAATAGAAACCAGTCAGGAGTAAATGATGAGAAAAGTAATGTTATCTCTGAAATGAGATTGGCAGTAGCAAAATGAGAATTAGTCAAATGAATCATCCATTAATTAAATAAGCCAATTTTCCCCATACATATTTTTGACCCCAACTAATAAAATGTGTAAGAAGTAGAAATAAAAATTAGCATTCTAACAAAAGGAATAAGAGAAATTATTTCAAACCAAGAGAAGTCTATAAATGTTTGCAAAATATATTAAATAAGCCTTTACATTGTAAGTCATAGTTTCTCCAAATGATAGCTTTACTTCTGTCCTTGTTCCCATATTCATTAATAGGGTGAGCCCAGAAATGAAGATTGAATTATATTTAACGTTTTCTAGAATTTCATTAATGTAAGTCACTTTAAGTCATCTAATTCATTTCTATCATTTTGTATAAATTTCACTCTTTGTATAAATCTTAAAATGTTGGTATAAGTAAATATATGTCTCATAAAGAGTTCTTAAGTTACTCAATATTCAAAACTGCATCCAATGAATATTTTTAAGAACCTACTAAAAATAGTCCTTAACAAATTAGAAAGAAAATAAATGTGAAATCATAGGTCTGCTATGAATTTGGGAATGACTTCCAAGTTCCGGGGAGGTGAAAAATGCTTGGTACCTAGATAGCTGGACTAAAGGAGGGTATGAAAACAAGAAATATAAGTTCTCTAGGTGAGACCAAATTAGTTCCATAAGGTTGAAAAACAGATATTGTTTAGGGACTTTTCTTGGGCAACAGAACTAACATTGACGTTACATACATACATAGAGTAATTCAGTGAGCCTTCCCCCCAAATGTATATCCTACCAGATAGTAAACATGTATACAGAAAGCTTTTGTTATTACTTTCAATAATTTGCAAATGGAAAACAAAAAAATTGAGAATGATGGTGCTTTCTAAAAATGAATTTGTAATGGGTGAGAATCAATTATTGGCTTTGCTTCCCTTTTCCTCATTTAAGAAAATAAACAGGTCATATCAAAAATCTGTATAAAGAATCACTAAGGAGACCACACTGTTCTATAAGAAGCATACTTTGATTCATTATTATACACTAATTTGAAAGCGGGATGGATTTTATATATCAGCATAAGTAATATATCTTGATTTATAAGATTTAAGCATATAATCTAAGAAAAATCATCAGTACAGATTCTTACAATGGACTACTTTAAATATTTAAGAAGATTAAAGAAGCTTTGTGGATCATTGTTAGAACATGTACTATTTTCATCCCTTCCCCTTTCTTCAAATCATTTTCTTTTCTAATAAACAACCTGAATAAACGATGGCTCACATGCAGTGGTTAAATCCAAACCCAGTAGGCTTAAAAATAAATGTGTAACCACACTATAAATGTATTTAAACAGGGCAGTGCTTGACTTTACATAGTACATCTAACTGATAGTATTATAAACAATCTATATAGATATCTACTCACTACCCTGCCACATCGATTCCCCAATTTATGTAATTGGAAAAAAAAATCACACTCCTAAATTTATTTTCTAAGTTACTTTCTCATGCCAAGCTATTGTAGCATACAATCCTGTCACTTCTGAAAAATATTCTAACGTTCTTATAAAAAGATATTAAATTTTGCTTTGAAGTCAAAAACAAAAACAAAGTAAAAGAAAAATGAAAAGCTAGGTTGCTGAATTTTTGAAGGAAAACAGTTTTCTTTCTCTAAGGCTAATCATGATGTTCTCGAGATTTGACATTACTGTATGAGCCCAAAGCATGTGCCTTCAGATGATTTCTGCAAGGCATTATCTATATATAGATTATTGAAAGTCCCTGGGAGGCAACTCAGTTATTTTGGTGGGAAAAATTCAACTTCAGAAGTGTTGTCAGCATGAATATATTTTTAAGCACACAGTATTTTATCCTCATATAATTGAATGAAATGGGACAATTAGATAAAAATATTAGATTACTGCTTTGAGGAGGGTTGGTGTTTTCATTCTAATGAAAATAAACTTTTATAGACATTTAGATTCATTGGTCAGAGAAAAGAATACCATTTGTATTGGACTGTGTTGCCTGCTTCTTCTAGAAAAGCCTCAAAGTTTAAAAGTACAAATAAAAATGAGCAAAAAAGTAACTTCCTACAAACTTATGATTTATGTTCTCTATGTATCTTGAAACAAATCGAAATCATTATATTGCACACCTAAGGCAAATAATAATAATAATAATCTGTTCCTCAGATTTCACTGTAGCAAATCTCAGTGATTTATATCCAACCTTTCTAATGGTGATATGCAGCTCATTACTGGCAACATACAAATTTGAGTGAACATACAGAGCTATTTGTAATTGATCTCTTTATCAAGATTTAATATTCCTCATGGTTGAATAATGACTCTCTTTGAAGAATATATAAAGTTTTCACCTTACTTTTCTAGTGTTTTTTTCATCAATCACAGAGCTAAAAATAATTGGAGTGTCTTTTTGAGAACAGAGGGAATGGGGAAAAATATAACTCTTAATGATTTTTAAGATTTTTCATTTTCATTTTAAAACTTTTATTTCACATTAAATTATATTTCAGGGAAAGCATTAAAAGTTCCTAGTTTGAAACTCAATATTTCAAAATATCTGTCTTATATCTCTGAATGTTGTATATCTAAGAAATCATTGTCTCTGTTGGAAAATCAATTCACCTCAAATGATTCAGCATTTGAAACTACCCAGCCAATCTCCTAGATTTTAATGATGTTAAATTATTACTTAACAAATATTTTATATTTTTGTGTTTCCAAAGTGCAGTTGGACCGGTTGAAAAGATTAGCTTTATATAAATATGCTGAAAAAAAACTGACTTTGGTTAAATTATAAATGCCTGCTCCCACAGGTTAGGTAAACAGATTAACAATAACAAAGAACTTGATAACAATGTTGAAATAGATACTCACTTTTTTGAGACTAAGCTTGCATCAGCCCATCTTACTGAGATGGTAGCTAATTTTTTTTCATTTAGACTTTTATTTGTAAAATCAGTTTTTAATGTTTAGTTTACAATCTAATTTTTTGATACAAACTCTGAATACCTTTTAAATGTGATTAGTTCTGCTTGTCTTGCAAATGACTTACATGTATGAAAAATAGGATAATAAATCTGGCTTGCTGATTTACAGATGACCCTGAGTATATTAGGTAAATGGTGTTTAAATACGTGATTCTTAAAATATTGTTATTTATTTAACTTTCCGTCTGTATAACATCCACTTATGCATTTGTACAATTTATTTAATGTTTTTGTCCATAAAAAATAACAGTCTAGATTGCTGTATTGAGCAACTTGTCACTGAGGTACTGGCTTTGATCATATATGGCTACAGAGATTGCAAATTGTCTAATTAACCACTATCGGTTAACTCTCCACAAGGCTGAGAAAAATAGCACCATGGCAGACATTAAGTGTCAGAATATGGCAGTGAAGTCACGTCTTGTCATCTAGTTTTCCTGGGACAGTCTCAGTTTATTGTTTTCAAGTGAAAGTATTAACAGTGCCTCTTTCTGCTTTTAAAAGTGTCCCAGTTTTGATGATAACCTAAATGGTCATTCTTCTTATAAAGGAAAACAACATATCTTTTTTATGAGACATAAAACAAAATCCTATTGACTCAATAGAAATCAATTGTTTAGAAAGGCAATAGTTTGTATTTTATATTAACATATTCTCCACCTTTTGGACAAAGCATCTATATGTTTAAAACACATAGAATTCCATTTATTCTTACACAGCACAACACACACACACACACACACACACACACACACACACACGTATGAAATCCTTACCAGTAATATTAAAAGTTAGGAATAGAAACACATAAGCATTATTTATTGTTTCAACAATAAGTGTGCATTAAGTACAATCATGGGATAAAATTACAGCAAACAAAAGAGAAGTTTCAAAAGATAAGTATACTAGAGTCTCCATCTTGAGACAATAAGGTAAAGTTGAGAAAGACAATACATACATGCATATATGGAAGAAGAGAACCAATATAGAAAAAATAGAAAATGTGTGTGATATTGAAAGTTTAAACAGCCTAGGAAGATATTTAATGGAATAGAATAACTCGCATGCACATTATTTTATCCAAGTATAGATGAAAATAAAGAAATTACAAAATTACCACCCTTAATTGAAACGTACTTATAGGCCGTTTAAAAATATCATAAACCAAATAGGAAAAGTGGCAAAGAATAGAAACAAAAAATTAGAATGGAGACAAAAGCCCACATTCATTAAAAATGTAAATTTTATTTGAAAATACGTAGATAAAAATAAAAACAAAATCCATGAGAATCAAATTAACAATTTTAAAATCTGATAATATTCACATTTTGTTAGCTTTGTTGAAAGGGGAAAAAAAACCACTGCTCATGGAAGTACAAATTAGTTCTCAAAGACCTTAGTTGTATCCAGAAAAAGTCATATTCTTTAAGTTGATAATTTTCCTTCTGGAAAAAAGTTAAAAGTAATTAAAGGTATATAAGAAGTTTAATATCTTCAAGAATCTTATTCAAACTATGATGTTAGCATAATAAACTTTTGTAGTCTATAGGTTTGAGGCTAAATATAAACATGATTAAAATAATTATAATATATTGGGGTGCCTGAATGGTCAGACTTTGGCTCAGGTCAGGATCTCATGGCTTGTGACTTAGAGCCCGGCATAGAGCTCTCTTCTGTCAGCGCAGAACCAGCTTCAGATTCTCTGTCCCCCTCTCTCTGCCCCTCCCCCTCTCCCTCTCTCTCTCCCAAAAATAAACATTAAAAAAATTATTATTATAATATAGTAGTATGGGCTTGGGAAACTGACAGGGATGTAATACTAAAGGAATAAATGAAGTCAGACACCCATAAACAACATATTTCTAACCATGTAAAAATTTTCAGTGCATAGAAAAGAAAGTTTAGAGGAAAATACTCTCAGTTGCTAAATTAATTCTTCATCAGTCATGAGAATGAGTGATTTTTATTTTTTATTCTTAATGCATTAACATTTTTATTATGTTGAACATATGTTGTATTGTAGTTGAATTCAATGGAAATAATTTTTCTATATCCTAAGACCTATCTGAAAATGACTGACTTTCTATTCATTCAACATGTAATAAATAATATATGGAAATTAAATATTTATTGAGATAAAATTGACATACATAAAATTAACCACTTTAAAATTTACAATTCAAGGGCATTTAGTACATTCACAATGTCATCCAACAATTATTTTTTGTCAGTGCCTTCATATGTAAATATATGTATGGCATCATGTATATTACTAAACACTATTCAACTCAGAAATATCTTTTTCCTTCTCTCAATTTTTACGACTCCAGTGTGTCTTGATTTGTAAGCAGGAAGAGTTAGGGGTCCCCAGAAAAAAACATGAGATAAATAGCTTTCCTGACTCAAGAGAAGTTATTTTAGGCCCCTAGCTATTTTCATGATCTCTGCCCTACTAGACCAAGTACACTTCCTGTACTTGGAAGGAGGTGTCAGAATTGCAAAGAAATGCAAAAACCTCAGTAGTTAAGGATTTTAGGGGAACAAAGGTAATGCAAAAAGTAACAGTCTCTACCCCAAATGCATCAGAGACAATAAATCAGTGGTAGAAAGTCCTTGTGCTGTTTCCAAAGTAAGCAAAGGCTTTCATTCCTCACCGAGATGAGGAGCCCAAGACCCCATTTGATTTATATTGGCTCTGGGAGCAGCGCAGAGCCCCTCCTCTGGAAGTACAGTGACCTCTGCTTCATTATAATGTTAAAGTCTCCACCCTGAGTGGAGCACAAGCATCATTGACATAATAATAGAGGATGCCAGTATAAGTTCTAAGCACACCTGTGTCATCTCTTGCCACTTTTACAACCAAGGACAAAGGTCCCCTTTCAGAATATCATCCTAACCCTAAATAAAAGGACCACACCTTTGCTCTGGGAGTCAAGGCTTTGGAAGTCATTCCCCGTGATCTCCTGATTTGCTGCAAATAACGTTTCCTTTGTGTGACCACTCCACCAGGTCTAGTCTTTATTTTGTAACTCACCAAAGAGTTTCCACTTTAGTTAGGTTACAACTTAGGTTGTCTCTTAGATTAATGAATGCATGTCTTGTTTTCTCAATCAGATTGGAAATGTCTCAAAGCAAAATAAAGAACTTAGTTTGGGGCTGTTGTTTTATTCACTTGCAGCTAGATTTTTCACAGGGGTTGGTGATTCCCTGGAATGTATCTAGATGTCCTCAGGGGTCAGCATGTGCTCCTTGGAAGAACATTGCTAAAATTAGCCCAACACTGAAGTGGTTTTGCAGGATCACGTAATTATTCCATTGTAAATCAAATGCCAACTTGAGCACAGGCACTGGGTTAGAAGTGTTCCCTAATAGTAACCTAATCTTCCAGATAATCTGAATATACATGTGTGGGGAATACATTAGTCACTAAATTAAAAAGAGATCAAATTTTACCAGCCCACTTTCTTTTGTACTTTTTTGGAAGCAAAGACATTCTAAAGCTCATAAGAAATAATTACTATGCACTTTACAGATGAACATTATACAGATGTAACATTTTACACCAAATAGCATAAAGGTTAAGTACCTGCATGCTAGAGTTAAACTTATTCGACTAGAATCTTAACTTCATACTTAGCTGCAAGGCCTTGGAGAAATTCCTGAACCTTTAAAAAAAATTAAGCAAAATGGGGAAAATAATAAAATACATCTATGGCATACACTAATTGTGAGAATTGTTTGAGTGAATCTGTTTAAAGTTGAGAGATGTTACATACTTATTTATTTTTTTAATGTCCAATAGTAATTTTTGAGAAAGAGAGAGTGAGTAGGGCAGAGAGAGAGAGACAGGATCCCAAGCCAGCCCTGTGCTAACAGCAGACAACCTGACGTGAGGCTCTAACTCACAAACCTTGAGATCAAGATCTGAGCTGAAGTCAGATACTTAACCAACTGAGCCACCCAGGCACCCCTGAGAGATTTTACATATTTAAATGCTAGAAGATTCATTTGTTGGAAGTCAGACCTATTTTATTAGTCTTGTCGCAACTCTGTGGAAATATTTCAACTATTCTTTGAAGTCCAAAACTAGGGAGAACAATTATATATTTATAACCCAGAAAATTGTATAAGAAGTTTGAGGTAAACATTACAGAATTAAGACTGAATAATAAAACTTTAAAAACTTTAAAAAAATGTCTGTATTCAAAATGCTAGATTGGGGGTCCTGGGTGGCTCAGTCAGTGAAGCGTCTGACTCTTGATTCCAGCTCAGGTCATGACCTCATGATTCGTGAGTTAGAGTCCCAGGTAGGGCTCCTCTCTGACAGTGAGGAGCCTGCTTGGGATTCTCTCTCTCCCTGCTCTTCCCCCACTCAGGCACACTCTCTCTCTCTCTCTTTCAAAACAAATCAACTTAAAAAAATTGCTAGGGAAAAATCACTAGCAATTTGAGGATTTGTCTATTCATATTCAGTTAAATAAGTATAAACGATTCAGATAAATGCTTCTTTTTCTATTCTAGTCATAAAATGTGACATACTCCTTTAAATTAAAAATATAATGTTAGAGATCAGTTTTATTAGATTAAATGAATAGGACACTATCATAATATTTAATAGTATTGCAGAAAATTGCAACATTAAACTGTCTTTGGATTCATTTATGGGATGCACCTAGCAGTATGATTCTAACAGGGATCTCAGGCAATGGAAGGGAATAAACATTGCTTCTTTCTTTTCAGTTCACCTTCCTTCAAGGGAAGATATTGATGCAGTTTTCAAAAATGAAGGTCCATGTCATATATTACATTAGTGAAATAAACAACATTTAAAGGCAGAAAGACTCTCCTATTATCAGATGTACTGACAGGTATTAGAATAATATAGTAAAAGCCATCCAGTTGGAGAAAAAGTATACTGTAAATAGTCTGTCTTTGCCATCAGCATTTGTTAGATCAAGCTGGAATAATGTCTTAGAAAATTTAAAATCTTTTAATGCATAGAAATGACCACAGAGGAACTATTTTTCTTGCCATGAAAGCTAAGCTGTCTGTTGCCTTGAGGAAAAGAAAATAATGAATTTGGAAAGTGACATTCATACTTTAAATATTGCCAGGCTTAGTGATTTGTTTTTTATTTGCTATGTTCTAGTGTAACTTGGAAGAAGCTGGAAATGAATACTGATTAGAAATTTAATCAAAGAGTAATGAATGGTTTTTTTGCCCTTTTTAAACCAATATTATTACATTTTGTTCTTGAGTCCATGCTTCCTAATAAAAATTAATGAAATTAGGACTATGATGCAAATTCAAAAATGGCCACCGATTTGTAAATGTGCCTAAAATGTGCCATGAGACAGTGATGAGAATACCTTTCAAAATAATTTTAGATTATAAAGTAGCTTCCAATCCAGAAGACTAAAAAATGAGCAAAAGTCAATGACTCCAAAACCTGTTCCATTACAAAAATTGAATATAGTTAATTTTAAAGATCTCATTGGCTCTATTAATCAATTCATAAATTGGGAAGCATCCCATCAGGCTATAGAGCATCCCAAGGGCTACAGAGAAGGAAGGGTTTCTAAAGTTAGAGAGGGAGAAGAAAAAAGAAAGTTATAAGCAGGTTATAAGGTTTAGGCAAGTTTGCCCTCCCAGGGGGAACAGAAGGGGTCCATCAGCAAATTCCCTAATGCTGACCAGGAAATTCCCCTGTTGACTGGTTAAAGGCTACATTTCTGAGAGGATGACTGCAGTTAGGTTAGTTATCAAGTCTTGGTTTACTGACTTGAATCCTTAAGTGGTGCCATTTGGGGCAACAGATCTAATGACTGAATTTATAGTTTTGATCTCTTCAACGAGACAAAACATTTCTATTAAAGAGGACATCTTATTCATTCAACATTAATTCAACAAATATATAGAGGGCCAGTGCTCTAACAGCTGCTTCTCAAGTGGTGGGGATATCAGGACTAACATGACACAGTTCCTACCCTTGCTGAGATTCAGTTTGGTGGCAGGCAGACAACAGACTAGTCATACTAGTCTGAGTATGGACTATGACGGGAATGGGAAGTATGTTATGAGAGCATATACGACGACCACTGAACCAACATTTATGGGTTCAGGAGAGTTTTCCTAGAGAAAATAATATTTATGCCAAAATCCTACTTCTTACCCTTAATTCTTCCCTAAAGGAGCCTGTAGCTGTTTAACTTTCTGATGTGTGATCACATTTGTGAAAATGAATCTGTATCATATAGAGTCTTAATAAGCATTGGGTGATCACTTGACTCAGTGTTTTTCTTTCAACAAATTTCAACGTATTTTATGCTATTTTTAAAAATTGCTTTTATCAAAATAACATATTCTCATGATTTTTTAAAATTTTTTTAATCTTTATCTATTTTTTGAGAGAGAGACAGGGGAGGAGCAGGGAGAGAGGGAGACACAGAATTAGAAGCAGGCTCCAGGCTCTGAGCTATCAGCACAGAGCCTGATGTGGGGCTAGAACTCATAAACCGTGAGATACGAACTGAGCCAAAGTCGGATGCTCAACCGGTTGAGCCACCCAGTCACCCCCCATATGATTTTTTTTTTTAACGTTTATTTATTTTTGGGACAGAGAGAGACAGAGCATGAACGGGGGAGGGGCAGAGAGAGAGAGAGACACAGAATCGGAAACAGGCTCCAGGCTCCGAGCCATCAGCCCAGAGCCTGACGCGGGGCTCGAACTCACAGACCGCGAGATCGTGACCTGGCTGAAGTCGGACGCTTAACCGACTGCGCCACCCAGGCGCCCCCCTCCCACATGATTTTTAAAAGAATATAGTATTGCCAAATTTATAATGAAAACTCCATCCCATATCCAAACAACACTCCCAGAAGCAATCACCTTAATTATTTTAGCCACCTTTTACCTACCTATAAATATTCAATATTACCCATATTCTGCTCTGTCTTGATTTTTCAATTTGAGGCACTATTGCCTTTCCTCTATGGAAGATTAAATTTAAACATTCTTACAGTATTCTCTTCACCAAGGAGATTTACAATATAGACAGAACGCACTCTCACACACAATCATACATGTTCACAAAAGCATTTTCTTTCTTTCTTTTCTTCCTATAGTTATTACATCACAAGTTTGTCACTATTTATATTATAATGCCAGAAATAAATTCCACACTAAAATTGTATTATTGTGTTATTATTTGTTACCCAGAATTAATAATTGCTTATTTATATTTGAATATTTGTTAATATATCCATTATGATTTCTTCTCAAGCCAAAAATTATATAGAACCTCCCTCAATGCTAACACATACTTCAGGTAATCTATCAGTTTTTCATTTCTACATTTTTATTTTGAAGATATGGCTTATAGAGACCCATGCCCCAGGACTTCTGCTTTTTGTACTTTCTACTCTGTCATCATCCTAGACATTCCTCCAGCTCCTGGGTTGAACAGCTCTTGATTTACTCTCTTCCTTAGATCTCACTGTAGAGAAGCTTCTTAAAAAGGATGAGGAAGTGGGGTGCCTGGGTGGCTCAGTCAGTTAAGTGGCCGACTTTGGCTCAAGTCATGATTTTGTGGTTTGTGGGTTCCATCCCTGTGACGGGCTCTTTGCTGACAGCTCAGAGCCTGGAGCCCGCTTCAGATTCTGTGCCTCCTCCTCTCTCTATCCCTACCCTGCTCATGCTCTGTCTCTCTCAGAAATGAATAAACCTGAAAGAAAGAAAGAAAGAAAGAAAGAAAGAAAGAAAGAAAGAAAGAAAGAAAGAGAAAAGAAAAGAAAAGAAAGGAAAAGAAAAGAAAGGAAAAGAAAAGAAAGGAAAAGAAAAGAAAGGGAAATGATGGAGAACGGGAATCTGAGTGGCTCAGTCAGTTAAGTGGCCAACTTCAGCCTCAGGTTATAATCTCATGCTTTGTGAGTTAGAGCCCCACATTGGGCTCTGACCTAACAGCTCAGAGCCTGGAGTCTGCTTTGGATTCTGTGTCTCCCTCTCTCTCTTTCTCTCTGCCCTTCCCCTGCTTGTACTCACTCTATCTCTAAAAAATAAGTAAACTTAAAAAAAATAATAAAAATGAAATGATGGATAAAATTTAAGAGTGTTGGCAACTTAAGAGTAATGTCTGTATTTTACATCCACATTGAGAGACTGAGTATATAATTCAAAATTGTCAAGGTTTTTTTTCTTCCAGATTGTAAAGTTAGTTCTCTTTGTCTTCTGTAATCTAATGTAGCTGCTGAGAAGTCCAATGTCATTCTGATTTCTAATCACTAGTTTGTGACCAGCTTTTTCACTCTGAAAAACTTCTGAAATCTCATATTCTTGGATTGTTTCCTTTTGTAACATCATGTCCCTATTTATGGAGGTAATGTTTTCTCTTGTCTCTGAAGGATACTAGTTTTAGTTCATTAGTGATTCTCCTGCTCCTGTCCTTATTTGTTTCCTCTAAATTGCTGTTCTTTCCCTTTAGTTTAGTACTCTCTTTCATGTTAAGACTTTGCTTAAAAAACATGGTGATTTCTGGCTTTCATTAGAAATTTTAGAGCAGTGAAAAGATGGTTAGATACTCTGTATTTTTGGATAGGAAATACAGATTGTGGGCCTTGAGGATAAAATGATCCAGCAAGGGTCAAACCTGTAGTGTTAACACCTGTTCTAAATGCTGCCTCACTCACCTATGTGGGCATCAAAAGATTGTAGTATACAAGACAGAGAAGCCTAGCTTTCACAGTCCTGCAATTGGTGCAGAGGACAGAGGCTGTAACACTTCCCTGTTTTCAGTAGAACACCTAAATCCTGTTCTCAGGTATGTTCAACATTCTGGAGTGAGTGCCTTTGTCAATTTTTGCCCAGGAGTTTTCTTCTGTCTCCCTACTGAGATGAGTGGCACATCTGGGGGGTGGGGAGCAGGGTGTTGGAAGTGCAGGGTCTAACTGAATCTAAATGGTTTTTTCTTTAATGTTTATTTATTTATTTTTGAGAGAGAGCACACACACATAAGGGAAAGGCAGAGAGAGAGAGAGGGAGAGACAGAATCCCAAACAGGCTCCTTCGAGCTGTCAGCGCAGAGCCCCACGTGGGACTCGAAACCATAAACTGTGCAATCTTGACCTGAGCAGAAGTTGGCTGCTTAACCAACTGAGCCACCCAGGCTCCCCTGAATCTAAATGTCTTTAAGCAAACGTGTTTCAGCAAGTTCTCAGTCTCACTCCTAACTTTTGGTATTCCTGACCTTTCCAGTTTTCTACAATATGAATTAACTTGCTTTTTGTTGATTTACCCATCTTCAAGGACTTATGTTTTAGCTTTCACTGTTACAATAACTGTTCATCTTGCCAATTTTTTTTTTGGTATTTCTCTTCCTCTGTTGCCTCCTCTCCATTCCTTTGCCTCCTTAAGATTAAATTTTCATATCTTTACTCTCATTTTTCTGAGAATTCAGGAAAGTATGGAGATACACACATGTAGTCAATTCACCATGTTTAACCAGAAAGCTGCAATTACTTGTTTATATAATATGTAGCTTACATACATACCTATAACATACATACATACACACATACATTTGCTGATGGATTTCCTCATATAAAATCTTACAATGTTGAGCCAGTCTTTAGTTACTATGACATTAACCACCATAAGTCAGCAATAATATTGTTCTCACACCAACCCACTGATGGATAATCTTGTGAATGTTGGGGTCTGTCTTTCTCAGTCACTATTATGTCTCCAGGGCTTGATTTAAAGTATATGTAAAATACAGTTGAGTGACTGACAAACTGATATACTACCAAGAATTGGACTGTATAGTTTACATCTTTATATTACGGTGTGATTATTTTTTTAATAGAACAGGATTGCTAAAGACCAACTCAGCAAAGCCTGTTGGAAGTACTTGCTTTGTCATTTAGTCTTAACTTGTTATTATATACCAAGCATTTTTCCAGACACTGTGCTCTACCTTTAAGCCCAGGTGATTAAGACTCTATATGGACAAGGACATTTCATTACCTTCAGCAAAGCTGGCACACGATTAGCTTGAAAACTGGATTATATGGAGAGAGTCTGCTGCAGTCTTTAGACATTCTGGAATATTGCTTATCAAGTCCTGTCTGACATTTTATCCTATATATCCCTAACCTATTGCTGAGAATTGCACTGTCCAGGCTGTTTATGACTCATGACTTCAGCTAGTTTAAGACTAGATGCTAGCTTGTCACAATCTACTACTGTGACCTCAACCGAATTGCTTTGCCGATTCCAGATTTTGCTTCTATCTTATCCCTGTGCACCCGGTAAAACGTAATGTCCTCCAAATCTTTCCCATATGAGTTCATGCGACTGCTCAGTATAAAATAAAATAGTGTGGGGGCACCTGGGTAACTCAGTCGGTTGAGCGCCCGACTTCGGCTCAGGTCATGATCTCACAGTTCGTGGGTTCGAGCCCGGCATCAGGCTCTGTGCTGACGGCTTGCTCAGCGCCTGGAGCCTGCTTCAGATTCTGTGTCTCCTTCTCTCTCTGCCCCTCCCCTGCTCACACTTTGTCTCACTCTGTTTCTCAAAAATAAATAAATGTAAAAAAATAAAATAGAATAGAATAGTGTTTCATCTAGAATAATTGTAAATCATTCGCTGTTGTACTTTAAATTGGACCTATAACTGCATTTGTTTTCAAATTCTGCTTTGTGTGTCCTGAATACACCCCTTAAACAGTAACAGCCTTAGTCATCTTTAGTCAGATTTGCTCACCTAGATCGTCATGTACATATCTGTGGATTACAGTGATTTGCAGTGGTTATAATTTTGTCTTCCTAACAAAACAACTACTCTTTTTTTTTACAGGAAATATTAACATTTTGATATGAAATATCAGATTTATACAATATATTTATTTTGCTTTTAACTCCAAATTCTAATTATTCCTTAAGAAGCAGTATCAGTTCTTAATTTATTCTGAGAGGCAGTATAACATAATGGTAAAGGAAATGGAATCTGGAGCCAGCCTAATTATAACAGAATCTTGATTCTTCCTCTCATTAGTGGTGTTACCTTGGTCAGTTTACTCATATTCCATGAGCTTCCATTTACCTATCTGTAAAATAAAGATCATCATAATTACTATCACTTAGGTTTTTTTTAAATGATGACATATATTTATATACGTAAATATACATATATAATATGTATTATATTACATGTATGTATTACATGTATGTATGTGTGATATGTAAATATGTAAATATACATATATAATATGTATTATATTACATAAATAATATGTAAATATATATATTATATATAGGGAGAGAGAGAGAGAGAAGTATTTGCCATCTTTATTATTTAGGGTCACTGAAATACAATGAGAGCAATTTTACTAATATCTGTAGATTATTTTTAATGTTTATATAGTTTATTTTTAGAGGGAGAGAGAGAACATAAGCAGGGGAGGGGCAGAGAGAGGGAGAGAGATTATCCCAAGCAGGCTCCTCACTATCAGCACAGAGCCCAATATGGGACTTGATCCCACCACCGTGAGATCATGACCTGAGCCAAAATCAAGAGTCAGAGGCTTAACTGACTGAGCCACTTGGGTGCTCTAATATCTGGAATTTTTAATTGAATATCTAAAATATATCATTGAGCAATGGAGAAAACCCAACCAGTATAAAGTAAAAAAAGTTGATTTAGCTGCATCTCTGACAATGAACTTCTATCCAACTCTTCATACATGGCATGGGGCATAGGATTTTATCTCACTCCTACTAAACTATTGTAATTTGATTTCTTTGGAAATTCTCTTATGCTGAGAAGCTTATTTCATTGTAATTTCTTTTCAATAATTGTTAATGATGTATGATCAGAGATGGAGGTAGAGAGTTTATCCATTGCTTCCTAGCCACTGATGTCCACATTGGATACAAAGTATCCTTCAGTTAGCTGAATTCGGTCCCTGCAGTTGGCAACAACAACAATAAAAAAAGCTTAACCAATACAATGATATTTATTCTTTAATGAGCATTCTTTACATATATATATATATATATACACATATATATATATATATATATATATATATATATATATAAAGTTTTCAAAGTATTATCTAATCCACAGTTCACCATTTTAATTAATAGGAAACTGTGGTCAAAAGTCCTGCTAAAATTAAAATACCAGCCCTACTTTTAACTTCCCTTAATCTGTCAGTCCAATGAACCCATCAGAAGTCATCAATAGACATAGTTGTATTTAAAATCAAGTTCCTAATCTGTAAGCTCATGGGTCACTTAAAATAGAGGGCCATCTCAACCAAAACCATTACATGTTATGATCATACAGGTAAAAAGCCCTTTGTAGAACAAGACCAGAGTGTGAGCACAAAGGAGAAACAATGGTAGTATGAGAGTTTAGCCAAACTAGACCCTTTATTACCTCAAGGAGGTCATCTCATTTTATGCCTGATAAGGTCAGTATAAACAGTGTTACCATGATTTAAATGCAAGGAAAATCATTACTAAATGAGACTAAAGAGTTTCATGTTACCAGAACATAATGCTTCAATTTAAGTGTATCTTAACACCACACTTCTGAGAGGAAAGCTAATTGCTTTTGATTAACTCAGTGACTCTTGCACCACTGATAACATTGAGGGCTTGTTTTATATTACTGTTGCTCAGGACTTTCTTTTCTTAGATAAAGATGATTTAAAGGGCCTCAAAAGGCTTACAACTGAAAGTCAAATCACACTTAGTTTTGTTTTATAATTAGGAATTCAAAAACCGTACAGTTCTAATTAAAATTGGGAAACAATAAATTAAAAAAATTGCCAAACTCATTGCAACTATCATTTACTTATTACATTGTATACATTGGTTCTATTAGAAACTTGTTCATCTCAGGAGATTAAGAATAAACTAGGGATTTTTTGCAATATGCACATTTATGTTTTGCAAGGTCATGGCTCTGACACCATCTAAAAATATCTGGACATTATCTGGTAGCAATTTTTAACCTGCTGTATGGTAATTCAGTTGGTATTTGAGTTATTTTATCTAAGAGTTTTTAACTTTAAAGTCCTAGTCAAGGCTAATCTGAATGCATCTAATTTTGAAAATTACCATGACATTACTCTTTCATAACACCCAATCCAAGGGATTTTTGGTTTTTGAACTCCTGCAAGGTTCTTCATAGGAGATTTATTCTGTTCAGCTGTATTTCAGTGAAAGCCTTAGTATAACATCAAGCACACTACCTTAATTCAGACTGAACACTTGCATAGATAAGGCATAACAAAGATCATTTTCAATTCCCATGTTTCACCTGTTATTTCCTTCATATTTCATTCATCTTTTCTCAGTATGAATTGCTCTTGAGTAAGTTACAGGAACTCAAAGGAAAAGGGAACACCATTAGTGTGGGAACTAGGTCATTACAGAAAAGAGCTATGATGTCTGGCAAATCATTGCTCAGATATAGCATGCTATGCAATATCATAAAAATTTAGATGTTATGAGCATAATAAAAAAGTAAAATAAAAAAAATGTAAAGGCTTCATGGAAGTAGTACAAAATAGGATTTGGACCTAAGGGCTTTATTAAAGAAATATATTTCTTAGGCTATATTTTCCATTGGCATTTGGTAGAGATTATCCACTTTTTCACAATTTTTCTCCTTGCATGTTTATGACTGTGTTAATATATTTTATGTCCATGTTTTGTGAGCATGTTATTGTTAACTCTTCTGAAATTATTGCTGATATATCAGTGAATGTTATTACGTAAAACTAAAGCATACAGTACTTATTTTTTTACTGGAAAGTATATTTCGACTCCTATATCCTAAGTAAAAATTTCTGTATAATAGCTGCCATTGGTTTCTGCCCTGAGATGTTTATAGAGACTCTATTTCCAGCATGTGCTGGCTTAGCTATGAGTATTTATTGATAGAGTTAGTTTTTTCAAAATAGTATCTGTATTTTTTTAGGTATGCAATGTTCTTTTGAAAAGATAGCAATTATAATTTGTGATACAGAACATAAATATTATATATATATGTATGTTGTGAACGTAATATATTATTTATATCAATTTTAATAAAAATATAAAACAAAGTAATTTTTCATGAGTATTCTTGGGTAGCTCTCTGGGTCTTTTGAAAGTCTTAAGGTCATAATGAAGATATATATATATTCATATATTTATCAATATACACACACGTGTACACTCATGTATCCAAACACACATAAAACTTTAATAATTTTTCAAAATTACCCAACATCAAATACAAAGCATAGAGAAATACAATTCTGTTAGTTCTAGCAGCAGAGAGAGAGAGAGAGAACCAGCTTCACTCTTCATTTTCATTCAACTGGTTTATGAACAGTAAGCTTAATCAACAAGTCAGCAGGAGTGGAATACAAGAAAGGACATGCTCATGAATATATTATAAAATATATGGTTCCAAAATATTTCTAATATTTAAAATATTATTTTCAGGCGACATTTTCTCCTGTGTTGGTTGATGCTTTCTAGGCAAGTTTTCATATTACCTTTCTCTTGAAACCCATTCTATCTTTAAGCAGATCTAAAATAAAATATTGTAAGAATAGTCTAAAAGTTGCAATGTAACTATAGTAAGTTTTTCTGCCGGGGAATCCTAGTCTATATTTTGTAAATAAGAGAATGGAGCATATAGGACAGCTAACAAGAAGGTTATTGATTCTGGTGGAGGAATATGCATTGAGCAAAGTGGAAGAGGTCAAGGAGAGTAACTCTAAACTCACATGCCATTGTGGAAAGGGAATATTGTTCTCTCTCTTGCTCTCTCTCTTTCTCTCTCCTTTAATGTTTATTTATTCTTGAGAGACAGAGCATGGGGCAAAGAGGGGCAGAAATAAAGGGGTACAGAAGATCCAAAGCAGGCTCTGAACTGACAGCTTAGAGCCTGACGCAGGACTTGAACCCACAAACCATGAGATCCTGACCTGAGCTGAATTCTGACGCTCAACTGACTGAGGCACCCAGGCGCCCCAAGGGAACACTGTTCTTTTTTCAAGAACTTTTACTCCTGGGCTTTCCAAATTGTGTGAAGTACTGAGGAATTTCACTACCTGCCTATTTGACATGAACTGTCCCTTTTATAAATATGAATGCGCATTTAAATTGTGAAAAACAGTTCAGCAATATTGTAATTTGATATTTGGAGATACAATTGATTTGCAGTTGGAATGGAAATGCTCTTTGTCTCTGGAGACATCAGAATGTCTGGTTTTTAAATCTTGGACAAAATAAGGGCAGTGGAATGTATGTGCTGCTTTAGGTGTGTAATATACAATAGTTACCACCAGGGCTTTTTTGTTTTTTGTTTTTTGGTTTTTTTACTAATGGTTTGCTAACAGTTTGAAATGCTTAGCTTGATCATTGAAAAGGCTACTGAAAGTTTTTTCCAGGGAGATCCCCCCAAAGCCGAGATTCCTTGCACAAGTATCAAAAGTTCAAGCCAGAGACTGGCACAAAAAAGAACACTGAGGAGGTCACAGTACAGAATGTCCCTTGTACTGCTTACACTTGCACTCACTTTCTTTCACTATACTATACCCTTTGCTTACACAGGTATATTACATACAGTCTGCAGAACATACTCTGCAATATTTACGTTTTGGCGTATCTTGAAATATCAGTCGGGGACCTACTGTTTTAGTCTCCTTTAAAGCCCTGAAACGTTAATGTCTTTTAAACAATGTACCTCAGCTAATGTGTAAAACTTCTTCCAACATTGACATTGTTTTTCCTTTCAATAACCTTCACATAGAAGTTCTTAGCTTGATCCAAAGAAGTATAATAAAACCTTGGTTTGTGAGCACAATTTGTTTTGGAAACATGTTTGTCATCCAAAGCATTTGTTTGTCAAAGTGAATTTCCCCATAAGAAAAAATGGAAACTCAGATGATTCGTTCTACAACCCAAAAATATTCATATAAAATGATTACAATACTATAATGTAATACAAAATAATAAAGAAAATACAAAATATAAAGAAAAATAAACAAATTAACCTGCACTTACTTTTGAAAACCTTTGTGATTGGTGTGAGGGAGACAAGAGAGAGGAGGGTTATTGTGTAGGACGACTTTCATGATCACTGTTGGATATTGACTACAGTACAGTATTAATAAAGTCTTCTCATATACTATATTTAATGTACACTGGAAATCACGCACCAGGGGAAAGGGTCTATATCTGTAGGCAGCTTGACCTAGAAAGAAGCAAGGCATTCCTAAGCTTACTCTTGTATGAGAAAGCAAAGGACTGTCCACAGGTGCCCTAAAGTGACAAAAAGTAACACCAGTGCCAGTTGTGAGCACCTTCCAACGTTCTGAAAAATCACTGATACCTGCCAAATATCATGGCCTGAGACCAAGCATCCAAGCATGGGAGACAACCACCCACAATCCCTCAGTGTGTGTGTGTGTGTGTGTGTGTGTGTGAGAGAGAGAGAGAGAGAGAGAAGAACCACTGGCTCAGTTGTGATCGTGTAGTACGACGATCATTCACCATACTACTAGTATTGCAAGACATCACTCGTTTGTCAAGTTAAAATTTACTAGAAATGTTCGCTCCTCTTACAGAACACTTACAGAACAAGTTACTCACAATCCAAGGTTTTACAACCCAATGGAGAGGCTAACGCACCCTGAAGCTGAGCTGCCCTTGCAGCACTCTATCCATCACGCTATTTCCCCAGTCAAGCACAGGTGGGAAATGGCACTGGTGGATTTGCTCTGAACTCATGATTTAGAACAAGATATGCAACCCCCATCTAGTCATGATAAAAACAACAATTTCTAATTGAAAACATCCTGCAAAATGCTTGATGTACTCTTCAAACTGTCAAGATCTCAAAAAAACAAGAGAAGTCTGAGAACTGTCACAGATAAGAGAAGCCTAAGAATAAAAGACTATTAAATACACTGTTGTACCTAGATGGGATCCTGGAACAG
The DNA here is from genome assembly GCF_007474595.2 of Lynx canadensis. Taxonomy (NCBI): domain Eukaryota; kingdom Metazoa; phylum Chordata; class Mammalia; order Carnivora; family Felidae; genus Lynx; species Lynx canadensis. The sequence continues at coordinate 45,372,468 of NC_044319.2, read as the reverse complement.
AAAAGTGACACTAGATAAAAACTAAGGAAATCTGAAATAAGTGCAGACTTTAATAATAATACTGTATCAATATTGGCTCAGTAAATGTGATGAATGTACCATACTAATGTAGGATATCAATGGGGAAACTGGGTGTGGACTATATGGGAACTTTCTGAGATCTTCACAACTTGTATGTAAATCTAACACTATTCTAAAATAAAACATTTATTTAAAAAGGCATTCAGATGTAGTATTTTCTTTTTATATATTTTTTATCTTTAATAACACTTAACCAAAATACATTTAAATCACACTTAAATCTGTTTCAAGACAATAGGTGATAATCACCATATAATTTACTCTAGATATTCAGGAACAGAGTAGCAAGCATTCAAAATCAGTATTTTCAAGAGCACCTACAGTGAATATTTACGAATATTAAACAATACCTTTTGAATACAAAGCATAACAAAAATTAGAATGTGTCCAATTTCTACCATTGGTCAAGTGCAATGTTTTTCATATGTGTACCCACAATTAGATATTTCTATGACCTAAAGAGAAATATTTGTCAAAGTGAAAATACTCTGAGAAATTCTTCAGTAAGCAAAATTTTTATTGAAGTTTTTATTTCTATGTATTAATAAATAAACCATTAGAATCCCTCTAAAAGGAGATAAATATATATAGTTTGTTCTTCTCTGCACTCAACAGACATTTTTCACAATTGGGTTTGGGTTACACAGAAAGTTTACTTGTGGGAACATAAAAACAAAATCTGAAAATCAAATTTGATTTATGGAAAGAAATCCCATGGGAAGTACTTAGCTATATTATAAATTAAATAGTTGAAACATATTCTATGAGAACAAAATATTTTGTGTACACTAAATACATATAAACACTAAAGTGAACATAAAAGTAGTATAGTAAACTAACAAAATAGGGCTCAAAAAAAACCTTGAGTCACAAGAATGATACTTAATCATTCCTTTTTAGTCTTAATAAACATTGTAAACTGTAATTACTTTTCATTTTTTCTAAGAGTCATTTTCTAGGACAGTCCTGATTTAGAATATTCTTGAATTAAATCTTTGATGTTTCAACATATTTTTGTTTTACTAATTTAGATTTAATTCGCATAATAATAAAAATATTTGCAAGTATGGCTGTTCAGCAAATACAACAATTCATGATCATCTATAATTCCACACTCCACAAAGAGCTGCTACATATCAAACTCTTAAATTGTAACAAGAACAAAATTTTAAAGTATTTTCTTGATATAAAATTGAGTCAAAGGGTCAGAGCATTTTTAAAAACTTTCGGTAAAATTTCTCATTCAAATAATGCATAAATTTATAGCCCAGCCAAGAAATATGGTTTACACCAATTTGTACATGATCAGCAGTACTTTATGACATTTTATGTTACTAATCTGGCAAAGAATTATTTAATTTGCAATTCTGGATTAACACTGAGGTTAACATTTTGGGTACACATATGGAAAAGTACACATATAACCTCTATCTCACACCATATACAAACGCCATTTCCAGAGGAATATAGATCAAACTGTAGAGGTTTGATAAGAAACTTTCCATAAGACAATGTAAGGTAATATTTTCATGACCTTGGAGAAGGGAATGACTTCTTTAAAAGGATACAATCAAATTATCAATAAATTAATTTTGATTACTAAAATTATTAAATTATTGATTGATATGGTTTTAAAATTAAGAATTGTATTTATCAAGCAAAATGTTAAAGAGTGAAAATGCAAGCCATAAAATGGAAGAAGATACTAGCAGCAAATTTAGCTGAGAAAAGACTTTCATTTGGACAATAGAAAGAACTACTTTCTTTAAAATAATAAGAAAAAGACAGATGCCTTGACAAAACAGAATGAATATGAAAATCAAATACAGATTTCTAAATCAAAGTATCCAAATGCTCGCTAAACATATGAAAATGCTGAACTTTATTAGTCAGTCATTAGGGAAATGCAAATTAGCACCTAGTGAGATGCTACCATAAATTCACCAGGAGGGCTAAATTTAAAAGAACATTACAAAATATTCCTGAAATGTGGAACCAGAACCCTTACTGTCGCTAGTCAGGGTGTAAATTTATGCAACCACTTTAGAAAACTATGAAATTATCTAATGAATTTAAACATATACATCTTCTATGATCCAGCAATCCACTCATAGATTTATGCAAAAGAGAAATGTACATATGAGCAACAGATTACATGTATTATATGTAATGTATATTATATTCATATTGTTTTTAATATTATATCACATTATTTTTAATAGCCCAAAGTAGCACACAACTCAAATATCTATCAACACTAGTGTAAATAAATGAATAAAACAAAATACTATAATTATGCACAAGAACAGGATAAATTTCAAACACATAGTTTGGAGAAAAATAGGCACAAAAGAATACATATTTTAATATTTGATTTATGTAAATTTCAAAAACAGGGACATTATAGTGGGTTAAAATTCAGAGCAATGTTTACTTTTGGGAATAAGTGAGAAGCTCATGATTTGAAGAGAGCCTGAAAGCTGGCTCTGAGGTTCTGGGAAGATTCTATTTCTTGACCTGGTGGTGGCTACATGGCTATGTTTATTGGGTAAGTATTTATTTATCTGTACATTCATGATTCTTGTTCTTTCCTGTACATTAAATTCCAATGAAACATTTGTTTTTGAATGAATGCAGTCTTAAGTAGACAGTTTTAAGAAATAATACTTCCAAAAATTGTATGAAGTTCAAATTTAAAGAAAAAAACTTGGGACACCTGGGTGGCTAAGCTAGTTGAGTTACTAAATCTTGATTTGGGCTGAGGTCATGATCTCGCGTTTAGTGGTTCAACAGTGGGACACCAACAGTGTGGAGCCTGTTTGGGATTCTCTCTCCCCCTTTCTCTCTCTGCCCCTCTCCCACTCGCACTCCCTCTCTCCCTCAAAATAAATAAACATTAAAAAAATAAACATCTTTTAAAAAAGGGAAAAAAACTTACTTTTCTTCTAGCTTTTTAAATTGTTTTGTATCTGCAAAAATAAGAATTATCACAGGTTTACATTTGCTCAATAGTTCATTAGGAATTTCTACAATCAGTTTGAGTGAAGAAGAAGTGTACAACAACATTTAATTTGTGAAACACCACTAAGTGGCTAGCCCTATCTGCATCTCATATGATATAATCATATTGTATATATTGGGAAGGATACAGAAGAGCTCAGATAGATAACAGAAATGATTCCCAGTGAATACCTGACTGACTGTAACCATTAATCGATTCCAGAATGTGGTATTGAATGTCACATTAAGTGGTAAGTTATTATTCCTATACAACTGTATGTTACTAGAATGCCAAAACTACTGGTGAGTAACTGATCAGGATGTAATAGAAATCTATTTACAATTTTAAAAATACTTTCTATGCTATCATGCCTGCTGATACAGCATGCTCTGTCTTCACGAGCTATTTTATAAAACATCTAAAGATCTGATATAAACTCTAAATGTCATTCTTTTAAAGAGGACATATTTCAAAAGAGAGATCAGATTTAACATTAGTAAAATATTTATAAGTTCTAGTTAAATTCTAACTCAAAGCAGTTTTTATCTTATAACTCTGGATGCAATATTGAAATGTAGGTGAAAATGCCCTGGTCATTTACTATAATGCCATAGGCCATGTGTGGGAAGCATCAGGAAAGAAAAAAGATGAGCCTGAGGTCATATTTTGACTCTGTCATTTACCAGATGTGTTGTCTTGAGATCAGTTAGCCTTCCAATTAAAAAATATATAAAAGTGAAATAATATTTACCTCCAAGGTGTTTAATTAGCATGTTTTATACTGTTACTCTCTTTCTCTGTGCACTGCCACGAACAGATAAAAATGTCTGTGGCTTTGATTAAAGTTCCCTAATAAATATTTTAAAAATGTTTCCCCATTTTCATTGATTAATAGATTAAAATCTGGATATGTGCCTAATTCCTGAGTTATAATCAAATGTTTTTTTTATTTTTAATTACACCAATGACAAGGCATTCTTCTATGCAAATAATAAATGTTATATGCAAATGACACATTTATTTCATTTATTTACTTCTCTGATCTTATTATTATTACTTTGGTTTAAGGGTATGTTGTCCAAATATATCTCTCCACATAAATGATAATTTTTATGATCCAATTATAGTTCTCAATTATGATAACCGGCATGAAATTTATTCATCCATAGAGACCTATTTTACTACAAGTACATTAATCAGTATAATGAATGCAGGTGAATAAAATTGTAAACATGCTAGAGAAAATGGAAGGAAGATGCATAAGTAATTATCACATTATACAGCATTAAATACTTTATCTTTTTTATATGTTAACCAAGAATAACAATTAAGTGAGAGCCTCTGGAAGGTATTATGGAATTTAGCTATATTTATTCCTTCAGTAAAACATAGTGAACATCTACTTATTATGAGTTACTATAGTCTATCAAACTAGGAATATAAAAGGAATAAGATAGGAATCTCTGCTTTAACAGAACTTAACTTTTGTGTGCATGAGAGAGAGATGATAAATATGTAAGTAAGTGTATACATAATCCATGTTCAGATACTGGTAAGTGTCACCAGAAAATGAAACTGATGTAAAAGATGGAGAAAATTGGTGGGCAGAGAATTAAGCAGGGGTGTTCGGATGGTTAGGCCCTTTCCTCCCGTCTCAGAGACCTTATTCCATGTAAGATAGGGTGGGGTAGGCTAGGTCTCTTACACTAATGCTGATTTAGGGGTTAGAGGGAACAATGATTTTTAATTCAGTTGAGTTTACTTTTGCTTATATTTAATATTCAAGTATTAAGAATGTATGCAAATCAATTCGGCTGCAAGAAAAATGATGATATGGGTGTACATGGCTAACAGAGACAGACTGGAAATTCAGTGCTGCAGGAGCCAAAGTGAAGAAAAATTCTGCCAACTCAGAAGTGTTTATGCCTGTGAACTTTCCTGTCTTTGAGTGTTGTTTTAGAACAAATCAAAGATTCCTCTGAAGACCAAGAAAAGAGTGAATACCCAGCCATAGTTATGAACATCTAACTTTGTTTCTTGTTCACCGTTAGCTTTACGAAAACTTTCTCTGACAGTTCTGGCCATGCCCAGGTGAACTTTGAGTTGAGTCCTAAATGAGAACAGCAATACAAGGTGTTAAGATCTGGGGAAAGAGAACAAAATAATCTAAGCATATATTTGAGTAGGAGGCTAAATATAGGCGGTGTCTTGATGACTATGTAAAAGTGTGTCTATTTTTCAAGCGCAATGAGAAGTCAATGAGGGTTTTTAAGCAAGAAAATTTTATGATCTAATTTGAGTTTGGATAATTTTGGATTATCACATTGACTATTTAAAAGGGAAAATCTACCATAGGGACACATGGGAAATCATGGAATCAAGCTAAGAAAGTAGAAACAATTATTACTTGGACTAGAATACTGCCCCCTGGAAATGGATAGAATTTGGCAAAATCCAGTTTTATTTTGGAGAGAAAGTGATAGGACTTCCTAATGTAATAGATGTGGGTGTTAAGGAAATGAAAATAATTAAGGGTGCTTCTGAGGTTTGGGGATTTAATAACAGTGGAGGATAGTAACATTCAGTAAAATGGAGTTGATTGAAGGAACACCTTGATGGGAAACAGGTTACAAGAAGAATACAAGACTCATTAATTTGACGTTTTTTTAAATTTTTTTAATGTTTATTTATTTTTGCGAGAGAGAGAGATGGGGGGGGGGTAGAGAGACAGAGAGACACAGAGTCAAAAGCAGGTTCCAGGCCCTGAGCTGCCAGTACAGAGCCTGATGTGGGGCTTGAACTCACGAACCAGGAGATCATGACCTGATCCAAAGTCAGACACTTAACTGACTGAGCCACCCAGGCACCCCAAGACTTATTAAGTTTATAATAATATTTCTAGAGGGCATATTAAATTTAAGAGACCTATGTCATATATGTGTGCCTGTAACCTGGGATACCAGGTGTCCTGTACAAATGAATTTAGGAGTTTTTATCACATGGATGCTATTTAATGTTTATGGAGCTAGAGGAGATCACCAAACAATAACATATTAAGAACAAAGTCGTGGGGGGCAGAATTAAGCTCCGTGAATTACTACATGAGAAGTAAGGGAGAGAAGAAGGAGCCAATAGGGTGACCCTGATGGAAAATTTTTAAAAAAAGTATTTTGGGGCTCCTGGGTGGCTCAGTCGGTTGAGCATCCGATTTCAGCTCAGGTCATGGTCTTGTTCGTGAGTTCGAGCCCGGCATCAGGCTCTGTGCTAACAAACAGCTCAGAGCCTGGAGCCTGCTTCGGATTCTGTGTGTGTGTCTCTCTCCCCCTCCCCTGCTCATGCTCTGCCTCTCTCTGTCTCTCAAAAATAAATAAATGTTAAAAAAAAAAAGTATTTTGTCCTTGGGACAAAGAGAAGTTTGTGTATCAGGAAGGGAGCTATGTTAAATACTGAGATCAGGAAACATTTCATGTGACCTCTGCTTTGGCTAAGCCAGAGCAGTTCTAGTGGAACATAGGAGCAGAAGTCCAATAGGAACTGACTGCAGAACTGGAGGTAAGAAAGTTAGAGTCCGTTTATATAGAATATAACAGAATATAATTTCTAAAATGTTCACTGTGAAAGGGAAAGAAAAATGGGGTGATAAATATGAACAGATGTGGAATTAAATATTTTTTCTACTTTTGTTTGTTTTAATTTAAGACAGATATTCCTTTTGTTGTTGTTGTTTTTAAATGTTTATTTATTTTTGAGTGACAGGGAGAAACAGAGCACAAGCAGGGGAAGAGTAGAGAGAGAGGGAGACACAGAATCCAAAGCAGGGTCTGTGCTGACAGGCCAGAGTCTTGTCGCCGGGCTCAAACTCATGGACCATGTGATCATGACCTGAGCCAAAGTAGGATGCTTAACCCACTGAGCCACCCAGGTGCTCCTAGACTTGTTTTAATGCTAACAGAAATGATTTAGTACAGTAGGAGAAATTTAAGATTCTGGGTAAAGATTATTTCAGGAATTAATTCTTTAAGAAGCCTAGGGAATATGGGAATTACAGAAAAAGTTGAGGGTTTGGACAAGGCTTTCATGCGAGCACGAAGTACAGTTTTCCTTATAAGAGAATTGAAGGCAGGAAATATGAGTAAAGGTGCAGGTAATGTGGTATTGCAAATATGAAGCATTTTAGGAGTCTTGTTTGTATAATTTTCTTAGCAAATTATGAGGCAAATCTCAGGGTAGGAGCAGAAGATTGAATTATTTAAAGTCTAAGAGGGAGGAAAGAAGATAGGAACTAATTTCATTAAGTAGGAACATAAATTTCTCGGAGAAATGTAGTATTAAAAGATAGTAGTATGATTTATTTACTTGATTATTTTATACTTCTCCAGCATTTGAAATATTTTACAAACATTAATGATTTATGGAATTGTTAGAAATCAAATAAATACTTTAGCATATAAAATAATGACTGATCTAAAATTTTGGAATGGATTTACTTCGTGACCATAGGTATAAAGACATAGATTGAATTTGTCTAACACAACTACGTTTAAAGTCAGATGTTTACAAGTCATTAAAAACAATTACAAACATGGTTTAATTTAACATTTCTCTCAGTGAAAGCCACAGTATGATTTTGTTTCTGGCTGGTCAGGCTTCATGCCTGAGCATGTTGGGACCACTCCTTTTTCCCTACTTTATCTGTCTCCATATCTAGACAGGCATGTGCCCCCAGAGATTTTATATATTTTAATCTAATGTCTTCTGAGCATACATTCATTTTGAAAAATTTACACACTGCCTTTTATTAAACTCCCTTCTTTCCCTCTTTCAACATCCTCTACTCTATTTTCCTAAATCAATACACGTAATACAAAACATATACTACACTTTGCACACAATGGTGTTAATCACATAATTATCTTTAATAACAGTGAATTGGAAATTAGCTCAAAGGACTAAAATAGTAAATGATAAAGTGAATTATGGAGAAATGTAAACTTGTAAAGTCATTGAACTAAGACTATGTTTATGTACCTTTTCAATATCACACAGGATTTTTGTTATGATACTAAATGACAAACATACACAAATTACATATGAGCTACTTTTTAGCACATCTTACTTTGTCCCCCCAAAATTTTAAGATAGCTTGAAAAATCCCATACTATTCAACATGACAAAAACACATAAACTTTGGGAAATGATTTAAAAGGGGAAAATTATGATGTTAAGGTATATTCCTTCTACCTCGACTTTATTGAGGGTTTTTATTAAGAAAGGATGCTGTATTTTCTTTAATGTTTATTTATTTTTGACAGAGAGAGAGACAGAGTATGAGCAGGGGAGGGGCAGAGAGAGGGGGGGGACACAGAATCAGAAGCAGGCTCCAGGCTCTGAGCTGTCAGCACATAGCCCAACGCAGGGCTAGAACTCACAGACCACGAGATCATGACCTGAGCCAAAGTCGGACTCTCAATGGACTGAGCCACCCAGGTGCCCCGAAAGGATGCTGTATTTTGTCAAACACTTCTGCATCTATTGACAGGATCATGTGGTTCTTATCCTCTCTTCTATTAACGTGATGAATCACACTGATTGATTTGTGAATATTGAACCAGCCCTGCAGCCCAGGAAGGAATCCCATTTGATCATGGTGAATAATTCTTTTTGTTTCCTGTTGAATTTGGTCTGCTAGTATCTTGTTGAGAATTGTTGCCTCCATGTTCATCAGAGATATTGGCCAGTAATTCTTTTTAGTTGGGTCTCTGTCTGGTTTGGGAATCAAGGTAATGCTAGCATCATAGAATGAGTCTGGAAGCTTTCCTTCCATTTCTAATTTTTGGAAGAGCTTGAGAAGAATAGGTATTAAGTCTGCTTTAAGTGTCTGGTAGAATTCCCCTAGGAAGCCATCTGGCCCAGGACTCTTATTTGTTGGGAGTTTTTTGATAACTGCTTCAATTTCTTCACTGGTTATGGGTCTGTTCAGATTTTCTATTTCTTCCCATTTGAGTTTTGGCAGTGTGTGCGTGTCTAGAAATCTGTCCATTTCTTCCAGGTTGTCCAGTTTGATGGCATATAACTTTTCATAGTATTCTCTAATAATTGTTTGGATTTCTGTGGTGTTGGTTGTAATCTGTCCTCTTTCATGATTTTATCTATTTGGGTTCTCTTTTCTTTTTGAGAAGTCTGGCTAGGAGATTATCCATTTTGTTTATTTTAAAAAAACAACTCTTAGATTCATTGATCTGTTCTACTTTTTTTTTTTGATTCTATATTGTTTATTTCCACTCTAATCTTTATTATTTCTCTTCTTTGGCTGGCTTTGGGGTTTCTTGGCTGTTTCTAGTTCCTTTAGGTGTGAGGTTAAGTTGTGCATTTGGGATCTTTCTGTCTTCTTGAGATAGGCCTGAACTGTAATGTATTTTCCTATTAGGACTGCCTTTGCTATATGACAAAGGGTTTGGACTGTCATGTTTTCATTTTCATTTGCTCCCATTTATATTTTTTAAATATCTTCTTTAAATGTCTGGTTAATCCATTCATTCTTTAGTAGGATGTTCTTTAACCTCCATGCATTTAGAGGCTTTCCAAATTTTTTCTTGTGGTTGATTTCAAGTTTCATAGCATCGTGATCTGAAAATATGTATGGTATGATCTCAATTCTTTTATATTTGTTGAGGGCTATTTTGTGACACAGTATGTACATATTTTGGAGAATGCCCCATGTGCATTTAAGAAAAATGTGTATTCTGCTGCCTTTGGATGAAAAATTCTATATCTGTCAAGTCCATCTAGTCCAGTGTATCATTCAAAGCCATTGCTTTTTTAATTGATTTTCTGCCTAGAAGATCTGTCCATTGTTGTAAGTGGAATATTAAAGTCATCTGAAATTACCATATTATTATCAATAAGATTGCTCATGTTTGTGATTAATTGATTTATATATTTGGGTGCTCTCAAGCTGGGGGCAGAAACATTTACAATTGTTAGCTCTTCTTGATGAATAGACCCCTTAATTATGATATAATGCCCTTCTTCATCCTCAATGGGGAAAAACTGAGGGTTTTCCCCTGAGATCAGGAACACGACAGTGATGTCCACTCTCATCACTGTTGTTCAACATAGTGTTGGAAGTCCTAGCCTCAGCAATCAGACAACAAAATGAAATAAAAGGCATCTAAATTGGCAAAGAAGAAGTCAAACATTCACTTTTCGCGGAGGACATGATACTCTACATGGAAAACCCAAAACACTCCACTGAAAAGCTGTTGGAACTGATACATGAACTCAGCAAAGTCCCAGGATACAAAATCAATGTCCAGAAATCATTGCATTTCTAAACACCAATAATGAAGCTACAGAAAGAGAAATCGATCCCATTTACAATTGCAACAAGAATCATAAAATACCTAGGAATAAACCTAAACAATGATGTTGAAGACTATAGAGAACTTATGAAAGAAATTGAAGAAGAGACAAAGAAATGGAAAAACACTCCATGCTCATAAATTGGAAGAACAAATATTGTTAAAATGTCAATACTCCCCAAAGCAATCTACACATTCTATGCAATTCCAACCAAAATTGCACCAGCATTCTTCTCAGAGCTGGAACACATAATCCTAAAATTTGTATGGATCCACAAAATACCCTGAATAGCCAAAGTAATGTTGAAAAAGAAAACCAAAGTGGGAGGCCTCACACTTTCGCTTGTACTACAAATCTGTAATTATCAAAACAGTATGGTATTCACATAAAAACAGGCATATAGACCAATGGAATAGAGAACCCAGAATTGTACCCACAAATGTATGGATAACTAATCTTCGACAAAGCAGGAAAGAATATCCGATGGAAAAAAAGAGTCTCTTTAGCAAATGGTGCTGGGGAGAACTAGACAGCAACATGCAGAAGAATGAACTGGACAACTTTCTTACAACATACACAAAAATAAACTCAAAATGGATGAAAGACTTAAATGTCAGATGGGAAGCCATCAAAACCCTAGAAGGGAAAACAGGCAACAACCTCTTTGACCTTAGCCACAGCAACTTCTTACTCAATAGCAAGGGAAATAAAAGCAAAAATGAACTATTTGGACCTCATCAAGATAAAAAGTTTCTGCACAGCAAAGGAAGCAATCAACAAAACAAAAAGGCAACCAACAGAATGGGAGGTGATATTTTGAAATCACATATCAGATAAAGGGTTAGTATCCAAAATCTATAAAGAACATACCAAACTAACACCCAAAAAACAAATAATCCAATGAAGATATGGGCAGAAGACATGAATAGACACTTTTCGAAAGAAGACACACAGATGGCCAACAGACACCTGAAAAGATGCTCAACCTCACTCATCATCAGGGAAATACAAATCAAAACCATATTGAGATACCACCTCATACCAGTCAGAGTGACTAAAATTAACAACTCAGGAAACAATAGATGTTGCAAAGGATGTGGAGAGACAGGAACCCTCTTGCACTGTTGGTGGGAATGCAAACTGGTGAAGTTGCTCTGGAAAACAGTGTGGAGGTTCCTCAAAAAATTAAAAATAGAATTACCCTACGACCCAGCAATAGCACTATTAGGAATTTATCCAGTGGATATAGGAGTGCTGATTCATAGGGGCACATGTACCCCAATGTTTATAGCAGTGGTATCAACAATAGCCAAATTATGGAAAGAGTCCAAATTTCCATCACCTGATGAATGGACAAAGGAGATGTGGTTTACACATACAATGGAATACTACTTGGCAATGAGTAAGAATGAAATCTTGCCATTTGCAACAACGTGGATAGATCTGGAGGGTATTATGCTAAGTGAAACAACTCAGTAAGAAAGACAGATATCATATGTTTTCACGTAAATATGGAATTTGAGAAACTTGACAGAAGACAATGGGGGAAGGAAAGGAGAAAAAATTGTTTCAAACTGAGAGGGCAGAAAACCATAAGAGACTCTTAAATACAGAGAACAAACTGAGGGTTGATGGGGGGCCAAGGGGAGGGGAAAATGGGTGATGGGCATTGAAGAAGGCACTTGTTGGGATGAGCACTGAGTGCTGTATGTAAGCGATGAATCATGGGAATCTACTCCCGAAGCCAAAAGCACATGCATACACTGTATGTCAGCTAACCTGACAATAAATTATGTTTTAAAAAAATAAATAATAAATAAAATAAAAGGGGAATATTTTTTAGGGAAAACAAAATGAAAACCAATTGGATTTTATTCCCAAAAATCTTCCAAAAGATGCTATATTTGGACAGAAATTTTACTCTAGGTATCTTCAATACCAAGTTTCTCTAATTAAAAAAAATAATAATAAGATTGGTTCTATAATTTAGAGTATCTGCTAGAGAAAGTAAACCAGGTGTTCCAGGAAAAGCCCACTAAAACTGACTTGAATACCTGCTAGACTTTACTGTCCTGCCTCAGACTCCTTAACATGTGTGAGCAAATTTATTTCTATTAAGCAGAAAAGAAGATGTAGCAGAAGAGGAACATATAACTAGTTTTCTTTAAAAACTTATTGTCGGGGCGCCTGGGTGGCGCAGTCGGTTAAGCGTCCGACTTCAGCCAGGTCACGATCTCGCGGTCTGTGAGTTCGAGCCCCGCGTCAGGCTCTGGGCTGATGGCTCGGAGCCTGGAGCCTGTTTCCGATTCTGTGTCTCTCTCTCTCTCTGCCCCTCCCCCGTTCATGCTCTGTCTCTCTCTGTCCCAAAAATAAATAAACGTTGAAAAAAAAAATTTAAAAACTTATTGTCATAAATATACAATTAAGAAGAGGTGAATTACTCTCTGGTTCATCAAGAGACAACTCATTTATTTCCATTAAAGTGAGAATTTGCCTCTGTTACTGTTGCTACTGCTGCTGCTGCTGATAATTAATTACTGTTTCTACAACATCTTCTAAGTAGAATAAGCCACTAATAGGTTGGTCTATAATCATACTCTCTCACTAATGTACTGTAATGATAATGACATGGGAGCAGTACAGGTATATTCTCCCAATTCCATGACCCCTAGCCAAGGGACCAAATGTGTATTTTAATGTATTTTTTTAATTTGATAAGTAATACAAAACATAGACTTCAGGCTATATTACACCTCATAAACAAACCTATTAATATTTCTGCAGGGGAGCACGTGGATATTTTCATTTGGTTGGATAAAAGAAGACTAACGTAGCAGTTCAAAGCATGATTTCCTACTAAATGAATTTACAAACATTTATAATAAAACCAAACTTTTAGTTTTTAGTGTTTTGCCTTGTTTTTATTTGGGAACAGTAGTTATGAGATCTTGGCTTCAGCATTCCATGCAGGTTGTTACAAAGGTTAAGTACAGAGATTTAAATCATTTGCCTGATGCCTGTAGAATGCTCATAAGTACTATGTACCTATTTTGTCCATGTTCCTGGCAGGCTATTTTTATAGACGCTTGTTGTGCAAACAAGGGATGTAGAACATCTTGCTGAACGTCCAAGTGGAGCCACAGATAGGTTTATGCAGGACTTTTAGGCTGGAAGTAACGTATATTCGATATACTATGGCAAATACCATGCTCTTAAGATATTTACTTTCAGATGCCAAAAACATCAAACGCTATCTTGGTAGAACAACATATAAGGATGAAAATATTAACCCTTTTATTAGAGGCAAAAGTTGAAACACTGAAATCTTATTTCCTAACTTATTTGAAGGGAGGGCGGGCATCAAACACCTGCTCTGTGTAGTCTGATCACCAGACAGTATATCTGTATTCTCGGATCTAGTGGTAGTTTATCAAAAGATTCAAAGCTCTATAGATGCTAGAATAGAGAGTCTCTTAAAATTTAAGAGATTTAATTCTGTGTAATACTTGGTCAATATGGTTTTATTCTTACTGGTGGGCCCAGCTATACAGAACCCTCTCTCCTACTCTCTTGAGTCTTATAACCTGAAAAATGGAATCTTGACCATGAAAACAGGATTGATGAATTAGCAGGTTACATATTAAAAAATTTACAGGCCAAATTTTGTTTTTCCTAATTTTACTCAAAATAGATAGTTATATCAAGCATCAGTTATTTCCCATACCATGAAGAGACCCTGTCTCCAGCTGCCCATGTCAGGCAGATCTCCTTGGACTGGGGTTGAATAAGGTTTTCATGACAAAAAGAGAAACAAGATATGGCTGATAAAATGAGAATTCTGAATATTTCATTCTTGATATTTGGCTTTCATTTGATTTTCAGTACAAAAGTAAGACAGGTATGTTATATTCTAATGTAAAATCCTGAGACCTAGAGATATTAATTTTATTCATTCAATAAGATTTTACAAAATTCATATATCATGAATGTTCATGCCACCCAAATTTGCCTTCCATTGAAGGGATGGAATATGAATCCGGGGACAATCTGGTCACTGGACTGGCCCCACATACCTGTTATAGTGTGTTATTGGTATTTAAAACTGATTCGTGCCATAACTGGCATGAATATAGTTAACCCTAGTTCTTAAAACTGATTGAAATTATATGATATATAAATGCCATTTAAATCTTTCTCTTGAAATATAAGGATTTTTTTGTCAAAGGTGATCCTTTTCTGATATGAAGCACTGATAAAATAGCAACAATTAATAACTAAAGAACTATTTAAACAAATGATTTCCTTCCTTTCCTCGTTACAAAATGATCTTCATTTTGATAAGTTCTAAAATTTTAACACGTTCTAAGATACCTTAAAATCCAGGATTTAAGACAAATAAGCAGATGCATATTCCACATGGAATTCTTTCCTGTTGTTTGTTCTTTTTCAGCGTCTTTTTTCAATCGTAAAATTACTCCAATATGACTAGAACACCTGAAACCATCATTCTTTCTTAATTAGTGCAAAATAATAAGAAGGAAGGGAATCATTAAATATACCTTTAACTTTGTTTCTGTTTGGAAAATGTTGAAAATATGAAACTATTAATTTAAAATGCACACACACACACACACACACACACACACACTTGCATAAACACCAACCTGTCTTCCTTCCTTCCTCCTTCCCTCCATCCCTGCCTTCCTTCCTTTCCTTGATTCCTTCCTTCTTTCCTTCCTTCCTTCCTTCCTTCCTTCCTTCCTTCCTTCCTTCATCATCATTTATTCATCAGCTATCTACACACACACATAACATAAACATTAGATAGAATCCATACTTCATATCTCTCTCTCCCTCTCCCTGTGTCTTTTTGCATGTTTTAGGTACATTTTGAAAGTTTCCCTCAGAAGAAAAATTGCTGATAATGTGTTTGCAACAGATTTAGATTTCTCAACTCCTTGTGATATTTATTGCTTACTATTTTGACTTGATAATCAAAGATTTCCAATTGATCTTCACTAAAATGCAAAAATAAAACTTTAGTCACCACTATCAACCTCAAGTCGTGTTCCACGTTATTTTTATTTAAAAAATTTGTGTAATTATACACATCAATTGACTATCAATTCACAGTTGAAGATCCACTGATACACTGAGTTTTTGTTGTTTTGTTCTCTTTGTGTTGAGAAATCTAATTGCATATGTTTCTGCAGAGCACAAATCATTATTATTCTTATGAATCCACAAAAGCATGTATTAAGGTAGATTTGCCAAGGAATAATGAGCTTTTTTTCTTTTTTCTCTATAATAAGACCCACTCCATTAAAGAAAATGCTCATTAGTAACATATTTGTTTGTGCCTTGAGTGAGGACTACATTAGGAATCATTATTTCATTTTGGAGCAGATGATGTATGAAAAACTCCAAGAAAACTTCAAGCCATCATCATTTGGGCTAGTCCAAGTGATTCCAAAAGCATTTTAACATCTCAATTTTATAAGTAATGGACCAAGAAGAGAGAAATCTTGTTTTTTACTTGCAAACCTGCTGTGATCATCTCCCTACAGTCACTGGAACTGAGGAAAATTGGCCAAAAACTTTCTTTTGAGGTAGTGAACTGAGGTCGGCTGTCATGAAGGTCATTACTTCATACAGAGAAATTATGGATGGCTCTTTCAAAAATGAATTCTGGGTACCACTAGGATAGATGGGACTTTAGACTGAATAGATAATTTGTTCTGTGGTTTATTCTTATATAGTTTAATAAAATAAACATATCTGAACCATTATTAAGAATACATTTTCTCTAAGTATCATCAAAATAATTTTTAGTTATTTAATAAGAGTAACACTAATTTTTTCTATATTCCATGTTGTTTTTTACTTATCTAATTTCACAACAACCTCAAGTAGGTGCAATTTAGATCACTGTTTTACTATGGAGGAAAGAGAGGGTAGAAAGATTAAATGACTTACCCAAGGTCTCAAGCCAGTATTCAAATTCTAAAGTCAGGATCTTAACATTAGACAACAAATATGCTCATTCTTATCAAAAATAAAATCAAACTTAAAAGTACTGAGCAGATCTAAGGCAGATGTAAGGCTACAGACACATGTTGATATTAGGGTAAAAGGCTGGAAGTGTAGAATGGAGATCAAATGAGTGTTTGAAAACAAATTAGTAAACTAAATCATTATTTTATTTTTAAAAATGTTTTAAGTTTATTTACCTATTTTGAGAGAGACATAGAGAGTGAGCCAGGGAGGGGCAGAGAGAGAGGGAGAGAAAGATCCCAAGCAGCTGTCAGCATGGAGCCCAATATGGGTCTCAAACTCACAAACCCTAAGATCATGACCTGAGCCAAAACCAAGACTTGGAGGCTTAGACAACTGAACCACTCAGGCACTCCCATTGTCTTATTTTAATTTTAGCTGAGCTGAGCAGTATGTAATACTATATATATATATATATATATATATATATATATATATATGTTTATTTATTATTATTTCCAAAACTAATTTGGGAGGGGAAAAATAAAACAGTGCCTGGACATGGGTTGAAAGGGTGGAGAGGAACAAGTAAGGGTTATGTTAAATTATAAAATTGGGAAACAATCTGAAAAATGGAAAACAAATGAGGTGAGCCCTACAATTATCCCAGCTTATTATCTTGAGAGAATTTCTAGGCTGCAGGACAGAAAGGATGAAACAGGGCAGAAATCAGCATATTTCTTACCTTGAGGATATGGAAAAAGCCAAACTGGGGAATATTTTAGATAACTACTCATGGCCTCTGCTAGTAGTCAGTATAATACTAATAGGTAAAAAAGTGGAATATGGAAACAAAGATCAGTTGGGAAAAATAGTAAGATGATACATTAAGCATAATATTAATAATCATATAAAATATGATGACTGAGACCCAGCAACTAAAAGGCAGAGAATGTCACATTGGATAAAAAAGCAATATCCAACTATATGCTGCTTGTTGAAAAAAACATTTCACATATAAAGATATCCATAGGTTAAGATTTAAGTTATGGGAAAATATATACTGTGATAGTAGTGGTCAAAGAAGGCTGGACTTTATATAAAAAATGTCAAAGTCAATTTCAGAACAAAGAATATTGCCAGCGATAAATAATAGATCATTTCATAATGACAAATGGATTGGTTCTTCAAGAGACTTAACAATCCTGAACATGCATGAACCTAATAACAGAGTTTCAAAATCCACGAAGCAAAAGTTCTTCAAGGAGAAACAAATTGACAACTGTAAACAATTCATAGCTATAATCAGATATGTCAATACCCTTCTCTCAATAATTAATAGAATAAGTAGGCATAAAATCAGCAAGGATATAAAAAAATCTAAAATCCACTACCAAACAGCTTTATCTAATTTATATTTGTAAAACATTGCCTCCAACAAACAAGAGTAGAATATACATCATTTTCAAATGTACCCAAAACATTTACCATGATATACTATTTTCTAAAGTATAAAACGACTCTTACTAAATATAAAAATATTTAGGTCATGTGACATATGAGCTCTGAGTACAACATAATTTAAGTAGAAATCAATAGCAGAAAAATATATAGAAAAACCTTCAAATGTTGTAAAACTAAATGGCACAATCCTAAAAAAGGACATATATCAGAGAATAAAACAAATAGTGAATAACTATTTGCACTGAATGAAAGTGAAAACACAGCATATCAGATTGTGTTTGATGGTATTAAAGAAGTACCCAGTGATAAACAATGTAAATTCAGTAGTGTTAATGATTTTGGGTTTTTGGAGAGTCAAAGGACTATTGAGATCAAGATATTAGAAAAGGAAACTGGAAATAATGGAGGTGCTAATTGAAGAGTGGGGTTCTTAAATTTTAATTATGGAGAAAGTGCAATTTGTTACTGATAGTATGATAGTTAAGGTATAGTCATGGGAATGAGTGGCTAGGGCAGAATGAAAAAGGAGTTGAGAGATCTGAGTTTTGAATTTTTCATCTGCATGGATATTGAAATCATCAAGAATTATCAAAGCACAAAATTTGGGAATTGGAACTTTAATCAAGGTTTTTATCCTCATAGAATGAGAAGGCCAACTTGGGTGTCTAAAAACGTCTGGATGGGGGCGCCTGGGTGGCGCAGTCGGTTAAGCGTCCGACTTCAGCCAGGTCACGATCTCGCGGTCCGTGAGTTCGAGCCCCGCGTCAGGCTCTGGGCTGATGGCTCAGAGCCTGGAGCCTGCTTCCGATTCTGTGTCTCCCTCTCTCTCTGCCCCTCCCCCGTTCATGCTCTGTCTCTCTCTGTCCCAAAAATAAATAAACGTTGAAAAAAAAAAATTAAAAACGTCTGGATGGGTTTATTCTGATGACATCAGATTCAAAGTTGTATGATTTGAGGAAGAATAGAAGGTTCTAGAAGTAGCATTGAGAAGTAAGACACAGAGATGCTGCTCCTAGCACTTTAAAATCAATGGAGTACACAGAAAAGTGCCACGTATATGAGTAGGACACTGCAGCATATGCAGCAGAGTCAATGAATTTTGGCACATTTTTTAAATGTCTATTTATTTTGGGGAGAGAGAGAGACAGAGTTTAGGCGGGGGAAGGGCAGAGAGAGAGAGAGAGAGGAAGACACAGAATCTTAAGCAGGCTCTAGGCTCCAACCTGTCAGCACAGAGCCCAATGCGGGGCTCGAACTCACAAACTGTGAGATCATAACCTGAGCCAAAGTCAGACGCTTAACCGACTGAGCCACCCAGGTGCCCCAAAATTTAGTACATTTTTGCAGAAAGTGTCTCAGTGTGTTGAAATAATTGAAGATTCTAGTTGAGTTACTCTGTTCTAAACTGTATCCCCTTAGAACCTATAAACACAAAATTTACTCTCAGATTATGTCTATTGTTCCTATTTTGAGAAAAATAAAATTTAAATCTGTAGTTAATGAAAAATGATTTTTTCCAATATAAAAAATAATTAACACAATCCCAAGTAACAGCTAGTGTGTTAATGTCTTATTTACTAATATCCACATATAATTTAGATTAGATTAGATTTAACATCTGCATCAACATATAGTTACCCAGAAGCAGTAATATCTTTTACTATACTGAAAGGTACTGATTTATCGTTCTCTGTCATATTGTAAGGACAGTAAATAAAAGGAAGACAACACATTTTAATCCCACTAACCCCAAGTTAACAATTCTATTGATTAAACAAATGATCAAACATCACCTCTTTAGTGATATTTTATAAATGATTATAGATTTTTGTCATTGTGTATATAGGGATAAATGTAAATGAAACCAAACAAAACTAAAGTATTAGTTGAACTAAAAGAATTAAAATGAGCTTTGCAGGGCACTCATGATGAGCACTGGGTATTGTTTGTAAATGACGAATCACTAAATTCTACACCTGAAATTAATATTACACTGTATGTTAACTAACTAGAATTTAAATAAAAACTTGAAAAAGAAAAAAAGATACGAGCTCACAGATAGCAAATGCAAAAAAAAAAAAAAGTGAAAGCAATGCATATCAATTATTGATCCTTGATATTTAAAGCTTCTACCAGAAACTAGCCCAAGTTGCACATATATAAATAAATGTGTCACCCTTATGTATAATTGACAACACATAACAGTGTATAGTAAAAGGATGAATATTTGCCTTCTTGTGTGTGTATCACATGATTGAATGGGTGTCAGGTTCTCTCCTTCTAACCACGAACACTCTATAGCCAATCTACACTGAAGATTTTGTTCCATTGAGAAGTGCCTTCCCACCTTGCCTTTGTACATATTGTCTCTCAGGCCTTTCTCTATACTACTTTTATAAATCCCCAGCATGCCATCTTATCTCTCAAATTTTTACCCCAATATCAATTTTCCTTAGGAAATGAATGTTAAAATTTAATTCTCCCCAGCATGTGCTCCATAGTTGCTTGTTTGTATCTTTACTTGGAAGTCTGTTGACTTTTATTACAGTAATTCACTTCAGTGACTGTTCCCTTGGATAAAACACACACTTCAGCTGGGAAAATATCACAAGCTTACTCATGCAGAGGAGGAAAAATAAATTTCCCTCTACATTTCTAGGTTCTTGGCAGAGACATCCCCTGTAATAAAAGGGTGATTAACAGGAGAAAAACAAATTTAATCTTATTTCATACATAAGGGAGTCTCAAAGATATAAGACCCAAAGAAATGACCAAAGTAGACAGCTTTTATACCCTTTTGACAAGGAAACAATAAATTTGTGAAGAATTGATAAGACAAAGAAGTTTGAGCTTAGGGTAGGAAATTAGAGAGGAAGTAACAAGTAACAAACAAGGCTTGTTTATATAGCCTTCTTAGCTCCAAATTCTCTCTCTGGTGGTAAGGATGTCTCCTTTCCTTTTTATGCTGGGAGGACACCCTTTCACAACATTCATGGAGAAAGGAGGGTTAGAGTGTCCTTGCATGGACTATTTCTTATGTAACTTTAACTCAAAATAATCAATCTGCCAGAGTAGCACCTTTTGGGGTCACCTGCTTTGAAACTAAAACATCTGACCTATAAAGGGTGATTAATAATTGTTACAATGAATACCTAATTTTGCCTTTTTCCTTTTTGTTTTGCAAGGCTATGAGATATTACAAAAGAGTGAAATTCTTCCCTGCTAGTGTGATAAAATACTTGCACCTTAGTCTGTTTTCCCTCAGTCTCTTTGTATGACTGACTTCTTACTTTTCACTGTAGTTACGCCTCTATTACCTTAGAACAAATTCAGAGACAAATACTGACCATGTAATTATAGAGATTATTCAAGCTATGTAATAAATTTGATCGAGTACTAGGTTTCAAGTTGATTCCTAAATTATAAGCACTGAGGGTTTTTTCTTCTTCATAATTGTACTTTCTGTCACAAAGTGCAACAATACCTGTATTATAGGCCTCCCCTGGGTCTAAGTGACAATGACCTAATAGTCCTAGTTGGTCTACTTCGTGGATAAGTTTGGCGACATTTTAATTCTATGAAGATTTCCTCTCTACTCTAGCAATTTGAACCTCTGCTAACAATCCTTTAATTATTTTTTGTCAAGAAATTTTCTGATGATTATGAAATAATTTTAGTATTAGCCTGAGAAAAAGTTGATTAAAAACATAAGCCACTGTCATAAATAAACCACACATTTTCCCAAGTCAGTTTTCAATAAAATTGTGTATTTTATTATTTTCTTTTTAATTTGTATCATAAATGCTAATGCTTAATCTAAACAAGTCAATTTAGAGAATAGTTCTAACAATATTAAGTGCTGACCGTCAACTCTAAAATGATTCAGGATTACAAATTTTCCACCAATGAAATATAAGTTTGGAAAACATGTTAAGTACCAACATTCCTTTGACTTAATAGAGATTTTTCTGTGGAATTACATGTTGCTGATTGTTCTTTATTTATGAAGTATAAATGAAGAAATAAATCTATTTAAATTCAGGTAAATGAGGTAAAAAAGAAACAACAGGAAAATGTTGCTTTTCCTCCACTTATGTTAATGTACTTTACATATGAATTCAGTATATCTAAATAATTTTTATTTGATAAGCATTGTCTGCATTTTTTGTAATGACAAAATAGCCATATAAGAATAACCATAGCAGGGAAATTAGCAAACTGAGTGCTTAAGGGTGTAGTCTACATTTTGACAATAAATTACTATCACAGAGGATGAATGGACACCTAAACTAATAAATGTCAACAAGATCATACAGAAAAACCAGACTCTGCTCACTCATATCATATATCTTATAATTTTGTGGTTGCATTATTAATAATATCCCATGTTATGTTTGAGCTTTTCACATTTACTTAATACAAAGCAACAGCATAATAAATACTTTTTAACAAATTAAGTCTTGTTATTCCTTTAATAAGAAGAATCAAATGGTCTGAGCTATTATTCAAATCCTAATGGTAATTTTGTAACTATTTGGCTATATTACTTTTTCCTTTGTTAATACAGATTAACTATTTACATTTCTAGAATCTTTGCTTTTATAAATCACTCCCCTGTCACTTTTGAGATGAAGATCCTGTCTCAGAAAAACTGTTCTTGAAATTTGCATATGTAAAAATCACAATCATAATAACTAATGTATTCAAGAAGTTTGATTTGTGATTTATTCATACTAGTTTAACAGAAGAGAGCTCTTCTTACTGTAATAGGATTTAATTCTTAACAATAGTATACTTCAGTAACTATGAATAACATTAAACATTCAAAATAAGTACTATTGAAAACATATGTGCTATTTAGGGGGAAATGAAACATTTTTGAAAGTATAATTATGGAGAGTGCTTTATTCCTTTTATGTTTTAGTTTTCTTCCACTTGTTTTGTCTTGAGTTAAAAAAATGTTTTTGATCACATTGCTTTTGTGGGGTTTTGGAAGCCTTTGGACAGAGTGTTTTGCTCATGAAATCATTTATAGGGAAACTAGTATGTGAATCAAAATAGTGCTGCACCAGTTCCCATTTTATTTTTCTGGCCAGTGTTCCTGAATTCAGTAATATGCAATTATAGTAACTGCCAAAATGAACACTAACCCAACAGAAATAAGAAAACAGGCCTGGTGTTCTTGCTTCTGAAAAGTAATTACATAGCTGCATCAAGAAAATAAGAATCATCATGTAAAAAATACCAAAGCTAAGCTAAAGAGGAATACTGGAAAATTTTACGGCAGGACATAAAGGCTACTTGGATTGTTATGTGTAAAGCAGGTCTACAAAAAAACCCATTCAACATAATATCTGTAAATATCTCTGAATTGCTCTTTTCATACCGCTGTGTATAGGCTTTCTTAGAAAGACAATTTTGGCCTGACATGAAGAGATGGAGGGAACATTTTTCAAAGGGCTTTTTAGTTGAGGCGCCTGGGTGGCTCAGTCGGTTAAGCGTCTGACTTCCACTCAGGTCATGATCTTACAGGCTCATGAGTATGAGCCCCATCTCACTGGGCTCTCTGCTGTCAGCACAGAGTCTGCTTCAGATCCTCTGTCCCCTCTCTCTCTGCCCCTCCCCGCCCATGTGCTCTCGCTTTCTCTCTCTCAAAAATAAATAAACATTAAAACAAAGGAGTTTTTTAGTTTAGAAACCCTACCTCATCTTCATTATCTCCCTAACCTAAACCTTGGGTTATAGTTACTGCCTACACAAAATTAGTCTTCTTCCTTATGTTGGCAGCCTATGTAGCTTTGCAGTTTCCAGTACATATCCAGGTCACTCTAGCACTGACATTAAGAAAAAAAAAATATCCTAGGTTTCCCCAGGGGTGGTCTCAGCATTCATGAGAAAGAACCAGCTCTTATTCTAACAATCCATGAGTGACGTACAGACTACGATTTTATGATGTCCCATCTCAGAGGATTATACGTTCTCCCCAGTGTGCTTCTTCTTTTTCCTGAAGAAGGATAGCCCTCAAGAGAACTATCCACTCATGAAGTTAGACCAGTTTAATAAATGAAGTTAATTATTATTTACTATTTAAAACAATTTTAAGTGTTTATAAAAATAATTTACCTAAAAAGGTAAAGAAAGACATTAATGTAAGTATTTTCCATACTTTTATAAACTATTCCAAACAACACAGTGGAAACAACACCTTGTTTGAGAATTAGACTCAGATTATAATCAATCACATTCCTAATTCCAGGTCATGAATGGCTAGGGTAGCTAGTGGTGAATAAAACACTGGAAGTCCCATTTGCTTGTATTAGCATAATATTCAAATTAGGGCACTGTGGAGACATACAGAACTGCTTTAGAAGCATGTAAAAATTACAGATGCCGACTTCCTTCCATGAATCTGAAGTGCCTACTGCTAAAAGCTCTGGGATCAAACCCTTACCACGTTAGAACCACTGCTTATTAGAGCCTACATGTTTTTGTTTAAGGTGACTCAGTTGATTACAGCCTCAGAAAGAAATTTTTTTTTAATTGCAATTTTTATTTTTGTGTTAATTGTTGTCCCATTCCAGCTATATAGTTTAGAGAGAGTTCAATTCTCTATATTCTTTTCCAGAAATGTTACACTCACCAATAAGATCTTGGAAGACTTGTATCTATTTAGGAAAAGGATTTTTGTCTGCCTTGTCAATTACTTATAAGGCTTGCTCTGTAGATTATTTATGTCTTTAGAAAACAATTCATTTCATCTAAACATTTTAGTTGATTAGCCTAAATTTATGTACAAAAGACTCTCACAATTTTATCTATTTACTCCCTATCTGAATTTATTTTCCTGTTTTTGTTTTCTTTTTTTAAATTTTTTTAATGTTTATTTATTTTTGAGAGAGACAGAGACAGAGTGCGAGTGGGGGAGGGGCAGAGAGAGCAGGAGACAGAGAATCTGAAGCAGGCTCCAGGCTCAGAGCTGTCAGCACAGAGCCTGATGTGGGGCTCAAAATCATGAACCAGGAGATTATGACCTGAGCCGAAGTCAGGTTCGACTTCCAGCCACCCAGGTGCCCCAACCTATTTTTGTTTTCTAAGGTTGTGTATGTATCAGCAATCAAACTTGCCAGTAGCCCAAAAGATTAGCATTGGGTTTTACTAAACAATAACTACAATTTTATTTCTATTTAGAATTATTTTTTTTCTTTGAGTTTGTTTTATGGAAAAGTTTCTCCTAAAATAAATCTTTTGTTAGCATTAGCCAAATGCTAACCTCATACATTTTCTTTGTTTCTAATGTACACATTTTCTTGAATTAATCATACCACATATGTAATATTTACATAATTAAATAACATGAATCATTATTTTCTTCTTGTCTAAGAATTATTTAGAAAGTGTATTTTGTTTTAATAGTGAAATAAATTTTTGGCTAATATTTCACACTTTGAAAAGTATCTAGTAGAGGTAGGCTTTTTCTTTTTAAATTATCTGAGACTTTTTTTAAGACTTAATACATGGAAGCTGTTCATTAATATTTCTGTAAATGTTTGAAAATAATGCAAATGCTGGGCTCGTGGGTATATGGTTCCATACACATCTATTGGGTCAAGATTTTCTATTGCGTCATTCAAATACTCTTCATTCTATTCTTTTGTTGCTGTTGTTTACTCAATCTATTTTTTTTTCTAAAAGAATCATGTTCAATTCCTTCATTTTTGTTGTAGTTTTTTTTGCTATATTTCATATCTGTGTACTTGCATGAAGATCCATGAATATTATGATCATCCTAATACCCATCCTATCCACTGAGATGTTTTTATGATAATAATTTATTACAATCTTCACAATTTTTGTCTTTAAATACTGTCCTTGCTGTATCAATATAATTTTCTCAAATTTCTCTTGTAGCTCAAAATAGTTTCTGCACTTCCTTTTTCCTAATCTTTTAGAGATGTGTGGTGTCCAGCCATTTGCAAGCCTGGTTCTCCATTTCTTATCTGTTCCAAGATCCCATTCCATCTTTCTTTGGCTGTGTTGCCAAAATATGGTTAAAGTACAAGTTTAGTTTTATAATTCTGTAACGGTCACAGCACATCAGGAGTAGACATGGGGACCACAGATGTTACAACTGTAATTAAAGAGGATTAGACATGCTTTATTTAAAAAAAAAAATTTAACATTTATTCATTTTTGAGAGTGAGACAGAGCATGAGCAGGGGAGGGGCAGAGGGAGAGTGAGACACAGAATCCGAAACAGGCTCCAGGCTCCAAGCTGTCAGCACAGAGCCCGACGCAGGGTTCAAACTCACCAACCGCAAGATCATGATCTGAGCCGAAGTCGGACACTCAACCGACTGAGCCACCCAGGCGCCCCTAGACATGTTTTATTCAAGAAGAGTTTGTCATTTTGAAATAATACATGTGATAAGTCATGTACCTGGGATGCAGCACAGATAAGAATTTACCAAAATGTAGGTTATTTTAAAACCTTGGAGGAAAATGTGTTTTATTTCACATTCAAATTTTCACAGTCAAGTTATTGGGTTTTTCCATGTGGTTTTATCCCTGTTTTTTTAAAATCGCAAACCAACATACACAGCAAGCATACACTTTCAGCAATTTTGTTTCCTGCTTTTCTTCCAGTTCCTGGAAAAATGCCTGGTAGAGGGTAAGAGCTTGCTTGCTTGCTTTCTTTCTTTCTTTCTTTCTTTCTTTCTTTCTTTCTTTCTCTCTTTCTTTCTTTCTTTCTTCCTTCCTTTCTTTCTTTCTTTCTTTCTTTTCTATGTTTTTTTTTATTTATTTTGAGAGAGAGAGAGAGAGAGAGCAAGTGAGCAGGGGAGGGGCAGAGAGAGACAGAGATAGAGAATCCCAAGCAGTCTCTGGCTATCAGTATGCATACCCACACAGGGCTCAATCTCATGAACTGTGAGATCATGACCTGAGCTGAAATCAAGAGCATGTTGCTTCACTGACTGAGGCACCTTGGCGCCTCAGAGAGTAAGAGTTTAAAAAAAAAAAAAAAAAAAGGATTCATAAATAAATTAAGAGGTTTAAAATACTAAAGAATGGTGGGACAAGTTAGACAATCTCTAAGTATGAAGGAGAAAATTACATATCAATAATGATATCCCTGTTTGGACTGCTTAATTTCTTTGAAGTATATTTAATGTGATAATTGCACATTGAAATACCCTTAATGTTACTCTACTGTCTTCTGCACATTGAAATACCCTTAATGTTACTCTACTGTCTTCTCTATATTTATCATAGAGACTAAGAAAAAACAAAACCATCTGAAGAAAATTGATTTAATTTGTTCTCTGTGCTTCTTTTACCTATTACAAAAGATTTTTCCCTGGCAAAAGAAAAGTTAAAAATGATGAAAAATTATATCCTTTTGGCAATGACAGTATAGTTTTATTTCTTTCATGTCTTTAAATGTCTTGATAAACTATAGCTTCCATAATGTTGTGAGAGTGCCTTTTTAAACATACTATAAATTTTATAGTATATAAAAACTATAATAATTTTCTTACTGAGTTTCCTATTTTCCTATTTTTAAAACTTTAAACAGACGTGTAATTCTAAAGTTACTACTGGTCTGATTGAATACTATTTGCCTTGATTTATATAACAAAACTCAATATGATGTTGAAGTATAGATTTTTTTTAAAGGGCTCTACTGTGTTTTGCTTCAAAGTGTTCTGTTCTCTCTGTACTAAGCCTTTCAGCTTAATGTTAAAGATCTTATTCTCTCTTGGACCCAATTTAATCAGAATTTTATCTGCACTACCCCAAGAGAACTCTTTACCAAGGTCACCGTTAGTTTCCATATTATTAAATTCAACCATCATTTCTCAGTTCTCATCTTACTGTCAATAGAATTTGACATAGGAAATCAGCTCTACTATTTTTCACTTGACCTTAAGAACATTTTTTTTTACTCTTGAATTAACCCCTACTTCACTGCCTGCTTCTTCTAGTCTCCTCACTTATACCTCCTCTTTTCAACTTCTTAATGTTGGTAGAGTCCTGAGTTAGGTATTGATTTCTCATCTCTTTCAATCTACACTGACTGACTTGGTGATCTCGCCCAGTCTGATGACAAAGAACCTCCTTTATTTTTATCTCTAGCATGAACTCACCCTTCAATCCAGCCTCACATACCCAATCATAATACCTAGTATCTTACGTTATATCTCTAAAAGATACTTCACGTGTAGCATCTAAAGACTAAACTAGTCTTCCTCAAACTTACACATTTGCAGTTGTAACTATAATGAGTAATGGCAATATTGTCATTTCATATGCTCCAGCCAAGAATTTTAGAATCTTTTTTGACTAATCTTTTTCTTGCACCATCCATGCAATCTATTAGAAATTCCTGATAGCCTTATCTTTCAAACATACCCATAACTCAACTACTTTATTCTGCCTACCCCAACTGCTGCCATTATGGTCCAAACCATAATGATATGTCATCCGGATTACTACAATAGTCTCATTGTAGAACATTGATGCATTTTCACCCATGCACTCTTACTGTCTTTGTTCTACAGCTAGACTGATTCCTTCAAAATCTAAACCAAGTTATGTAACTCCTCTCCTAAAAACCTTGTATGTTCCTGTTTTGTAAAAAGATAAAAAAATCCTTATTATGGCCTGCAAAGCTTTATATAATCTTCCTCCCTTGTTACCTCTCTAATTAACCATTATTCACTCAACTCTATCTCCTCACACTTGCCGTTTGACTGACCTTGAAACGTGCCTAGGGCATTAGCATTAGTTACGCTTTTTGCCTTGTGAATTCTTCCCCCAGACATTCTTATGACTCAAAGATTACCTTCTCAGTATTCTCAAAACAAGGAACTCTATTCAAAATCACAAATCATCCCCATTTCCAATACTCCTAATGTCCCCATCACACTTATTTACTTTCATGTATTTATTTTATAAAAAATTTGTAAATGGGGTCTGCAACACTCAGGGAGTCCTTGAGAACTTCACAGGTCATCTGTAACACCAAACTGCTTTCATAGTAATATGATGATATTATTTGCCTTTTCCACTGTGTCATCATTTGCATTAATGATGTCAGAGCAATAATGGGTAAAACTGCTGGCATCTTGGCACAAATCAAGGGATGACACTACCCAGTACTAGCAGACTAGCAGGCAACATGAACAAGAAGTCATTGTATTGTTCACCACCACGCACATATAATTTTTTAAAGCTAGTTTCAATTAAGAATATTCTTCATAAACTGATAGCAATTATTAATTTTACTGTATCTGAATCCTAAAGCATACATTATTTGAATATTCTATAGGATGAAATAGAAAATGTATTTAAAGCGCTTCTACTGTGTAAAGTTTATCTCAACCAAAATCAATTGAGCAATTATTTGTGACGCAATTGAACTAGCTACTTTATTTTTATTTATTTACTTACTTATTTAGAGAGAGGGAGAGAGACTGTGAGCAGAGGAGGGGCAGAGAGGGGGAGAGAAAGAGAACGAAGCAGACTTCAAACTGCCAGTGCTGAGCCCAATGTGGGGTTTGAATTCACAAACCATGAGATCTTGGCCAGAGCCAAAATCAGGAGTTGGACACTTAGTCGACTGAGTGAGCTACCCAAGTGCCCCTGAACCAGTTACTTTTTAATGAATATTTATTTTACCAAAAAGAGCAAGTGACAGAAAAACTATGGTTATTCAGACTTAGGTATTTCCAGATATTTCTTTAAAATAATGTGTGTGAGTCTGTTACTTAAAGGAAAACACCTGACTGAATTTCTTGCCTGCTGTATGGAATCTCAGCCTGTTGACAGTGATGTTCTTAGCTAGGGAGGCCCAAGGCATTTACCTGGGCTTGCATCCATGCATAGCGAGCTCCACAAATACTCCCCACCACCACCACCACCAGGGCCCATGTGGTCGGACCAACCCTTGTGACTGCAGGACACAACTTAGCAAAATCATGAGTGAATTTTGAAGAGCAAGATTTATTGCTCACAAGTGCTGGAGGATACATGACACACCTGAGAGCCACACAGCAAAGTTTCAGGTAGAGAGTGGGAAGGAAAACAGACCTGGACTCTGCCTTTATTAGGGATTAAGGCTGAGATACCTGGAAATTCACAGGTTCCCTTCTTATTGACAAATTTAAACCATAAGAATTAGAATGAGGGTGTGAGAAGGGAAAAGTGGGGTCATTCAGGCATTCAGTTATCCAGTTACCCAAGACTTTATAAAAGGGGAACTTCACGATGGAGCACCATGTCTCCTTATCAGTTGTTTTGTTAATAGCCGCTCATACAGCTAGAAATATGTTTATTTGAAATTAATGTCTTTGAAACAGATGCATTGTATAAGTCATACACTTATAATCAAAAAGCCTAATGCTAGACATTAACAGTAGATTGCCAATAATGCAATTCAAATTTTAAACAAAAATTAGAATTCTTGAAAACTTATATCAGTTGTCTTAGTATTTAATGGCTTTTCTGTTGAAATTGGTACTGATTTTTTATATTGTATAATGAAATGTATCGATATAGGAAATAATCTGTATATTCTTAATGGGCAGGACATGAAGTTACAAAATCATGCTTGTTTCAAAGATCTGTTCAAAGTACAAGAAACATCAGTGGATTTTAATGTAAGAGAAATAGAGAATTTGTTGATATGGTTTCAGATACCTCACTGCAAGCAAGCTTTAAGAAACTAATAGTTATGGAGTGTTGGCATTATCAGAGGAACATATCCACAGTCATTTTCTTTAAGGAAAATGACATATCACAATAGGTTGAGTGAAGGGCCAGATAGATAAATCCAGTTATTATCTAATCAGTCAGATATGCAAAACAGTAGTCAGATTTGCAAAAATTGTAGAAAATGCCACTTTTTTCATTATTTTTATATTTTGAATTTGGAAAATACAGTTTTTTCCATGAAAATATATTGTTAGCCTGTACTGTGTTGTTTATTGCTACTTTTAACAAATACACATAGTTTAAAAGTCTGTTCAAATATCCAATATGGTATATATCAATAGATATCATTAACAGACAAAATTTTTTGTGATCTGTAATTATTTATGAGTGTGCAGAAATTCTGGCTCCAAAATATTTGAGAATAACTCTCCTGATGTATTCTTATTCATTTGTATATTATGCTCATTGTGTCCTGACCTATATCAGTTATTTATTGTTATCTGACAAACCACTCAAAATCTTAGGGGCTTAAGCCAACAACTCTCTAGGCTCTGAACCAGCAGGGTATTTCTGTTGGGTGATCTGAGTTGGCCTCATGTATCTCTACTGCTTGGGAGAATGCCCTTCTTATACTAGATACTCAATAAATATGTGTAAGACAACAAAGAAAACACAAGAGGGGTTAATCTGATTGAAATTAGTGTCATATCATTGTTTTCTTGAACATTGAAATATACTATCATCTACTGGATAAAGATCCCTAATATAATTTAAGCTCTTTGAAAATAGGAACTAAATTTGGCTCCTACTGAGTCCTCAGTAAATATTTGTTGTATTAATAAATAGATCTCTTCAATGAATGAAGAAAACTAAACAATATTTAAAGAAATAGAAAATTATTATGAGATTTAAATAATTTATTTATTTATATGCTTAGTTAATATTAGTTAATACTTCTAACAAGGTAAGCATGTAGACAAATATTTTACAGAAGAAAAAATAAAACTAATTACAGAATGTACAGAACAAAAACAGGAATAGGAAAAGGAAGATTCATATTAATGTTTGCTTAACATTTTCTTTCTTGGTCTTTTATTTGCTCAATTTGCTCTTTTTTTTTTTTTTTTTTTTTTTTTTTTTTTTAAATTTATTGACAAATTGGTTTCCATACAACACCCAGTGCTCATCCCAAAAGGTGCCCTCCTCAATACCCATCACCCACCCTCCCCTCCCTCCCACCCCCCATCAACCCTCAGTTTGTTCTCAGTTTTTAACAGTCTCTTATGCTTTGGCTCTCTCCCACTCTAACCTCTTTTTTTTTTTTTTCCTTCCCCTCAATTTGCTCTTTTTATTCTCTGTCATGTATACACACCCAGGAGATAGTAGAGATTCTAAAGATTCTCAAAGGAAATTTAAATATAAAATTTTTAATTGCACGATTATTCATAATTTTAGAAAATGCAAGCAACAGAGGCATCTGGGTGGCTTAGTTGGTTAAGCACCCAACTCTCCATTTCCGCTCAGTTCGTGTCTCACAGTTTGTGAGTTCAAGCCCCACATTGGGCTCCGTGCTGACAATGCAGAGCCTGCTTGGGATTCTCTCTCTCTCCCTCTCTCTGCCCCTCCCCTGCTCATGTGGTCTCTCTCAAAATAAATATTTTTTTTTTAAATGCAAACAACAAAAAATATTTGCAGAGCAAAATCAATGAGTCAAATGATGATATCAAAATAATTATTATGGGGATGCCCGAGTGGCTCAGTTGAGTGTTTGACTCTTGATTTTGGCTTCAGTCATGATCTTGCAGTTTGTGAGTTCCAGCCCCACACTGAACTTTGCACTGACTGTGGAGCCTGCTTGGGATTCTCTGTCTCTCTCTTTCTCTGCCCCTTCCCTGTGCTCTCTCTCTCTCTCTCTCCCTCTCTCAGTAAATAAATAAACTACTACTAATAATTATTATGAAATTATATTGAATTAAAAAATTTTTTTAATCTTTATTTATTTTGAGAGAGAGACAGAGTGTGAGCAGGGGAGGACCTGAGGGGAGAGAGACACAGAATCTGATGCAGGCTCCCGGCCCTGAGCTGTCAGCACAGAGCCCAACGCAGGGCTCAAACTCACAAACTGTGAGATCATGACCTGAGCCGAAGTCGGACACTTAACCAACTGAGCCACCCAGGTGCCCCACACTGAATTTTTTTAATACAGAGTAAAAAATATCAAATTGAAATCGTACGAAATGTGCAAAAATAAATTTCAGATCAGATATATTATTGTCACTTCTGAATGTGTATTGACTTTTGCAGCTATTCTTTCCTCAATTGCTGACTGAAAATATTATTTACAGAAGAGATTTTCATCTTCACCTAAAAAAAAAGTATGCTTAATAATTCTAAGTGTAGTAAAAAAAAGTATATGCTCCCTTCATTATAGAAAATCCCCATAAACAATATTTTCTAAATCATCATGCCTGCCTCAGGACCAGTAGAAATACAGACACAATTTCTTAAAGATCAGAATTATAAAACTTTCTGCTTGCCTAGGGTTTCACAGTGTGCAATGATAAAATATGCTTGCTCTAGTGGCCTCTAGGTTAGACCTTGCTACTTTTCTGGTGCAGACAAAATCTTCAGAGAGCCACAAATGGTGTGGATTTTACAAAAGTATTCTCAGCTGAAATATAATGGTTATAACTGCACTCCATTCTTTAGTTTGACTAAAATATCTGTCATCGCTAAGACCAATGAATTTGACCTTTCTGGGACTTTTGGATAGGTTCTGTATTTAAAAAAAAATACAGTTCAGGTCTTAAATTTATAGCTAAAAGCTTGAAAATGTGTAGGTTAACTCAAAACAATTGTAATTTTCATTCATGAGCTGCGTATCGAAATAGGTAATATTTGCATGTTCCAATCAATATGGATAAAATGCAAAATTAAAAATCATACATAGTCTATAGATCAGAGAAAGCCATCTCTGTCATAATTGTAGTCTTTTGATACCTGCTAGTTGCCTAACATAAGCAATTTTGTGCAATATTATAGGGAAAGAATCAGAAGATTATTGAATCTCCTAGAGAGAAACAGCAGGAATCTTATCTAAGCTATTCTTGATTGTTCTATTTTCTTGAAATTTTGTTCTTGCAGGAAAAGAATACTTTTCCAATCTCACATTAATTTTTTTGCAAACCATTTTAGAGCTAATAAGCATAGACCATTTTTATATATTATTTTTCAGGATACATTATTTTATACTGCCATTAACAGAATCATGGAAAATACAATAGCATGTGATTACTCTCACTTTTACTCATAGGATGCTTCACAAAAAAATTAAAAAAAAAAAACAAAAAAACCAAAACTTACTATGCTAAAAGTAAGTTAAGAACTTACTATGCTAAAAGTAAGGTAAGAACCTTAAAGTAAGAAAAATAGGGGCACCTGAGTGGCTCAATCAGTTAAGTGTCTTGACGCTTGGTTTCGGCTCAAGTCATGATCTCATCGCTGTCCAAGCTGGCAGCACGCAGCCTGCTTTGGATCCTTTGTCTCCCTCTCTCTCTGCCCTTCCCCCACTTGTGCTGTCTCTGTTTCTCTCAGGATAAATAAACAAACTTTTAAGAAATAAATAAAGTAAGAAAAATAGAATATATAAGATAAGCAGAGGGGCGCCTGGATGGCTCAGTGGGTTGAGCCTCCGACTTCCTCTCACGTCATGATCTCACTGTTTGTGGGTTCAAGCCCCACGTCGGGATTTGTGCTGAGAGCTTAGAGCCTGGAGCCTGCTTCAGATTCTGTGTCTCCTTCTCTCTCTGGCCTTCCCCTGCTCACACTCTGTCTCTCTCTGTCTCTCAAAAAAAAATGAATAAATGTTAAAAAAATAAAAGTAAAAAAAAAATAAATTAGGCAGAAAGTCATTTGTAATTTTTGGAAGTAAGTTAAGGGAAAAAACATGCTTAAAAATATGGTTTGTGTGTTTTGAATAAGTGTGTACAGTCTTAAAATACTGTTTATTTGGAGGTGTATTTTTATACATGAACATGCATACACACACATGCATGTGTAAACACGCACACCACATATTCTTCTCTAGAACATGGAAGTTACAGAGTTAAATATTAAAGTCAGTACCTTCAGAATTTCAGTAGAAAAATAAATTGAAAAATAAAATGTCTCATTTTATATCTTCCACATAGTTCATGATGTTTCTTTATATTATGGTACTGAATAGAGAAAGTTCACTTAATGTCAACCCTAATAAATTTCATAGACCCAAAATAGGTCCTGTGATTTTTTTTTCTGAAACTTTGTTTTTGGTCATGCTATTCTCTTCACTCATCCTATTTAGCACAATTTTATCTCCTTGAAGCCTTCTCTGATCAACCTGGAGAGCAGTAATCTCTTCCATCAATGAGCAACTATAGGACTCTTAATCACCCTCACTTATTTTTACATATACTACTGATATGACACTTTTGTGTATTTATCTTGCTTTTGTATCATTTATTTATTCATTCAACAATGCCTACCACATTCTGGTTACTATTGTAGATACTCGGGATGCAGCTTGAACTAAGCAAAGACCCTATACTCAAGGACTTTTCTTTGTACTTTAGGCAAACTATGAAAGAGTGTGTCAGCTGGTAAAGAGGATAAGAGGAAAACAAGTAATGTGTAAAAGAATAAGGAATCTATTTTATATGGGGTAGCCTAGGAAGGCCTTTCTGATCAGATGCCTAACTCATCTGCTTTGTGGAATTGTCACATACTTGTCACATAGTATGTATGACTTGTATTTCTTTATATAAACTCTAGAGTTCCTAAATATTACTGGGAATGGCTGTAGCCATTCATACCCATTTACAATGGTTTCCCTACATTAAAAGGAAACAAGACTTCTGGTATCTCTTCATTCCTCATTCATCCTCTCATTCTTGCATATATTCAGTTTAGGATCATGATCCAACTCAAGCCTAGCTCTATCCATTTGTCTCCCCTTTTCCTTGGGAGCCAACTTCTAAATGAGCATGTACTCTATTATTCTCAGCAATGTGGTGAAGAACCAATCCCCATAAGGGAAGATAAAGAATGGTTCTGCACTGTTATTGACTGAGTGGCTCTGTTTATATTAGAGGTCTGTTATTAGGAAGACCACTAGCCCACAGACATAAGTCAGAGTTTTAAATGACCATTTCATCATTCATAAATGCTATATTTTGCTCCCAATTACTTAACTCACTTCTTTAATTTTTCAATTCATTTGGAATCCAATGAGGAAGAAGGAGGTTATTCAAATTACCACATGTAGGAATTATGTAGAAAGAATAAGTCTAGGAAAAAAAATAGTCTAGAGAAAAAGAAACAAGAAGAAACCCAAGGGTAAATCTTATCAAGGAATCAAAACAACAGTAGTTCATTTGACAAAGGGAGAAGCAGTCACCAGATTTAATCTCTCTGAAAATTGAATAAAGTGAAGACATAAAAGGGTATGTACCTTTGGATGGAACAGCAAAGAACTCATCTGTAACAATGGAAATGATAATCTCAGTGGAATGGAGCAGGAGAAAGCCATGTTGGAATGAGGTGAAGAGTGAAGGGGGCAGGGAGCAAGTCCCAGGCTCATGTGAGGCTAGCGTGTGACAGTGATGTAGATGCTGAAAGCTTTTGTGAAATTAAGGGAGAATTTTCCTTTGAAACAATTTTTTGGATTAACTGTATGCTTGAGAGATTAAGGAGAACAATGATGTGTGAGAAAAGGGATCAAAGAGGAATTAGCATTTGCTGGAAGACCTACTTTATCCATGGCAGAAGATGGTTTCAGGCACACGTTGGGGAGATGAAAAAGTTCTTCTCTATATAATCTTACAGACATAAAGCACAAGCTGAGGATATGAGTTGGAAGGAGGAGTAAAGGGAGCAAGGTGGAATTAGAAATCCAGGCACATTAGGAGATATGTGTAATAACCTTTGTTGAAAATGAGGAAACAAGCTTCAAAGAGCTAATCAGAAAAAAACAAAACTACTGGGTGTTGTGGAGGGTCAGTTTGAGGTTGGTGTGAATTCAATATAATATTATTCTCAGCTCTGTGATTTATGCCAACAATTCTCATTTTCAATGAAGTCAACTTAGAAGCCTGTCTTTCTGGGCTTGCATCCTCTGTGTTTTATCCCCCCCGCATCTTCCTTAGTTTCTCATCTTATCCTGCCTCCTCTTTATATTCTCCTTTATTCAATCATTTCTTGCAGAAATGGCATTACTTCCAATTACATCATTAAATTAGCTACTGTATGTGAAAATATTTCACAGTGTTCCTGACAAACAATAGTTTAATTCCAGTTAAGTGTTAGGGTTTTTTTTTTCTTTTTTAGAGATGTAATGTCCTTTGAGAAAAAACTATTCACCTAATGAAGAGTGAATTCTTAAGCAAGTGCTATGCTAATTCTTAAATATTACACAGAGACAGCTGCTAATTAATTATACAGAAATTTATTTAGACGGACACCTGCCATATTCCCAATAAAAGCTAAGCACTTAATTAAACTTATGTGCTGTTTTAGTAAATGCTTTCTTTAAAATTCTAAACCATTGAATCATAAGCCTCTTACTAAATTAATAATAACTGTTGAATACAGAGTAAGACTCCATCAGGTCCTTTAGCGTGGTGTTAAGATTGAGAGATAAAACAAACTCTAGATGGAAGAGAAAAACAAACACACTTCCATTACCACTTCATTTTTTCAGAAAATTTTGCTAAGTGAAAATTAACAATATGTTAATTCTGTACCCATAATCAAGATTTAAGTTTAATTAAACAAATATATTTGAAGACTTTATGTGTGAAATGTTGTGGCAGAAACCGCTACATTTTCACCAGTATTAATTATTTTCTTCCGTCCTTTAAAATAATGCCTGCCAATGGGGCGCCTGGGTGGCGCAGTCGGTTAAGCGTCCGACTTCAGCCAGGTCACGATCTCGCGGTCCGTGAGTTCGAGCCCCGCGTCAGGCTCCGGGCTGATGGCTCGGAGCCTGGAGCCTGTTTCCGATTCTGTGTCTCCCTCTCTCTCTGCCCCTCCCCCGTTCATGCTCTGTCTCTCTCTGTCCCAAAAATAAATAAACATTGAAAAAAAAAATTTAAAAAAATAAAAAAATAAAAATAAAATAAAATAAAATAATGCCTGCCAAATTTAATCTCAGCAACTAGCACATAGAAGACATTTCTATTCCTGGATCCTGCAGCTCAAGTTAGTATGTGGTTAACATTATTTTAGCTCAGTAAAAAGTGAGAGGGAATTAAAAATGAAACTTCCCCATTACAACCTTTAAAAGACAACTATGTTCCAGTTGTCATAAACTTTGTAGCTGTTCAATGAACACATTTCCTTTCCTTCCAGCATACAGCATACAGCTAGATTGTATTTCCTAACCCTCCCTTTAGGTCAGGTGTTGCCATGTGCTACATTTTAGAGAATAGAATGTTCTGTAAATGATCTGTGCCACTCTCATTGCTCCAATAGCTCCCAAATTGCTACTTCATGGTCTTTCCCCCTCAATCAGCTGGAAGACCAGCATGATAAGCCTGGAATTCACTTGTTGACAATAAGGAAATCACAAAAAAGGGGGCTCAGATCCTTGAAGAACTTCCTAGAAGAGATCCATCCATGGGGCAGGAATACCTGTTTAGGACTTCATGTAAATAAGAAATAAACTCAGAATGGCAAATTCACTGAGATCTTGGGGTTTATCTTTGGAGCTATAAGCATTACTTTCACTAACAGTTCCATGGCCTCCCTTTCCCACTTCTTTGGGCTGAAATATATGCGCCTGTTAGTGAGCCAGCCTCCAACACCCTTAGAAAGACAGCAACTGGGGCCCTAGGGCAGAGTCGCCTATAACTATGATACATGGACTGATATGTACTATTCTCTTACATCCAGACTCCTATTTGAAGGAAAAGCAAATATCTGTTATCTTTGAGCAACTGAATTTATGGGAGCGCTTTGTTCTAAATTTTTACCCTACACCATAAATCAGCACTTCTCATAACTTAGCTTGTAGTAGCATCACTTATAGGGCTTCTTAAAAACATAGATTGCTGTTAAACAGATTTCAACACCCATGATGAAACAACAGATACAAAAATAGCATTGTAGAATATAGAGATTGCCTTGTGACATTATTTTATCTTAATTATTAAAATGTATTTATACATAAGAAATGACATATAAAAAAAGTCAAAAAGCTAAGCCTTAAAATACAGTTGTGTCACTAAAGATGTTATATTTAAGTTAGTCTTTGATAAAACAGGGCTGTGCTCTGTAACCGAAATGCATTCTACCCTCAAAGTAACATGTCTTCTCTTTACCTCAATTGTTCAAGTATAAAATTGTAAGCTTCTTAGTATAAGTAAATTTCATGAGATATGACAATGAAATCAGAATCTTGGCTTGCTTAATATTTGAATGTAATTATATTCACTTCATTCCTTGCTCGCCTTTATTGGGTTTTAAAGCAGTCTGGACTCTAAGGAAGTATGAGAGACCAAGTATAAACACCTATTCATCTCAATGAAAACAAAGTCAAGTATATGACCTACTAAAAATGTGGATCCTGAGAAACTTAACAGAAGACCATGGGGGAGGGGAAGAAAAAAAAGGTTAGGGAGGGAGGGAGCCAAAACATAAGAGACTCTTAAAAAACTGAGAACAAACTGAGGGTTGATGGGGGGTGGGAGGGAGGGGAGGGTGGGTGATGGGTATTGAAGAGGGCACCTTTTGGGATGAGCACTGGGTGTTGTATGGAAACCAGTTTGACAATAAATTTCATATTAAAAAAATAAAATAAAATAAAATAAAAATAGGATAGACCAATACAGGGAATAGAAAAAGTGTTGAACTACAACAAAAAGAACTAAGGCCTTACTCATGACACTGGCATTAATGGAAACATCGTTTAATATTGTTTGTTTTCTTCTGATTCATTTATAAAATAACAATAATATTTCTTGTCATGATGATCTTACCACGTTTATATTAAGTAGGTAGAAGTGTCTTCTTCTAAAGTGCCATGCAAATGTGTTTTTTGGTGTGGCCATGCTCACAATATACATATAGGTTAAATCAAATAAGTACATGCTTCTTTTATTAGGAGTGCTCTGGCCATTAGTTTATTTTTGAACATTATCTATTTACTTAGAATAAGAAGCAAGCTAATTAGAAGTTACTTAATGTGTATTTGTATGTGTGCACATTGACTCTCTTATTATACTTTTCTTTGCCCATAAAGTAAGGAAAATACTGTTTGTAAACATGGCAAATCTAAGTATCCAAATGAAAACACTTACTCCAAAGGGAATTTTTGCTTTATAGACAAATTAAAAACCAGCTGTGCTAGACTTTATGTAAAACATTACACAGCAACTGATTTGCCCACAAATGAATCATTTCAATGAATGCAACATATAATGCTGCAGGTGGCATTTATTTTGACAAACTAGTTTTATTAAGGTGGTTGAGTTTTTTAAAAATGAGATTTCCTCTGTGAAAGAATTTAGAATTGCTCTAAAATGCTATCCTTTAAGTTTAAAAGAGAGAGTTCTTCCTACCATAATTTAGTTTCTAAGATTTTCTATTGCTTTAACATAGAGATACCACATAGATAATACAAAATAATGCATAGTAATTTAGATAAGAGTCCTACAGCACAAACTGGAAAATCTACAAATAGGAGTCCTATTGGCAACAAGCTATCCTTATGTAAGATAGATGAGATAGATAAATGATAGATAGATAGACAAACATTAAACAGGATTCACTGAGTTCCAATGATTAGCTCTAAGCATTGTTCAGACTGCTAAAATATTCAGTACTAAATAATTCAGAAAAATCATTACTCTATAGAGTTCACAATCTAATAATGGAAAAACAGATATTAAATAACAGATTATGTTACTGATATTTAATTATAATTTTAATATTTTCAATTATGTATTTCCCAAGGTGACCCAAATTAGTGCATTGTAATTTGATTTTATTTAGAAGTACATATTTTTAACTGTGTGTCATACATGACTGTAGAAGTTTTGAGATATAGCAGTAAGTTTAAAAAAATTAAATCTGTGCTTTAATAGAATTTAAATTCTCATGAGAGACAAACAACATTAAAAATTTAT
The DNA here is from genome assembly GCF_007474595.2 of Lynx canadensis. Classification (NCBI taxonomy): domain Eukaryota; kingdom Metazoa; phylum Chordata; class Mammalia; order Carnivora; family Felidae; genus Lynx; species Lynx canadensis. Next base: position 45,331,689 of record NC_044319.2, on the reverse strand, counting down.
AAATGTGGGGGAGGAACCAAGATGGTGGAACAGCATGGAAGTTTTTTTGTGTCTCACGTCCATGAAACACAGCCAGACCAACACTTAACCATCCTACACACCTATAAAACTGATCGGAGGATTAACACAACAATCTGCACAACCTGAACCACAGAATCCAGCAGGTACGTGGTGCAGAGAGGTGAACTTGGGGAGAGAAAAGCCGGCGCCATGCAGGGAGCCACTTTTGCAGGCAGAGAGAGGACGGAGACTGGGGGGTGGGGAGAATACGGAAAAAGCACCCCTCCCCAAAAGCAGCTGGAGAGAAAGTAGACAATTGGAAATAGCCGCAGGGACTAAACCAAAAAGGGAGAAAGGAGAAAGGAGAGGGTTTAAATTCCATTAAGACTGTAAACAAGGGGAGCGCAAAAGCTGCAACTCTGCAGCTCCATACCTGGTGGTGCTCTGGTGGGAAGGGCGAATCCCCAGGAACAGAGTGGGGTCCAGGAGGTTCTCAGGCCACACGGGGAAAAGCGGGTCCACTGCTGGAAGTGCATTTGGTAGAGACTGTTGAAGCACCTGGTCCCAGCAGACCCTAGAAGGCAGCCACATTCGCTCGTGCTGGAACAAGGTCATTAAGGGTGAAGCCTGGTGCCAGATGTGTGTTGTGATTTTCCATAATCCCTGAAAAGCTGCCTCTACACTATCTCGCGAACTTTTTCTGGCTGGCACCTGGCCGCAATCCCTGGACATCGACAGCAGCAGGGTCCAGCAAGCGTTTCCGGGTGCAGCTGTTATTCGGCCATTGCTCGTGAGACCCTCCCGCAGAGGGGCGGAACGGGTCAAAGCCTCTGCAGTCCTTCAGAAGTAAGGGGCCGAGGAAAACAGCCGCATCTGAGACAAAACTCGAGAGAGCGGTACTGCCTGGGGCCTGGTCACAGAGAGTGAAAAAGCAGGGAGTGGATGAGAACTAAAGACAGGACAGGTGTGCAATTGCTGATCCAGGAGAACAGACTGGGTAGCTGGGTGACACCAGGTCCACCACTACCGCGCATGCGCATAGGCACCTACGAGCACCGCAACAATCCACCCCGGTAGGCTAGCAGCACCATCTAGTGGAGAGCAGAGCTGTTACACTGAGCCCCGCCCAACTGGGCCAACCTCTCTCTTCAAGAACACAAGTCTCGCTGCCAGCTTATAGACTATAAAGCGCTACATACACTGACTTCTAGGGGAAAACGAAGTAATTTCAGTCCTACTTCAATCTGCTAGCAGGTTCATCTTTCCAATTTTCTTTTTTTTTCCCTTTTACGCTTCCTTTCTTTTTCTTGACTACAGAAAGAAAAAATTCACTTTTATTTTCAATTTTATTAAAAATATTTTTCTTTAATTTTTATTACTATATTTTATACTTTGTGTAAATTTTTTCAAATTCTATTTTACTTCCATCATTTTATTTTAATCTATTTCAGTGTATTCAGTCTATTTCAGTCTATTTCAGTGTATTCACCTTTTCAAATTTTCAAACAATTTTCTTTTCTTTCTTTTTCTTTTTTCTCTCTTTTGTTTCTTTCTTCTTAATTACAGAAAAAGAAAAAATTCATATTTATTTTTAATATTTATTAAAAATATTTTTCTTTTTTTTCTACTATATTCTTTACTTTTGTATATATTTTTTTCAAATTCTATTTTACCCCCATCATCTCATTTTAGTCTACTTCAGTGTATTCATTTTTTAAAATTCTCAAACGATTTCCTTTTGATTTCCTCCCCCCCCCTTTTCTTTCTAACCTGTCAAACCACTTTCAACATCCAGACCAAAATACACCTAGGATCTAGCATCATCTATTCGAATTACGTGTGTGTGTGTGTGTGTGTGTGTGTTTAATCTTTATTTTTAATATTTTTTTATTTTAATTTTTTTATCCACCAAGAAGACCTAACAATTGTAAACATTTATGCGCCAAATGTGGAATGAACCCAAATGTACAAATCAATTAATCGCAAACATAAAGAAACTCATCAATAATAATACCATAATAGGAGACTTCAACACCCCACTCACAGGAGTGGACAGAACATCTAATCAAAAAATCAATAAGGAAACAATGGCTTTGAGTGACACACTGCACCAGATGGACTTAACAGATATATTCAGAACAATTTCATCCTAAAGCAGCAGAATATACATTCTTCTCCAGCACACATCCAACTTTCTCCAGAATAGACCATCTACTGGGACACAAATCAGCACTAAGTAAGTACAAAAAGATCGAGATCATACTGTGCATATTTTCAGACCACAACGCCATGGTCTGAAATCAACCACAAGAAAACATTTGGAAAGATAACAAATACATGGAGACTAAAGACCATCCTACTAAAGAATTAATGGGATAACCAAGAAAAAGAGGAAACTAAAAAGTACATAGAGGCCAATAAAAATGGTAATACCACAGCCCCAAACCTCTGGGACACAGCAAAGGTGGTCATAAGAGGGAAGTATATAGCAATCCACCCTTCCTAAAGAAGGAAGAAAGATCTCAGATACACAACCTAATCTTATGCCTTAAAGAGCTGGAAAAAGAAGAGCAAATAAACCCAAAAACAGCAGAAGACAGGAAATAATAAAGATTACAGCAGAAATTAATGCTATCGAAACCAAAAAAAAAAAAAAAAAAAAAACAGAACAGATTAATGAAACCAGAAGCTAGTTCTCTGAAAGAATTAACAAAATTGATAAACCACTAGCCAGTTTGATCAAAAAGAAAAAGGAAAGGACCCAAATAAAATCAAGAATGAAAGAGGAGAAATCACAACCAACACAGCAGAAATAAAAACAATAATAAGAGAATATTATGAGCAATTATATGCCAATAAAATGGGCAATCTGGGAGAAATGGACAAATTCCTAGAAACATACACTACCAAAACTGAAACAGGAAGAAATAGAAAATTTGAACAGAACCATAACCAGTAAGGAAATCGAATTAGTAATCAAAAATATGCCAAAAAACAAGAGTCCAGGGCCAGATGGCTTTCCAGAGGAATTCTACCACACATTTAAGGAAGAGTTAACACCTATTCTCTTGAAACTGTTCCAAAAAATAGACATGGAAGGAAAACTTCCAAACTCTTCCTATGAAGCCAGCATTACCTTGATTCCAAAAACAGACAGAGACCATACTAAAAAGGAGAACGATAGACCAATTTCCCTGATGAACATGGAGGAAAAAATCCTCAACAAGATATTAGCCAACAGGATCCAACAATACATTTAAAAAAGTATTCACCACAACCAAGTGGGATTTATACCTGGGATGCAGGGCTGGTTCAATATCCGCAAGATAATTAATGTGATTCATCACACCAATAAAAGAAAGGACAAGAACCATATGATCTTCTCAATAGATGCAGAGAAAGCATTTGACAAAAGACAGCATCCTTTCTTGATAAAAACCCTCCAGAAAGTAGGGATAGAAGGAGCATACCTCGACATCATAAAAGCCATATATGAATGACCCAAAACTAATATCATCCTCAAAGGGGAAAAACTGAGAGCTTTCCCCCTAAGGTCAGGAACAAGAGAGGGATGTCCACTCTCACCACTGTTATTCAACATAGTATTGGAAGTCTTAGCCTCTACAATCAGACAACACAAAGAAAGAAAAGGCATCCAAATAAACCAGGAGGTGATCAAACTTTCACTCTTTGCAGATGACATGATACTCTATATGGAAAACCCAAAAGATTCCACCAAAAAACTGCTAGAATTGATTCATGAATCCAGCAAAGTTGCAGGATATAAAATCAATGCACAGAAGTCAGTTGCATTCCTATACATCAACAATGAAACGACAGAAAGAGAAATAGAAATCAAGGAATTGATCCCATTTACAGTTGCACAAAAAAACATAAAATACCTAGGAATAAATCTAACCAAAGAGGTGAAAAATCTGTACACTGGAAACTATACAACGCTTGTGAAAGAAATTGAAGACACAAAAAAATGGAAAAAGATTCCATGCTCCTGGATAGGAAGAACAAATATTGTTAAAATGTCGATACTACCCAAAGCAATCTACATATTCAATGCAATCCCTATCAAAGTAACACCAGCATTCTTCACAGAGCTAGAATAAACAATCCTAAAATTTGTATGGAAGCAGAAAAAACTCCAAATAGCCAAAGCAATCTTGAAAAAGAAAACCAAAGCAGGAGGCATCACAATCCCAGACTTCAAGCTATACTATAAAGCTGTAATCATCATGACAGTATGGTACTGGCACAAGAACAGACACTCAGAACAATGGAACAGAATAGAGAACCCAGAAATGGACCCACAAACTTATGGCCAACTAATCTTTGACAAAGCAGGAAAGAATATACAATGGAATAAAGACAGTCTCTTCAGCAAGTGGTGCTGGGAAAACTGGCAGCAACATGCAGAACAATAAACCTGGTACATTTTCTTACACCAGACACAAAAATAAACTCAAAATGGATGAAAGACCTCAATGTAAGATAGGAGGCCATCAAAATCCTTGAGGAGAAAGCAGGCAAAAACTTCTTGGATTTTGGCCACAGCAACTTCTTACTCAACACGCCTCTGGAGGCAAGGGAAACAAAAGCAAAAATGAACTACTGGGACCTCATCAAAATAAAAAGCTTCTGCACAGCGAAGGAAAACAATCAGCAAAACTAAAAGGTAACCAACAGAATGGGAGATGATATTTGCAAATGACATATCAGATAAAGGGTTAGTATCCAAAATCTATAAAGAACTTATCAAACTGAACGCTCAAAAAACAAATAATCCAGTGAAGAAATGGGCAAAAGACATGAATAGACACTTCTCCAAAGAAGACATCCAGATGGCCAACCGAAACATGAAAAAATCCTCAACATCACTCATCATCAGGGAAATACAAATCAAAACCACCTCACACCTGTCAGAATGGCTAACATTAACAACTCAGGCAACAACAGATGTTGGCGAGGGTACAGAGAAAGAGGATCTCTTTTGCATTGTTGGTGGCAATGCAAGCTTGTGCAGCCACTCTGGAAAACAGTATGGAGGTTCCTCAAAAAACTAAAAATAGAACTACCCTACGACCCAGCAATTGCACTACGAGGCATTTATCCAAGGGATACAGGTGTGCTGTTTAAAAGGACACCTGTATCCCCATGTTCATAGCAGTGTTATCAACTATAGCCAAAGTATGGAAAGAGCCCAAATGTCCATCGATGGATGAATGGATAAAGAAGATGTGGTATATATATACAATGGAGTACTACTCAGCAATCAAAAAGAATGAAATCTTGCCATTTGCAACTACGTGGATGGAACTGGAGGATATTATGCTGAGTGAAATTAGTCAGAGAAAGATAAAAATCATATGACTTCACTCATATGATGACTTTAAGAGAGAAAACAGGTGAACATAAGGAATGGAAGCAAAAATCATATAAAAACAGGGAGGGGGACAAAACAGAAGAGAATCATAAATATGGAGAACAAACTGAGGGTTACTGGAGGGGTTGTGGTGGGGGGGGGTGGATGGGATAAATGGGTAAGAGGCACTAAGGAATCTACTCCTGAAATCATTGTTGCACTATACACTAACTAATTTGGATGTATATTTTCAAAATAAAAAATAAAATCAAAAAAATTATAAATGTGTAGAATGTTACTAGGGGATTAGTGCTATGAAAGAAAATAAATTGAGTAGGAAAATAATGGTGTTTTAATTCAATGGTAGACTTAAGGAATTATATCCTGGGATGAGCCAAATATTGAAGGATTTAAAGGAATGAACTATGGATGAATAGATTCCCAGGCAAAGAACAAGAATGTTATGAGGCAGAAGTGTGTTCAATGAACGGCAAGATCATTAAGGTGCAGAGGACTAATCAAGATGATGAATAGAAGATCATGGTAGAAATATGTCCCCCCCCCATCCATATCTGGAAGCCCTAATCCCCAATATGATGATATTTAGAGACAGGACTTTCGGAAGGTAATAAGTGTTAGATGAGGTCATGAGTAGGGGAAAATCAGGAGTCCAGCATAAGACATACTAATTTTGGTGATAGACATCTAAGTAGAGATTTCTTATTAGGCAATTTGATAACAAAGTCTTTTCAGGGGAAAATTATTGCCTGGAATGATACCTTTGGATTTAGCAATATTGTGGTTTGCCAAGGAAGTGAACTTAGACAAAAGAGAAACTTGAAACATAAAAAAAAGAGAGAGAGACAAATGAGAGAACCAAGGAATAATTAGGCCTTCCAACATTTAGAAGTTTGAAAATGGAAAAACAGAAGAAGGAGGAAGAGGCAGAAGGAAGGAGAAAGAAGGAGAAGGAGAAGGAGAAGGAGAAGGAGAAGGAGAAGAAGAAAGAAGAAGAAAATCAACCACACAACGATAAACAAGTGAGTTAGAAAGGGTAAAAAGGTATCCCCTAAGGCAATTAAAAAGTGTTTTTTTTTAATTTATTGTTTGTTTTTATATTTCCACAAAAGAGAGTAACTCAATTCTTTATTAAAAAAATTTTTTTACGTTTATTTATTTTTGATAGAGAGAGACAGAGCAGTGGGGGCAGAGGGGGACAGGGTGCAGAGAGAGAATGAAACACAGAATCCAAGCAGGCTCCAGGCTCCGAGCTGTCAGCACAGAGCCCGACACAGGGCTCAAACTCACAAAACCCGAGATCATGACCTGAGCCAAAGCTGGACGCTTAACCAACTAAGCCACTCAGGCGCCCCGAGAGTAACTCAATTCTATAAATGCTACTGAGAGGTAAAATAAAATGAGAATCAAAAATTGATTGACAATTTGATTTAGCAATCAATATCATTATTGATGTTCATCAGAACACGTTTTGGAGGGTGATGGAAGAGTAGGACTGATTGGGATTTGGATCAGAAGGAAATGATAAGAGGGTTATAATTCCAGCATGACAGCCTGAGAAACTCTATGGATCCACTCACCGTGGAAATTGGTAAAAACACTTTTCAAAAACCATTTGAAATCTATGGTAGACATTTTTCTCCTGTGGTATCCAAGTGTGGTTATTAGTACTCAGACTTACTGTAATATATATCTAAAATTCCCAATTCCCAATAAAACTTTAGGCATGTAAAAAAAAAGTGAATTATGACACATACATAAGGAAAAAGGCAGCAACTAAACTCCCTGTGAAAGCAAAGAGATGGCAAGTTAAACAAGGACTTTAAATTGGCCATTATAATATGTTCAAAGAACTAATGGAAACCATGATTTAAAAAAAATAAATGAAATTGTGATGATAATGTCACATCAAATAAAAATAACACTAAAGAGAGAAATTATTTTTTTAAAGAACAAAATGTAAATTCTGGAATTGAAAAGTACAATAATTGAAAGAAGAAACTCACTAGTTGGGCCTGACAGTAGATCTACTCTTGCAGAAGAAAGATTTGGTAAATTTGAAGACGTATAGATAGACAAAGAATAGAGGGGAAAAGAATGAAGAAAACGTGAACAGAAACTCAGAGATATGTGCTCTCCAATATTTGTGTAGTGAGAGTACCAGTAGGAAGGGAGACAAAGTAGCAGAAAATAAAAGTCAAAGAACCAATGGCTTCAAACTTCCCAAATTCATCAAAAAATATGAATCTTCACATTTGGGAATCTTGATGAACTCCAAGTGGATGAAACACAAAGAGATCTGTGGTGCTGGAGTGCTGGAGTTCAATTGCAGCAATCCGTTGCATTCAAAGTAACAAGGTGGTAGTACCCAAGATACCAGGAAATGTCCATGTGTAGAGAAATTGCTGTAGCCTAACAGTCAGATGTGTATCTGAAGAGTCAGTTGTCAGTTAATATACCCAGCAGCTAGGCAAATTCCATGTGATGGCAACTACCTGGTGTAGGCATACCAATGAATTTGGTAAGGTGGAAGTCACACAGGCCACTCTCTGGGACTGACACAAGAGAGGTTGGATTCCCTCTCTTCATCTTTCCCATGCATGGGCTCAAAGGTTGGAAGGTACTCAAGTTCTATAGTGATGGGAACTTTTCTTAATCAACTGTAATGTGGGCAGTTTGTCCCTTACCATGAACAAGAGTAGCACCTCTTTATCCAATCCAAAGAATGATGAACCCAAAGTTCTTGGTTTCTATCTCCTTGTGGCATAACAAAAGTTTTTATTCTATATCCATTCCATGTGGCTACTTGGAGCAAAGCACTTTCAAAAGCATTTTGAAAAACATTTTCAAAGGAAAATGTTGAACTAGAGACTTCAAATTGATGGTCATCATCTTAGAAGCCCTTGTAGACAAAAATCTATGCTGTGCATCTGGGGGTTAAAAGAAGGAGGTTACTATCTTCCATATCTTGTTGTTTAACAGCCATTCTAAACTTCCATCTCTCAGACTCTTCAGAAACGGGTCAAAGAGGATGCAAGACGCATGCAGGATAACCTTGTGGCAGGAATTAAAGGTGTATTGTAACCCATTCCACATAAAAGCAAACTGATTTTTATCATCCCGGTGGAGAAGGATGGCTTAAAGGGACCTTTGTGATGTCAGTGACCAAGTTCCCTCAGCCTGAGCAATAACCTGTAACTGTCACAATGTCATGTAAGTACTGCAGGCACCAATGGCTGAACTACAGTTTTGAGCTATCTATTATCAATGGTGAGGCTCCAGGCACCTGACGCTTTCCACACAGGCAAGATAAGACTACCAAACAGAGAAATAGTCTCATGAAAGGCTTTGGCTTCCTTTAGCTCAGCAGTGAGGGCAGTTATTTATTTTTTCCCACTGGCAACTACTAATAAAACAAACAAACAAACAACAGCTTTAGGTGCAGATACTAAGGTTTGTAGCATTCCACTTGCCCCACCAAGATGGCCTCAACTGCAGCATTTCCTGACAGGGCTTGGAGGTAAACATAAGCAAGAGTACACATATATAATAGATCTATAGAGTCAGAAGGGGAAGGGGTGGGAGGAGGGGGGAGGCATAACAATAATGGGTTGTAGACCCTAAGGGATCCACGTATAGTCAGGCTTTGTCAGTGCTCCTGGTGGTGGCCTCAGCCCTCAAATCAGAGAACATTATTTTCCACTCATCTTGGTTCCAGGGGTTTTAGGGACCACAGTCTCCAGTGCACTAGTACCTAAAAGACTGAAATGCTGCAATTCTTCCCTACCTCCCCATTGAACTCTAACCTTGGTGTAAATCTTCATATTTTCCTAGAAATTGATGGGCACCCCCACCTTCACTGCCTCACTCTGCCAACCTCTAGTATTGTTTATTTTTGAAAGGCAAGAGATCTGGGTAAAAGTTGCCAGGGCCCTCTGATTCATCTTCAGATTTATCAGAAAGGTCATTGGGGATAGTGCTGATATTAGTTATAGGGGCTATCATCACAACGGTCCTTGCAGGGTCACCTGCAGCACTCTGTATGTCTGGTACTTGGCCTTGAATTCCTTAATGGTATTCTTAATCTCCTCCATTGTGCCTTTGTGTTTGAGTAACCAGATCCATAGATCTCTTTGTGAAGCTCCATGCCCGGATTGTCCAGGGTAGGGTGCCTAATTACTGTTTTACCTCCTTTTTGTTGGTCAACATTTGCTGTTTCGGCAATAGCTGACTTTTCCATTCCTGGGTTTGTCAGTTAAGGTCTGGATTGTGTCATAGACAGATTAAACTGCCCTCATGAAGAGCTTTAATTAGGCTTGATAACCAGCAAGAGCTACATAAATATAGAAATCTGAGTCTGATTAGTAGTTTCATCAGCTATGATTCCCACTCTCTGATTGTAGATCCAAGAGACAACCAGGGTAACTTTCAAAGCCACCATATCCTCTGTGAGAGTAGTCTAGAATGTTTTTCATTGGTAGGGTAAGTCAAACCTGAAGGAGCCCAAATAGTACCCAGCTGAAGAAGAAGAGAACCTCAGGAGTTTGTATTCTCACCTTCTTCCTCTTCCTCTTTAGGCAAAGAGACAGATCCCAAGGTATTCTGGAGGAAGGGGTTCTATTCTAAGGAAAGCAAGGCTGGGTTCAAAATTGAAAAATCTATTAATATGAGTCACTGATTTAATAACAAATTAATCAACTAAGTAAATATAACTATATTACCTTCTCAATAGATGCAAAGAAATCATTTGACAAAATCCAGCACGCTTTCATGATAAAAACACTCAACACACTACAAATAGAAAGGTATTTCCTTCGCCTAATAAAGGAATCTATGAAAACCCCTTGATTAACAACATACTTGATGATGGAAGATTGGATACTTTTTCTCAAGATCAGAAAAAAGGAGGGATGTCCACGATTGTCATGCCTATTCAATATTGGATTAGAGATTCTGTCCAGAGCAGCTCCGGAAAGAAGAAAGAAAGAAAGAAAGAAAGAAAGAAAGAAAGAAAGAAAGAAAGAAAGAAAGAAAGAAAGAGAGAGAGAGAGAGAGAGAGAGAGAGAGAGAGAGAGAGAGAGAAAGAAAGAAAGAAAGAAAGAAAGAAAGAAAGAAAGAAAGAAAGAAAGAAAGAAACCATCTAGATTGGAAAGGAAGAATTAAAATTATCTCCATTCATACATGACATGATCTTGGATATAGATAATCTTAAGGAATACGTCAATAAATTTGAACAAGGCTGCAGATGCAAGACCAATGTACAAATCAATTGTATTTCTATATATTTGCAATGAAAAATCCAAAAATGGAATTAAGAAAAGAATTCCATTTATAATAGCATCAAAGAAATTAAGAATAAATTTAACCAAAAAATATGCAAAACATAAACTTTGAAAACTACAAAACAGTGTTGAAAGAAATTTATAAAAATTAGAAAATTCATGTCATGTTCTCAGACCTCAAGAATTAGTATAGGTAAGACTGCAATACTCACCAAATTTGTCTAAAGATTCAACACAATACCAACCAGAATCCCAGTTGACGCCGCTGCAGAAATTAACAAGCACATTCTCAAACTCATGTAGAATGGCAGGAGAAATAGAAAGCCTAAACAGTCTTTAAAAGTAAAAACAAAGTTGCAAGACTCAGAGTTCCCAATTTCAAGTCTTATTACAAAGCATAATAATCAAGACAGCATGGTATTGGCACAAGGATAGACACATAGACCAATTTATAAGAATCAAGAATCCAAAAATAAAACTATGTATCTATGGTCAATTGATTTTCAATTAATGAGCCAACACCATTCAATTGAGAAAGAATAGTCTTTTCAACAAATGATGCTGGGACAACTGGATAGCCATATGCAAAATAATGAAATTAGATTCTTACCTTTCACCATTTTGTAGATACAAAATTCATCTGAAAATGGATTCAAGATCTAAATGTAAAAGCTAAAGCTATAAAGTTTTTAGAAGAAATCATAGGGACAAATCTCTGTGAACTTAGATTTGTCAATGGATTCTTAGAAATAACATCAGAAGCAATTCTAACAAAAGAAAAAAATTAAAAACTGGACTTCATCAAAATGAAAGCATTTATTTTTCCAAGGGAAATATTAAGCAAAATGAAAAGACAGACAACAGAATGAACAAAAATATTTGAAAGTTATATCTCTGAGAAGGTACTTCTATCTAGAACATAAAGAGAACACTTACAGCTCAATAATAAAAAGACAACCTGATTTAAAAATGGGTGGAGGATCAGTATAGACATTTCTAAAAAAAACATATGTGATTGGCCAATAAGCACAGGAAAAGATGCTTACTGTATTTAGTCACCAGGGTCATTATTTCTTTAGTGAACTGGAATTTTTTGGTCCTAAATAAGTTCTATTCTCTTTCATAACCTGGGATTTGGTTTTATTTATTTATTTACTAAAATTAAATCCTAATTTTATTTAGTTTGGTTTATTTTTTTATAAATTCTAATTAATCTTTTGGGTCCCCAGTTTCAAAACTGAGTAAAATTATAGGAACTCTAATATATATACATACATATATAATATCCATATATGTTATATCTATATATTATACCCCTAGTATATATATCCATATCCATATATATGCTATATATATATAACTCTACTATATATGCATATACATACATACTCTATATGTAACAGAATAACTCTACAGCTATGTTTGCTGCTATTACAGCTATTTCATTTTGGTACAGCATAGATTTAGAATTTAAATCATGATTCCAGTTTTTCTGCTGCAATAATCTTGTTTAAATTACTTCATTCCCTCTACCCTCATTTTCCACAACTATACTTATCTATAAGCACATTAACATGTGTCTCTTCTGTAACAATATTAAATAAAAATGATATATAGAGAGCACCCTCCCCCCTTGTGTTTAAGATGCCATACAGTTTGGTTCACTTTACATCACCTTTAGTGGTTAATATCACATGAAAACTTTTCTCAGTGTGTGTATGCTCAGTAATTTCAATCAAAATCAATAATTATGTGATTAAAAAATGCTCTAGGCTCAATATGGAAACCTCCCTTCTAAATCAAAGCATAGCTTTGAACTCAACAATGGAGGAAAAAATAAAAGAACTCATTATCAATTCCATGAGTTATTCAATATTTTGGAACATTACCTCTGGTTGAGGAAGAAAAGTTTAAAGAAGTCATTTTTCATTCCCTGAGAGGTGTAATTATTTAACTCATTAACAGGAGTCAAACTGCTAAATTTTGGGGGATTCATACCAAGTAACTAAAATTTGAATATTTTTCTGGCATTCCTTCACAATGCCAGCTTTGAAAACTGAGAAATGATACAGGACAATAAGTTTCTAACAATAATGGATGTTCTTTTTTGATGCAAAAAGGGTAACTTAAAGCATTTCTTATTTAAAAAAACTCAATTCTTCCCAGCTAATTTGAAAACCTGGTGCAATCTGAGTTTACAAAAAAGCTAATATTAGAGCTCTCATTAATCTCTCATCGAAGATGATAGAAATTCCAAAGTCCTTGAAATATGCTATTGCCTTTAAAAGTATACTTATAAAGCTACCCCTTTTTTTTCAAAATGTACTTCATGCATCCAAAGTCATACTAAAAACTCAGCTTTCTTTTTCTGCTTCTCCATTGTTCCGTGTCTAAAGTCTAACTAAAAATAGAGGTATAGCAACTGTGTATTAGCACAAAATACTGATTGTAGTGTACAATAAAGGCAATCAGTTAATAAATAAGATATACTTTTGTTTACACATAGAGGAATATATTAGCTGTTAATTTTTAGATCCCTTTTCTGGCTTTGAGAATGTGTATCCTATATGCACACACATTCTCTCATTTGTATATGTATTATATCACTTTTATTGACTCTAAAATGCACAATTTTCCACATTATCACCTTTCTGATATCATAATGCTTTTATAATCAGGGGAGTCAACTGCTGTTTGGTGGGCAGGAATAGTAATGTAGTTGTCATTGCCTGGTACTGGACTTGAATTTTCCTCTTTGCAATACATTAAAGTGATATACATATTTAATAAAAGTCTATGTTATAAGACTGCATTGTATTGTACTTTAATTGGCAAAAGATTTTTTTAATTTCTTATTAGTACATAAGATAATGGTGATTTAGATTCAGTCAATGGTATCTTGAATTCAGTATTATACACAATAAACACATACACACAGTTAGTTGACTTTGAAATCACTTCCAAGCATATGTACTTTCACCCCAATTACATTAAAAAGTGTTTATAATCATTCTCTCCATTTCCCCCTGCTCATTCACTGTTCAATTTATTGTTTGGCTTCTGTTCCCAGCACTTGATAAAACATTTTGGGGGAATGCAATCAATGTCTTGAATATTTAGTTCTCTTCCTGTGTGACCTACCTGCATTTCAAAACTTTGACTCTTCTTGAAATTTTTCTCCTTTAGCCTTTTAGCACTTTCCTCAATCTTATCCAATATTTATTACCATTATTTCTGCCTTATACCCAGGAATATCTTCCTCTTAGCCACTTAAGTCTTGCTATTTCCGACAGTCTTGTCTTTATTCCTCTCACTCAACCTCTACTGACTTCCTCTTAATTTTATCCTAACAATATGGTGTCAAATATCACTTGTTTGTGAATAAATTCCAAATCAATATAGTTTTTCATACATCTCCCTTGATAAGCAAACCATATATATCCAACATTTTACCATATATGTTCCCCTGACAATCTCACACCTCTATCAAACTCCAAATAGCTCACAATGAATTGTAACTATTCATTTACTTAATCATTTCAGAAGATTCTGCCAGAAAATGTGCTTTGATTTGCAGAATCATTATTTCACTTCTAGACTTTTATTTATGCCATAATCTACATAGTTTCTAATACTAGTAATCAAGGACACGCACAGGACTTCTCATTTTCTTATATCCTCACATTAAACTAATCTTTAGGATCAGCTAATTCTACCTTCTAAATATATCTCCAATTCTCTTCCCCTCTTCAGTCCTACTGTCACTCTCTTGATTTAGGTCTTCCATATACTTCACACTTCACCAAGAAGGCCCCCCTCTGGGTGTCCCTTCTAACTTCACTTTTTAAACCCACCCTTCAGATTGTTATAACGATTGTTTGGAGGGAAAAAATTTTTGATTATTTCTATCTCCTAATGAAATCCTCTTAATAGCCCCCTGTTTCCTTCTAGAGAATTAAGCCACCATGAATTCTATAACTTCAAGGAAATATATTCTGCCAACAACAACATGACCTTAGAAAAGGATCCTGAGACACAGATGACACTACAACTTGTGCAGAGAATCCAGTTGAGCTGTGCCCAGATCTCTGACCTATGGAGAATGTAAGATAAGAAATGGGTATTGCTTCAAGCCACTGAATTTAATTTATTATTAATTTATTGCTATGCAGCAATAGGAAACAAATACCTGTGGTGTACAAATACATATTCAATGTCACAGGATGATAAACATGGAACAACCTAATGGAAATTGTATAGTTACTGCAATTTTAGAGAAGAATCACTGCTTTTGAAGTTTATTCAAGAAGCATATTTGTCTGATGGATTGAGATTCAAAATTCATGTGAATTTTTAAGGCATAACCTGAGTCTTCAAAGATACAGCTATGTTTACTAAAATTTGAGGCCTGAAACTGTTGTTTTTCTTCCCTCTAACCTTGAGTGTTGTGAATGAAAAGATGAATGATATTCCTCTGTCTTCCATGCCTGAGGCAGTTTGAGTGTTGACGAGATGTCCTTTTAAACATATTGCTGAAATTCACCTAGCTAGAAGATAACCCAGAGGCCTTAGGGGTTGCCATGTATAAAGTTCTTATCTAAGAAGAGTTTTAGCAGGATATGCTTCACATATCTAGATTTCTAATATTTATTTATATTATTCCAGTTTATTTATAAAAATATATTCCAGTTTACTTATAAACTGGAAATTTCTGGATTTATAAGCCATAGGAGCAGTGTAATAAAAATTACTCATGTATGTTCTCTAGGTACATGGTAAATGGGGTATAAAAATTTTAAAGACTCTGACCTGAAGTAACTCCCATGCACTATCTTGGACAGTACAGATAATTCATGCTCCCAAAATGCACCCCAGTACAAAAAAAAATTGAATTTGTTGGGAAACTGACAGTGCTTAAAATGTTTATATCTCCTTGATTCATTGATTTTGCTTTGACAAAATATTACAAGGATATAATCATGACCCAATGCCAAATTGCTTTTTAGTAATAACACAATGGTATTTAAAGTTTCTATGCTTGGGGTGGCTCAGTCAGTTAAGTGCCCAACTCTTGATTTCAGCTCAGGTCATGATCATTGTGTGATCGAGCTCTGCACTGGGCTTGGAACCTGCTTGGGATTCTCTCTCTTCTCTCTCTGCCCTTCCCCCAACTCATGCTTGTGTGCTTTCTCTCTTTCTCTCTTTCTCAAAGTAAATAAATAAACTTTAAAATAAAATAAAAAAGTTTCTATGCTTTAGGCAGCACAATTATCGTTCCTGGAATGTCCTTAATTCCCTTCCTTTATAGAAATAAGACCAGACATTGTCTTATTTATCTTTGTAATCCTTTTGTAATTTCTTGGAACATGTATTTCCTGAATGATTGAAAATAAAACCTGCATCTGACTCTTTGGATTAGGGTAGTTATATGTCATATTGGTCTATGTATTTTCTTCCACAGAGATTTAGCATGTATATTTTATTTTCTAATTAAAAAATAGATCCCTTGTTTTTAAAAATGAATACCTGCAATAATGTTTGAAATAGTCCAGTAGTTTATCTTTCCTTTCTTGCTTATATTACTTGAACAAAATTGATCCTGAGAATAAATTCTCATGGAAGCTTGAATGCATCATATGCTAAGGATGTGTTACTCTCCATGCAATCACTGAATTGAGCCAACTTTTCTGTTTGATTATTTGTTTTTTAATTAGTGTGGTTGATACACTGTCAACAACCTCCCGCCTCTCTGAAATGGCTTAGTGAGTTCATTTGGGTTTTATTTGAGAAGTTAAATTTTCCAAAATTACTTAGGGATTAATTAGTTTTTTTTTTTTTTAATGAGAAAATTGCTGTTGATTTTTGGGATAGTGTATGAAAGTTCCTAGCTGCCTGAGGCCACATCCAGAATGATGATGGAATTACATGGGCCCAACTGGGGGCAATTTGGGTATGTATGTGTCTTCTTGATAGTTTGTGAGTTTGTGAGCATTGAGACAAAAAAGATGAAGGGAATAAAGTAGCTCTGCCAAATTTTCTGGTTTAATTGTTTTTAATATTCAGCCTAAATGTTTATTTGAATAATGTTTCTTGACATTTTCAAATGAATTTACAAATATATAATTCAGCAAGAAGTGTCAACTTTTTTACATCATATTGAGGTAAGAAATAATACTTAAACATGCACCCTCAATACAAAAGACTGCCTCAGACTTGAGGGATCACTGACATGTTACCTAAGACTGAATGTCATTTTTGTAACTGTTTTAAGCAGAAATGAATCAATGGGCAACATTTCAGGCAGATAGTTTTCATATCAATGAAAATCATCCAACATGCAAGGCTGTAGAGAGAGGAAATGTGCATTATTATAAAGTGGAACTTTCCGATTGGAAAATATGCTTAATTCAATTTTAAATTTATGTACAGTAAAAGTCACTCTGTGGTGTACAACTGTTTGTTTTGATAAATGTGGTATTGTCATTTTTGTCATTTTTTAGCCATTGGAACACATGTATAGTGGTATGTCACTGCGGTTATAATGTGCATATCTTTATGGACCAATGGGGCATATTTTCATATCCTTATTTGCCATTCATATACCTTCTTTAGTGGAGTTTCTATTCCAATCTTTTGCCCACTTTTTTATTGTGCTGTTTGTTTTCTTATTGTTGAGTTTTGAGAGTTATTTAAGTATTCTGGATACAAGTCCTTTCTCAGATATGTAATTTATAAATATTTTCTACTGGTCTATTGCTTTTTTTTCATTTTCTTTGAAGCATATTTCAGTAGAACCAGAGTTTTTATTTTTATAAAGCCAAATTTATTAAAGTTTTCTTTTCATAAAGTGTTTTCATTAATGTATCAAAGGCTTCTTTGCCTATCCAAAAGTCACAAAGGTTTATACAAACTTCTATTAAAAGTTTTATTATTAGATGTCTGATCCATTTTTAGTTAATTTTTTTAATAAATTTAAGGCTTATTTTTGGTAGACATCCCATTTTTACAGCACTATTTTTGTTTTAAAAAATTTATTTATTTGTCTTTAGACCTTGATCAAAAATCAGCTGACTATATTTCTGTGGGTCTGTTTCTGGACTCTCTGTGGTTTTGATATATATGTGTGTCCTTTGACAATCCCTCACTGTATTGAGTGTTTCGATTACTGCATATTTATAGTAGGTCTTAAATCAGGTAGTGTGAATCCTGCAACTTATATTTTTTGAAAAAATTATCTTGAGTATTCTTGTTCCTTTGCCTTTCCCTCTAAATTTTAGAATTAGCTTATTACAGAAAAATCTGTTATATTTTATTAGAATTGCATTGAATCTGTACATTTGTTTAAGAAAAATTGACATCTTGGGGTGCCTGGGTGACTCATTTGGTTAAGCATCCAACTCTTGATCTCAGCTCAGGTCATGATCTCACAGTTCATGGTGTGTGCATGGCATTGGGCTCCATGCTGCCAGCACCAAGCCTGCTTGGGATTCTCTCTCTGCCACTCCCCTCTTCACTCTCTGCCTCTCCCCTGTGCATGTTCATGCCATCTCTCTCTCTCTCTCTCTCTCTCTCTCTCTTTCTCTATCTCTCTCTCTCTCAAAATACACTAATAAATTTTTTAAAATGAAAGGAAAAATTGACATCGTATTAATATAATCTTTCAATGCATAAATACAGCACATTTATTCATTAAATATTTTTAAATTTTCATTAATGTTTTATGGTTTTCAGTGTAAAAATCCTATTTATATTTAACTCAGTTTATATGCATTTACTTCTTTTGCTATAATAAATGATACTGTTTCTTTAATGTCAAATTACAAATGTTCACTGCCAGTGTATAGAAATGAATAGATATTTGGATTTTATAACTTGCAAATTTACTAATTCACTAATTCGAGAAGTTTTCCTGTTGACTGTTGTGTGTTTTTTTTTTTTAATTTTTTTTTTCAACGTTTATTTATTTTGGGGACAGAGAGAGACAGAGCATGAACGGGGGAGGGGCAGAGAGAGAGGGAGACACAGAATCGGAAACAGGCTCCAGGCTCTGAGCCATCAGCCCAGAGCCTGACGGGGGGCTCGAACTCACGGACTGCGAGATCGTGACCTGGCTGAAGTCGGACGCTTAACCGACTGCGCCACCCAGGCGCCCCGACTGTTGTGTGTTTTTATATAAATAATTGTGTCAACTGAAAATACTCACTTTATCAAGTTAAGGAAGTTTCCTTCCATCTCTAGTATGTTGTGAGTATTTATTATGAAGTGGTATTGAATTTTGCCAAATTTTGCCAAAATTTTCTGCAACTATTGAGATGATCTATTGAACACTTGTAGTAATGGACAGTATAACCAAAGAAGGAAAAAAATGTTTTTGAACAACCAAAAAAAAAAATGGAAAGAACAACTAGAACAAAAGTCCCATTTTTTAATCCCTTCTTAAATTTAATTAGGTTTTTTAGTCCATATGTCTTCTAAGTCTATGTATAAGATCATGCTACCTACTTTCATAGACACCTACTCTCACAGCATACACACATGCACACACACACACACACATTCCTAAAATATATAATGTTTCAAAATATGATGAGCATTTACTTCATTTGCTTATAAAATTAGAAGTCTTATTTCTTATTAGTAGTCATATCTCTCTTAGTTGGTCATCCAATACCTCAGTCTTCAACATACATAATACTTGGCTTTTAGGGTCACTGTGCCTTTCAGTGACATTCTGACAAAAGGGAAGCATGGATGATCACATGTGGAAGGTCTTTATGGAACAAGGCTGGAGTGGCAAACATTCTTCCCTTTACATATCAATGGATTGCACTTAGTCATGTGGCTATGTCTTATTGCAAATGTCTTATAGGCTGGGCTATGTGCTTTAATTGTTATGTCCAAGAAGAGCAGAAGTTGCATAGCTTGCTAACCTTTGTCATAGCCACCAATGATTTTGTAGTTGAGTTTGAATGTTAATATTCTAACAACTAAATTTACAAATACATGACTGGAAAATTTTTGCATTTTCTTTGTTTTTAAAAACACCATCCCATAAGCATGAAATTAATAGTGTTAAAATAATGTTTCCATTCTTCCATAAAATTCTGTATAATATTTGAAGCAATATGGGGCACCTGGGTGGCTCAGTTGGGTAAGTGTCCAACTCGTGATTTTGACTCAAGTCATGATCTCACTGTTTGTGGGATCAAGCCCCTTTTTGGGCTCTGCACTGACAGTGTGGAGCCTACTTGGGATTCTCTCCATCCCTCTCTTTCTGCACCTCTCTCTCTCTTTTTTTTAAAAATGTTTTTAACGTTTATTTATTTTTGAGAGAGAGAAAGAGATAGAGCATGAGTGGGGGAGGGGAAGACAGGGAAGGAGACACAGAATCTGAAGCAGGCTCCAGGCTCTGAGCTGTCAGCATGGAGCCCAACATAAGGCTCTAACTCACCAACAATGAGACCAGGACCTGAGCCAAAGTTGGACGTTAACTGACTGAGACAGCCAGGTACCCCTCTCTCTTTCTCAAAATAAACAAACATTTAAAAAATATTTGAAGTAATGTCAACATATTTATGAATTATATACTTGTATATACTTATGAATTGTTTTTCTTATATAACAATGCTTAAGTTTTTCTTCATAGTAGCATAGTTTTAAAAACTCACATAGAATTATTGCCTCTTTCATACATGTAAACATTTGTTTTCTCAGATGTGAGGATATAAAACATACATTTGGTATATTCTTGGATGTACCATATATTTGAATATAGCAGTGTTCAATATGAATATTTCATATGCATTCCTGATCATTTTTAGCCAGTCTTGTAATTTTTGGAAATAAATTTTAAAAACTAGTTTAATTTATCATAAAATATAATTTTGAAATTCTAATTTTATTTGTATATGATATCAATCAATAAGCTAATGATAATATATTCACATCTAGCCACATGTTTTACAAACTTTTAACCATTAGTGTGAATTTAGTTGTTTAAGGTTAGATAACACAGACAATACTTCCCAATTTTTCTTCAAAGTACTATGGGTCCATTACCTTGTTGTCATATACTAAGAAAGAACTAAAGAAAAGCACCAAAGGTAAGAATCGGGGGAACTGTAACTTAGTGATGAAATTTAGTAAATTAGAAAAACTGGGCTCCAAAGAAAGATTTAAATATTAAAATACTGTGAGTAATTGAAATATTGTTGATATTACTAAAATATAAATTAAATTACAAAAACCTATGCTTAATGGAACCAAGGGATTCTTTTTTAAATTGTAACTACAAATAAAATATTTGGCATCTAAGATGAGCCTAACAAACTTGTATGCAGTGATCTTAGGGGGAAAAATAGAATAGCATCATACTCAAATTATACATTGTACAAGATTGGATCTTAGTGTGTTTTAGGAAACCTCAACAATGATACCAAGCACAACGCTAGTAAAGCAAAAATGTTATGTTAACAAATACCCTATTTGTGCTTCATACTAAAATAATATTTACATTTAGATTTGGATTTTATTACATTGGTGTTTTATTTACATTTTGAGTTATAACATTAATAATAGTAGGCTAAATCAAGTTTAGCTTAATTTCATTTTCCACAAACTTCACTTTTATGCACATTTGCATAATTTCCAGCAACAGTAATCACAGTAATTCAGATATCTATAACCTCCTCTAACCATGTCATTCGTAATTGCAGAAAATAGAAATTAACCTTTCTAGGAACTCAATAGCATAATATCGTTTGCTATTATGGAAAAGGTAGCAGGTGTGGCATTGGGCAGCAGTCATTTGTCAACTTAAGTAAACCATAATGGTGGCATCAAGAAGAAAATTATGCTAATGTAAAAGTAATGTTTCTCAGTGCTATTATTAGCACTCTATACCAGCAGAATAATGAGAAGCAAATCACTCCTGAATTTCCAAATTATTTTTTTCTTATGGTACAGTGTTTTCCAGATTCCTTTTTAGATTCTATAAGCGCAGAAATAGACACATGGAAGGTGCTTAAACAACTGTAAATGAATTGAATGTAACCTAAAGATTAGTCATAATTGGCTAATTTGTATTCCTTCATGTGATGAATGTATTAATTTTTTATAAGTGTAACAGTTTTCAGTATTTATGTTAGTTAGATATTTAATAACACATTAGGATCCCTTCTTGTCCCTCAAACAACTTACATGTTTAAGTTTGTTAGTAAACAACATGTCAAAAATATTCTGCTCTTCCTTGGGACTCAAATTTACAACTTAAGTTTGAAGCCTGAATCTGCCCTGGATATATGAGCTTCAAATAGTAAATCAATCTCTCTTAATTTGTAATACCTTTATCTGTTAAAAAAAAAAAAAAGAAATAGTCACCATTTTCTTTGTTTTAAACTTTGTAAGGGTTGATGATATTATGTGTATAAAAATCACTTAGTGAATTTCAAAGCACAATATGTTATTAAAATATAATTCTTAATATCACTGGACAAAAATTAAATTCCACTAAATTATGTCAGTGATGAGATAAAATATGCAACTATTTGTAGAATCCAAATGTTGAAGTATAACTGGTTTTGTAATTTTCTGTCTTTGTCCAAAACCTGATAAATCAAAATAATATCAAATAGCATAATAATATGGTTAAAGGTAGAATTCTCTCTGCCACTTGTACATGGCAAAAGATTAGGTGAAGGATAAGCAGTATCATATTTAATAAAAATAAAATATTTAAGGTAGGCATATGTGCCCCATGATGAGAATAAAGAATGGAAAAATGTCTTCCTCTATTGTAGAGCTAAAAATGCCGAGCGCTGGGATTTTTACACTGACTACTTTTACTGCCAAACACCATATTCATAATTTCTAAGCCAAACGTATGTAACTTCTCAGAATTTATGAATCAATTAAATTATATTCAACAAAAGGCACCTGGGTGGTTCAGTTGGTTAAGTGTCTGACTTCGGCTCAGGTCATGATCTCACGGTTTGTGAGTTCGAGCCCTGTATTGGGCTCTGTGCTGACAGTGAGGAGCCTGCTTGGGATTCTCTTTCTTACCCTCTCCCTCTTTCTCTCTTTGCTCCTCTCCCACTTGTGTTCTCTCTCAAAATAAATAAACTTTAAAAAATTATATTCAAGAAAATCTCTGTGGAAAAATAAAGATGGCCACAAAGTTTTTGTATCCTTCCCATTGAGTGGTAGATTTGAATTCCCTTCCCACTGAATCTCAACTGGTTTTATGGACTGTATGACTCAATTGAATGTAGTAGAAGTGACATTATGGAACTAGCAAGACTAGGTCATAAGACACCTGATAGCTTTCACCAGGACCTCTTAGAAGACTCATTCTTGGAACTCTGAGTTGCTATGTAAAAGACTGTCCTGCTGAACAGGCCACATGGAGAGGCCCAAGACTGCCTGGAGAGTAAGAGTCCAGCCTCCCCCGCAGACATCCTTTTCAAGGTGTCAGAAATGACCATATTGGAAACTCCAGACCACCTAGCTGCCAGCTGAATAATGTTGGGTGACCCATGTCAACATTAGGTAAAATAGAAGAATGGCCTAGCTGATCCTTGTCTGAATTTCTGACCCACAAAATCATGAGATATAATAAAATAGTTGTTGCTTTATGCCACAAAGTTTTAAGGCAGTTTTAAAGCAGAACACATGAAGACCACAAATGTTAGGATAATTAAGAAATGATTCTCTACCATTTTATGATAAAATAAAATATATGTCATAATAATAATAATAGTTACATATCAACAAAATGGTGAATACTACAGATAATTTTGAATATGTGAATTAATCCTAGACTAAGAAATTTGGAGAGATTTCTTATTGAAGTTTACTCTCATTTGAATGTCAATGCCCACCAGATCTCAGCTTAAGATTTGCAGCAAGTGATTTTTATCTATCCTGAAAACGAATGCATTATGTTCTTTTGGATCACTATATGTGTGTTTTACACTTCATAATTCTGTATTAATTTACATGATGAGGGAAAAACAATTTCAACAGCTATGAAAGTGGCCATATAATCAAACCATTGGTATCAGTCAAGGGAAACCCTCATATTTTTTCCTCAACTTTAAAAATAATATTTTGGGGTGCCTGGGTGGCTCAGTCGGTTAAGCATCCGACTTCGGCTCAGGTCATAATCTCGCGGTCCGTGAGTTCGAGCCCCGCGTCAGGCTCTGGGCTGATGGCTCGGAGCCTGGAGCCTGTTTCAGATTCTGTGTCTCCCTCTCTCTCTGACCCTCCCCCGTTCATGCTGTTTCTCCCTGTCTCAAAAATAAATAAATGCTAAAAAAAATTTATTAAAAAAAATAAATAAATAAAAAATAAAAATAATATTTTGCTCTGGGGCACCTAGGTGGCTCAGGTGGTTAAGCATGCGACTCTGGCTCAGGTCATGATCTCACGGTTCGTGAGTTCAAGCCCTGTGTCTGGCTCTGTGCTGACAGCTTGGAGCCTGGAACCTGCTTCAGATTCTGTGTGTCCCTCTCTCTCTCTTCCTCTCCTGCTCATGCTCTGTCTCTCTGTCTCTTACCCTTTCTCTCCCTCTTAAAAACAAACATTAAAAGATTTTTTTAATAATATTTTGTTCTTAATGTGGTAAGTTTAGTCTGTGCTTCTATAAAATAGGTATACTCAACACTTCTTATAAAAATCATGCAAATAATATTTTGAAAAACATCATGTCTCTAAAATTTCATAGGTAGGAATATATCTGACAAGTACAGATAGCAGAGATTTGAAATGGAAACTGTAGCACATGAATCAACATATATGTTTTTAGTACTCAAGACCCTAAAGTGAGTAAAGCATGAAAGTTGACTAAGATTCCTGCTAAACCAACTGCTTTTAAAAGAAATTCAATATCTTTTGACGTAAAGAGAGGACATGACTATAAAGTTTATAGAGAAATGTTTTTCTTAAAATAAAAAAGGTCTTTTTAAGAAAATAAATCATAGAATTCTCATCTTAAAATAGTCAAAATTACACAAAATACAGACACAAAATCCCCTTGGAAAAAACAATAAGGATAACTGCAAATATCCAGGTTAATACTGAACAAAACATCATTCCCCATGGTATCATTTCATATAGGCTGAAGAGAACATGATGACAAGTGAACCCTTTACTTTTTCCTAGCATACACTATGCAGAACGGAAAGGACAGCCACATTTTCCAACAAAAATAACTTTACTGTTTCACTTCAGGAAGAAGGAAAGTAACCATTCTGGGTGTTATGATATAGTTCCATAAAAAAAATAAAGTCAAATTAAAATTAAAAAAAAACCCACAGAATCTTTAAATTCATGTCCTAAACATGAAAGAAAAATAGCAAGATTATCATTATTCAAAAATACAAATAAATAACACATAAGAACTTGTATCTTCTTCTAGTGAATAAACAATAATCTATATCTTTATCAATGTGATTAGGAATTTAAGAAAATTTAAGAATTGCCTCCATATTTCTTTTCTGAAAAAAAAATTAAATACAATTGAAAAACACCTTATTTGACACATAGTAACAAATAAAGTTACTGCTCTAGCTCCCCAGGTTATATGAGCGTATTACCACAACAAAGGGAAAGGTTATTATGCTTTTTATGCAACTGGTTCTAAAATAATTTATTTTTTTAAAACTGGAAATATACCTGGAAACCTCCTACTCCAGATGTGCTGTCACAAGATATTTCATCACCTAGCTGGTTCTTCCTGGAACACTCTGGAAAGCATGTGATTGTAGAAACTAGTGAACTTCTTCCAACATATATATGGTCATTATTAGGCATCAAATCCCAGGAATTCAGAAATAATCCAGCTGGCAAATAACCTACGCTTCTCTGCAAATAAAGATCTTCTTTTGTTATTTCTATTGTTGAAATCATAAGTAAATAATTAACTAGTCTTCAAACCACAAACCATAACTGTAGTCTTCAAACCACAACACATGCATCTTGGTGGCCTTTCTAACACCAACGGTTCTTTTCTATAAGATTATTCAAAAGAGTAGGGTCAACTCTTGCAGCAAGATCCATACAATAGCTTTCTCTATTCACATAACACTGTTGTGGGAATTCTTAGGTTTTCAAAAAGAATTTTAAAAAGCAGATATGGAAAAAAGGGGATTCATTTTTGTATTTGTTTTTGCTTTTACCCAGTGATGTGTATGAAAAATTAATTTCTCCAAGCTGGAGAATATTCTACTTCTAAACAAGGATTAGGCCCCTGGGGCCAAATGAATGTAGCAACACATGAATATTTATACATTAATTCCTGTCAAAATTGTGAAAATAGATTGGTATAAATATTATGACTTAGAAGATTTACATGGTGGTGTGGTGGTATCTAAGCAGATATTAGCACAAGGAGATTTGAATTCATAGTGCATGATCTGGCCTGCACAGCCTCTCAACAATTAGTGCCTAAGAGTGCATAGGTTTAAAAGTTGTCTAAGAATGCGTTCCTGTTCACCTAAGTGATGTCAAAATAAATTTTATCTCTTTTTGACAGAAATTGCAGGTGAGCTAGAAAATGACAGCAGTGTGGCTTCCCTGGCCTTCTTAAAAAGGGAATTCTTAGGATTTGACCCAGCTAAGAAAAACAGAAACAAAATAATAGTGAGTTTTTTTAAAGATAGAATCTTATTTCTCTCCACATGAGAAAAGTTTGACAGCTGGCAGTCGAAATGTTGAGGGGGGGGGGAAGCAGGCTGCTTCTAGCTTTCTCCGCCAGCAATCTTGGCATACAGTTATTGTTCACAATTCCATCATGCCTACTCTTGCTCTGAAGTGATGTCTACTTCACAAATACAGCAGAAAGAAAGACAGGAAGAAATATGTGTTTCCTCTTCATTTAAGACACTTACCAGGACCCACATTAGCTCTGTCACTTATACCTCACTGGCCAAGGCTCAGTCAATGACCATCACTAGCTGCAAGGGAAGCTGGGAAATTTAGTATTTAGCTAGGCAAATGTACACAGCAAAAAACTGGGGCTCCATAGATTTGAGGGAAAAAGGCAAGAAGGGATATTTGGTTAGGAGCTAGCAGTTTCTAGCACAACCAGCATAATTTCAATGAGTCTCATAATCATAGACAGTTAACACTTATAATAACCCCAGGGGAAGAGAGTGGTGTCTATGTGTTCATAGAATCAGTTGGCTCAGTTAAGCAAGCCACCGTAAACCATAGATAAACTTTACCAGTTTATAAGTGTTGTGATGATAGATTTTTTCATTTATCACTTAAAACCTTAATTGGCAACTCATCCTTCAATGAGAAACATACTATGAAAACATTTCTCCATTTATCATTCAAAGCTTTGATAGACAACCTGTCCTTCAATGGTAAATATACTATTGAATATACTGTGGGGGGAAAAAGTGGCTGTTTGTCCCTTGTCAGCTTTTATTTTGTCTGCAGCATACCAAAAAAAATATTCAGTGACAGCAATTTGGTTGTATTCATAATTTTACTTATTTTCTTCAACACTGGAACAGAAAGTATAATATTAACTGGCAATTACTCTCCGAATAAAGCATAGTAAGGATCACATTCAGATAAAAAAATGTAATTCACATGATTTTCACTGTGGTAAATAAAAATAGTAAAAAATTTATCATTTTCACCATTTTTAAATGTACAGTTCTGTGACATGGGGTACATTCTGATCACCATTATTACCATTCAGTTGCAGAACTTTTCATCTTCTCCAACTGAAACTCTGTACCCCTTCAACACTGACTCTTCATTCTTCCCTCCCCTCGGCCACTGGAAACCGCTATTCTATCTTCTGTCTTTATGAATTTGACTATTTTAGGTACCTCATATTAACTGTCTCTAAAAGGGGCCAGATAATAAATATTCCATGCATTGTCTGTTGCAAACACTCAGCTTTGCTGTTGAAACCAACTTTGGCCAACTCTTGAGCAAAATGTGTGGCTCTGTTCTAATAAAACATGAAATATTATTTTGATTTTTTTCACTATTAAAAAGTAGAAAAACCATTTCTTAACTCATTAGCCTTACAAAATCAGGCAGTGGTCCAGATTTGACCTGCAGACCATAGTTTTTGACCCCTGTTTAAGATAGAGTCAATTGGATTTAGCTTATATATAAAAATTGAATGGTTATTCTATAGAACTCTTCCCTCCCATCCAGAGAATCTCTGGATGACAGAGAATCTGACTAGTACATCACATTTTTCAAGTGGCCGCTAAGAACCTCTGACTTTTTACTTATTTTAGGAACATACACTAATGCCATATTTTGTTTATATATAATGATTGTCCATAGACACCAAATAGCCATAACATTTCTTAAGTTGCAAGCATTTTGTTTTATTCCTGTTTATAGTACCCATTTTTACTAAGATGTACAACCCAGTGATTTGCATTTCTACTAAGATACAATAATTCTCAGATTCCTACGGGAAAAAATCTTACAAGATATTCTATATTTAAATGTGCATCCTTCTCATTAGAACCTTAGAATGGGTTTGTCATCATTTTTGTTGTTGTAGTATTTTTATTTTTTGTGTATTTCTTATTATTTGGTGCATTCCAAATAGTAAAATATGCAGGGTTCAATTTATGAGGCCTGAAGCTTTAGATGTGCTATTACTTGGTTGAATAATTGTCATAGCAGTCTCCTAGCATTTTCGTCACTGGATGCAAACATATCTGGAAAAATATATGTACTGTTTATTCTTTTATTCTCAATCAATGTTTAAGAAAAAGTGTCAACCTGGAGTGACTGGGAACAGCAATCACCCTGATGGCCCCAGGTCTTTCTACTACCATATGTCTTTTCTCCAAAAGGAAACCTTGTTGGTATATACTCTTGCTTCTGTTAAAGAAGGTTTTGAACAGTCCTATTCCTCTGCACTTTTTACAATAGCTCACAATGAATATACACAGCAAAACCTACCTTTTCACTTGTTCCAAACACACTTTAAACATGCATTATTTGAGCATAAGTCCCAAAAGTCCAACAGCTGGAACTGTAGAGCTTCCTTTGCTATTTTCAAAAGGCTCCAGTCAGTGTGGGCACTTAACAGATTTGTAAGAATATTAGACTCTTGAGGATCTATAGAGCCACCTGATCATTATATTTTTGACTTTCAACTGTTTGCCACTACTCTTTCCCATTAATAAAAAAACTTTAAATGTGACCAGGTTTATTTTACATGTGATACTGGATTCCCAAAGTATACCCAGTTATGTAATAGTATGGCTATTTCTAAAAGATCATCCAGCCTCCATGTAGTGAATAGAGGATAGAGGAAGGGCAAAATGAAAGCATGAGGAATAGTTATGGGATTTTGAAGGGGTCCAGGTAGGGGGTGTTGGTACACTATATTGGATGCATCCCATTAGAAAGAAATGAACCAATTATGTTTAGGTTGCAAAGACAGAGGAATGGAGAGTTGAGAGAATAAGGGGAAACAAAGATGTCATTTAAATTTCAGACTTGATAATTGGGTATCACTTAAAGGTAGAGAACACCAGTCTGATAGATTGCAAAATGTAGCCTTGCAGTTCCTTCCCTCAAGAAGTGAAATCTAATTTCCCAGTTCTTAAGTCTGGGTTGGCCATGTGACTTGTGCTGGCCAATGGAACATTAGCAAATGTAACCAGAGACACTTGAAAAGTATTTGCACATTTGAGTTTGCTCTCTTACAGAACTTAGAACTCTCCTGCCATTTTGGGGAACAATTCCAGAATACCCCTTGCATGTGTAGAGAGGGCCAGGTTAATTGCCATCCCAGCCAAAGCCTTTATGAAGCATCCTTAGGTGCTGACCTACCAGCTGGCAGACACATAAGCCAATCATGTGTAGACCAATCAGTATAGAACCAATCAGTATAGACCAGAAGATCTATCCAACCTGCAGAGCTGAGAGCTAAATGAGTAGTTGTTGTGTTAAGCCACAATTATTTAAGGTTTGTAGTAGTTACCTTTTGCTGTGTAACAAAGCACAACAAACTCAGTAATTTAACATACATTTATTATCTCATAGTGTCTTGGTTCAGGAGTCAAGGCATCACTTTGCTGTGTCCTCTGCTGGAGGGTCTCTCAAGGTTGTAATTAAGTATTAATAGACCTGTTTTCACCTTGAAGCTTGACTGCAGAAGAATGCACTTTCAAATATACTCAGGTTGTTTAGGAGACCACATGGCTTAGTTGGTTAAGCTTCTGACTTGATTTCGGCTGGGGTCATGATCTTAAAGTTTGTGAGTTTGTCAAGCCCCACAATGGCTCTGTGCTGACAGTGCAGAGCCTGCTTGGGATTCTTTCTCTCTCCCTCTCTTTCTCTCTGCCCCTCCCCCACTTGTGCTGTCTCTCTCTCTCAAAATAAATAAAGTTAAAAAAGAGCAAAAAAATACACTGAGGCCATTGGCAGAATTTATTTCCTCATGGTTGTAGGAGAGAGGGATCAGCTTTTTTCTAGCTTTCTGCTGGAGGCCACCTTCACCACTAGGGGTTGCCCAAAGCTCCTTGCAGTATGGGCTTTGTCACTGTGGCCGCTTACTTCACTAAGCCAGCAAGAAGAGTCTCCAGAGCAAATCTGCTAGCGTGACAGAATTTTATTTACATAAGGTAACATACTCAGGAAGTGACATGACATCATGCTTGTCATAGTCTGTTGCTTAGAAACAAGTCACAGATCCTGCCTACACTCGGGGGAGGCGATTATACAAGGTCGCAAACACCTTCAAGTCTATCTGCCACAAGGTCATTTGTAACACAGGAGAAGTTATTAATTGATACCAACCAGCAGGTAAAAGGCAGTTACTTTAATGAAGACCTTATGATGTTATGGTTAAAAGAGTAGATTCTGTGGCTAGACTGCCTAAGTTTATATCCCAGGCGAGCCACTTAGCTGTGTGCCACAGGGCCATTCATCGAACTTTATTGTTAACTACCTAAACAATTGCTATTTTAAGTATTTGTAGATTTTTTTTTCATCTACGGGAATCCTTATTATTCACAACAAAACAAGTCACAATCATACTGATACCTTTTGCTCTTACCATAAAAAGAAAAGAAAATTGAAGTGAGATGTTGTATGTCTGTCACAATTTTGTACCCAAACAACTTAACGGTAAAGGACCTTTTTTAAGAGTATCTGTGAGCATCAGCACTGTAGAAAACAACCCGATGCAAAGCAGTGCTACTGCCTCAGGCACCTTTCAGTGACATAAATATTGAAGCCACTGAGACATTAAACTATAATTTGGGATTCATGCTGCAGTGATTTGACTCTATTGCATAGTCTGCTAGGATTTCCCACCTGTTTTTCCATAAAACTGAAAGTAGGAAACCACTGAAATTCAAGTAGGTTTTCCCTTAAATGTGTTTATTTGTAACATCTAAAAAGGCAGGAGGTAACAGCTAAAAGAATACACATTCTGATGCCAACAAAGTAATTCTAAACTTTATTCTGTTTAAATTGCAAAGTATTATCTATACATGCTCTCCCACTGTACATATTATTTACACATCTGGCTTCTAATATATATTACCAATATTATTTGTATGTTATGTTGCAACTTGGTCTGAGTGTTAAGTGGCATACGTTGAAATAATATAAAAATGAAGCATTACTACTTGATTCCTACATTTTTACTTTAAACACTTGAGTAATTCAAGAGTATGTTTTTCAAATCTTGACGTTTCACTACTTTCAATGAATAATTCACTCGTTACATGTGAACACAAATTGTGAAACCTCACTATGTTGTTATATTTTATTATTGACTAGTTTGTAGCAGCATAGTTTTAGAAATTCCTGATGCCCTGTTAATAATTGTACATGGAATTAGCACATACTTCTTGATCTTTTCTAAAGCAAAATATATTTTTCTGTATTATAGTATGTTACTTGCTGATACACAAAAACCACTGAGTATTCATTACCCTACACGCTTTCAATGGTTCATTGTCATTACTTCAAAATATGTATGAGTGAAAAAATGTTCCCGCATGAAAAATATCTGAAGTTTAACTCTTATTTAATTTGAGAAACAAGCTTTCTTATTACTAAGCAAATACTTCTTCTTTGAGACATTTAGGTCACTGAGAACTTGTGAGTTGGAAAAGTAACTTGTAGAATCATTAGGATGCTAAGATGTGAGAAAGAGAGAAGGAAAAGCACTAAGTATTAAGCATAATGATCTGCACCTGGTTTCAATCACGACTTTCTTCCTAAGCATCGACCATTTTGGAATACAAATTTCAGTGCTTGCACAGCTGGAATACAATGCTACTTTCCAGACAGTGGAAAGTCATTGAGTACACAAATAGACCGCAATACGATTTCGTAAGACTGAACTATGAAATTTACTGAGGGGTAGGACTGTTTAAAATATGTTCGGTTTGTTCAGAACTACTTTTCTTAAATAGCCTAAAAGTAAATACAGAGAAGATCATTCCATTGCCTGTCTGGGATTGATTTACAAGGAGTCTATAAATACAGGAGTGATTACCATCCAACGTGGGAGCTATTGCTGCTGTCCGAAAATAAGCCTCCCTGTATGGCTCCAAAGGGTAAAAATTCTGCTACCAAGGGAACAGACTTGATTTTCCACTTATCTTTTAATGACTTCCTGCAGGCAAAAACCTGGAGCCAAAATCCTACTGACATCTGTTTGTTGGTATGGGTCTTATTTAGAACCCCAGTACTAGATAATTATTCATTATTTGTTGGCAGTAGGATCGTGCAGCTCGTAATGTTTTGCAACATTTAAGCTATAATAAATAAAGGAATAAACAAAACTCTTCTCCTAAATACTCATTTATATAGAGCATCAGCAAAACAAACGGGAGAGCTTATCACAATTTATTGCTAGATAGTCACTGCTTAAAGTTCACATTTATCATTAGCAAATGCAAGGAAAGAAAACTGTTAGCTTTTTCATCTTATATCAAGTGTGACATTTTAGTGATCAAGAACACTTCATGTTGTAATTTATGCTATTAAATAAGTCAATGTGTGGAGTATTTTATTTTATCCTTAATATTTACTTTTAAGGCACTATGATTTTACTGAAGAAGAACAGGGTTTCAGTTAGAAAAAAAAATGTGGATTTGAGCCTAAACCTGACATTAGAGATATTAGGAAAATCACTTAACCTTCTTGATCTTCTTTACCCATGTATTATATGGTGATAACAATATTTATCTCAAAAGGTCATAGTGGAGAATAAGTTAATAGGGTATATGACATCACTGTCTTAATAATGTTTTATTTTCTTCTTAATCTTCTATTACTTGCTTTGAAGTGTTTAGTTTTAAGCACTTGTGCTTAAGTCAGTGCTGACCAAGTGATGTTTAGCACTGAAAGACAACTGAGTTAATTCAATTTAAATATAGGTATGTGGGACCACTACAGGATAGAAATATTAGGCACTTACAATGTGAGAATGATCCAAATATGGACCATGTCTATGGTAGGTTAAAAAATGTCCCCCCAGGATATCAGGACCTAATTCCCAGAACCTATGAATATCACCTTACATGACAAAAATATGTGATTATTTTTAAGAATTTTGAGATGAGGACATTATCCGGGATTATGCAGGTGGATCCTGAATGCAGTCACATGTCCTTATAAGAGAGAAGCAGAGATAGTGTTAGCACAGAGAGAAGAGGAGACACCCAGAGAAGATGATGTGTCCATGGTGGCTGATCTTGGAGGAATATGGATGCAAGTCAAAGAAAGCTGGTAGCGGTCAGATGTTGGAAGAAGAATGGAACAGATTCTCTCTTAGATCCTCCAGAGGGAATATGGCCCTGCTGACAATTTGATTTTGAACTTCTGGACCCAGACTGTGAGAAAATATATTTCTTTTGTTCTACATCAACAAGCTTATAATAACTCATTACAGCAATATCAAATACTAATACAGTGTTCTTTATTATTTACAGCTAAGTGGGATTGACTAACAAATGATCCATGACATTGGAAGGGATAAATACTAGAAGTTTGATCCAGTTGCTAGGGGACCATGAGAGAGAAATTGTTGAGTCATAAATCATCACAAATGTGATATTTGAGTGGGCACTGGACCTTATACAGAATTCATAGGAACATGAAGAATGGAAAAAAGACATTCTAAATGTATCACATACATGAAGGCAAAAAAGATGGTTAAAAAGTTAGAAAGCACTGGTTAGTGGATGCTTTGGTTTGGGTTTGGTTTGCTTTGCTTTTGCTTTTGTTTTTGCTTTTTTGTTGTTGTTTTTAATGTGAGCTCCTTCCACTGAAATGGAGGAACCATGTGGAGGAAATTCAACTTTGAGACCTAGTAGTAAAGGACATAATGTAAATAGTACCCGGGAACTGGATTGAGCTACTTGCATAGATAAGCATGCGAGCAAAATGGAAAATGTTCTTTATCTCTGAACCTCAGGCACTGTGGAAATGCTTTCTCTTCATGTAATACATGTACCCTAAAAAGGGAAATCAACTTGTCTGGTCTACACTGGTGGGTACAGAATGGAGTGGATTGCAGGCTAGGACAGTATACAGACAGTAGAAGTATAATGGATAACGGGCACCTTGAAAGAAAACAAAGCAGATATGTTAAAGAGAGAGCAAGATCTGGTCAAGATTCCCAACCACTCATTAGGGCAAAGAAATTGAAGAAGCATCAAAACCACTTATTTGTAGGTATATATGTCAGTGGTAGTTTTATTGATGATATTGGTATGTGGTGAGCATGAATGGGTTCATTTTATTACATTAACTGTTTAGCATATTACATTTATTTAATAGCTTTGTGTATGGCTCGTGTATCTAAAGGGAGCATTTGTGTTGTTTTTCCCCGAGTTAAAATAGCCATTCGGTATTTTCATGAAGAACAGTATTTTGAAGGGTAGAGGACAGAAAAAAAAAAAAAAAAGGCCAGTATTTTGAATCCCTGCATAAGCAGATTAGGTAGGTACTATATTACCATTTTAATAAAAATGTCTCGACCACTTTCATTTCTCTCTAATTTTGAAGAAGCTTACTCATACAGAAGGGAGAATACCTGCAAAGATGTTGAAGCATGAACAGGCATAGCCGTTTAGGAAAAGTAGAGACACCACTGTTAGAATAAAAGGTGAATGACCAGGATAATAGAAAAGACTCAGTGGTGGTTTGCAGCAATGTTGAGAAGATCTTATATGGCAAGCTGAAGGGTTTAGAGGTGAAATGCATAGGATGCATTAAAAAAGAAAAACTGAAGGCAGAGAAACCACATAAGGCAAAGAAAACTAAGACTAGTAAATAATTTTAGACAAGAGAAAATGCCAGCCTGAACTCAAATATTAGCCCTGCCACAAAAAGGATACCTAATATTTAGTATATAAGGCTTATTTTGAGGACCCTGGGGAATGCCAAAATGAGGCAGCAAATGCATATCTCTTTTCCCCTCAATACACTTTCTGATCTGATTAATAATAATCCTTTGATCTCCAGGTTTGACTATCTCAAATATTCATAAAAACTCTGAATTTATACCTAATATTTAACATGCAGTAATATACAAGTGGACAGAACTCTGAATGATAATCTGTACAAAGAAACAAAAACTGAAAGCTTTTAATGTTCCATCAAGGTATATAGGGTTGTCTAAAATAAAAGTACAAGTGTTTCAGATAATATTGTCCCCTACAATAGTAGAGATGCCAAATTAGCATTGCATTATAAGGCAATCCAAGTTAAAATGAAAACTATCACTTAAAAAAAATTGACTGATGAACATATAAATGGAAAAATTGCTTAAATTTGGGGGACCAGTAACTCATCACCAAGGAATAGAGTTTTGTGCCAAGAAAAATATTAGAAAGAAATTTTATTAATCCAGAGCAATAATAACAAACAAACATGAGGTTTTTTTTTTTTCTGAAATAGCCATGTTTCATAGCATGAAATTATTTTTGATTTTTAAAATATTATTTTGATTTAAATATATGGTACATGCAGTAGCTAGATAAAAGCTCATTAAAATTAGATGAGACCGCTATCAATTACAGTAATTGTCAGAAAAGCAATTGGCTTTAGGAAGTTAAAATTATTGTCTAAAAGCTATTCTGAATAACTATTGAGATGAAATAATTTAAAATTCATTTTTCATTTACCACAAAAGACCTAGATAGAAGAGGTTGTATTTATTGGTTTTGGCTAATAATAAATTGCTTTACCCTTATGGGAAATATTTTACATGCTTCAGCCATTAAGAAAGTTTGGAGTTGATTTTTCAGTTTAAAACATTTGTATAAGTATGTAACTATATTTTTTATACCAGCTTTAAAAATAATAATATTGAAATTAGAGTGGTAGTGTCCATATTAGAGTTTTTCAAACTTTTAAAAAATATGATAGTTTCAAATATTATCCTATGACGGTATTAAAATTTAATAAGAGACTGTCCATGAAGTAGATCAAGGATAAATGAGGACTAGAAGATATTTTCAATTTTAATTGTCCAAAAGGCTGTTATAAACAACTTTCTAGTGAGAAAAAGTTATATGAGTGGTTTTAACCATGTACTTTAAGTATAGACATTAGAGGATAATATCAGAGATAGAGATGTAACAATTGAAACCATTCTCGGAAGAGAAATGATTCACCTCTAAAGCCCATTTGAGAGAACTTTATAGACACAGTGTATCCTTGAAGCCAAGAACTGTCTATTTTTCTATGTACTCTCAAAATTTAGCATTTTGGCTATTGTAATAATAATATTGTACATTGTAGGGGTACCTGGGTGGCTCAGTCAGTTGAGCACCCGTCTTCGGCTCAGGTCATGATCTCACAGTTTGTGGGTTGGAGCCCCGCGTTGGGCTCTGTGCTGACAGCTCAAGCCTGGAGCCTGCTTCAGATTCTGTGTCTTCCTCTCTCTGCCCCTGCCCTGCTCGTGATCTGTCTCTCTCTCAAAAATAAACATTTAAAACAATTAAAAAAAAACAAGAAACTGGAAGATATTTAAAAATAAATAAATTAATTAATTAATTAATTAATAATAAATAAATAAATAAATAAAATTGTCCATTGCATCAAGTGTGTTCAGTAAATGCTTAGGAAAGGAATAAATGACCATCATGAAGTTATTTGCCAGGCACTTTTCCCCAGTGAAGAAGCTCTTTCCCATGGAGTTCCCATCCTAGTGAAAAAGGAAGCAAGATGAGCCCCAGGATTGGCACAGTCCGCTAAGCAATATTACATTTCATAATTAGAGATGAGTCAGCTAATGACAGCACGAAATGGAAAAATTCTGGTCACAACATCTCCGACATACTTTTTTTCTTCTAAGCATTGTCAGTAAACCAGGAAAAAAGGGATGAGTATTCAGGCGTTTTAAAAAGGTTCGTGTTGCTATAGAAATTAATTCTAATTTGCATATCAATCTAAGTTGATATTACTATGAGGTATAGTTGACCTTTGCTTTTTTTCTAAACACTTGTGTTGCTTTCATCTGCAGATTTTTGAAAATACAATTAGAGAGGTTGCTTAAGCCTTTAACCTTATGTTAATCAAAGTAAGAATTTATGTACCAAACATAATTAGAGGATGAGAAAATGAACTTCCAGCTAGCACATTGATACTTTCAGTTAACACATATCTTCTTTTCTCATATTTTGACTTAAAATAATTTTTACATTTGCTCTTTGGCATCATAACAGCCGATTGTTGGGCTTATTTAGAAGAATGGTTACATTACATTATAAATGATATTGAAGATGAATAATTACATTATCTGAACCACTTTTTTTTTTTCAGCAAATATGCATAATTCAGCTATACCTTGACTCTCAGAATCTGAATTCCTGGAGGTGAGACTTAGACATTACATTTTAATTAACTAGTTGGGATTCAGAATTTCTGCTACCAGACACGCTCAGGCACATTTCACATCTGTTCCCCTCCACCACCCTACCTCTGGCACCTATCTCGAGGTGGAAGGAAAGCTTAAACATGATTCAAGGACACAATTAGTACACTGTGCTAATGGGATAGGTTGGGGATTATAAACAGATTTACACTAAGACAAGCAATCTCTTGGCTTCTCCTCCGAGATATCATCCTCTTTCAAATTTATTCCTTTTTTGTATTGGTTCTTTTGTCTTCATCCCCTATGCAACTGGTACAATAAAACAAGTCTCATGCTACCAATCGTTTTGAAAGGACTCCCTTTTATTAAAATTTGTAGCAGACGCAAGGGGATCCATAAGAAGGGAAGTCTTAAGCTAAAATATATTCTTCCTTAGAATATATTTTAATTTCTATTTCTACCATAATTTCTCACCACTCATTCATTCACTCAATCAGTTAACCAGCATTTGTTGAGTTGCTACTGTATGACAGGCAGTATCATAAACATTGTTGGCTAAGCCCTAACAGTGGTCACAGAACCTACTCTCATGGAGATTATCTCATGGAGGGAGTGGGCCATAAACAAATCCTAAGGAGGGAAACAATATTTCAATAATTAAAAGTCCTATGAGGGGGAAAATGAACAGTTTAATGGGAATTGGGACTTTGCTGGAGTAAAGGAGTTCAGGTAGTATTTTAGATACGTGGTCAGGGAAAGTTGTTAACAAAAAACAAAACAAAACAAAACAAAAAAAAAGAAAGAAATAAAAGAAAAGGAACATACCACAAAGTTATCTGGGAGAAGTGCAGTCCAGGCAGAAGCCTGAAGATGGAGTGTTTGGTCAGTTAAGAGACAGCTGGGAGGCCAGAGGGACTGTACTAGAAAGAAAAAGGAAAGGATGTTAGGAAATAATGCCAAACACACAGTGAGTAGGAGACCAAATGTAGCCTTGTAGGTCTGTATACAACATAGACTTTGGCTTTTATTCTTAGTGATTTGACAATCTTTGGGAATTACCATGTCAGAATAGAGAGACCAGACTTGCCAAATCACATTAAGAATGCTTGGTCAGCCTCTAGCATATGTAAAAATAATCATCGATTTACTTAGCCCAGCTTACATTTAATTTGCACCTTCAAATGGTTTAATCAATTAGATGAATGTCAAAGTTATTGCTCATAATAAATATAATTTCTTGTCTAAAATATCCTCTTTGGTAAAGAAATGTAAGTCATCTCACACCCAACTAAACTAAAACGATACCAGTCTTAAGGCTTGGCCATTTTATTAGTGAATGTTTCAGCAAGAAACAGAATCAACTTCAATTTTTCAAAGAACTTGAATTAGGACAACATTTACAAAAGTGTAGGAATATTATAATGAAACAAACAAAAGATTGATGAACTCAGAGAATAGTAATAATAGTAAGCCTAGCCTCTCCTAGGACTAAATGGGTCCAGTAGCCTAGTGAGAGATCAGGCCATGAAAGAAAAGCTGCCCAGAGTTGCACTGAAAAACAGCGACTGCCAGGGATCTGACTCAAACCCGACCCATGAACAAGCATAAAACCAGACCTGTCTTACCTTCCACCCTCTAATCTTTTTTTTTTTAACTTGTTTTATTTTTTCTTTTTTTGTATTCACATCCAAACTACTTAGCATATAGTGCAACAATGATTTCAGGAGTAGATTCCTTAGTGCCCCTTACCCATTTAGCCCATCCCCCATCTCCCACACCCCTCCAGTAAACCTCAGTTTGTTCTCCATATTTATGAGTCTCTTCTGTTTCGTCCCCCTCCCTATTTTTATGTTATTTTCTTTCCCTTCCCTTACGTTCATCTGTTTTGTCTCTTAAAGTCCTCAAATAAGTGGAGTCATATGATATTTGTCTTTCTCTGACAAATTTCACTTAGCATAATACCCTCCAGTTCCATCTACGTAGTTGCAAATGGCAAGATTTCATTCTTTTTGATTGCTGAGTAATACTCCATTGTATATATATATATACCACATCTTCTTTATCCATTCATCCATCGATGGACATTTGGGCTCTTTCCATACTTTGGCTACTGTTGATATTGTTGCTATAAACATGGGGGTGCATGTGTCCCTTCGAAACAGCACACCTGTATCCCATGGATAAATGCCTAGTAGTGCAATTGCTGGGTCGTAGGGTAGTTCTATTTTTAGTGTTTTGAGGAACCTCCATACTGTTTTCCAGAGTGGCTGCACCAGCTTGCATTGCCACCAGGAGTGCAAAAGGGTTTCTCTTTCTCCACATCCTTGCCAACACCTGTCATTGCCTGAGTTGTTAATGTTAGCCATTCTGACAGGTGTAAGGTGGTATCTCATGGTGATTTTGATTTGTATTTCCCTGATGATGAGTGATGTTGAGCATTTTTTTCATGTGTCGGTTGGCCATCTGGATGTCTTCTTTGAAGAAGTGTCGATTTATGTCTTTTGCCCATTTCCTCACTGGATTATTTGTTTTTTTTGAGTGTTGAGTTTGATAAGTTCTTTATAGATTTTGGATACTAACCCTTTATCTGATATGTCATTTTCAAATACCTTCTCCCATTCTGTCGGTTGCCTTTTAGTTTTGCTGAATGTTTCCTTAGCTGTGCAGAAGCTTTTTATTTTGATGAGGTCCCAATAGTTCATTTCTGCTTTTCTTTCCCTTGCCTCTGGAGATGTGTTGAGTAAGAAGTTGCTGCGGCCAAGATCAAA
This sequence comes from Lynx canadensis, assembly GCF_007474595.2. Lineage (NCBI taxonomy): Eukaryota > Metazoa > Chordata > Mammalia > Carnivora > Felidae > Lynx > Lynx canadensis. The sequence goes on along the minus strand of NC_044319.2, from coordinate 45,291,402 downwards.
GAGGTTTTTGCCTGCTTTCTCCTCAAGGATTTTGATGGCTTCCTGTCTTACATTGAGGTCTTTGATCCATTTTGAGCTTATTTTTGTGTCTTGTGTAAGAAAGTGGTCCAGGTTCATTGTTCTCCATGTCACTGTCCAGTTTTCCCAGCACCACTTCCTGAAGAGACTGTCTTTATTCCATTGGTTATTCTTTCCTGCTTTGTCAAAGATTAGTTGGCCATTCGTTTGTGGGTCCATTTCTGAGTTCTCTATTCTGTTCCATTGTTCTAGGTGTCTGTTCTTGTGCCAGTACCATACTGTTTTGATGATTACAGCTTTGTAGTATAGCTTGAAGTCTGGGATTGTGATGCCTCCTGCTTTGGTTTTCTTTTTCAAGATCGCTTTGGCTATTCAGGGTCTTTTCTGGTTCCATACAAATTTTAGGATTCTTTGTTCTAGCTCTGTGAAGAATGCTGGTATTACTTTGATAGGGATTGCATTGAATATATAGATTGCTTTGGGTAGTATCGACATTTTATCAATATTTGTTCTTCCTATCCAGGACAATGGAATCTTTTTCCATTTTTTTTGTGTCTTCTTCAATTTCTTTCACAAGATTTCCATAGTTTTCAGTATATAGATTTTTCACCTCTTTGGTTAGATTTATTCCTAGGTATTTTATGGTTTTTTTGTGCAACTGTAAATGGGATTGATTCCTTGATTTCTCTTTCCGTCACTTCATTGTTGGTGGATAGGAATGCAACCGATTTCTGTGTGTTGATTTTATATCCTGCAATTTTGCTGAATTCATGAATCAATTCTAGAAGTTTTTTGGTGGAATCTTTTGGATTTTCCATATAGAGTATCATGTCGTCCGCAAAGAGTGAAAGTTTGACCTCCTCCTGGCCGATTTGGATGCATTTTCTTTCTTTGTGTTGTCTGATTGCAGAGGCTAAGACTTCCAATACTATGTTGAATAACAGTGGTGAGAGTGGACATCCCTCTCTTGTTCCTGACCTTAGGGGGAAAGCTCTCAGTTTTTACCCTTTGAGGATGATATTAGTGTTGGGTCGTTCATACATGGCTTTTATGATGTCGAGGTATGCTCCTTCTATCCCTACTTTCTGGAGGGTTTTTATCAAGAAAGGATGCTGTCTTTTGTCAAATGCTTTCTCTGCATCTATTGAGAAGATCATATGGTTCTTGTCCTTTCTTTTATTGATGTGATGAATCACGTTAATTGTCTTGCAGATATTGAACCAGCCCTGCATCCCAGGTATAAATCCCACTTGGTTGTGGTGAATACTTTTTTAAATGTATTGTTGGATCCTGTTGGCTAATATCTTGTTGAGGATTTTTTCCTCCATGTTCATCAGGGAAATTGGTCTATCATTCTCCTTTTTAGTATGGTCTCTGTCTGTTTTTGGAATCAAGGTAATGCTGGCTTCATAGGAAGAGTTTGGAAGTTTTCCTTCCATGTCTATTTTTTGGAACAGTTTCAAGAGAATAGGTGTTAACTCTTCCTTAAATGTGTGGTAGAATTCCTCTGGAAAGCCATCTGGCCCTGGACTCTTGTTTTTTTGGCATATTTTTGATTACTAATTCGATTTCCTTACTGGTTATGGTTCTGTTCAAATTTTCTGTCTCTTCCTGTTTCAATTTTGGTAGAGGATATGTTTCTAGGAATTTGTCCATTTCTCCCAGATTGCCCATTTTATTGGCATATAATTGCTCATAATATTCTCTTATTGTTTTTATTTCTGCTGTGTTGGTTATGATCTCTCCTCTTTCATTCTTGATTTTATATTTGGGTCCTTCCCTTTTTCTTTTTGATCAAACTGGCTAGTGGTTTATCAATTTTGTTAATTCTTTCAAAGAACCAGCTTCTACCCTCTAATCTTGTGTCAATTCTTCTCATTACTGGATTGTATGATGTTCTACCTAGATCATGGTAGGTAGATGGTTGATGGTTCAGAGTTGCAGGAAAATTCTCTGATAAATATCCTGGGCCTTGGCCTCAGAGAACTGCCTCACCAAAGGAAACTTCTCTCTGAAGAACAATGCCCAATAATGATTAGTTGTGGTGGGACTACAAATGGAACCCACTGGAACAATTCTGAAGGGCCACTCGCAGCTCCAGAGCTCACCCTCAATGACTGAGGCTTCAGATGTCCTCACATAATAGGACAACATCTTCCTTTGCCAATACTGCCTACTTGACTTCCTTGCAAGTGTATCTTTCAAAGGAATTCCCCATTGATATCCAAACAAGTCACCATCTCAAAGTCTATTTTTAAGTAATTCAATATCAGGCACTCTCATTCACTGAACCAATCCCAACTCAGCCAGCAAGAGAGCTGAGGCAGTGAATGTCATAGCAGCCAGTCTGCCTAAGCTCAAAGCAGAGGGAAGACAGACTGAGAATGAAAAGGAATGAAAGTAGGGTTGGGGTAAAAAGGCTGAATAATAAATAATCATCCATAAAATCTGGAAGAGTCACTTATGTTTTACAAATTATGACTTTTTTCCTTGTTAATAAGTTTACATAAAATTTAAAAACAGCCCTCAAATTTCAGTAATACATAGGATATTATTCTAATAAACATTTTATACAAATACCTGCATTTTTACTGCACCTTATACCTTTGAGTTTCAATGTCTAAATATGACACCAATAATTGTGTCATGACACCCATAAAATATCTGAGATGTTCCAAGCTTCTCTTTTAAATTTTCTGTTTCTTCCGCAAGTCTTCTGATTATATAAATATAGGTAAAAATAATATGTTTCCTAAAATAGCTGTGGCAATGCTAAAAGGCCCTATCCAATGTTCCCTCAATTGTAGACATAAGACATATTAAGATGGACATGAGAGAAGTATAAAATAGTGTCTTAAAAGCTCTATTCCAGGGGTGTCTGGGTGGCTCAGCAGGTTAAATGGCCAACTCTTGGTTTTGTCTGGGGCCATGATCTCACAGCTCATGATCTCACAGTTCATGGGTTCAAGCCTCACATCAGGCTCTGAGCTGCTTGGGATTCTGTCTCTCCCTCTCTCTCTGCCCTCTCCCCTACTTGTGCTCTTTCTGTATCTCAAAATAAATAAACTTAAAAAAAAAAAAAAGAAATGGTTCCATAATGCTGAAAATGGTTTTATTTTTCAACAATTAAAATTCTATGATTTAGACTCATTGTTCAAAATCGAGTAGGATAAATGAGGTAGATCAAGCAATAATCAGAAAAGCACAGCTTGATGAGCTTACGGTTTATGCAACTCTTTCATGGACCTCACTAACCTCACAAATGTCAAAAAATAAGGAAAGACTTGCACCTAAGGAGGAAAACTAACAGATGCAGCAAAAAACCTTTGAATCAATGGATGACTTAACCTTGCTTCATTCATCCTCCCAGCCTCCATCATTCAGCAAAGAGATGGTTGCTTCCATTAAAAGGCAAATTGGACTTACAGACATTGTATATTTTGTTTTGTTTTTTTAACATGGGATAAAATGTTTGTGTTACTCTGTTGATCCAGTAAAAACAAGATGATTTTTTATCAGATAGTGAAAAGAATTTCTCAAGACACATCTTTGTAGGCAATAAGTGTGGGAACATGTGTATTAGGTAAAAGCACAGAGAATCCATCTTTGGTGAAAAGATGTAGCATTAACATAGGGTATATATATATATATTTTTTTTCTTCAAATATATATTTGAAGAATATATATAATTTCAAATCAAATATATATATATATATATATTTCAAATCAAATATATATATATTTGAAAAATATATATATTTTCTTCTAAAAAATATATATTTTTTCTTCAAAAAATATCCTATTTTTTGAAGAAAAAAAGAGAAAGTAAAATGGTCTGCTGTGGGTTTTTTTTTGTTGTTGTTAAATTTTGTTTTCTGGTTAGCCTTTGCCAGATTAAAGAAGTTCTCCTCTGTATTTACTTTACTAAAAGATCATGAGGTTGTTACTCTTTTTATAATGAATGAATGCTGAATTTTTGTAAATATTATTTCTGCTTCTAAGGTGAACACATTGTTTTATTTTTTAATCAGTTGAGATATTGACTTACATTGTTTGATTTTTTTTTTAATTTTTTTTTTTTTTAACGTTTATTTATTTTTGGGACAGAGAGAGACAGCGCATGAACGGGGGAGGGGCAGAGAGAGAGGGAGACACACAATCGGAAACAGGCTCCAGGCTCTGAGCCATCAGCCCAGAGCCTGACGCGGGGCTCGAACTCACGGACCGCGAGATCGTGACCTGGCTGAAGTCGGACGCTTAACCGACTGCGCCACCCAGGCGCCCCTACATTGTTTGATTTTTAATGTCCAATGAAACTTGCATTCCCTGAGATACATCAAATTTGTTCAAGATATATTTTCCTATTCATGTATTTTCTGATTTTGGCTTGCAATTATTTTTGAGAATTTTTACACCTATGTTTTATATGAAATTGGCTAGTAATTCTCCTTTCTTATCAGAGTTGAGTGTCAAGGTTTTCCAGTCTCATGAAATGAGGTGAGCTTTCTTGTTCTATTTTCTAGAAGATCTTCTATAATATTAAAAATATTCCTTTCTTGTTTGTTCAGTTATAAAAAAGTTAAGTTGTCATGACCTTGGGGTTTACTTGTAGAAAAATATTGATGGCATTCAATATTTTAAAAAATATAGAATACTCATTTAATTTTTTATTCCACAGTCAGTTCTGACAAGTTGTTCATTTCATACCTATTTTCAAATGTATTGCTATTAGACTGTTTATAATATTTCTTTATATGATCTATTCAAACTCTATTCCACCGGTAGTCAACCACTCTTTTTCATTGCTAATATTTATACCTTTTCTCTCTTTTTTGTCTCTTCATAAGTAGCCACTGTTTTGTCAATTGTACTATTCATTTCAAAGAAACATTTTTTTTGCCTTTGTTGAACTTTTTGTTGCATGTATGTTTTCTACTTATTTTTCTCCGTTTTCATGTTTATTTATTTATTTTGAGAGAGAAAGAGAGAACCTGAGCTGGGGGAGGGGCAGAAGGAGAAGAGAGAGAGAATCCCAAGCAGGCTCCCTGCTCAGTGCTGAGCCCAACAAGGCCCAGTCTCACACACCCTGAGATCATGACCTGAGCCAAAATCAAGAGTCAGATGCTTAGCCGAATGAACCACCCTGGTGCCCCTGTTTATTTTTCTCTTAAAGTTTTCTTCTGTCTACTTTTTGGATCTGTTTTGCAACCTTTTGAAGTAATACTTGATTTCTAAGTTATACATTTAAAATTGTAAATTTCTCAAAATGCTGCTTTAGTTATTTCAAATAAGATTTGGTATGCATTATTTTGTTATCCATTAAAACATTTTTTAATTTTTTTTTTTGAGAAGGAGAAAGAGAGAGAGTGGAGGAAGGACAGAGAGAGAGGGAAAGAGAATCTTAAGTAGTCTCCATGCCCAGCGCAGAGCCCAACACTGGCTCTATCTGTTAGATCGTGACCCGAGCAGAAATCAAAAGTTGGACACTTAACCAACTGAGCCACACTGGTGCCCCTAAAATGTTTTTCTTAATACATTCATGTTCTTTGTAATATCCAAACATATGGAGGATATATTATTTATAGTTTGCCACTGATTTATAATATAATTTGTACTGTATTCAAAAAATATACTTTGATTTCACTGTTGAAGGTTTTTGTGATTTGCTTTTTTGGACTAGTATGTTTGTATGCCATATTTACAGTGTTTGCAAATGTACTTTGTAGGTTTGAAAAATAATGTATAATCTAGAGTTCTTAGGTATAGTAGTCTGATTTGTCCATTAGGTCAAAATGATTCATTATAATTGTTCAAGTCTTCTAAATCCTAACTTTTTTGGTCTATTTTCTACTTTTTAAAACTTAATATCTATTTTTATAGAAGATTATCTTATTTTTCTAATGAAATAAATTGTATCTACTTTAGAGATACTTTACTGATTTCCAAAGGAAGTTGAGCAAAGCAGGTAATTACAGAAAGAACACAAGTCACCTATCTTCCCATGTACTTATTCCACCAAGCTATAAACTATTTTTATAGAGCAGATTTAGGTTACTGATGAGTGAATGTATTTGAATCTATTCAAACAGTTTCTTCCAACTTCTATTTCTGCCCTACCAGAAAAGTTTATTTACCTCATAGCCGTGAGAGAATTTCTTTAAAATACAGGATACATTGTTCATTTGAATTTCAGATAATGAATAATGTTTTACCATAAGTACATCCCATATAATATTGGGGACCTATTTATTTTTTAAATTTATTCATTGTTTATCTGAATTTGAAATTTAACTGGATAGCCTGTGGTTTTTACTTGTTAAATCTAGAAGTTCCTCCTCTGCCCAAAACTTCCCAATGGCCTCCCTCCTCTCAGGGAGTAAAAGCCAAAGTAAAAACCTTTGTGGACATTGGAATCCATGCTCTGACCTTGGACTAACTCTTGGGTCTCGCTTTCTATAATAACATCCCAGTGTTATTCCAAGATATCCACATTGCCCTTCTTGCTATACCTGGACTACATCAAACACACTTCTGCCCCAGGGCCATTCTCACTTTCTTCAGGTGCCTGTGAAAATGGGTCACTTTTTGAGAGAGCTCCTCCCTGACCAGCTTATATAAAATAGCAATCATTTCCATATTCCCTGCCCTCACTCTCTTATCTTTCTTTCAGATACTTATCACCATCTGATGTTATCTAATTATTTTGCTGCCTCCCTTCCAATTAGATTTAGGCTCTATGAGGTCAAAGACTTTGTTTTGTTCACACTTGTATATACAAGGCCTAGAACTACACCGACATGTAGTAGGGGCTCAATACATTTTTGCAGATGGAATAAATGGAATAAAAAATTGTGTATCCATAAAGTAACATAATGTTTGCCATTTATAGTATTTTTTCCAGTGTACCATCACTCTAAGCATTGTATACACAACTCAAAGGGATTTTACTAAGAGAATTAAGGTGATTTAAATGATTGCTCAACTAAAATTATATTTAATCTTCAACTGGAAAAAGTAATACTTATTTAGATGGGGGAAACAGCATTTATTTTCATGTCTTCTTATGATTTATTTAAAATTAAGCAAATAAGTAAGAGACATTGAAGTTAATGACACTATCATTCTACTAGATATAGTGTTGAAAGCAATTAAGATTTTTTAAATAAATTTTAAATACACTCACTTATAATTTTAAATTTATTCATGCAATTATTTTGATTCGTCAATATTTTTACATCAACTTCTATGTTTTTAAAAAATCTGATTACAAGTTCTTTTTATTTTTTTTTATTTTTTTTTTACAAGTTCTTTTTAAAAATCAACATATTATAGAGTATCATAGTAAGGTCAGAGATGCATATAAACCTATCCTCACAAATGATGAAAACTAGCCTCATAAGTCCAGTGATACTTAACGATTGTACTTTAAGAAGATATTCTGAGACTGGGTTGGAGTTCCAAGTAACAGCTCATTCAGTTCACCCTCACCTGCTAAGGCATAGTATCTAAAAAATAATATAATGCCAACCAAAAGTGGTTGTGCCCAGTGGCTTATAACTTCAGCTATACACTGTGACAACCCACTACTCAGACCATCGAGTTTACATAGCCACCAACAAAGGCCTGCACTTCCCTCAAAGTGAATTCTGTTAAGAATTTGGATAATTTTCAGGGACGCCTGGGTGGCGCAGTCGGTTAAGCGTCCGACTTCAGCCAGGTCACGATCTCGCGGTCCGTGAGTTCGAGCCCCGCGTCAGGCTCTGGGCTGATGGCTCAGAGCCTGGAGCCTGTTTCCGATTCTGTGTCTCCCTCTCTCTCTGCCCCTCCCCCGTTCATGCTCTGTCTCTCTCTCAAAAAAAAAAAAAAAAAAAAAAAAAAAAAAGTGATAAAAAATAAAAAAAAAAAAAATTTTGGATAATTTTCTTTCCAGAAGACATGACTTAGAAGCTTCCCATCCTATTACAGATGTCCCAAGAATATTGGGGGAAAGAGGTCCTGATCTCAATTACTTTCCTCCTAAGAGGCTCCTTGACCATGTTCCAAAGGTGATCATAATTTAGTGTTTAGTGTTTAGTATGGCAATCCAAGAATTCTATTCTCTACGGAAATGAGTGTTTACTTGCTTTACATTTGCACAACCAGAAAAACGGCCGTTCAAGGAATTATTCTGTAAGGAAAGTGTGGGCTATGCACCAATCTGGTCTTTATGGAGAAACAGTGCCTCTTCCCAGGTGCTCTGTCACATCATCATGAAAGTATAAGAAAGAAAACATGGAAACACAGCTTCATTAAAAGAAAAAAATTGCTACTACATTCTGATTTCTTTTTTTTTCATTAAAAAATTTTTTTAACATTTATTCATCTTTGAGAGACAGAGAGAGAGAGAGAGAGAGAGAGAGCGTGAGTGGGGGAGGAGCAGAGAGAGAAGGAGACACAGAATCTGAAGCAGGCTCCAGGCTCTGAGCTGTCAGCACAGAGGCCAATGCGGGACCCGAACTTACTGACTGCGAGATCATGACCTGAGCCGAAGTCGGACACTTAACAGACTGAGCCACCCAGGCGCCCCCACATTTTGATTTCTTAATTCAAATGTTGTTAACATTTACTATAACACTTGGTTTAAAATATGACTTTGTAATTAAGATTAAAGTTTAGATATGACCTATCTTCAGAGACTATAATTTGTTGTCAATATTTCTACAGCTTTTGGGTAATCTATCATATTATTAAAATGCTTCACACACAATGAAGGAGAAAAAAATATTGCCTAGTTAGCACTACAAGACTCTTCTCAAACATAACTAATATTTATTTTGAACAAAATTGCTATAGAAAACTAAGTTGTATGAGATTTTATATGATCTCTACAACTACTAGGCAGTATCATACTGTGGAATGACTATATTTTATTTCATCTGCGACACTATTCTTTTTGGTGGAAAAGATCTCTTAATTATTCTGATTTTAACATTTACCCTGTGGCTTAAATTCTAATAATATTTCTGAAGGTATAAATAAAATAGTTTAGTTCAAGATAGGAGCAATAATCATTCCCAAGTTCTCTCTCTTAATGGTTCATTGCAGAGAGAATGCACAAAAAAAATAGGAGGCAAGGACATTTTCCAGGAATTACAGCTGCAGGCTGTACTAATAACCTGGGTTCGGGTATCAAATTGACATTTCTGCTCTAGTGACAGCTCCATCTTAACCACTCAGCTCTGCCCTCTGTCTGTCTCTTTATTTCTCCTCTTCCGCTCAGTACTGATTCTACTGCCTCTGTTTCTACGCTTTCTCTCTGGGTATTACATTTAAAACTCCCAAACAGAGAGAATGTGATTGAATTGTTTTGTCACTATCAAATCGAGATCATCCCTGTCAGGTGCATTTGCTTGTTTGGTTTTTGCCTTCCCTTTTAACAAGGGACGCTCTTCATTCCAGTCTAAGGTGGCCTTTTGTTTAAGAGGCTGATTCCTGCTTCAGTTACTTATGGAATCAGAGTCAAATGTCAAATCAAAGGGCTGTGAGGGTGAGTTATTTAGAGTTTCCTAGTCTGTTTAGTACTCTAGATATATTTAGCCATAAGCATGGAAGAAATATATTATTTTGGATATATTTTCAATTAAATAATTAGTGCTTATGAAGAATCTAACAATAACGTACAAATCCTTACCTGACTGAAAACGGCATGTTCTTCTAGTAATTGTTACCCCTGCGGCCCTCTTAGAAAGCATTACCAGTGCAAATGCACGTTATCTACGTGTGTTCTTTCACTTAAAAAAATATTTTTAAGTGTTTCTTTGTGAATTGGCTCTCTTTTTCATTTTGTTTTCATCTTAAAAACTTTAATAAAAAAATTAAAAACGTCATCACTTAGATTTTGTGGAATGTTTGCCAGGGTCATAGCTCATATTTATTTACAATAATGCTATACTTGTAACAAACCAAATATCTTGTAATAGACATAGGCATTCATTGATTGGCATTTACATAAAACTAAAGGTTAATTTATTAGAATTTTTAGAAAGAAGATACAGAAAATGAATTTGTCAAATAAGTATTCCCCCAATATCAAAATTTTCATACTGATATTATAATAATTATAATTCTGACACAATGGTTGCCTTATTCCTGAAAGAAAAGGGAAAATTTAGCAGATGGAGTAGACGCTGACTGAGCCTGGGAAAACCAGGCAGATAGGAGTCTCTCAGATCCCCCTCTCCCTAATGCCCCAGGTGTTATTTCCATGCTACTTTGACCATTTCACAGAGAGATCAAGACTTCTTCCACACTGACATTGGCACAAATTCAGCAAAGGTCCCACTGCTCTGGAAATCCCAAACAAATTTAAGGGGTTTTAATGACCCCCTGAGAAGAATTTTGACCCCAGGAGAGGGCAAGGCACAGAAAGATATCTTTTCAGCACCTAGCTATGACTATACACTAGTCTCACTAAATTGTGCCAAACCTGCCACTCGAAATCCAGGACAGACTGTATGACCACTTGTAGGTTCACTCTATCGTTTGTCGTCCTCCCGGCTTCAACTTTGAGCTCAGCAAATATTTTTATTTTTCAAAAAGGCAGACTTATGCATAAAACGGTAGCTCATAAGACTAACTTTTCACTACCGACCTGTAAAAAGTTTAATTTGAAATTCAAAAATGATGTGTGACATTTTTTGGTCCATGTTGTATTTGTTTCCCCTGAGGCAACAACTGCTACTGCCTTTGAAAATCATGGGAAGGTGAACATCTAAAAAATTTACAAAGAAGCATCTTTGTTAAATGCTTTCCTGTATTATTTGGCTCCACTAGTCTCAGTAGTTGTAAACAACAAAAGGCAGGAATACAAGATATTCATAAATAATTCTTCGTATAGAGTAAAAGTAGTGGCACACTTCAACGAAAGTTTGGTCCAATAATTTTGTGACCTTAGTGTGAAACAACTATTATTTTATTTTGCATACATTTTGTACAAACTAAAAACAAAAACCTGGAATGCAACCTGCCACACTAGAATCTTAGTCCAGTCTATTTCTAGAATTTAAATTTGAGATTTTTGACTTTGGAACAAACCTAACTATTAAAAGAAAAATACTGTGCTAGACACTATGTCTAAAGACACGACGCTCTTGAAAGGTAAATAAGGCAAGCACAGGAATAAGTATAATAACATAAAAAGTTAAAATAATTGTGAAAGTTAATAAAAAGAACCATATCATTGTAGAGAAAGGAGTAGTAGTTACGAGAGGCCTCTTTCTAAACCAGACTCTAATACAGGAGATGTGATTTTAATAAGCTGGCTGCTTCTTTAAATACCTTCAGAGAATTTCCCTGACTTCCCTGTGAAGAAGGGGACTTTACTCATTAGGTAGGGGGGACTTTACTCATTATGTAGGGTAGCCAATCTCATGCCTGCCCAGTCATGAGAATTATTAGAATTTTTTGACATGACATCTTAAGGTAACCTTTGATAGATATACTATAAAGTAAGAACTCCTTGGTCTTACCCGCCTTAAAAAATCCTGAAGGTGTCCGTGAGCATTTAACATATAACAAAATATCCTTCACCTGAGAGTACTTCAGTTTAATAAGCCAACACCGGAAAAGTGTGAGTCATGGAGTTCCTGAGAGAATCTGCGTAGGACAACAAGGAAAGTATATGTTAGCGCTGTCTTCACACTTGCCCTGTATTATGCAAGCTTTTAGCATGCTTGATATTTTATAATGTCAGAGAATACAAGGAGATTCCACTTACTATCCCCAATCAGAGGAGACAAGTTATAATTGATACACTGCCCTGAGCGTACGGGGGAGCGTTTCGTTTCAGGTAGAAAAATAACAGCCGGTTGTATCCATAGAGGCTGTCCATTAACCAAGCTCTTCCCCCACTTGCTTCTAAGATGGTGGGTGGCACAGCCAGTTCCATAGTTCTGTGTGGACCTTTCAAATACATGCAAAGAAACAGATCTCACCAGAAGACTTTTTTTGTTAGAAGACTAAGAAAACCCATGCTTTAAAATGTCTTTGCACAGAGGTGACTGGGTGGCTCGGTTGGTTAGGCGCCTGGCTCTTGATTTTGGCTCAGGTCATGATCTCATGTGAGACTGAATCCCCTTTTTGGCTCATTGCTGGGCGTGGTGCCTGATTAAGATTCTGTCTTCCTCTGCCTCTGTGCCGACCCGACTGGTGCGCTCTCTCTCTCTTTCTCTCAAAACAAGCAAACAAAAAAAGTCTCTGCACAATAGAATACTTTTTTAAATGTTTATTTTTGAGAGAGAGACAGTGCATGCACAAATGGGGGAGGGGCAGAGAGAGAGAGAGAGAGAGAGAGAGAGAGAGAGAGAGAGAGAGAGAGAGAGACGGTCTGAAGCAGGCTCCGCCCTGACAGCAGAGAATCCCACATGGGGCTCAAACTCCGGAGCTGTGAGATCATGACCCAGGCCAAAGTCAGACACTTAACAGACTGAGCCATCCAGACGCCCTTACAATAGAATAATTTTTAAACAAATAAAAATATAATGTACACTGGGCCAGCACTAGCACAGTACATCTATTGTTAAAATTACATCATTGAATTTTAATTTATTCTCCACCCTAGTGAACTATGGGCTCCTTGAGGAAAAGAACAGTCCTTTATCTAACCTCTTTGTCTAACAGCCCGTAACATCATCTCCATCATGTAGGTTTTCCATATGCTAAGAAACCTCAGGAACCTATAAAAAACCTATTTAACCTATAACTGTGAACATTGACATTCTCAGCCCAAAACTACCAAAAATTAATGTAGCAAGAGCAGGAGTTAAAACAACAGGAAACAAAAGAAAAAGAAAAAGAAAATTTTTTAAAATAAATCTTTATTAATGTATTAGTGCTTGATTATCTACCTATTAGAAAATAATATAAACATAATTTGTAGGATAATTTGAATTGATAGTTTCATCATATATAAGACTATTATTGATTAATGATAAGGACAATATTTAACCTTATTTTAAAGTTTAGATTTGTCCTGTTTTTGGCTGTTGATATATATTGGCAATCCTAAACCATTTGACTATGATTAAGATAACATTGTGCTTTATTTTAAAGATAGAAAAAGAAATGTAATGGTTAAAGGGATCCACAAGTATAATTAAGGCATGCTAAACTGGTTACTTTTCTAAATCACTTTAAGGGAAGTGAAGCAACTTAGATGAACAAGGAACTATTTTAGACGATGCATTTCCTCAGCTCAGACATCCCATTTGTGACAAAAACCATCACAGATACTAACTAGAGTAAGACAGGCACCATGGCAGGACAGCTGAGATTAGAATTGGCTTAGTAACATTCCTGATGGCAAGGCACTAGAGGAAGTGATTTTTTCGTATGTCACCTGCAAAACAACGCATATGACACCAATTAGCGTTCAGCATTTCAAAAATAAAGCATCTCTTTTTTGTTTTATTTATTTTTGAGAGAGTGTGAGCAGGGGAGGGGTAGGGAGAGAGGGGAACAGAGGATCCAAAGCCGGCTCTGCACTGATAGCAGTAAGCTCGATGCGGGGCTTGAACTCACAAACCCCCGTGACAATGACCTGAGCCAAAGTCAGACACTCAACCAACTCAGCCACCCAGGTGCCCCCAACAAAGTATCTTTGTAAATATTTGAGTAATTTCTACATATTCTATGTTTTATCTAATGCCTTTCATTTAAATTTCAATTTTATTCCAGGAGTTAAAATCACTGACTCGGAAATAAGCTCCATGAAGGCCAGGACATTTTGCCTTGTACAGCAGTGTATCCACTACCTACACAGTTTATGACACATAATAATCCACAGTTCACCAATGATTATTTTTAATATAAAAAACATTAGGGCGTGGGTAATTGAAGATTCCTAAAGGCTTGAAAAAAATCCTAGGTCAACACTCTTGTAAAAATATGGTTTATAATGTTTGCATTAAATATATATCATGCCATAAAAATACAACAAAATAATGTATCTTATATATTAAATCAATATTACTTATACTTCATGGTATATATCCTATAACTAACAATGCATATCTTAATGGTTATGTATTTCTGCCACAATTTTGTTCTAAACTATACCCTGAATAAAAACTTAGCTTCAAAGAATAGTAGTTAAAGTAACTTCTAAAAGTCCTAAAGATCTCAACTTGTATTTTGCCTTATTTTAAGCAAATATAAATAAATATATATAGTCATTCAAAACATAACACAGAAAAAGTAATTTTTCTGACATATATGAAATCAGTGAATGAGTCTAAAGCAGTTCATTTCATTCTGCTACAAATTGAAGAAAACCAAACTGGCATAAACAGTAATTAAATTTCAGGCACTGTTCTGCAATGCATGTTCAGCTTCTGAAGAATAAGCAGCTGCTTGTAAAATGTGGCAATCTCTTCCTCTTAAAAGAGGAACAGAAAACCTCTTGAAAAGCAGAGAATCCCACAAATGGAAGACTTTTTAAAAAATCTATGGATGAATAATAAACTTTCATTTGAACAAGTAGAAAACTGTGATACAGCCCTCTGCATGAATATTATAGAATGTTAGCATTTCCATTAATTTCTTCTTATAAATTGTCAGGTTGAACACAAATCATTCAACTATTTTAGAAACTGTAAACTCTACCTTTATGCTATCTATAATCTCAGAAGGACACAATATTTAACATCAAATCGAAAGCCATCCCTAACACAGCTCAATAGGTAATGCTCACATGTATTTAAACCTATTTTCAGATTAAATCTGCTGCAATGGCTTTCAAATAAAGTGCCATATCTGAAATCCCAGCACATCTTTTATTTGAACCCAAACTACTTCAAACTGAGTCACTTCTCCCTGATTAAAGCCTTGGCAACCACCACTGAAAGCTTGCTTTTAACATGTCAATTCATAGACTCCAAGAATTCTACTTTTTGTAATAAAGTTCACTCAAAGTTTGACAAATAATTGCAGATGTCAATTCAGGGGAGAGATGAAACCAAGAAGACCTATTTAAGGATGGTCACCTTTTTTCATATTTTCCACCTCTGCTGGAAAATTTGCCGATGAACAATAATGACAAAATGGAGTTTCTCAAACTGGATTTGACTTCTGCTGGCCAGAAAAAGTCCAGAGGTCACCACCACGCACAGTCCTTCTCCAGCACAGCATATGCTTCTCAAAGAGTTTCTAGTGTTTTCTTTTTTGTAAAAACTACACTAACTTCCACCATCATTTTAAAATGCAGGTAACAGAACAGAGTGAGGAAATAAGAGCTCTAAAATTGCTTAAAATTCAGCATGCAAACCTAAACGCTTGACTCAGGAGGATTCCTTATGATGGTTATTCAAAATTTATTTACTTGTTATTTATACACCATGAATAACTGATTTCTTGTAAGGAGAAAACACACAAAAGTTTAAATAGGGTGTTTTATAAAATCAGAAATACCAACCACAAGGACGGAAATGGATAAATACAGTTTTTCCATGGTAACACAATTTGGATCCAAATGATAGCCTATTATCAAAAAAGTGTCAGTTCTGTTTAGTATATTTTATTTAAGAAAACAAGGAGGCATGCATTAAATGATTTAGAAATATTTTGGATCCAAATGATAGCCTATTATCAAAAAAGTGTCAGTTCTGTTTAGTATATTTTATTTAAGAAAACAAGGAGGCATGCATTAAATGATTTAGAAATATTTCCAAAAGGGTCTAATTTTTATATTATTATCAATGGAAAATAAATGTATTTAAAAAAACAGTAGACAAAAATGCTACTTCATCCTTAATATTGCTTTTTAAACGAGAAGAGATTCCCTGTGGGAGATTTCTGGTTGGAAAAGATTGGTTTCTTAAGTAGCCTCCCAGACACTTAGGGCATGAAGAAAATTGCTTCAGTACATTTGAATCAGACTTAGAAGAAAAACTAATATCAATAACATGTTCCCCCCTGAGGTAAGTAATTTAGTCATTAGTCAACAATAAATCAGGCAGAATTCTACCCACTTTGTGGAAGCACTTACACCAAGAAATGAATAATTTCTTATAAAAAATATGTATCTTTGGTGTAATTGGGAATTTATATAAAGAAATGAGATTCAAACAAGTATAACTCAAATTGTGATTAAGTTACGTAATACAATTTCTGGTTTAAATAGATTTAGTTATAATATAAAGAGAAAAAAAATCCTTTCTTCCCACTTCCTATCTCCACCTGTCATTCCAACCTCTACTCCGCAGTTTAGTTCTATAATGAATATAGAAATTCAAAACATAAGTGTTCCTTTATATGACTATGCTAGGACTTTAAATTTTAAGCAATTTATGGGTAAATTTATGAACAAGTGAATTTCAAAACTTACTTAGAACCCAGAAAGGGAGAATCAATGACTTTCAGTTCATTACATTTGCTCTATCACAAATATTTTTTGCTCTTAAAAATGTCTGGTACAGGAAATAAAGTACTGCCTTTTCCCTTTCCAAAAACATTACACAAATTTTAGCCAAGATATTCTGTTGAGTGACTTTGTATCCAGAATAAATAAAAGTGAGAACCAGTTATTCGCAAGTACTTAACAATATTTTTTTGTTTTTTTTCAGTTCTTTTTTTAAAGTTTATATTTAAATTCTAGTTAGTTAAGATATAGTGCAATATTGGCTTCAGGAGTAGAATTTAATGTTTTGCCACTTACATATAACACCCAATGCTCTCTCTTTCATTTCTTATAGAAATGTGATTGGGGAAAGGACAGTGAAAAGAACAAAGATCTAACCAATAATCTCCATAAATTTCTTTGTCATATCAGGTATACTTTTTGGAGGAAAAAAACTCACCACTTACATAGAGCTAACCCTTTAAAATACAAGGATATCAGAACTAATTGTCTCACAATCTCCTGATATCTCAAAAGAGAGAAGTAATAATATCAGGATTATTCACTGTTGTGGGGTATATGTATATGTTCTGTTTATCCAAAGAAGAATATTTGTAACTATCTGTTCTTGAATTTTCTTTGGGAAGCAAATGTTCCAAGTGAGATGATTATGTTTTGTACGTATTGAAGAAAAGAAGATTCTGCATTGCTTTAAAAATTCAATGTAACCTAAGTAACAATAATTTAAGAAAAACACATTCTAAAGTGAAAATAGCTTTTGACCTTATACAACAATGTCAGATTTTCAGTATCAGGAAGAGATCATTATTCTCAGCATGGTGCCATATATGTTGCAAAAGTGCAGTGTCTAAAGAATTTTTTTGTAGAAAGCAATTTTGTCATATTATGTGCTTACCAAATTATCCCTTTGGGATGAAAAACCTTTGGCTTTTGAGTTAACTCTTGGTTCACTTGGATCAAAATTGAATGTGAAAAACAGTGAAAAATAATAACATAACTTCATAAAATGTTGTATAGCTCAAATGAGTTTTATGTGTGTGGAAAGTGCCTTTAAAAAACATTATAAAGGGGCGCCTGGGTGGCTCAGTTGGTTGGGTGACCAACTTCGGCTTGGGTCACGATCTCCCAGTTTGTGGATTCAAGCCCCGCGTTGGGCTCTGTGCTGACAGCTCAGAGCCTGGAGCCTGCTTCGGATTCTGTGTCTCCCCCTCTCTCTGCCCCTCCTCTGCTCATGCTCTGTGTCTCTCTGTCTTTCAATAATAAATAAATGTTAAAAATTTTTTTAAAACGTTATAAAAAAAGCTTCAATTTATGACGATGATCAGTCATAATGATAAATAAAAGAGTCTGCTTCAAGATTTTACTATTGCAAGACAACACAATTTTTCAGAAATTTAGGAGTCACAAGATTATCTGAAAATACCTAGATGTTTAACGTGAACAATTCATTTCACTACGACCATCACGCAAAGATCAGACTCCCCAAAACTGGCAATATGAATTAAATAAAATGTAATACACAATAAACATAGTCAGATATATATCAAGTATGGTAACATAACTTTCAAGGCTTTTGTTTATGTTGCAGTAATAAAGGAACAATTTAGACAAAATGTAAATATAAAAATTTATATCTCAGGAGGATTCACTGCAATGTTGTATTTAAACACTAATACAATGTTTAATAGTATTAATAACATAATATTCTAATTTTCCTAAAGAGGCCCTTAAGAGTAAACATTTACCCTTATACATTAGGTCCTGGAATTTGTGGGCTCTTTGATCTTGCACGCATTCTTCCATATTAAGTGCATATTGATTTAGGCAGTAATCACATTTTTTTTGTAAATGTGTTTGATGACATGCGTATTTGTGTGGAAGGAAGCCCCTAAAATGCCCTCCAATGATCCCAGTCGGCTGGTATTTTTAAAAATTTTTTTAATGTTTTACTTTATTTTTGAGAGAGAGAGAGACAAAGCCCAAGTGGGGAGGGGAACAGAAAGAGAAAGATGCAGAATCTGAGCTGTCAGCACAGAGCCTGACGTGGGACATGAACCCAGAAACTTGGAGATCATGACCTGAGCCAAAGTCAGATATTTAACCAACTAAGCAAGCCACCCAGGCACCCCCTAGTCTGCTGGTATTCATTTGAGCCCTTTTGTAATACCTTCCCCTTAGTACAGGATATATATATTGACTTGTTTCTGAAGAACAAAACATGGCAACAGAAATAATAAGATGTCTCTTCTGAGATCACTACAAAAAGACTCTGGCTTCTATCTTAGGTGCTCTCTCTCTTGCCCTTGCTTGCTTGCTCTGAAGGACGGCAGCTGCCAAGCTGTGGGTTTCCTTGTGGAGTGGGCTGCTATGGGGAGTCAGAAGATTTAATTACAGATCAAGATGGAGCTGAGAAAACTGGACTGCAAGACGGCAGTGTCACATAATGAGTCTTTAGGGCCAGTGCCTAGACTGAGTTGCAGGGTGAGGGGATGTCCCTCAGGACAGGTGACCTTCCAGAGACAGAAGCGGAGCCATAGCCCAGAAAGAGAGGAGGACAAGAGAACTTCAGGATGAACTCTAGAAAATCAGAATGGGTCCTTAGGTATCTAGGTGAGGCCACTGAGCAGCAAAGTAGGGAGACTGGGTCAGAAAGCTCCAAAGGCCAGCAGTGGTTTAGGGATTTTACAGTCACAGGGTCTGTCTTAAATATGGCTAGCAGATACTGGGTGCAATTTCATGAGATATGCCAAAGAGGAAGTCTCTAAATTGCTAACCAGCAGGCTGATTTGAGTTCTGTTTAAGGAAATTGGATGTGTAAGAATTTTAGTTTTGTGCCAATGGATTTTGAGCCAATGGTCATAGCCTTCTGTGAAGAAGTAAACAATATCAGGCCAATATGTAAGGGCAACTTTTGGCATTTTTATTATGTAACACCCACTTGATATGGAACTGCATTTTTCAGCCAGCAGCCAGAGGGTATTTGACGCCTGCCAACAGCCACCTGGGTGAGCTTGGAGGCAGATCAATTCCCCATGCAAGCCTTGAGATAACTTGAGTCCTGGTGAGCAATGTGATCATGGTGTGAGACCTTGAGCCAAAGATGCCCAGGTGAGCCATGCCTAGATGCCAGATCCATGAAGCCTGTAAGATAGTAAAAGATGGTTGTTTGAAACCACTAAGTTTTAGAGTAATTTGTTTCCCAAGTTACATGATTATTATAAAAGGGATAATCCTATGCTTTCTTCACCTAGAGCACTTTGAGATCTATATTGCTTATTTATATTTAAAACAAAAAAATAACACAAACAAAAACAGTTGAATCCCACTTTTCCAAGTTGGAATGGATATTCACTCAACAAATGTACTAAAATAAATGCTCATTATACACATGCAATTTTATAATTTCAGTAAAATGGACTGAAAACAAAATGCCTTTTTATTATGTATTTATTAGAATAATAATAAATCTTTTAATAGAGAAGCTGAAAAGTACATAATAGATCCATTAAGGTAGAAACTTATTTCTTGTCCAACAGATTCTAAAATCACTATCTTGAAAGTGGGTAGGGTTTCCTCTAAACAGAGAAATAGGGACCAGTTTCCTTTTATCTCTGCCACATTCAGTAAACTGTCAAAGTCACCAACCCCATTTACATCAAGTTTGCATAAGGTGGGGAAAATGGAGGAAAAAAATGTGGGGAACTATCTGCTTCTTAATCATACTGGCCTAAAATGCTATATATCACTTCAACTCTTATTCACTTGGTAAGATCTGCCACACTGTCAGATCTAAATGGAAAGCAGGCCTGGAAAATACAGGCCTTAGTGAGGCATCCAATTCTCAGACAATATACTATTGACAGGAAAGCACACATCTTTGGCCTGCCCTTGTGGGTACATATATTTCCACATAATGAAGGGAACATACTTGCCCCCACCAAGAGTAACAACACAAAGCATAACATGATTTAAACTGAGTGCAAAAAATGTTACACTTTGTGCTCATATGCTTGACGACAAAGGAATGATATTATTTCACTAATAGAAATATGAAGCAAGATGTTTGGGCTAATCTTCACTTTTTCATTCAACTTCTAATATTCAGATATTCCTATATTTCTTTCTAAGAATTTGTATTATTCTCATTTTTTGTGTGTGTTTTAAGCACTTTAAATCAAGACAGGAAATGACAATGAAATCAGATGCATGATTTTAGAAATGGGCCAGAACAGGGGCACCTGGGTGGTTCAGTCCGTTAAGCATTTTCAGCTCAGGTTATGATCTCATGGTTGATGAGTTTGAGCCCCATGTTGAGCTCTGCACTGATAGCACAAAGCTTCCTTGGGATTCTCTCTCTCTGTCTGTCTGCCCCTCCACTGCTCATTCATGTATTCTCTCTCTCTCTCAAAATAAATAAATAAGCTTAAAAAGGAACAAAATGGGCCAAAACAGAAAGCAGTAAATACCTAATTAATAATGATGATTAAACAGATTTTTTTTTTTTTTTTTTAGCATTTAATGCACATATAGTTGGGTCATCAATATAATGGAATTTAAATTTCAGTTACACTACTTTTTTTTTTTTTTATTTAAAAAAAAATTTTTTTAACGTTTATTTATTTTTGAGACAGAGAGAGACAGAGCATGAACGGGGGAGGGTCAGAGAGAGGGAGACACAGAATCTGAAACAGGCTCCAGGCTCTGAGCTGTCAGCACAGAGCCCGACGCGGGGCTCGAACTCATGGACTGTGAGATCATGACCTGAGCCGAAGCCGGATGCTTAACTGACTGAGCCACCCAGGCACCCCAGATTTCAGTTACACTACTTTTTAGATGTGGAATTCTAATCTCATTTCAAGCTTGCAGTTCCAAGAAAATGTATTCAAAAATGAATATTAAAATTAACACTCTACACTCATCACTCAAGGCCCAGATAAACTCATTGAGGAATATTCTGTAACATTTAAGGAACAACATCAATTATATAGAAAATAGGTGAGGAGGGATAACTTAACAACCCATATTATCAGGCCAGCATTGTTCTTATAACAAATTCAGTTAAAAATGCTATAAGAAAAGAACATAGATGCAAAAATGCTTAACAAAATAGTAGCATATCAAATCCAAAAATACATAAAAAAGATAATCATGAGAACTAAGTAGGATTAATTCCAGGTATTCAAGTATGGTTCAATATTTGAAAATCAATTATTAAAATCAACCTTATTAACTAAACCTATTAATTGAATAAATAAGAAAAAAAAAGATCATAAGATCATAATAATAGAAATTAAAAAGTATTAAAGTATTCAAACTTATGATTTAAACTCTCTGAAAACTAGAAATAAAAGAGGACTCCTTTAATCAGATACAGTGCCTTCAAACCCCTATGGTCACATACTTAAAACAAAAGACTGAATATTTTTCCCCTAGGATGTCTCAGCTACTCAACATTGTACTGAAATTCTAGCTAGTGCTATAAAGCAAAAACAAAACTATACAGATTGGAAAGGAAAAATGAAAACTCTTTATTCACAGAGAACATCATTTTCTATGAGAAATTTCCAAAAATTCTAATGGGACAAAAAAGTTCAGAATGGTAGCAAGATGCATAGTAAATATACATAAATCAAAAGTATTACTTTATATCAAAAATATGTACTGCATCAAGATGTTGAAAACTAAAAAACACTAATGAAATAATTTACAGAAAATCTAAATAAATGGAAAGATAGATTGCGCTCATGGATTAAAATACTTAGGATTATAATGAAGGTAATTCCCCCAGCTTCAATTTTTAAGTTCAGGATAACCCCTATCAAAATGGCAGCATAAATCTTTGTAGCTATCAATTGTTGATTTTAAAATTTACGTAGAATGGCAAAGGACCTAGATGAGCCTTCTAAAAATTCTGAATAAAAAGAATGAATTTGAAGAATTAACACTGCATGACCTTAAGGCTTATTATAAAACTAATTAATCAAGAGGGTGTGGTATTGGCAAAAGGCACATTTTTGTGACACTTTTCTTTGTGACAAAGAAAATGAACAGAGAGCCTAGAAATAGACACACAAAATATAGTCAATTCATTTTCAACATCTGTGGAAAGACGAATTAGTGAAAAGTCACTTCAGCAAGTGGTGTTGGAACTATTGGATGTATATATGCAAAAAAAAAAAAAATTAAACAGCATCTATCTCACAACTCAAACAAAAATAATTCAAAGAGGATCAGATATCTACATGTAAAATGTAAAGCTATAAAGATTATGAAAGAAAGCAGGAGAAAATATGTATGACCTTGGGTTTGGTGATGAGCTTTTAGATACAATAAGAAAAGTATAATCCATGAAAGAAATTAATGATAAATGGGACAATGAAATTTTACAACTTTTGCTTTACAAAAGATGCTGTTAAAAAAAGATAAGCAAAAAATATTTGCAAATCACATATCTGATAAAGAACATATCCATAATAGAGTAAGAACTTTCAAACTCAACCATAAGAAGACAACTGATTTTTAAAAATTTTTTTAACTTTTATTCATTTTTTGAGAGAGAGAGAGAGAGACAGAGTGTGAGTGGGGAAGGGGCAGAGAGGGAGACACAGAATCTGAAACAGGCTCCAGGCTCTGAGCTGTCAGCACAGAGCCTGATGTGGGGCTCCAACTCATGGATTGCGAGATCATAATAACCTGAGCCAAAGTTGGACGCTTAACCGACTGAGCCACCCAGGCACCCCAAACAACCCATTTCTTTAAAAGATAAACAAATAAGCAAAATTGATCAGGCACTTCACCTAAAAAGATGGATGACAAGTAATATTTTTTTTTCCAATTGGGACATTATTTTTCATCAGGAAACATGAAATTAAAATCATAATGAAATATTACTACACACTTATTAGAATTGCTGACCATATCAAAGATGTTAAAAAGATGCAGAGCAACAGAAACTCTCATTAATTGCTAGTGGATATGAAAAATGGTACCGTCACATTGGAAGATAGTTTGTTAGTTTCTTATAAAGCTAAACATACATTTATCACTTGGTCTGGAAATTTCACTCCCAGTTTTTAATCCTAGTGAATCGAAAATTTATTTCATGCAAAACTCTCTACATGAATGCTTATAGCAGAGCTACTCATTATCACCAAAAAAGACAGCAACTTAGGGGGGAACATCCCTCACCATAACAACAACAGAAAGCCTCCTAAAACAAATAATTGTTAGAGCAAGTTTCCAGGATACAAGGTTAATATACAAAAGTTAATTGCTTTCTTATAAACCAACATTGAATACTTGGAATTTGAAATTAAAAATTACAATATCATTTATATTAGCATCCTCTGAAAATGATTAAGTATACATTTAACATGATATACAGAAGACTGTATGAGAAAAACTACAGAACTCTAATGAAAGAAATCAAAGTGCATTTAAGTATACAGAGAAATATTCCATATACATGTATAAAAAGACTCAATATTGCTAAGATATCAGTTCTCTTGATCTATAGATTCAATGCAATCCTAATCAAATCTTAATCAAAATTCCAGCCAGTTAGTTTGTAGATATTGCGATTCTAAAGTTTATGTGGAAAAACAAAAGACAATCAAAAGTATCAAGTCATTAAAAAAAAAAAAAAAACACTGAGAAACTGTCACAGACTTGAGGAGACTAAGGAGACATCATGACTAAATGCAATGTGGTTTCTTAGATCTGATACTAGAACAGAAAAAGGGCATTAGTGGATAAACTGGTGAAATTCCAAGGAAGTGTGGAGTGTGGGTTATAGTAATATGCCAATATCCATATTTTAGTTTTGACAAATGTACCATAGATATGAGAAAAATTAGCATTCAGAGAAATTGGGTAAAATGTGAATAGGATCACCATACTACCTTTGCTACTTCCCTATAAACCTAAAACTATTCCTCCAAAAAATATATACTTAGAAAAAAAAGGCAGCCAGAAAAAATAAACATGCGTTACTTCAAAAACTAATTACATTTTGTTTTGCAGTTTTCGACAGAAACAATTAAACTTTTTGCACAGTTTTTGACAGACACAATGGAAGACAATGTAATTACATTTTTAAAGTTCTGTGTGAAAGAAAAAATCTACTGATCTAGAAATCTATAACCAATTTTAAAAATCCTTCAAAACTGAAAGTGAAATAATGACATTTTGAGGACAAAAAAGCACTATAAAAATTATTAAAGACAGTTCTTCAGGCTGAGAAAAAGTAACATCAGATGAAAGCACAAAACTGCTAGAAGTCAAGAACACAGAAAAAGATTAAAATGAAAACAAATATAAGAGAATATTAACGGTTTAATGAAATAATAATATTTAAAAGTAAAATATGGCAATAAGAGCACAAAGTGTGGGATGGAGGTATAAATCAAATTAAACTATTATTGAATCTTGTGGTTTTTTAAGTTGTTTTTAATCTTGTTAATTAGGGAAGTCATAAATGCACCATTGCAATCAATGTACACTATAATAAATCAATGATGCTTGTTTCAATTGACGGTAATTTTTTTAATTTATTTTTTTAATATGAAATGTATTGTCAAATTGGTTTCCATACAACACCCAGTGCTCATCCCACCAGGTGCCCTCCTCAATACCCATCACCCACCCATCCCTCCCTGCCACCCCCCCCCCCATAAACCCTCAGTTTGTTCTCAGTTTTTAAGAGTCTCTTATGTTTTGGCTCCCTCCCTCTCTAACCATTTTTTTTCCTTCCCCTCCCCCATGGTCTTCTGTTAAGTTTCTCAGGATCCACATAGGAGTGAAAACATATGGAATCTGGCCTTCTCTGTATGACTTATTTCACTTAGCATAACACTCTCCAGTTCCATTCACATTGCTACAAAAGGCCATATTTCATTCTTTCTCATTGCCATGTAGTATCCCATTGTGTATATAAACCACAATTTCTTTATCCATTCATCAGTTGATGGACATTTAGGCTCTTTCCATAATTTAGCTATTGTTGAGGGTGCTGCTATAAACATTGGGGTACAAGTGCCCCTATGCATCAGTACTCCTGTATCCCTTGGGTAAATTCCTAGCAGTGCTATTGCTGGGTCATAGGGTAGGTCTATTTTTAATTTTTTGAGGAACCTCCACACTGTTTTCCAGAGCAGCTGCACCAGTTTGCATTCCCACCAACAGTGCCAGAGGGTTCCCATTTCTCCACATCCTCTCCAGCATCTATAGTCTCCTGTTTTGTTCATTTTAGCCACTCTGACTGGCGTGAGGTGATATCTCATTGTGGTTTTGATTTGTATTTCCCTGATGAGTAGCCACGTTGAGAATCTTTTCATGTGCCTGTTGGCCATCTGGATGTCTTCTTTAGAGAAGTGAATTGACAGTAATTTCTAATTTCTATATTTTCTACTATATATATTAAGTAAATATATACTAACATACAAAATCACAAAATTTGTAATTCTTTTTAAAATAATCTTGAGAGGCACCTGGGTGGGTCAGTTGATTAGGCATCAGACTCTTGATTTCAGTTCAGGTCATGATCTCACTGTTTGTGGAATCAAGCTCTGCATCAGACTCTGTACTGACAGCACAGAGCCTGCTTGGGATTCTCTGTCTCCCTCCCTCTCTGCCCCACCTCCACTCATGTGCTCTCTCTCTTTCTCTCTCTCTCTCTCTCTTTCTCTCTCTCTCTCTCAAAATAAACATTAAAAAAATAAAATAAAATATTTTTGAGAACTTTCACTTATGACCATGCAGAATAAATATGCCTTGTTTGCATTCTCATCATAAACACAAGGAAAACAGAACAAATTATATAAAGCTAACTTTTTCTGACACTGGCCAAAAAAACCAGTGCATGACCAAGAATTCTGGGGAAAAGGACACATGAAGCAAGATTGATAATCTCCCCCAGACCTCTGACTAATGACATTTTTATCCTGCAGCACAAGCAGGATGACCCCAGGCAGAGATGGCAGCCATACTGAGTTATGAAGATAGAGATGGAAGTCTTGGGAGAGTCTGAGGCAGCTGAAATATGTAGAGCAGAATAAATAAAGAGGGCAGAGTTATGCAGAGAAAATTTTTAAAAATCTGCATAGGCTACTCCATAAGAAATTTGCTGATTACTAAACCATAAATCATGGGGTGAAACTCCAGGAGACCAGGGAAAGAGCAGTTGTCAGCCACACAGTCTCAGAACTTAAAAGATGTCTGTGTACTGACCATACAGCAGAAGGTTGTCTCATTGAGCATTAGACCTATCAGTAGTAATAGGAGAAGAAGGACTAAGATATTCATTGATTAAAACCTATTCTAGACCTGCCCTTAAGCTTAAAATCAGATTAGAAGTGATCTAGCTGATCTGAAAGTAACTTAATTGCCTGCCATTAAGAAAGAACGAAAGAACGAAAGAACGAAAGAACGAAAGAAAGAACGAAAGAACGAAAGAACGAAAGAAAGAAAGAAAGAAAGAAAGAAAGAAAGAAAGAAAGAAAGAAAAACAATCAACATTCTAGGGGCGCCTGGGTGGTTCAGAATCAGTTAAGTATCTGACTTCAGCTCCGGTAATGACCTCACAGTTTGTGAGTTCTAACGCTGCATCAGGCTCTGTGCTGACAGCTCAGAGCCTGGAGCCTGTTTCAGATTCTGTGCCTCCATGTCTCTCTGTCTCTCTCTCAAAATCAATAAACATTAAAAAGTTTTTTTAATCAACATTCTATCTAGAAATCCATAATACAACATTCATGGTAGGCAATATTCTTTCAAGAGTTACTAGATGCAAAGTAACAGAAAGGCGTGACCCACAAGCAAGAAAAAAATGAGTCAGTAGAATGAGACCTAAAAAGCAATGGAAGACATTTAGAAGACCACAGAAATAGAAGACAAAGATGTTAAAACATCTTAAATAGAAGTATTTAAAGAAAACATAAATTTAGCCAGAAAAAAATAACTTCTAAAGCTGTAAAACTCAATATCTAAAGTAAAATTTTACCAGACAGGCTCAATACTAGAGTATGAATAAGAAAAATTAAGTAAACTTGAAAAAATAGCATGCCTAACTCCAGACTGTTGAAGCAAGGGAAAAAAAATTAAACAGATGGAAAGAAAGAAAAGATGATAAAGAAGAGAAAGAGAGAGGGAAAGAGAGAGGAAGGAAGGAAGGAAGGAAGGAAGGAAGGAAGGAAGGAAGGAAGGAAGGAAAGAAGGAAGGGAGGAAGGAACAGAGGGAGGAAGAAGGAAGGAAGGGCGGGGGAAAGGAGCAGGAAAGAGGCTGGGAAGGAAGGAAGGGAAGGGACAGACATTCTTGGTGGGGCAATACCAGTTTACCACATATGTATTGGAGTCCAAGAAAAAATAGGGGAGGATAAAAATATTTAAATAAGATATGAAGGATTAGTGGCTAAATAATCAAAATGATGAGCATTATAAACCTACAGATCCAAGAAACTGGTGGGTAAATAAACTAAGTCTTTTAGAAAGACAACATTCTTGTGTCCTGGGAAGAGAAGAGAGTATGTATGCATCTGAATTAGGAAAAGAAGAAAGAATGAATGATGTATTCAGTCTTAGTGTCTACCACACTGCACAAAAAATCATTACTTTTCTTTAATAAAACATCCTACTAAGGGGGCCTGGATGGCTCAGTCTGTTAAGTATGACTCTTCGTTTTGGCTCAGGTTATGATCTCACGGTTTGTGGGACTGAGCCCCACACCAGGCTCTGTGCTAACAGCAGGGACCCTGCTTGAGCTTCTCTCCCTCTTCCTCTCTCTCTGACACACACACTCTCTCTCTCTCTCTCCATCTCTCTGTACCTCAAAAATAAATAAATAAACATTAAAAAGAACATCCTACTAACTCACATGTATTCATCAGTAGGAAGTAGAGAATCAAAAAGAAAAAAGGAGCAGAATCAATTCATAAAAACAAAAAACAAAAACAAACAAATTTTTTTTTAAAAAGCAAAGAAAAATATTCAATCCCTTGGGGTACCTGGGTGGCTCAATTGGTTAAGTGTCCAGCTCTTCATTTTGGTTCAAGTCAGAATCTCATAGTTGAGATTAAACTCCATGTTGGGCTCCAAACTGAGTATGGAGCCTGCTTGGGATAATTCTCTCTCTCTCTCTCTCTCTCTCTCTCTCTCTCTCTCTCTCTCTCTGTCTCTCTCTCCCCCACCACTCACTCTATAAAGAAACAAACAAACAAACAGACAGACATTTTTTAAAAAATATTCAATCCCTTGCAAATTTAAACGAGAAACAACTTTAAACCACAAAGTGGACATAGTTTGATTTTGTTGTTTTGGTAGTTATGTGAGTGGCGATACCCAATCTTACCTAACCTTTTGAGATAAATGTGGAGTTACATAGGATCTGTGAACATAAATTTATAGTCATCATAGGATGCTGTGGGAATCCAAGGATAAACTGATAGAAATCATTAACAGTTAATAAAAAAAATTATCTCAATATGTACGTTCCAGAGATGGGAAGAGTAGTCATTTTATGTATCTCTTTGCTGGCCACAAAATAAAAATGTCATCTACATTAGACTTTTGCCATCAGCTTCTCATCCAATATACACAACTTGTATCTAGATTTTTCTTCTAAACCTTGATATTTGGGTATTTATAAAAGCATGTATTTATAAATGACTATGTTGAGATTTAGAATTTATAAAAGGTTATAAATACCTTTTACGTGGACAATGGGACATCCATAAACAAACTATTTCATTTCGACTTATGTATTTTTTCAAATGTTTTGCTCTCTTGAACCAGGTCCCACAAGTGTCAGTGTCAAACTGTTTCCTCCTGAATATATATGTTATGTAATATATATAAGCTATTGCATATAACATGAAGTTAGAAATAGAGAACACTTGGACAATTAATGTTCATTAAATGTCAGCTACTACCAGTTTTAAGAGAATATAACTGTCCTTGATAAAATTTATCCTATGTCTCTCAGAGATTAGTTTATGAAATACTCCTCCATGGAGATTGCTGCATTTTTAAGTAGAACTGTGATAACTGATCTTAGTCTTGGGATAAATCTGCTTCAACCTCACGTTATTTTTAAATTGCTTTCACAGTCTGAAGCTCAAGTCATCTAAAAAGTACCTTGTTACATGAGCAGCAAATGTTTTAATAATCCCATTTAAAATACAATGAAACTTAGGTCAATATATTTATAAGAAATGAAGATTGTGATGTTCATCCTTCTAATTCAGTGTTCTTTCCTCTATGGCAATGACTTACTAATTGTCTTCTTTACACTCTAAGGTTATACACGGAGCACAAAAACACTAACAAGCATGTTTTGTGTCTCTGATTACCACTGACTATAATGTAGGTGTGTTTTGAAACTTTGATTTTAAGGGTTGCTGCATTTCAGGATGACTAGGAGTGAAAGAGTGTCTTTAATGTTTTCCTGAAATTTAAAATAAATACAGATTTAATAAGCTTCTGTCAGCTATGGGATTGGAACTACAAGTATATTTATTCGTGTTTCATCTCATTCTTTACACTTCACTGCCATTAAACGTGTAGGAAATCACAGAGTTGAATTGCCCTGATAAGCTTATACTAATTTCCCAATAGCATATTAGTTTCGTACATGAATGCAAATAGAATGGTGTTTGGCAGTTTAACTAAAATTAACAGTGGGCTATTATACTATATGGTAGATAAATAAAATATGCTAAATATTATACTGTGCTAATATATTAAACAACCCTTATACGGATAAAAATATATCCCCAATACACATATATATCTGTATATATCTATTTAATTTACAATTGATACTGATAAAGATTGATAGATTGATAGATTGATAGAGCTTGCTATCGATTTGTGTAACAAAATATAAATTTCTGTAAAGTATGTATTATTATACTCATTATTTTAATTAATTTCACACATTTTTCACAGGGCACCTGAGTGGCTCAGTCAGTTATGCCTCCAATTCTGGATCGCAGCTCGGGTCATGATCTCATGGTTCATGAGTTCAAGCCCCATATCTGAACTGTTAGCACAGATCCTACTTCGGATTCTCTTTCTCCTTCTCTCTCTGCCCCTCCGCTGCTTCCTCTCTCTCTCTCTCTCTCTCTCTCTCTCTCTCTCTCTCTCTCTTTCTCTCTCTCTCTTAAAAATAAACAAAAAAATCTTAAAACAAATTTCACACATTTTTCTTTCATACTCAGAAGAGAAGCAAAAATATAAATATCTAAAGATCTTCATTTCATTGTGCATTTTCATTTCATTTGCTTTCATGTAATCTTATTCAAGAAAATATCACAGATAAAGGGTAAATAATAATTTCACATTCATAAGTGTTCTAATGAAAAAGAAAGGTAACTAAGATTCATTGATACTGAATAGTGAACAGATTCAAAAGAATAAAAATATCAAATATGTCATGATGAGTGAATTGAAATCTAATCTACACATAGCACCCACTCCTAACTACTGAATCTATGAAAAAAATGTATATATGCCATGTTCAGATTTAGACAGAGTTCCCTTTATCCCTGATAATTTAAGGATTATTTAGAATTGTGTTGGGAGTTCCCTGGTACAGAATGCCTTTGATGTACATAGTGATTGATGTAGTTTTGAAAAAGGTATAAGAGACAAAAAAAAAAAAATAACAAAGGTGTTACAGAATATTTTTTTCTAATATTTGAGGCACATAACTTTATTTCAGGTTGTAGAGTTAGAGCATACAATTTGAATAAAACTGAAATCCCCAACATCTAAAAGTTTTACCAAAAAAGTCAAGAGATAATGTTTTGACCAATAAACTAACAGTGTTTATTTTATACTAGAGAAGAACTTTGATGCACAATAGGGAATTTGCAAAAATAAGCAAGTTTTTTGTTGTTTTTAAAGTTCAAAGTACTGAGTATTCCAAATGAATTAACCACTTAATTAGGAACTATAAGGATTGCATGAATGTGTTATGTAATTCCTGTGCAAATATAGTTCAGAAGCTTGAACTAGAAAGATTCAGAGAGAAATAAAATAATATACCATCAATGAAGACATAAAGCTTTATATTCTCACTCATAGTTTGCCCAAGCCTAAACCATTATAATTGCTAAAGCAATTGCAAGAAAAATAAGGTATTCTAAATCTTCCAAATTTCAAGAAATAGAAGTTCTGTAAATCAGAGTGAAAGGCAGTATGGTGGAATAAAACAGAGAGAACGTGTGTGGTCCTGTGTGTGTGTGTGTGTGTGTGTGTGTGTGTGTGTGTGTAAATTCGAGCCTGATGCAGAGTTTGATTTTCAGCTCTAGTACTTATTTATGTTACCTAATTTCTTTGGAGCACAGTTTTCTTCTCTCCAAAATAGGACTGATAGTACATACCTTGTAACGTTGTTGTAGGTATTCATGTTAACACATGTAAAGTCCTTTGCTCAATGTTGACACACAGAAAGACTCAATAAATGCTACCAATTATTTTCAACACAGTACATTATTTAGGAAAACTAACCAGTAAACTTATTCAGTTCTTGAAAACTCAGAATTATGCAATCATTTACATTTAGTAAAATCCTATTTAGTATTGGTTGATCTCATTAATGTTATAAGAAGTAATTTAGAAAGTCACAAGTATTACTCTTTTATCAAATATTTTCTGGGGGCACCTGGATGGCTCAGTTAAGTGTTCATCTCTTGGTAAATAAACAAATAACATATAAAAAATATAGTTTCTGAATGTTTTGTATCCATTAGGAAATATAAATACTAAAGCAAGATAATGTACAAGAAATATCACATGGCAGAACTTCATATAGTAAATATCTATTCTTAGATACTCAAATTCTTCAGTAATTTAGAATTTTTAAAGAGGGTTTCACAGTACGAGTTGTATGGTTCTGAATATGTTTCTCATCTTTTCTTCTGTTCCTCTCACCCACATATACTCTATTCCAGCCATTACAAATCATTTCCATTTCTACTAATAATTTTGTTTCACAACTTGTGCCTTTAATTATGCTGTTCCCTTGGCTGGGAATTCCTTTCTTTACTATAGACTGTAAGTTACAAACAGGCAGAAATCATTCTTTTTTTTTTTAAGGGTTCTACACTCACTATATGTCAAATACATAATAATATCTATAGAAAGAATAAATGTCCATCAGAATTCCTCCTTATTCCCAAGATGTGTCTCCAGACAAGCTCAAAATTTTTCCTTGGTGAATCATGTTGGACATTTTACAGCCATCTGCAGAATTATATACCTCATCCTTTGAGCTTGCAAAACATCTTATGTTTGCAACTAGTTAAAGTTTAAAATCAACACAGTCTCTTCAGAAGTGAGTACTGAAAAAGGAGAAATAACATTAAACTCTTTGAACTCCATCTAAAATCATGTAATAATACACATAGCAATTCCCTGATTCAACATTCTATAGCCCTGAAGGTGTTAGTACAATATTGGTGATGTGGTCTTTAATAAATCATAATTCTCCTCAAATTAAAATTTATTTAAGGTAAGTTATGGAAACCTACCATGATGTTTCTACATAGATTTTTATGAAACCACAGTTTTATGATAGATTGTGAACATTCAAATAGACCCGTAACCTCAGAGTCCAAACAATAAAAACCAAGTAATACCTATGGATTGTGAACACAGATCTCCAGGTGTCACACATTTTTGTAAGCTTTAAAGAAAGAAAGAAAACATAATCAATGATAGCAAGTTGAGTTATTAAAAGGAAGAAAAAAAAACACCAGAGATTATAGAAATTCAGCCAGTAGAAGGAAAATAGCAAAATAAGAAAATAAACTATAGGATTGTATAATAGCAAAACTGCTTAAGATTTATTTTAAGAATTTAAGACAGAACACAACAAATCTTGATGTTTCCTGTTTTTGTAGGAGTGCAATAATAAGCAAATATAATGACACTTTTTTAGGTATAGAAAATGTGCCAAAACAGGTCTTTTTAAATTTGTAGGCATTGCACATTTTGCAAATAAACTTACTCTTATCAACTTTAGATTAGAAATGGGAAGTAAAAAACCTTTGACCCTTAAAATCTTCTATTATTCTCTTTGTTTTGCTCTTGACTGCATTAGCAACATGTCCCAATTTATTATCATCAGCTTCTGTTTTTAAAAAATGCTGTCCAGAGTCTGTCATCATTGGTCTTAGGGTTTTCCAAAGTGATTTATATCATGTTGGCTTTCCTTCTATGAGCTTTATGGTTGTCTTACTCTTTCACTGTGACTGTTTGGTACTGGAGAGGAAACAGCCTCAAGATAGCCTGGGAAGTTGTATGTGTCAAGGATTAGTGGATCATTATAGCCTATGTTTTCTTTCCATAGCCTGCAATTATATTTTTAACTGTAAATTTCGTTGACATGGTGATAGTGAAGAAGTGAGAAGAGCCAACTATTTATCAAACATGTTCTGTGGTAGATATCACTTTTCCCTTGGAGCATCTGCTTCTTTTCCATGTGGAAATAGCTTTTCTGTAATGGGAGTGAATAATACAGTGTGAAAATTGTAACAAATCCCAGATCTGTCTAATTTAATGAAGTCCTAAGCCTAGTCCTTCCTAAATAACTTTCTATTTAGTCCACTCATCCATAAACCCAATGCCTAACATTATACTTTAAGTTCTAGCTAGATTCTCTACCTTGTAGATTTTTATAATTGATTCTTCCTGCTGTATTAAAATATAGTCAACCAGTTAAATAATGTTACATTAATTTAGCATTTTTTATCTCAGCTTGTATTTTTATTTTTTTTATTTTTTCTCTTTAATTTTGTTTGTTTTTGTTTTGTTTTGTTTGTCCCCCAAATGATGCATACATTCATTCATTCACCAATTAACTGAATAAACATGTCTTGAGTAATTTTACCAGTCACTGTGTTTTGAATAATGGACTAAAAAGAATTTTATTTCACCTCCTATATCCCTGTCCTAAATGTAATATTTTAGTATGTTCAAATTTTAGAATAGTAATTTCCTATTTTTGCATGAAATGCTTAAATGTTTAGAATTACATTGAAGGATTATTATAGTACATGATATGCACTCCCAGTTGACATCATTTTCATGTTGCTATAATATTAATCCAATAATCTAGAAGCTTTTAAGATCATTAAACTTGAATTAAGTTACCAAAAACTAATTAGCTCTTTCTTCCTTGCGCTCATAGCTCATGTTAACCAG
The DNA here is from genome assembly GCF_007474595.2 of Lynx canadensis. Classification (NCBI taxonomy): domain Eukaryota; kingdom Metazoa; phylum Chordata; class Mammalia; order Carnivora; family Felidae; genus Lynx; species Lynx canadensis. The sequence goes on along the minus strand of NC_044319.2, from coordinate 45,256,790 downwards.
TCTTAGGCACTTTATATTCATTAGTCTAATTTCTCTTTGATTATATTTTTCTTCTTGATTTTTTTTCTAAAATTTTCTTACAATTACAGATGTTTTAACAAGGCAAGAAATGAGAAGAAGATCTAGACATCTGTAATCCCATTTACTAGATATAAAACACATGGTTAGTATTATGTTTGCTCATAAAAAAAAAAAATATTCTGCCAGGCAAAACAGTGAGCATTTAGATGCTTCTCTTTATGAGAATTTTGCTATCCATAAATAAACATTTTTTTTAATTACTATCCTCCTTAGAGGAAAGCATGCACACTTGAATGAGCAAGGGAGGGGCAGAGAGAGACAGAGACAGAGACAGAGAGAGAGAGAATCCCAAAAAGGCTCCACACATGGGCATGGATGTAGGGCTGGATCTTATAACTGTGAGATCACGACCTGAGCCAAAATCAAGAGTTGGTTGCTCAACCAAATGAGCCACCCAGGTGTCCCTGTTGCCTACATCTTAATATTAACATTATAATTGTGAGCACTTTCCAGTCCTGCTAAATATTTTTGAAAACATTTCAATATTCCCATATTAGTGTACTGTACTCAATGGTTTAAGATATCTAAGTATACCTTTCCAAATTTTAATATATTTGTTATATTAAAATTCTTTGTACCTATCTTTTCCCACAGTTCTATTTCCTTATTTTGTGTAAGAAAATATATTGAGTTAAGTATGTCACTTTAAAAGCTTTGGAAGGTATTGTAAAAATAATTTAAAGTTACACCTATTGTTTGCACCTCACCAAACACTGCTTCCTTTCTCACATTTTAGGATGGCAATAGTGAAATGCTCATGTTCCCCACAAATATCTTGCTATAATTTATCACTGGATGTTTGCCTCACTAAGTTTTATTCAGTAATTAAAATTTAGTTCAAGAATTACTTCAGAAAGCTTTACCGAATCTCCCAAGGCTGGAAGAGATGACCCTTGTTGTGCCCTCATAATAGACCATGAGCCTCCTGAAATAAGATATGCATATCTGTGCACATTTCAGTGTCTCATTCAAGAATGGTTGTCATAGTTCTTTGTAGCCCCTGTGACCAGCACAAAACCTAGCATGTGGTAGACATCAAATAATTTATTTTTACATTAATTATTCAGTTGATAGATTATTCAATCATAAATTTGATCTTCACAATAAACTTTCCACGTGGGCAAATGTTATTTTCCACATCATACAGAGTGAAATAAGCATAAAACAGATTACTTGCCTGTAGTTATATAGCTGGAAAATGTATCCAGGGTGTTTTGGTGATCAGATATAGACCATATGAATCCTATTATATTAATCTCCCAATTCATCAAACTTGACACAGGACATCTGAAATAGGTTTGGAGCTAGAAAGTGTTGGGTTACAATAAATATCACTACCTTTGGTTACATGATATTAATAGTGGATTTCTATTATCTTTTCCATTATGTTTTAGTTCTACATTTTTAATTTCTTCAGAATTATAAAATAATATGAATGAGATGACATTAAATAATGCATGATGATAAATCTTTCTTAATAATTATTCATCTATGAATCTATAGAGGGAGGATATGAGAAATACAAGATTATTAATAAATAAATTACATTTGAAATAGGATTTTTCAAAAAGCATATGGTTAGCATGTTATGTAATATTGTTCCTTTTTTCAAAAGCTTGGCCTTAGTGGAGTATTTCTAGGAAGTTTATTTGTACCTACTGCAATAAATTACATTGTTTTGAAATGCCATTCTTCACCAGTATAATTACAAAGAGGAAATAATATGAGCTTTGGAATAAAATAAAGATATTGTTGATTCTGATGAATGTTAAAATTTGAAAAACATTGTGTAAAGCAAGTCTCCTGTGTTAGTTTTCTATTTGTCTGTGACACATTACCGCAGATTTAACAGTTTAAAACACCTGCTCCTTATCTCGCAGTTCTGTAGGTCAGAAGTAAGCTCAACAGTTGGAGTGCACGGTTAGTTAGGTTCCAATAGGATGCCTGGAGACCAGCAAGGAGGAAGTCATGGCCAACCATGAGAAAGTCAGAGGCCTGTCCTGGCAGCATTCCAAAAGGAAACCACAAGAAAGTTGATCAAACCAGATAGGTCCAAAATGGGTGACAAAGTAGGCCGGAAGTTCCTGACCAAAAAAGGAAGGAAAGGCAGGTAACCCGCATTCCTAGAAGAGACCACCTGCTTTCAAGAAATGTTTGTTCCAGGTAATGAATATCCCATTGCCTTGTTAACAACTGTCAATGAACCATCGAGACCCAACCCCAGTGCACAGCCCTCCCTTGAGCTCATCTGTTCTCACTTCTCAAGAGTTATTTTCCCTTTAATAAACTTTCCTGTTTGTACTGCTCATCCAGTGTGCTGTGTTTCTCTTGAATTCTTTCTCCTGATGAGACCAAGAGCTGTCAGTGACATCTTTTGGGTGGGCTGGGTTGAAGTCACAGAGCCTCAGACCACTCAAGCCCACCTGGCAATGCAACTATGTTCTCTTCTTAGGGTTTCAAAGACCAAAATCAAAGTGTTGACAGCACTGGCATTTTCTCTGGAGGATCTAGGGAAGAATTTGAATCCAAATTCATTCAGGTTTTAACAGAATCAATTTCCTTGATATTTATTTCCTATAGTGTGAGATCCTCATTATCTTGTGGGGTGTTGGCCAAGGGTCACCCTCAGCTCATAGGAATAGCCCTGGGGTCCCTTCTGTTTCAGCCCCACCTTCTTAAAAGCTGGCAATGATATATCCTCTCATGCCAAATCTTTCTCACACTTTGAATCTCTTTAATGTGTCCTTCTGTTACCAGCCAAAGAACACTCTCTAAATTTATTATTTTTTAATGTTTATTTATTTATTTTGAGAGAGACAGAGACAGCACCAGTGAGGGAGGGGCAGAGATAGAGGGAGAGGGAGAGAATCCCAAGCAGGCTCTGTGCTGCCAGTGCAGACCCCAATGCAGGGCTGGAACTCATGAAACTGTGAGATCATGACCTGAGCCAAAACCAAGTCAGACGCTTAACCAACTGAGCCACCCAGGATGCCCCCAAAACTTTCTATTTTTAAAGGATGCATGTGATTAGGTTATATTAACAGATAATTTGTATTTCTGCCTTTTAAAATAATTTTCTGCATTTCTCAAGTTTTCTATAATCAACATATTTTTTTTCTTCCAGTTAGAAAATGTTTGCTTTAGAATAGAATTTGGCCTTACCTTGTATAATTTTTAATTGGTCATTTAAATGAATAAAGCCATATTATTCTTGTTTAGTAGAAGAAATTTGGAAATCCTGTGGGTGCCCAGCATGTAAACTACTGTTTAGATGCAGGAAAACTTCCCACTAGACGAGTTTTATTGAGAGACAAACATTCCAGATACTTAATTTCTTAGCACCTGGTAAGTGCTAACTTAGGCTCAGTTTACCGGATGCCCTGCCCTGGATATTGTATCCAAATATCTCAAATTTTTAAACTAATGACGCAGAGAGACAGACTAGACATTTCCCTTTGGCAATATAGTAGTAGCAGCAACATTTAGTCTCCGGATAAGCAGATGCAGCCGTGACTCCCCAGTTTCCTTCCTAAATTGTGGCAGTTTTAGAAAACCAGTATCAAAGAATTTCTCTGGAACCAGTTCAATGAATAAGGATTTTACTAGCATTCCACTACTATTAAGACTGCGTGCATATCAGTCTCCAAAACAGAACAATTAAAAACTCTTGAAGAGCTTTTCAAAAAATTGCCTGAAGGCAGTGGAGAGCTGGCAGACACTTGAAGGGAGTAAAAACATGGAAGAGGGGATGATTCTGAGTAACTTTCCCATTTTCATTGCTTCTAGATGAAGACAGATACAGTCTGTACCATGTGGGGTAGCCAAACTCAAAATAGAAAATTCACTTTCTTAAACTCTGGAAAGCAGAGAGGACAAGATGGTAAAACCTAAAATATGTCAAACTCAAGAAGACATCGATTTCCCAATGTCAAAAGAAAATTGAGAGAGATTTACCTGAAAAGAATATTTTATTGAGCGGGAAACAAACTTTCTAAGAATAGGGAGACTTCAAAACCGAAAGTGATGAGAGGCTGGGCTCTCAGCAGGTTACAGCTCAGTTTATAAAGAGCAAATGAGGAAGTGTATTGTTTTCAATTGTGATTGGTTACTAAATACTTCCATTTCCTATTAAGGTAGTAGCTCTGATTGAGCTTATTTATGTGTAGCTGATTGGTGAGGAAGCTGCAAAATTACACGGACATGAAGAAAGCTTAGATTTTGTTTAAATTCAGAGTTAGCCCTTAGGGGAAATCAGCATGGTTTAACTTTTGATTATGTGACTATAGGTGATTTGCTTGAGAGTAGCCTCCATTTTGGTTTAACACCAATAATAGCAGTTTTCAACCATAAAGAGAATTTCAATTTTGTATTATTTTATTCTTTACCAACCACTATCACATACTTTGTTAATCCTCATTAGAAATGATAAAATACATATAAGAGTAGAGTGAGTGATTCTGAATATTTAATTAACTTTCCTAAAATCTGAGAAAGTGACATAAATGAGTACCAAAATCTGATATCCAGCTTTAACGTTTTGTGTTCTTTCTCCTTGATCCAGAGAGTCTAATTACTTAGATGTGAGGTGGGGCCGAGACAGTCCAGGTGATTTTGAAGCATGTGGTTCTTAGATAAGGAATCTGCTAAGAAGAAAATGGGTAAGAGTCCTTGAAAAGGAGAGCAGCAACTGAAAGGACCACCCCAGTCCTGGCAGACTGCCAACTTTAATGTTCCCACTTTCTTGGCAAGTCCAAAGCACATTCTGCATTTTCAGCTCTTAGAATGAGTCAGATCTCATATCAAGACTTTTTATACCCTTCGTCTATTTTTAGTACTCAGAACAACCTGTCAGGGTATGTATCCCAAACTCCATATTGTAAATTAATAATCTGTAGTACAGAGTGACCAATAACTTGATCAAGGAACACAGACAGAAAGTATATTAAATTCAAGGGGCACCTAGATGTCTCAGTTGGTCAAGCGTCCAATTTTGGTTCAGGTCATGATCTCAAGGTTCATGGGTTCGGGCCCTGCATCAGGCTCTGTGCTGACAGCTCAAAGCCTGGAGCCTGCTTCAGATTCTGTGTCTCCCTCTCTCTCTGCCCCACCCCGCTTGCTCTGTCTCTCAGAAATGAATAAATGTTAAAAACATTTAAAGAAAAAAATTCAAGGTGATTTGATTATCTCTAGTATGTCATGTGTTATCCTAAGCCTTCCTGACAATTGAGCTATTCCCATGCAGGAAACTTCAAAATACAAAAGAGAAGTATGCAAAGAAAAGATTTCTTTCTTTCCTGGAGCTTCTTTCAAAATACTCATTGTAAATAGGTGGGGAAGAATCTTTTTTTCTAAATCTAGACTTTTGTCTCAGGACAAGTTTTTCTCAACATTTGTTTATACTAAAACATCCTAACATTATTAGCAGATCAGTTCCTGTAATTTCAGATGCTTCTTAAAGAAGAGAATTCATTTAATATCATAAATTTTACTTAAGAGTAGGTTATCAATGATTAGAATTATTTGAATGAGGTTGTAATTACTGACTTAAAGTCTTTAATTTCAAAAGAAGAGGCACAAATGATTGGAATATTTCCATAGCTAATTTTTGTATTTTTAACTTTCTTTTCTTTCCCATTAATGGCAACGCTTACATTTTCTTTTTCACTGAACTTGCTGCCTCACCTGTTAGAGCAGCTCACTCTGCCCTACCTCTTCTTCTACAATTAAAATTTGGCCTAAAAATGTCTTGGCTCTTTGTGGGTGTAAAATCAACTCTATTGAAATTTCCTCTTTAATATGAAGTCAAAGCAGTTTGGTAGAAAATATCCTAAGGTTTTCTTTGTCTTCACGCTGAGTGGTGGGACACTGTTAGGATGCCTTACCACTCAAGCTTTATTCCACTGTAAAATGAAAATTAAAATCCCATTCCAGAAGTTTACTGTGAGAAACATTAAATATCTATGTCAAATGTTTTTGTACAATAATCAACATTAGTCTACCAGAGACTCTTATTTGCCATTGTGACACTTGATTTTAAATGATTTTCCCTATTCAAATAGATATCAGTTGTTTATTTTAACACTTGGGTAATAATCACTAGGGCTGAGGCACCTGGGTGGCTCAGTTGGTTGAGCATCCTACTCTTGGTGGTGTCGGCTCAGGTCATAATCTCACGGTTCATGAATTCAAGCCCCGCATTGGGCTCTGCATCGGCAGTTTGGAGCCTGCTTGGGATTCTCTCTCTCTCCCTCTCTCTGCTGCTCCCCTGCTCATTCTCTTTCTTTTTTTTTTTTTTAATTTTTTTTTAACGTTTATTTATTTTTGAGACAGAGAGAGACAGAGCATGAAGGGGGGAGGGGAGAGAGAAGGAGACACAGAATGGGAAGCAGGCTCCAGGCTCTGAGCCATCAGCCCAGAGCCTGACGCGGGGCTCGAACTCACGGACCGCAAGATCGTGACCTGAGCTGAAGTCGGACGCTTAACCGACTGCGCCACCCAGGCGCCCCTCTCTTTCTTAAAAATAAATAAACTTTCAAAATAATCACTAAGGTTTACTTTTTTATTTGTAGTATATTTCTTATTTCTATATTTCTTATTTAGAGTATAGAGTATAACTTTAGTTGTACTTTCTTATTTAGAAACGAATGTTGGAGAAGCACACTGATTTTTCAGGATTAAACTCACAGGATCCATATGCCCTAGAGTTTTAAAGTCACAGTCTTTTGGCCATACTGAACCCCAAATATGAGAAATTCTTATTTCAATTATTTAGATCTTTAAAGAGACTTTATGTCAATTCTTGGTATTATTAAATATTAGTAAAAGAAAAGAGCAGACTATCTGAAATGAATTATTCATCTCCATGTATGTCTTTATGAATAGGTTAAATCTTCATTTTTAACCTTTAAGAGATATTTTTGCCTCTCTTTGTTTAGTATTAAACATCAGTAAAAGATGTAAAATGTTACACTCCTCGAATTTTAGCATGATTACAGTTTTAAAATGAAAATGATAATTCTCTAGTCTCCAAATATGATTAAACTGTGAAAACACTTGCTTAACATTATTGTAGTTAGTTACATTCCAAAAGTTAGCTTTAGATATGTTTTTTGCTTCATTCATTATAGTTATTTTAATGAATATTTTGACAAATATATAGTTCCTATGAGACTACTCCAAGCCACAGTATCAACTGACCTAATAGCATTCTGAATTTGTCAGTGAGTTATCACGTATTACTCCAGATCAAGTGAAATCACATTTCTAAGTATTCACTGTTCTTAAACTAATAGGTCATCACTACAATTCTGTTTACTAGTGAACAGGATTTTGTTCCTACTGTTTTGAGTAGAGTCCTGTAATTAATGAGTCTACATAGGCATTAATCATATCCTCTATCAAGTAGCCTAATGATGCTGAGGAGGTTGTATCATTATGGTGTTAAATTATATTTTGCCTGACAGAAGATAAAATTATCTCTCTCTCTCTCTCTCTCTTTAAGTTTGTTTATTTATCTTGAGAGAGAGAGAGAGAGAGAGAGAGAGAGAGAGAGAGAGAATGAGCTGGGGAGAGACAGAGGGAGGGAGAGAGACAGAATCTCAAGCTGTGCTCAGCACTGTGAGCACAGAGCCAGACACAGGGCTCGGAACCATGAACCATGAGATCATGACATGACCTGAAATCAAGAATCAGGTGCCTTGAGGCACCTGAGTGGCTCAGTGAGTTAAGCATCTGGTTTGGGCTCAGGCCATGATCTCACGGTTCCTGAGTTCAAGCCCCATGTTGGGCTCTATGCTGACAGCTCAGAGCCTAGAGCCTGCTTCACATTCTGTGTCTCCCCTCTCTGCCCCTCCCCTGCTCATGCTCTGTCTCTCTCTCTCTCTCTCTCAAAAATAAATAAACATTAAAATTTTTTTTTTAATTCACCAAGAAAAACAAATGAATTAAAATGAAGAGACTTCAGAAGAATGCTATTCAGAAGAGGATGAATATTGCAGATTAAGATTTCTGGGGGGATAATTATAATTGGAAATTAGCAGTGGTTTGTTTGTCTTTGCTTTAAAGACAAAGAAAGAAGAGAAAGGCTTCCATTTTAAAATCAAATTAACTATGGAAGGATAGTGGTTATTCTTGATGCCTTCCTTTTGTTACCTTCTATATCAAATATGTAATCCTCACCCACTCTTGTTAATCTTGCCTCCTTTACATCCTTCAAACTCCTAGATAGTCCTCTTGATCAAAACAGGAACAATCCAGTGTCATCTCTCATCTGTATTCATGCATCATCTTCCTAGGGAGATACCTCCCATCTTCATATATGCTCTTTCTTCCCTGGGTTCATCCTCAAAGTTAACTTCTGGAACAAAAAGCTCACCTTGTCTCTCTCCTGATTAAAACTTCAGTGTCTCCTATAATGGTTAATTTATGGGTCAACTTGGCTTGGCTACAGTGCTCAGTTGTTTGATAAAATAATACTCTAGATGTTGATGTAAAAACATTTTTTAAAGTTGTAATTAACATTCAAATCAGTAGATTTTGAGTGAAGCACTTTACCTTCTGCAATGTGTGTGGGCTTCATCCAGTTGGTTGAAGGCCTTAAAAGAAAGACAGATTTTGTGAGGAAAAAGGAATTCTCTTCAAGATTTAAACATAGAGACTTTGCCTGCATGAGTTTTCAGCTTTCTCTTTATCTCTATTTTGATAGATTAGATAGATAGATGGATAGATAGATACATGCATGCATACATACATACATATGTACATAGATAATAGATGATAGATAGATAATAGAGATAATAGGTATAGAGACATAGATATAAGTATTCATATCTATATTTTCTGTTTCTCTGCAGAATCCTGACTAATGCATCAATCTCCCCAACACCTTCTGATAAAGTGTAAGCCTAATACCAGGTGCTCTGTGGCTGCCTTACATGCTCAGCCTCTTCTGTCTCCAATCACTCAACACTCCTGTCATATTGAATTTGCCATATCTTTTTCTCATCGTCTGGTCTGCACACATAGTCTTGGTATATTTTGAACTATTTAATACCTGACTACAGCCCTTCAGAGCTCAACCCATACATCATCTTCTTTTCTTCTTCCATCCCCCATGCCTGCAAAACTGGATTGGGAAGTTTCTCCTCCTGGAACATCTTTGGGATACAATTACAATACCACTTGTCACATAGAAATCATGAACTTCATGTCTAGCTCACCACTATAATTTTCTAAAGGGCAAAGCCAACATATTTGTCTATGCATCTGCCTAGTCTGTTGTTATTCTAGGCACACATTAACTGTTAAAGGAATCAATCTATAACAAATTCATCGGATCAAGTAATTCTACCAGGCAAAGGCTACCAGATAGGCTACTTATTCTCTTTCCTGTTTATTTTATTCATTTAAAAATATATATGCATATATATCTATATCTACATATGTGTATATAGATATAGATATATATAACACATATGTTAACTTTTTTAAGACTATGTAAGCTATTATGGAACTAAGAATAGAATGAGAAAGAGGAGTGACATCAAAGTGTTTTATTGGAAACTGTGTCAAATGCGCAAACTAGAGAAGCAAATATACTCTAATGATAAGAGTGTTTACTGTATATCAAGCACTGGTCCAAATACTTTATGAACTTTATGAGAACTCTATAAAGAACATAATGTGCTTATCTACAGATAAAATACAGATGGATTCTATTGAAGAACACCAAGACACAGAGAGTTTGAGCAATTTGCCAAAAGTCATATAGATAGAAAAGGACAGAGGTGAAAAGAAGACCCATGAAGTTTAAATCTAGCATCTATATACTTAACCACTCCATAATATCTCAATGTGTGAGGTACCAGATACATATTTGGGGAACAGTAAATACGAGTAAGTAGCTACTCTTCTCTTCCTTCTAGTTTAGCCATTTGTGTAATAGCCATTGTTAAATTTGGCCAATTTAAGTGGTTAAGCAAATATTAGTAATTTGTAATTAATAACTATAAACTTCTGGTTATTCTCTTTCTTATGTTTATTTTCAATATGTACTTGGTCCAGACTTCTGAAATCATGTCAAATATATTTTAGCCAGAGATAGGTTTTTGAAAAGCAGACAAAGTGAAGAAAAATAAAAACAGGTAAAAATAAACTTTTATCATGACAGTAACTTGGTAAATGTGATAACAGTCTAATTTGGGTGTTAATTGCCAGAAAAGAAGAGGTGATATCAAAAGAAAAAAAAAGGTTCTTACACATTTTGGAATTTGTATTTAATAATGGTTATACTATATGGTTCTAGTTTCACTTTAGAAATAGAAAGAACATGTTTCTTAGACATTTTTAGCCCTGAGAACAAGCAGATGAAAATCTCTATTTAATGTCAGTAATAATCTGTATACAGTGACTTAAGCATTAGCTTCTATAAGAATCCATTTCCAATTACCAAGTGACAGATATGAGCAATTTGTTTGTAGATTCCTTAAAATGAACAGTCTTAGGGTTGTAGCAGATGTGATTATGAGCTCTCTCTATCATAGACAGAAATACAACCAATAATAACCGTGAAGTAAGGGAGGAGCCTTAATCCTTTTTGGCCATATTCTCTGAGGATTAATCTGAGGCACCTTTTATTTATTAAAGAAAATAGCCAATTGAATTGTTTCATTTATACCGTACTGCCAAGTTGGATTCCTAAAATAAAATGTGAATATTTGATTATTATAAAAGCAATATAAGATACTGGGCAGGTCTAAGTTTCAAGCCTTAACAGTGCCCTTTGATGGCTGCCGGTCTTGGCCACACCACTTGACTTAGTGTATCTACCCATCTGATATGAAAACTAAGCAAGACACAGAGAAAAACACTACATTTTTTCTTGCTGTTTCTACTTTTGGTAGCATAACCATTTCTAGGCTATTATTTTTTAATATTGATTGTCCAAAAGAACACACTTTATTCTCAAACTGTGTAACCAGCAGTAGAAATAATGAAGTCAACAGTTTTTGCTTCAGAAAAACTCTATTTTATCCTTACAGTTCTTTATTAAGAGATGATTTCTTGATCTTCATGGTGGCTGTTTTTGTATTTCAGACTATTTCTCTCTCCATTAATGAAAAGCCAGCTTTAACTACGTCCTAAGTGATGAGTCTTTCATTTCCAGGTGACTGAAGAATTTTAACCCCGTTAGTATAAGGAAAGTTTATCCCCTGAAAATCTGTTTATTAAATTTCCTACTTAAACATTTCAAAATCTTGTCATGGATCAAAAATCAAAGGGGATAATACAGAAGGAATCATAGTGATGACCTTAAAGTAAACCAGCCAGTTATTTTACCAGCAAAATGGGTTTATTTTGGAATAGCAGAGGAATTACAATTTGGGGCATGCAAACTGTGGTAAACCACAGGCAAGCCCAAAGATACAGAGGAAAAGTCAGCTTTTGTTAGGCTTCAGGAGGAAATTGGGGAGGTGGTGGGGGCTTCATTGAAGTGATGGGGGCTTCTCACTGGCTGCAAGTGGTGGTTAGTGCGTTGTTGCTGGGGTAGGGAGGGATCTTCCCTCTTTTTCTTAAAAGCAGGAGATAAAATTCCAGTGTAAAAAATGATCTTCCTTGTCAAAACAATTCTTGTCTTCTTTCTGCTGGTTATTTAGGTTACAAGCAATGGTATGTGCATGAGAGTGCCCCCTTCAGGGCTTCCAAACTCCATTTTTTTTTTAAATTTTTTTTTAACATTTTTTTCATTTTTGAGAGAGAGAGACAGAGCATGAGTGGGAAGGGACAGAGAGAAGGAGACACAGAATCTGAAGCAGGCTCCAGGCTCCAAGCTGTCAGCACAGAGCCCAACGTGGGGCTTGAATTCCAAACTCCATTTTTAAGGAGGTTTCCTTTACTAATTTTCACAATTAGATTTAAAAAATAACTTCTTTGAAAAGAGAACTTTGCTAATTTCTTAAATCTATATTCTAAATGACAAAAGAACCACATGCTAGTTGTAATAATTCTTTAAAAATTATATATATATATACATATACATATATAAAATTATATATATATACTCACATATATATGTATATATGTATATGTGTATATATATATACATATATATATGAATACCACCCCTTTGTGTCCTGCAACAAGGTAATCCATGGTAGTACTTTGTTCTATAACTGTAGTACCTTGTTCTATACTTTTCCCATGGTACATTTTTATTGTGGCAGTTTGTGATTGGATGATAATTTCCAGATTACTTGCTAAATTTTCATAGCAGTTAGTGCTTATAGAATTATTACTTTCAGGATAGTATTTGTGATAGCCAAAATATTTCTCAGATGATAATGTTGTAAGAAGGGTGGTGTTGCTTTTACAAATGCAGGCCAAATGTAGGATAGTTTAGGAAACTATCACCTAATATAAACTTCTTATATTCAAGCTTATTAAGAATATCCACAATAACACAGGTATCCCTCTGTTGCATAAGCCACCTGTGTTACTTCAAACATTTAAAAAGTTGTCAAAATACTTGAAACACAAATTGCCAGCAGTTTTTGAACTTTCAGTGAAAAGAGGGACCGACATTGAAGTTTCACTGGTTGAGTGGCATCCAGTAACACCAGCCTCTGATTTGCTGCGATTGCCATCCCAAAAGTTAGTTTCCTGAGAAAGCAATTAAATTTAAAATTTTCCATTCATCTTAAATAAAGAGCTGCTACAACTCACGTCACCTTGTAAATTTTTAAAGAGCTTCCCTTCCTCATCAGCCCCTGTGGCATCCATGGTGGTCAAGTTCAAACAATTCCAGAAGTAGCCTAGGGCACATGCTGCTTACACATGATCAAAAGAACTGGTCAGAACTAAAGGGAAAAGCTAAAATTCCAAGTCCTTCAACATGAGATTATATCAGCCATTTAGTTTGAATTTCACCCTGTTTCAATGGCAATCTTATTAAAGTTACTAATATTTCTAAATATATACAAAGCATATTTTATGTTTTAATTTTTGGCATTTTCTCCTTGTGTATGATCTGTTTATTTTCATGATTCCTGGATATTTAGTTTCTATAGTTTTATCTTCTCAGATATAATGATTTGTATGATGGTTGGCAAACCCTGAAACTTTGTTATTGTCTGTCATCAAAGATCTTAGCAAGTTATCAATGATTTTCCCTACTGCAAACTTGGAATTCTCAGCAACATTCAGTGATTCAAGATTATGCCTATTTAAGTGAATATTAGGAAATAACTTCATTAGCCATTCTCCACTAAAAGAAGATATGTTTATTTTTAAAAAATCATATAGCCCAAGAACAACACAGCTTGAAAATAACAGCAAGGACTCAATTACCTGGATGTGATTCCTGATATTCTTGCTTTTAGAGTCGTATCAGTGGTGTAAGGAATCAAGTTATCTAGTCAACTAATAAAACGGATATGTTTCTTGGGAAAGGTGACATATTAATTTGCTAATATTTGGTACCAGTATATTTAGTAATATGTGAACTCAAAGTGACTGATTGGGTCATCTAGATGGTACTGGAAAGTAGCACATACAGCTAAAAAATACTAAACAGGTAAATTTAGATTGTGGCTTTCAGCACTGTGGTAAACTGATTAATGGCCCTGAAGAGACCCACATCCTAATCATCCAAACGGTGAATATTGCCTCATATGGCAAAAGAGTCTTCATAATCGTGATTAAAATAAAGATCTGAAGATGAAGAGATTATCCTGGATTATCTTAATGGGCCCTAAGTGAAATCACAAGTGTTTTTATAAAAGGAATTTGGAGGAGACTTGGCACAAACGAAGCATCCAGTGTGCAGACTAAGGCAAGATGCTAAGATGCTAAAAGTCTGGCTTCAAAAGTTAAGGAAGGGTCCCACAAGTCAACAAATGCAGCTCTAGATGCTAGAAAGTGCAAGGGAATGGATTCTCCCCTAGAGCCTCCAGTGCGATGCTAAGCCTTGGACCAGTGAAACTAATTTCAGACTCCTGATCTTCAGAACTGTAAGAAAATAATGTGTTCTTTAAACAACCAAGGTTGTGGTGGTTTAATTACAGCAGCTATAGAAAACTAATACAAGGACTGATATGCCTTTATTGTTTGGTTTGTTATGTTGCTTGGCATTTAAACTGTGATTTGAATGAAGGCTCAGTAGTGAGGAATCCTTGTTCTTCCATGAATTACACTTAGTAGGTATTCAAGAAGTGTCTATTATATTGATGCTAGCAATAATATTAAAAATAATGTAAATGGCAAACTGAAAAAGATGGAACAACAATGCCTCACCAGGTTGGGGAACTAATTTAGAGAAACCAGGATCTCATGAAATTGGCATTCTGTTTTATACAAATCTGAAGTGCTACCTTGTGGCAGATAAGCTTGGGAATCTTGGAAGCTTAGGTGTAAGCCTGGGCCTACACCAATGGGTTAACAAGGCACAAAGAAACACAAAGTCATAAAATGCTCACACCCGAGTTTGGGTAACCAGATTGGCACTCCAAGAATTGGGAGGCACAAAGGTGCCAAGAATAGGGAGGTGCAAAGGCACCCCCAAATAAAGAGGGGGTGCTGAACCCCCAAAAATAGAGAGAGAGAGAGAGAGAGAGAGAGAGAGGCAAAGGCCTGAAATAGAATTTGTGCAAAGGTGCCCAATACATAGGAATAACAAGATTAGATATTCAGGGTGAAAGCACCCCAAGTTTAGTACTATAGCAGAAATCTGCTTTCATAGGAGAATAGGGCCAGGGCAGGTAAAAATTGGTGAATTGGACTTTGGAACGCTGCACTGTAGGCAAAGCAGCCCAAAGCAGAGATGGTTAACAAAAGAAAAGGTGTCTTGTTAACCCTGAGGGTTATTCTCCCTGTCTGTCTCATCCCCTAGGCTGGCAAAGATAAACAGGCACGGCATCTCCTGTCTGCCATCCACCCACCTGCCCGGCACCTGGAATTTGTTTTATATTGACCTAAACCCCAAACACTGTATATCTTCAAAATCCCCTTTCCGTCTCACATCCACAAGTTAATGTTCCTAGTTTCTTTGTCTCTTTGTACATGCCCATCACGTTCGCAAGCCTTCTGATCTGAATAAATACGGAGCAAGGACCCTTATTCGGGGCTCTTGTCTTTTTCCCAGACATTAGCCATCTCTCTTTTTAATCCTGCATCCGCTCTTTGCTAGACAAAAGAGAACTTTAGACTTAGAGTCTACAACACTACGTAATTTTTAATGTTAGAATACAAATTTAATCCCAAACTCATCAGTGAAATAGAGCTAATAGTACCTAATTCACATATGCTACGAAAAAATTAAGGAACACAAAATGGCCTATATAGCCCTAATATTTAATGGATAAAAAATAAATCTTAATTTGTTTCCCTCTTCATGTCTGTAGTCAAATGTCACACTGGCTTCAAATAAACATGGTTGGAAGTGGCAGAGCATTTTAATTTCAGCATTTATAAGTGGATCCAGGCACAATTATTGCTATAGGCAGGGGTCCAAATGCATATGAGAACAAAGTGGGTAACATGTTATTATAGGACAAAACAGGCACTTCTACCACAGTTCTAACATTAGATACTCCTAAAAGTTCTCAGTTGTTTATTTATCAAATATACCCATATCTAGGCCATAAGTTGGAACAATATTCACAGGTCCATAGGACCTCAGGAGCAGACATTTACAATGGCAATATTAGTCATCCGAGATGGTGATCATATGGTACCTCTGTACAACGAAACTAAGCCAGCAAGTGATCCAGAAGAATATTTGGAATATTTTCTATGCATTAAATGACAAGTTCCTGGAAAAACCTTGTCATTCTCTTCTAAAATGGAGTAATAGAATTTTTAAAAAATGAACTCAAGAAAATGCTTTGGACAGTTAATACACTATCGATTTAGCCAGGTGATTTTTGAAGCTTTATCACAAATGAGAAGGTCCAGACTTTCAGAGAAATCAAAAGTGAGATTTGGAATATAGTACACATTAGATACTCAGTAAATGAATTTTGATGTAATGAATAAATGAATCTGTGCCAGAATAATGAGTAAAGATTTCACCTAACATGCCATCAAAATCAAAAATTTTTTTGAAGGTACAAACAACAAACAAGTACTTGTTAGCTTAAAAAATATATAAAGGATCAGTGATGGGAGCAAGATAGAAAATGCATTAGTTAGGTGTCAATTTCATTATTTATATAAAAATTGTTGTTGTTTTGGATAAATATATTAATTTCTTAGGGTCATGCTCCTTCTGAAGGTTCTAAGGAAAATTTGTCCTATGACTCTTCCTAGCTTCTGGAAGTTGCTGGAAATTCTTGACACCCCTCACTGAGTCCCTTCAACCACTGCCTCTGTTGTCACCTTGCCCATTTCCCTCTGTGTCTGTGTTTTCTGTCCAAATTTTCCTCTTATATAGTCACTTAACTAACTATATCCATATAAGATCACATTCACAGGCTGAGTGAACATGAATATGGTGTGTAGGCACACCAATCAACCCAGTGCCCCAGGTATTTCCTGTAAAGATACAATGGTTCCCAACTAGACACTATTACCAAAGATCCTTTTAGGAGTATTTTGTTGGTGGTGCTGTTTCTTTACAATATAACCTAGATATGTTCTAAAATTGTTGAAAATGTTTCTCTGTTTCTTATACTTAAATGTTTTCTTCTCTTAATTCAAATAAAGTTTATTCATCAAAAGTAAATTGAAGATCTAGGACTCGTTAATTTTCAAGTTATTAGTTACAAAAGCGTTTTGTATAGTTTTTCTGGACTCTTTATGGTGATGCTGAGACAATAACTAATTTCTTCCCTCTTTTGTAAATGTATAATTTTGTTCAAACTGCAACCTCATTTTCCCCCAAGCCTTTTTAATACTACAGCATTTTCAAATGATGTATTTTTTTTCTTTTTCATTGATCCATCTCTAAAATTATGGTGCTTTCAGAGCGCTACGCACCATGTCTCCTACTTCAGTCCCGCATTTTCTGTGGCTGATAATGGGCGTGCAATTGGAAATGACTTTTTATTTTTTAACATTTGAAGCTATCATCTCTTATTATTGCTTTTTTCTCATTCTATTTCTACAGAGAGGGAGATGAAATGCAGTAACCTTCCAAGCACAAAATTATTTTTACTGATTTTAGTAAAATGATAGAAGTCATACTTAGAAAAATTCATATTCTGTCTGTGGCATTTTTAATGAAATGTTCAGTAGGAATATATTAAAATCTTTGGAAAAATGTAAGGGCTTTTGAAACTATAAATGATCTTAAACTAAAATTCTAATTCATTACTATTTTATGAAAATAAAAGACATTTTTATTTAGGTATGTTTCTATATATCTAGAAGTTATTTAATTTTTAAAAATTGTCTTATAATAGTTTACATATAAAACCAAATAGGAAGGGAGCTTATTTACAAGTGTTTTAACATGTATGTATATAATAGGATGAATGTATGATCAGATTATATAGTACAACCATATAAAGTAAAAAAAAAAAAATGAAATGACTGTTTGAAATCAAGGTTGTTTTTTTTTCTATTCCATCTTGCTAAAATATCTTTAAAGTAGAATTTGTGGTTCACTGAGTTTAAGATACCCTTGATGTTCAAAGTCATCCCAGTCACAGGAAGGGGTTGCTGAGATATCTAAATAGAGCCCTTTGGTTTTTACCATCTCCATGGTTATGTCCCTAGGCCTCCTGGTCCCTGAGTGCTCTGCTGGTATCTGATAATAGAATTTGCAATTAATGAGCACAGATCTGCCCTTTGAGCTCTGGCAGTACTCAACTGGCACTGTGGTTTGAAGTTTGGCTATAACCCTCATTAGGGCTCTGACTCAGAATGTTACAGGTCTATCTGTCCTCTTTCTGTAGTGACCCACTCAGGCACATTTACCAGCCAGAATCTATGGCTCACTACTGTATCACTCCTCAAACAATACATGGATTTCTGTCTGTAGTCCAGAGCACGAAGCTCTCTTGGTAGATAAATTCTAGATCTCTGTCTGCTAACCAGTGTTGGGTCAAAGAGTCACAGAGCCAGGTCAGTTCATGAGGTCTTCTCTTTAAAGAGTTTAAATGGGAAACATCTGCCTTAAGTCTCCTTCATATTTGCCTGTTTATCAAGCCATATGCCAGGCTGTCACGAGGGGGAAATGGAAAATGCTGGAGCCTTAACACCTGTAGTCACACCTCCATTAAAAATGCATGGGGCCAGATGTGTTCCAGAATTCAGATTTCAGGGGTTTTAGAAAGGTAATCATGTATTTATACTATATATTTCATTATACTTTCAATGGGATCTAAGGCAATACTCCCAGCAAAACACATTATTTCTGTGTGCTTGTGTGCGTGTATGTTTGTACACACATATACACATTAAAAATAAGTGTGAAAAACAAAGATACAACTTCTCATCAGTTCAAATCACGTTCTGCCCAGGGTTCCTACAGTAGAAATGAGTATGAATGACCCAGACCACCAGAGTAGGCTTCAGTAGACTGAGAATACCAAGGATATGCCTGCTTCCTGAGAGGCAAAATACATTTAGAAAGCCCCTCTCTCTTCATGATTCCCAACTTCCGTGTATTTACTTACCCAAAAAAGTCCAAAACCGACTTCTTACTGCCTTGAGTCACAAAGTGTCCAGGTTCAAACTTTGATGAGACAGACTGAAAAAAACACAACAGGGTGATTAAACATCAGCATTTTAGGGGCACCTGGGTGGCTCAGTCAGTTAAGTGTACAACTTCAACTCAGGTCATGATCTCACCATTCCTGAGTTTGAGTCATGTAACTGGCTCTGTGCTGACAGCTCAGAGCCTGGAGCTGGCTTCAGATTCTGTGTCTTCCTCTCTCTCTGCCTCTCTTCTTCTCGAGCTCTGTCTATCTGTCTCTCTCTCTCTGTCTCTCTTTCTCTCTCAAAAATAAACATTAAAAACTCAGTATTTTAATATTCAAAATTCAATATCTACATTGCAGTAGTAAGGGTGAGGCCATGAGTCATATCCCACTTTCTCTAGCTTCAGAGCCCTGACTCTTGATCACTATTCTGTCTCTCATCCACCTTTTATGTTTACTGTGTGCATGACACCTTTTAAAAACCCTTACAATTATTAAATATTTTAATCTCACAATAGCTTTGGAAAGTACAATTCGGGGGCCACAAAATAGGACATCAACTTGACCAAGTTCATATGGGCAATATTGGAAAGAACCAGAATTTGAAATTCAGGTGACTGACAAGCTCTTTCTACCATCTCTCACAAAAGAATCAAGATTTTAGATGCAATTCATTTAGAAAGGATTCTACCCAAACAATGACTCATAGATTGAAAACTTTACATTGGCTCTACGCTAAGAAGAAACCACTAATTTGTTATTGTCATTTGTGCTATTTTGTTTTCTCTACACTTTAAGGAAAATGTATTCTTCAGTGATATCACACAAAGAAGCTCCAGTCTACCTTTCTCACCATGCTGTATGATGAGTTTTTTACTGTAACGAGCTCTGAATAAAAAGGAAGTTAATGAAGAACGAACACATTAAGCAAAATGCACCAAGGGCCCAGTGCCAAAGGAAATGAAATAAGATGCTTAGATCTCTTCATTTCAGATGGTCACTGTTGGTTTTTAAGAAACTCTGAAATCTTGGTTGGCCTATATATTGTTAGACACTGTCCAAACATGACCGTGTATCCCAAAAAGGGAACAATACAAGAAAAACTAGAGCTAAATTCTAGCATCAATCTCATTGTTTATTAACTGTGTGCATTTACACAAAATGTTCTTTAAATCTCTAAGATTGATATAAACATAAATATTTATGAGATGTTTATTAAAATTAAAAAATACAGTCAATGATAAATTACACTGCAAAATATAACACATATATTTAATAATTATATAATTATATAAACATATGTAATATGTTTATATATAAAGATATAGGAAACAAGATACTCACTGTACTGATTACTTAATAATTGCAAAAAGAAAAAAGAACCTCTACAATGGAGAAATCTGGAACATACCACCCTCAAAAACATTATCACATATTAGCATTACCAATTATGAAACAAAATGAGTTTGTACTAAGAAGGACACAATATCATCTATGCAGTGTTCTTGAGGAAAATTATTCTAATTAGGAGGAAACAATCAGACAAATTAAGACAAAGATAATTCTACAAACCAAACTATCCAGGCCTCTTAATATAAAGAAAAGTTTTTTTAAACCTATAAAGTGAATCAATGAGGCTAAAGAGACTTGATAAACATATGTGTGATTTTTGACTGGCTCCTGGATTTAAAAGAGTGAAGACATCATTGGGCCAATAGGAGAAATAGAAGTATAGACTGTATGTTAGATGATATTATGATAGAAAATTTAGATTTCTTGAGCCTGATACAAGTAAACTAGTCATGCAGGTGAATACCCTTGTTCTTTGGAGATGCATGATGCAACAGCTGGGTTGAAATGGTTCGGTAAAGGAATCGGGTGTGTGTGTAAAAGAGAGAGAGAGAGAAAAGGAGAGATGGAAAGGGAGTAAGAGAGAGAAAATATAAAAGAGAGAGAAAAAGGCAAATATGGCAAATGGCAACAATTAGTGATTCTAGTTGAAGGAGGAATATATGGGTGTTTATTAACCTATTCTTTTTTTTAAAGACCGTATTTTTTTAGAGCACTTATAAGTTCACAGCAAAATTAAACAGAAAGAGTGGAGATTTTCCATGTGCCCGTGATTTTCCCCCAACACATGCACAACCTCCTCCATTATCAACCCCCACCAGAGTGGTTCATTTGTTTCAATCAGTGAACCCACACATTGACACATCACACCATTTCAAGTCCATAGTATACATTACCACTCACTCTTGGTGTTGCACATTCTATGTATAATGGCATGGATCCATCATTATAGTATCACATAGGTATTTTCAATGCCTTAAAAATCCTTTGTGCTCTGCCTATTCATTCCTCCCCACTCCCTAACTTCTGGCAACCACTGATCTTTTTACTATCTCCATAGATTTGCCTTTCAGAATGTCATATAGCTGGACTTCTAATAGTACGTAGTCTTTTCAGATCAGCTTCTTTCAGTCAATAATAATGCATTTATGTTCCTTCATGTCTTTTTATGGCTTTATAGTTCATTTCTTTTTAGCAGTGAATAATATTCCATTGTCTAGAAGGATCACAGTTTATGTATCCATCCACCTAGTGATGGACATCTTGGTTGCCTCCAAGCTTTAGCAATTATGAATAAAGCTACTATAAACGTGTGTAGGATTTTACATGCACACATGTCTTCAACTACTCTGGGTAAATACCAAAGAGCACAACTGTTGGATCATAAGAGTATGTTTATTTAATAAGACACTAAATTTTGTTTCATAAGCTTTATAAGATACTAAAATTTTGCAGAAATTTTTAATTTTAATGATGTTCAGCTTATCAGTTATTTTTTTTTCATGGATTGTGCCTTTGGTGTTGTATCTAAAAAGTCACTGCTATGTCCAAGGCGATCCAGGTTTTCTCCTATGTTATATTCTAGAAGTTTTGTAGTTTAACCTTTCATACTTAGGTCTATGAAGCACCTTGGGTTAGTTTTGTAAAGACTGTAAGGTCTGTGAGCAGATGCATGTTCTTTTTTGTTTGCTTTTGCTCGTTTTTTGCATATGATGCTCAGTTGTTCTGGTATCATTTGTTAAAAAATATGCTACTCTTTTAGGTAGATAAAATTTGTTTCAACTATAAATATAATAGTAAACATTAAATATTTATTTGCGGTTTACTTGAGATTTGGTGGAAAGATTTCTGTCAAACAGGAAACATAGATCCTACTCTGCTACTAATGATGTAACTTTGCTGTTTAATGTCCTTTTCAGCTTCTGTATTGGTAATGGGTTAGGTCATCTGCGGAGTATTTTTATCTCTAAAATCATGAAATATTAGATTTTAATTGATTCCTACAAGTTCTAGGAGAAGCATCAACTAAGGGAAACTTAAAGTGTTTAGCATCGTATCTTTGAATAGAAACACGTCTTAGGGAAGGGTAAAGAAGCCCTTGAAATAAAGATGAGTCACTTTCCCTCTACTCCTGCGTTCATCCAGCACTTTCCTGTTGTAATTCAGTTTATTCCCCTTTTTTCAATATTCTAATTTAAAAATTATCTGAATGGCAATTTTCATGAAACATTTTTTCAATACAGAGCTGTTTACTTAGCACAAAGATGAAATACAAATCACCAGTGTTTTTACTGCTTACAAGAGAGAAGATGGACAACAATTCGATACATCTGTGTAAAGTATTCAGGAAATCAACATAAAATTTTGAGGTTCATAAAAATCACTACACCCAACAGACCTTCAAGACACCACATAATAGATTGATTTTTAATGTAGTATAGTGATTAGTCTCAGTGAGTAAAGATTACTGACCATAATTAGTTTTGGTGACTTAGAAAAAATATATGGTGATTGATGATACTCTAGTTATGTATGTGAGAGTCAATAATTAAATTATATTACATTCAAAACACAGAGAAATTTTGTGCTATTTTATTTCTGCATCATATATTTATTGTTCTTATCTCAGAATTCTTCAGTGTTTGGCCACTCTAATTTTATATCCATTGATTTACATAAAAATTTTATGAGCTATTAATTATCTGGAAAATTTCAAACCTGATATGTGATGCTGCTTTACATATACATTTCTTTTTTTTTAATTTTTTGATGTTTATTTTATTTTTGAGAGAGAGAGACAGAGCATGAGCACGGGGACCGGGGGTGGGGGGGAGGCAGAGAGAGAGGGAGACACAGAATCCGAAGCAGGCTCCAGGCACTGAGCTATCAGCACAGAGCTTGACTCGGGGCTGGAACTCACAAACCATGAGATCATGACCTGAGCTGAAGTTGGACCTCAACCAACTGAGCCACCTACATATATATTTCTGATAGAATATTTCCACATAATTATTCTGATTAAAGGATATTTTAAAAAATATTTCTACTGCAAACAATCTTTTTTTTTCCTCTGAGACTGTGATTATGTCAGTGCTAATTGAGTAAACTAACGACTTAATCGGTCTAATTAATTGCCTTGATTCATGTAATAGGAACCTCTGCCCAATATAGAAAAGCATATAATTTATTATCTTAGTCAAATGTACATTCCAGATGCTGAGATAATAAGCCTAGTGTGTTATATTTCCAAGTTTGTATGTACACAGTTTTTTATAATCTCCCTTCACTAAATAATCTATACTCAGGATATGATGGTTGAATCTTAGTATTCTAAAATATAGACATGATCCTGTCTCATTTTCAGATTTTTTTCTATGCCTTCCTTTCAATTCTAAGAAAAAAAGTATTACACAAATTTTGCATGACATGATAGCCCTCACTGACCTCACCCCACAGATGTTTCTGTCTAATCCTAGAATACATGTGAAGCTCCCCTCACACTGGATAGTCATTAATCTCCAACCATCTGTAGATTCTCATGTTCTCATGCCTTTGCTTATGTTTAGTTTGGTAGTCGTAAGGGTCAATGGAGTCATAAGTGTCCTACTTCACCTTCTTTTCCAATAAAATGGTAACTATACTTTTCTTCTTTCTTTGAAGAGAGATGTGGACTTATGACTTATCTTGTCCAGTTAAACTTGAGCAGAAATCTGTCCATTCCAGGAGGGAGCTGTAAAGAGCTAGTGAATTAATCACTATACCCTCTTTTTCTTCCATGAGGCTCATAGAAGCATGTGTTGAGATCAATCTCCATTAGCCTAGGCTCCCTCATGTCTACCATGGGCAGAGCTTCTGTATCAGTCAGGCTCCCAACAGAAAATAGAACTCAATTCACTTGGTTCAAATGGAGATAATTTAATAAAGGTACAACTTGAAGAAGTGGAGCCAAAGTTAAGGGATATCACAATAAATGTTGAGACCCCCCAAAAGTGAAGGTGAGTAAGAGACCATTCCAGGTAAAGGAAGTAGCATGTGTAAATGCAGGAGTGGGGCTAAGCGTGAGTTTTTCAACAACTAAAACAAACAATATATGGCTAAATTACAGATACTGAGAGGGAGATAATCATGAAACGATAATAAAATGTAATACTAATACTGTGGTAAATTGATGTCTGAATGAAAGACACTGCTGAAAGAACTTTATATGTATTTGCTTATTCAATTTTTAATTTTTTTAATGTTTATTCATTTTTGAGAGACAGATAGAGACAGAGCACGAGTGGGGGAGGGGCAAAGAGACAGGGAGACACAGAATGTGAAGCAGGCTCCAGGCTCTGAGCTGTCAGCACAGAGCCCGACGTGGCACTTGAACTCACAAACCACAAGATCATGACCTGAGCCGAAGTCAGATGCTTAACCAACTGAGCCACTCAGGTGCCCCTATTTTTAAAACAATTATATCAAGTAGGTAGTACTAATGACTTATCTGAGAACTGAGGCACTCAGTTCCTAGCTCATACAGGTGAAGTGTGAAAGAGGTTAGATTTGAACCCAGGTAGTGTGTCTCCACAGCTCTTGTTTATAACTATGCGAGCCATGCTCAAACAGATTTTCTCTTTCTCCTAAGACAAATAAGAATCCACTGAAGGGTTTTACCATGGGGGAGGGGAAGGAAAAAAAAAAAAAAAGAGGTTAGAGTGGGAGAGAGCCAAAGCATAAGAGACTGTTAAAAACTGAGAACAAACTGAGGGTTGATGGGGGGTGGGAGGGAGGGGAGGGTGGGTGATGGGTATTGAGGAGGGCACCTTTTGGGATGAGCACTGGGTGTTGTATGGAAACCAATTTGTCAATAAATTTCATATATATAAAAAAAATACATAAACATTAAAAACATTTAAAAAAAAAAAAGAATCCACTGAAGGGTTTTAAAGGGCAAATGGAATAGATGTGATTTCTAAAATGACTATCTTCTTTTTTTTAAAGGATTTTTTTTTTTTTTTTTTTATTTTTGGGACAGAGAGAGACAGAGCATGAATGGGGGAGGGGCAGAGAGAGAGGGAGACACAGAATCGGAAACAGGCTCCAGGCTCTGAGCCATCAGCCCAGAGCCTGATGCGGGGCTCGAACTCACGGACCGCGAGATCGTGACCTGGCTGAAGTCGGACGCTTAACCGACTGCGCCACCCAGGCGCCCCATAAAATGACTATCTTCTTTATAGTGTGGGAAATTGATTGGAGAACAGAAAGTACATGTTAGTGAGACTAAGTAGGAGGGATCTTTTTTCATACAGATAAGAGATGGTGTTGTTTAGCTTAGAGTCATAGTGTTATTGATGTAGAAAAATATTGATGAATTTGAGGGATATTTAGGAAGTGAACTTGTAAAATCTCAATTATGTATTGTATATGGGAGGGAGAGGGCGGAAGCATTTAGGACATGTCTTATACAGTCAGATTCCACCATGGGGTCATTCATTAAAATGGGAACAGTGAAGGAGAAAAAATGAGAGAGAGATGATGAGTTTGGTTTAGGACTGGCTGACTTTGAGCTGATTTTCATTTATTCATACGTAGATACTGATTAAGTAATTGGTATTGATGTCTGAGTCTCACTAGTGCTATGGATTCAGAAACTATTTTCTACAGATGGCATTTAAAGTAATAGTCATGGATCAGATCACCAGGAGAGAGAATGTAGAGTGAATAAAATGTGGTCTAGGACCAGGTCTTAATTGCTCTGACATTTCACAGCTGGAGAGAAGATGTAAGTATTTAGCAAAGAAGTAAATCCCTGACAAAGAAAAATATGAGAAAAAGACTATAAATAGCACAAAGAAGAGTAATAAGATAAATGTAACCAGATACTTATAATGGAAAGTAGAACAGAGAGCTGACAGAGAAACAAAGGAAAAAATGAAAAGAGATGCACAGAGTTGAAAGTCGTTAATAGTTTGAGCAGTTAGAAAAATAAATTAACTGTTCATGGTATCAGATAGTACCCCAGAAAGCAGCTATGCCAAATTTATTGTTATTAGTATGTAAAATGGAGGTCCAAAGAATTTGAGGGATATGAAATGTGTATCTTTTATACTATGGTATGCTTAGTATCCATCATTATTTTCTCATTTAATTATCTAAAATAGTTAAACTGCTTTACATACTCAAATGAAAAATATGTTGTCATTTATTAGGGAAAATTTCCCAACATTTGTAGAGAAGGCAAAAAAGATGTGGTATGTCCTTTCAGTGTTATGCAGGGAAATTGTTTAAAACAATCACGGATAAACTACTTAATTCTCAAGGAGAATATACCTGAGTTAGACTTTGCTCTTTACTATTTGATTAGCACCTGGACACTGTAATGTCACATCTTAGCTTATAGGTTTCTCATCAGTGAAAAAAGGTAACCTCAAACTTCATGGTTTCATTGACCCATAGGACATTAACCAGTGTCATATACAGACTGGTATTTTTTATATTTCTTATTTTACTATTTTTAAATGCCTATAACAGTTCTTCAGATTTCCTTTGAACTAGTTTTATTATCTCTCTAGTCCCCTCAGCAATTAAATAATTTTTTAGATACATTCATTTTATGTTTATATGAGTAACACATTTTTTTCCAGTTATAATTTGGCATAATCAATTGGTTTACTAGATTAAATCACTGTTTTACTGTAGTAAATGGTCCAGTGGTAGCCTGAAAACAACCAGATTATGTGATAAAATATAAAATAGCTTACCTGAATATATTACTCTTTAGCAGTCATATTTTATCATGCATAGTATGGTATCAAAATTGACCTATCTCAGTTCTCACTTTCCATCCCAGTTTAGGCTGAGGCTCAAACACAATGGATGCAAACTGTTTCCATATTCCAAATTGAGTTATTAGTCTGCTATCTAAAATGGAATAGAGGGGCGGCTGGGTGGCTCAGGGGGTTAAGCGTCCAGTTCTTGATTCGGACTCAGGTCATGATCTGACAATTTATAAGATTGAGCCCTTTATTTATTTGTTTGTTTAATTAATTAATTAATTAATTAACTAAATGGAATAGAAAGCAAGATCTTTTGTTGTTGCTTAATCTTCTTAAGTTTCTTGACTACAGGACTACATAAAGACAATAAAAGTGTCAAAATTTAGAGATTAGAAAAAAGACTTTTAGAGAGAGTTCTTTATGTGCTGTGATTCCCAACCAGAATCCCAAAGGGAAAAGTGGGAGGTACTTCCTTTTTCATATAATGTGAAAAGATAGAGGGTTTATAAAGACCACTCAGATAGCCTAATATGGCTCACCTTGAGCTTGAGAAGTACAGTATATTGTTTTCTGACCCATCTCCTCCTGAAGAACAAAAGCTAGGATCACTGTTATCAGAGCAAAGCAAGGATAGAGAGGTCTTAGCCGAAGTTGGCCACCTGTTGAGTACTGATAATACCTAATTTCTTCACATTGCCACTTGTAAGACCAGAGGCTTCAAATAGACATACATGAACACTGTAAGTGTTCTCTCTGAAAGTCTCCCAACCAGGTGATATGTTGCAATGAAAGCCAGGCTTATACCAAATTCTACCACACTCATAGAAAAAGTCATTTACAAACAGACCCCAGAGAGTCATGTCACCTATTATTGTAGCAGTATTCTGTTCTACATCTAGTATGTTATCATTTTGTAAGACAGCAGATTCCCTCATAACATGGCAGTACATTGGACTGAATACAGGCATAGACCAAAACTCCCACTGCAAAGATGTTGGTTAGTTAGTTAGTTAGTTAGTTAGCTAGCTAGCTAGTTAGCTAGTTAGAGCTCCCTAGAGTTCACAAGTTTACTAGTAAATAAACATATCTCAATCACTACCCATTCAACAAATATACATATATAAATACCTTAATGCTGACTTACAAATCCTCTAATACAGACCGAGATAATGATAGTTCAACGGTTAACTGAAATCAACCTCTGACTTAAAATTCTATGGATTCCTTATTTCTCTCAGTAGAAATAGAAAAAGCTCTTAATTTTCAAAAGCTAACACAATACCCCTAGAGTATTCCAGATTAAAGTATTTCAAGTGTTTACCAAGTACCTACAAATACAAATTACATAAAAATCACACCTGTGATACTGAATTATTTTTAAATAAATAACTCACAATATAAACCAAAGGTCTATAGGTATTCCTGGCAACAGAATGGGCAGGCTATTTGCATAAGACAAGATGTAAGCAATGGCCCAAAGTAACCAGCCAGAATAGAGTTGCTCTTGGTTCTCCTTAAGGGAACTCCAGGTGAGAAAGTCCCTGTGGGCTCTGATGAACTCACACACCGTGAGTGAAAGTGTTAGCTTTAAATATCTACCAGGCACATACAACATTATTAACCAAGTACCAACTTTCATTCCACACTGCAACACCCAGAGTGGATCACAAACTTCTCTCCTGATAGGGAGGGGTATTTCAACTTAAAATGAAGTTCCTAATGTTTAAATTAATACACTGGATTGAACAAAATAATTACTGAATGGAGACTGTGTGTGGAAATTGGAAGTTATTGGAGGATTTTTGTTATCTAAAAGTGAGCATGGCAGGCATGGGGTATGCCCTACTTTTGCCCAAAGGAAGCAAAGGCAAAATGAATCTCATGGCAAGGGGTGGGGGTGGTTGGAGATGGACAGGAGGATAAAAATAAGGTTCCTTTATATTTGTACTCAATTAGTCCCATTCTTTCAATATGATTCCTGTTCCAAATTTCTCACAGACAAATAGCACGAGTACCTCAGGAACCTAGTTAAATGCTCAAGCTCCACATGACGCTACCATAAAAAGTCCCTTGTAGCTTCCCTTTCAGCATCCTCGAGCCTTTTAATTGGACCGTGAAAAAATTCATATGGGCCACAATTAACAGAGAAGTTTCAGATACCTTGTGATCCCATCCTATCACATGAAGGGCTCAGGAGAAAGGATTGCCTTAAATACAAGTTATCCTGGGCAGAGCTCTGGCAAGAGCAGAGCTGATGCCCTGCACCCAGGGGCAAAGGGCGGTGGCAGTGGCGACCTGCCTCTGGTGGGAAACAAGCTGTGATGAGAAAGCACTGCCTAGACCTAAGAGTGGTCTTATTGGTCATGCTAGAAAATAGTAATTGTATTTACATCCCAGTTGTTACCAGAAGTTTTGGAGGGAGTTTCCTCCCAGGTAGAGTTCCTCATGAGGAAAGGTACTGACCGTCCCAGCGTCTCCCTCAGTTGAAAGGATCCCACATCATTATGGACCTTAGTCATGTAGGTCACATATTTGATTTGCCCTTCAGTCCATAAAGAGTCAGCTGCACATGGATATCTTGGGCTCGTGTTTTTTCTTTAGTCATCTTTACTCCCTCCTGCCATGTCGCCAACAGCATGACTTGGTTTTAGCAGTATGCTGCCTGGGTAGAGCCATGGAGAACTTAATCCCTGGCTCGATTCTGGGCAGAATAGAATAGAAAGCACATTCAAAACCTCCATAGGAATAAATGCTTCATTCAGATTATTCAGAATGGAGCATCTTCAAAACAAACATTTACTGTAGTACTTCACCTTTCACAGCATAACTACTGAGTTAAGTTCTTTTCCAGTAAGAGCAAGAAAAAGAAAGAAAGATAAAGTAAGTTAGGGAAACTGAAGACACCCAGCTGCTCCATATGTTTCAGGACACTTTACCTGCAGTTGTTCAGAATTTCAGAGTTTAAATGATGTATCAGCTGATTGGCTAAATAATGTCAGTCAATATGCCTTCCACTAGCTGTCTATTACATGTAGGTTTTCTCTGGGTTAGAGTTCTTCTGTAACAGTCTTTAAGTGATTTTGGCCTAAAAGAACATATTTTAGAAAAAATGTAACTGAAGAAAGGATTGCAGATTAGGCAGAAGTTTGACTATTATTATTTATATATATTATTAATTACCTTTTCTGCTTGCAACAGCTCTAAACTTTCACTACTTAGCATTAGCAGGTTCTTGTATATTTCTCCAAGAAATTATCAAATGTGCCAATTAATTTATAGAAATGTTTGTCAACTAATTTTATTATAAAATAAGTTATTTATAAAATATTGTACTAGATGAATGATCCTGGATAAATTAAAATTTGTTTTTGCTGTCCTCAGTGATACTTTTGTTCACATACATAAAACTAACTAGGGTGACCTAATTCTGCCATGGAACTAAGAACCATCACTGCATTTTAGAGGCGGAATGGGTGGTTGTGAGGAATCACAGCTGACCAGCTGAACCAGGTGTTCGCACTACTTCCCAAGAGCTGAAGAATTGTGTATCACAGGTAACATGTCAGAGCTGTCCAATGCCAAACTGACATAAACCAATGTTTATTGTCATAAACCAATGTCATCACTGACATCATTTCTGTACAAGACCCCCACTCCTCTCTATAAATTAATCGAAGTCCCACTGTAGTTTCTCACTTTGATATGGGTTCTTAATCTATGATGAATCCAAAACTCTACAATCAGTACAAAAGCATATTTTGGGTTGGGTGAAACAAGTTATAATTAGAGCTAAATGGACTGCATGTTGTTATACTTGGGATAACTATCAGTGATAAATGAACTATAAATGCACACACATTTCCTTTGAGATCAATTCAGGGAAGAAATGAAAACATGTAAATAATTAGACAAAAGTCAATATGGTGGCCAAACATTACATCCCCAATTAAAATTATACAGTGTATAAAGCTGTATAAAGCTATACAGTGCATAGCTTTCCTTCAGAATAAAGGGTTAGTTAGGTTTCCTTGAAAGAGACTGCATGTCAACAAAAGCAAAAATAAACAAGATTTGAAAACAGAATGTAATGAGCTCTTCCATGAATCTGTAAGATGTAAAGTAAATGTGTGTGTGTGAATGCATGAGTAGTTAAGATATGTTGAAGCAGAAAGAAAGATCTGAGACCTCCCTGCTTTTCTTTCTAAAAGAATTATGGTTAGGATGTTCTGAAGGTTCTGCATTTAAGAAATATATTGATAGAATGAACTAATAAAACTCCCAGCTATAGGAAATGTAATTTTTAGAAATTGCTCAACAGGAAAATAACAAGCAGGTAAATACTAGCAAAAAATATAGAGTCAATCTTGAGGATTAGCATTCACGAGATTTTTCCATGAAGACTTTCAGCTGCTGATATGAGGTTTGTATTTGCCATAAAGTAAAACAAGTAAGTACTTATATTAAAACTTGAGAGAAAAATCACTTTTTCTTATAGCCTAGTAAATTGCAATCAATACTCTGCTTGCCTAGTAGTAGAGATATTTTTATCAATTTATCTGCAATTACCAAAGAAATACCATGCAGAGGTAATTATGTGCTGTTCCCACTTTTTGAAAAGTAGTGTTTTATCAAATAGTGCTTGGATATATCTACTGGCCCTGTACAAATTCACAGGGAATCTAGAGAAACTGCAAAGGGAAATGTGTCCTATTTCACGATTTCATTTCCAAGTTCTGTAGAGTTAAGCACCCAACTGCTAGATATAAAACGGTTATGTGCCTCTATTGGTCTGACTTTTATTATTTTATCAATATCTCTGTGGAGAGGCCTATACTTAAAAGATACACTATTTTACTTTTATTGACTAAAATCTTTCCTTTTTTTCTTTTGTTAATTATAAATCTTGTGCTTTAGATCCATATGGGTTTTTTTTTTTTTTGTAGTTTATTAGCAGGCCAGAAGACAATATTATAATGGGTAACATTTAATGAGCATTTACCATATGCCAGGCAGTATTTGAAGAACTTTACATGAATTTTCTTATTTAGGCTGCACAACAAATATTGGAAGTAGACATTTTGTTATACCTCGATTTTACCAATGGGAAGAAATAAGGCACAGAGATGTTGAGGCATGTGCTTGGTTGCAAGACAGGCAAGGAGCAGAGCATTAACTATGTTAAAATACATAGTTATCTCTGCAGCCCAATGCCTGACCACAGAGCCATATTCCCTCTGTTACAAAACACTCAGCCAAATAAAAGAAGAAAAATGTTTTCTATCAACAGCCAGCTTTTCAGGCAAAATCACCAGTTGCTTACAAAAGGTGATATTATTTAACATAAATAAGTAAAAATTACAATGTTTTATGTAGCTTAGGAAGAGATATAAAAAGACAGGTGTACATAGTTTTTGCACACATAAAATATACCAAGATAATGCCAAAACCTCAGTTACGGTGAGCACATAAAGTATTATTTTAAAACATAATACATCAAGAACTTAACATATTAGAGGCTGTTGTTCCTTTGACATGATGGCTCAAAGGTAGGGGAAGGATGACTTTATCACAGGCAAACTTTTGTTTTTTAAAGACTACAGAATTATTTTTTTCATGTCATAGATTATAACAATTTTTAAATAAAAATGCCCTATGTTTAATACTGTGTTTGAAAATCTTTTGTACAACCTTTTAGAACTATAGTGGTTTGCAAATATTGGAGAACCAAGTGTGAGAGCACCTCTCTGTGGTGGGAAATTATTACAATTTTAAAGAGAAAAACTGATTTTTTCAAGAGCTAACAATTGTCTTGTGGGTTTTCTGATCTGTTTTTCTCCTGACTCCTAAATTTTCTCTTTTTTCTCCTATTAATTATTGCTAGTGGAGAAAGATAAGCAACATTTAGGATAGTATGCAACTCCTGACTTTCAGAGAAAAAAGCATGATGTAATTATGGATCTTGAGGAAAATCAAGGATAAATTAGTGACACCATATTTGTTTCTTCTATATTTCTAAGAGAGAATGTATTCATTTCCAGAATACAAAGAAAATATTTCAGTGTAAGTTCAACCAAAGAGGCAGAACCCCTAAGAGATTATATACCACCTTCCCTCCCTGATTGCCTGTCTATGGACTCTAAACTCCAATATTAGACATAAAGCAATAGTCTTAACGAGACAATGCCATAAAGTCAAATCCCTATGATTTGTGTCTGAAGCTGGAGCTTGAAGGTTACAAAGTAGGCAGTGATAGAGAGAAGATATATATGAAATACAGCAAGAACAATCAAGGAGCCATAAACAAAAGCTGGAGGCCACAAGAAGAGTCTAAACCAATGTCAATTCCTAGGGCCTCTGACCTTAGTTGTGTGGTTGTCCTGCAGAAGTGAAGGCCTTTCATCACGGAACTCCATACCTACATTAGTCTAAGAGTAGAAGCAGAAGGAAGATCCAGTGGAAGCTGGAGGAATTAGAGTGCTTGCCACTGCCTCTCACCAATGGGAGGAGCCAGTAGATGAATGACGATATGCGTGAGCTGCAGAATGGCTGCTGCTTCCTCTCCTACCTCCAATCTCCCATAAAACATTCTGTTGTGCTTCACCCTAACCAGAACTATACAGGAAATTCTGGAAAATGTAGTTAAGCCTAGCCACGTAGACACATCACAAAGCCACCACAGTTTACCGCTTGTCAACTCAGCACCCACACATATCTCTTAAACTATGCTAATCTCCAAATATGGAAACCGACAAAATCATGCTTCCACTCAACATGGCACAACTATCTCTGATACACCTGCAAGCCGATTAACCCTTTCCACAAAAAGAATACAGAGTCTCTTTTTTGTCTCTGGGTGACATCATTTTTCTACCTGTTGACTCATACTCTCTCATTGATATCCTGTAGCTTAAATACAGAGAGGTAAAGTTAACCACTATTAACCTTAATCTTATTTTATATGATTAGAGGATGAGAAAGGAAAGAAAAACGACAAAAAGTTGTGTGATGTTAGTATGTATACACAAAAACATATTCACATCAAAATAAGGAAGAAATACTCATAACTGTTATAGTCCATGTGTCTCCAACAGGTCACATGATCATAACTGGTATGTATAACAAGCTTCTTCCACTAACATTCCAGAAGCAGGCACTTCTGTTGGTCACTGTTTCTTCTGGTGAAGTTACCCAAACCTTCATTCCTGAAGGATCTGGGCCATTAGAAGTCCAGCCTGAACTGGGTTAGGAGAGTCTCCACTGGCTTGAATGACAGGGCCTAAGAATATTAAGGGGCACCCTGGAGGATCTGCATTCTGTGCATACCCTCCTTAATCCGCATTGTTGAGTCAGCCCAATGTTACCCTGATCAAAAAATCACTCCAACGAGTACAGAAATCCTATTTTTTTTTCTGTTAATTCAGGAGCCTAATCAGGCTCGTCAAAGTCTCCACTTCCAGTTCAATGTTATCATTGTCATGTTCCTTGTCAGAAGCATTACTCTCTTTGGAACTAAGATCTCAAGACTCCCCAGACTTAAGGTCAGGGAGATAAGAAGCATACATTTTGTTAGTGATTTACTTGCAGTAACAATGGAGCAGCCTCCTCCATTTCCCTACCTTGATTTCCTTGGCCATGAACTCTGACTGTGGGACAAATCACACTACACATGTAGTGTGTTGAACATATAGAGCATCCTGGAGATATTACTGCAACCCTGGAAGGTCTTGCCATCTAGCTGGCACCATAACTAAGGCTTCATAAGGCCATTCCACCATTCTATCAGCTGTTCTATAAGGAAAATCATGGTTAAACCAGTTAACTCCTCAAGATTGGACCCACTGCCACCTTTCATTTCCTGTGAAATAAGTGTCTTGGTTAATAAGGATGCTGTGGAGAACTGCATGATGATAGATAAGGCAATCTGTACTACACTGAAGGCATTCTTGTGGGAAGATTGGGTAATCAGCAGTGCCTTGGTGACTGGAAGTTCATACAGCTAAGCCCATGCAAACCTACATCTCCGTCATCATGACCAATTTTCCACTGACAGGGGTAGCTAGGGAAAATGGTTCACTGGTCCACAGCACATGTCATCCTATCTAGGTGAGTATTAAAATCCTCTTTTATTGCAGTTACCCTTGGTGAGCCTTTGCCTGGGACACAAAAATGTTCAGACTGTGTGTCTATTTGGAGAGGTATCTCCACATGAATCTTGTCACCAGTTTTTCAGTCTCATTCCCTCCAAGACCTTGATCATCCAACCAAACAACTGTCCATAGCCCATATAGACCTGTACCTCTGGCTATTTCTCTTTCCAAGCAAAATGAATACCAGGCGCACTTTTCAAGTTCTGGCCACTGGGAATATTTCCCTTCCCTATCCTGTAGTGCTATCCCAAAGTGGGGATATAGTGTTGCACTGTCCTCTTTTGAGAAGTGCCCCAAATATATGCAGGATCATGGATTAACCAAACCTGAGTTTTTTGTTTTCTCATTCAATTGACTGAAGGGAACTTCCTGTGAGATGCTAGCTGTGCACTAGAAAGAGAAATTAATACAGCAGGAGGAGGAACCATGGGTGCTTGGGTCATTTCCTTATGCATCTTCCTTGTGCCTTCAGGGCCTGTTAAGCCTCATGTCATACAGACCACTTCCGTTTGATGATGAAGTGCTACTGTGTGTACCCAATTTCATGGCTTGGTGGGTCAGACAATACCCAATTCATGATGGGCAGTTCATATTGCATGGTAATTGGGTGGTTTATGGTCCACTTTTCAGTCTCTACTAAAGCCCAGCAGCAGGTCAAGAGCTGCTTCTCAAAAGACTAGTTATTCACATGGCTCACTCCAAAATTCTAATGGTCTATATAATGATTGACCTGTATGGGTCTGCGCAAGGCTCCTATCAGCATCACTATCAGCCACCAACACTTTAAGCACCATTAGATGAGCTGGGCCACATGGTCTGTGATCAAAGCACATTAATACACAGTAGACCAGACCTGTTGCAGAGCCTTCTTTTATTTGGGGCCTGACTCAAAACTGGTTTACTTCATAAATGGGACACACAAATTCCATTAATTCCTACAATCTTTGGAGTAGTTGAAATGATTTCCTGAAGACAAATTACTGTTGTATAAGTATACTCTGATTCCTAAATACCAAACAGAAGTTCAAACCAGATTTGGAGACATTTATAAAGATACATTCTCAGGGAATTTAAAATGTCTATTTGCCACTCTTTGAAGGTTGAATCGTTTCAATGCTTCCATTGGTGGTTCATGTGGTAACATATGCCTATGATTCTATTTATGTGATCATTTCTTTGGTTAAAAATTATGGAAAATATTGGTATTACTAATTCATTAGTTTCAGTAAAATTAATTCATACTGATTTCTAGAGGTGAAATATCAAGATGGAACACAAAAAGCTGAAAAATGAAAATCCATAAAATGTAGTACCAGTTTGGGAAATCTAGATGATGGAGAAAATCTAAAGAAATGTTGATTTAGCCCAGAAGGAAGAAAACAAACAAACAAACAAACAAACAAACAAAAAAGACTAAGCTTTGAAAAGGATGTAAAAACTCCCTTTCCACTGGATTTAAAAGAAGGAAAAAAAAAAAGAAGTCAGGAAAGCAGGAAGGCAGGAAGGGAGGGAGGAAGAAATAAATTAATGAGTAAGAAAAGGAACAAAAGAAGAAGAAAAAGTCTAGATTCTCAGCACTGGAAGTATACCATATAGAACAAAAATGCAATAAAGATGTTTCGAGGTTTTATTTTTAGAATTCATGTGTATAATTCAGAAATCATAAATGTTTACAGTTATCACTAATATTGCATAGTAAGGTAAAGACTGAATTTTGAGTAAACAGATGATTTCTACTATAGAGAATAAAATATATATGCTCTGCTCCACTTCTTGTTTGCCTACATCTGTTTCCAACTTGGATAATTTGGCTTCCTTCTCTGCTGCATGTACACAAATTAAACAGAAGGTTGATCCAACATGCTGTTTATTCAAGTTAACACCTTGTTAAGATACAGTAAATTTGCTAATTTATTTGCTATATTTAAGACTAATACCTTATTGTACAGCAGGTTTTATTCCATGTTTTGGAAAGAAGTGCTGATGCAAACCTCTGAGCTACCAATGTAACTGTTAAAAACTCCTCCTCCTTTTGTTAAAGTGCCAATTCCCTTTTCTCCCCGCTGTGACTTTTACTGCTTTTTACGCGGAGACTGCGCAGTGTCTTATCCTTCAGGAAGCCCTCCTTAGTAATTCACACTGGTGAGCGGGCTCCTTGTAGGAGTACAGATGATTAACTGCGCGCCCTCCTGCCGTTCTCAGTCAGCAACCCGCTCTATAACTGGCTCAAACAGATGTTTCTCTTTTAGATCTTTAAGAACTATAATTGGGTGGAAAAATAGCATGTTTCACTTAATTCAATTTACTACTTGCATTCATTCGTTAGAGAATTCATTTAAAATCCACATAAATATGCTGTTTTGAATACATGAAGGGACCATGAGTTATATGATTCTGTCCATATGTCAGTGAACTATATTGCATGGCGGTCGACACTAATACAGGGCAGCTTAACTCAAATTCAGACAATGCAACCTGAACTTATGCCCAGCTCACTTGGTGACAAAGGTCTTGATGGAGTCTAAAGTTCTCTGAGGTCAGGTAACTTGTCCATCTGTATCACTGCTATGTGTCTATTTTCTGGCCTATGATATTAAACATCTGATAAATTTTAAGTAAATATCATATTTAAATATATATGGTATATATTTATAAACATTAAATATATATTATAATATATTTATTTAGCTATATTATATGATATAAAAGAGTAATGGAAAGTATTAAAATATAATTGCATGATTGTTTCTTACGTACACAGTACTTTTGTTATGTGCAAGTATCAATAATTTATTCTAATTTACTTTGTATTTTAGTGGGCACTAAAACCAAAGTACAGGGATATATGGGGAAAAAATCAACATATTTTAAGTATTTGTTTATTTATGTGAGAGGACCCAAAGATTATCATAAGCTTAAAAGATGGAGTAATTTGTGCATATGATATGTAATTTTGAAATTTTTATTAGTGGATGAAAGTGGTTGAACAAAGTAACAAAAGCCTCCACTCAGTTGACCATTCGGTATTTCATATTTGTTGCTTGCTACATAATATTTTAACATTTGTCTGAATTTGAAACAATATGGCACATTAATTTATCAGAACACTGTATAATAAATACTATATAATATTATTATAAATACAGAATAAATATCCACAATAATGGATATTTCTTTTGTTAGATTCATATTATTCAGGATCACTTATTATGTTTATATACTTTTGATATGAGGTAGAAGACTGTATTACATCTTGGAGTTTGTTTTAGAAGATAGAAAATTTTGAGGAACCATAATTTTAGAGTTGGGCCTAGTGCTAACATCCAATGCTTAAATAGTTTAATAATTTATTATTAGGGTTTTACTATATGTAGTTGTTATGCTTCTAAACATTTTCTCTGCAGTATTTCTGGGATAATTTACACTAAAATTAGTTTTTAAAAAGGTCATAAAATATGAGAGTTAACCATAAATCCAGAGAATCATTCATTTTTAATTTGCTTCACCAATGCCTGGTACATATCAAGAAAGTCATCTTTCCTATGGAGTGAGGGATGTCTGTATATATGGCACATAATTTTTTTTTAATAAACACCTTGTCATATTAAACAAGGCAGTTTGTAGGGCATACTAAGGAGTTCAGAACACATGGGAAAGCTATTTTCTATCTCTTAATAAAGCGATTAAAATCATTCGTTGGACCAGTGGAAGTCACATAGTGACAACCTAATAATTATAAATATTAATCTTCATGCAACTCATATCATCTTCCAAATTTAGCAAGTAAGAGAGGGCATTCCTAATAAGAGATGTAGCACACACATTTTTTTCATAGCAAAACATGGAATTCCCCAACAAAATACTAAAACATAACATTAATTTAAAAAAATTAATCTGTCAGAATCATAATCTATGTCATATTTCTGATCCTCCACAAATTATAGTCATCATTTTGTCACTCTATTTCAGGTACAATTAATTCCTCAATCTGTTTCCATAAGCTTCAAAAACATCCTTGGTCCCGTTATGGACAAATTTTCTTCTATTCATACCTTCCTTTTTATCTTTCAATTTATCTTCCATTTCACAAATTTATTATAGCATCTTGGATCATCTACCTATAGTTCTCTGTATAGTCTCAATGTTATACCAGAAGTCAAATGACTCTGTTAATTTTCTCATTGATAAGGATTTTCACTTGGAGGCAAATTGTATCTCCTTTCCCCCTTTTATTAGTCAAACACTTTATACATATTCATGTTAAATAATAAAAGAAAATCTTTAAGAAAAAGAAAATCCACAATATAACAACATAAAAGCCAATCAATTTATGTAGAAGAAATTTAGGTAACAGAAACCTAGATTCTTAGAATGGAAAAAAAGTTTTTTGCCTTAATGCAGAAAGTCCCTGTGTAATATCCCAGAAACATGGTTAATAGTCTTTGCTTAAACAATTCTAGCAGTGGGGAATGCACTACTTTATTAAGGAGTTCATTTTATTGATGGACAGCTTTAAAATTTGAAAGTTCCACCTGATATTTGTTCATGTTTTCATATAGAGCATGAGCAAAGTGCAAATCTAAGGTAGCTGACCTCATCTACACTCTGAACAGGGGCATCTTCCCTGTAACCATACCTGTGCGTGTTTTGTATTCCAGATGATTTGACAGCAAATAGCCGTGTAAGAATATCTACATAGATTCTTTTATTTAAAATTTTACAAAGATAATAAAATACTTTCTTAATAACTGAACTTATACTCTGAAATGAGAACCTGAACACACAGTGAATTACAAATCTCTTTTCCTCCTTACTAAGGATAGGATGAAACTCTTCACCCATGTGCCTGAAATAACTCGTCTAATCTGGATCCTGCATGATGTGCCCTCTATAGGTTTTGCCCTATTCAACATGACCTACAAATACATTTGCTTTTTTTTTAAACCAAGTGTGCTGGCCTATTGCTTTTGCCCTTGTTTAAAGTGCAATCTTTTACAATAAGCATTGTGCCTTTAAGAAATAACCTTGCAGGGCGCCTGGGTGGCTCAGTTCGTTAAGTGTTCAACTCTTGATTTCGGCTCAGGATCTCACGCTGAGCATGGAGCCTGCTTGGGATTCACTCTCCCCCGTTAAAATAAAGAAATAACATTGCTTTCTTTCAGTGTATCTGGCTAGATGCTGACTGTGAACGTGTAGGGCTGTCCATCTACCTGAGCTTTAGATGCTGTGAAGATAGAAGGGAGATTAGAGTGTGAGGAATATCGATATCAAAGCCCTTTTGGAAGGTAAATCCAATCCTGCTTAGTGTTTGAAATCAAAAGTGTAACAATCTCCAGCACCGGGGTAATACCTGTGTAACCATAATGATCCCAAGTATCATTAGCTGAGGAAATTACTGTGTTTGAGTTTTACAGAGGACTGCAAAAATCACCACAATGTCTGTAGCAGTTAAGGATAGCACTTGATGTCTTGGTTGGAAGATATTTGGGATGGTACAAATACAATTTTTCTTTTAAGTTTATTTATCTTGAGGGAGGCGGGAGCAGAGAGATCAAGGAAAGAGAAAGAGAAAGAATCCTAACTGGACTCCATGCTTACAGCACAGAGGCTCAAACTCATGAACCATGAGATTATGACCTGAGCCAAAATCAAAAGTCAGATGCTTAACCAACTGAGCCCCCAGGAACCCCAGCACAGTTTTAATTTGAAATATTTTCATATATACACCATCCTCTACCCTCTAACCAAGACATCAACTACCATCCTGAAGTATCTGAATTTAAACTAAGTGTATAAACCTTAAATAAAAAATTGAAAAAAAAAACAAAAAAAAACAAAAAGTTACCTCTAAGTGACAGAGGCTGAGATATTTATCTAATATATCATCCTGGAATCAGTACAGGTTCTTTGTTTATGTTTGTGTTGTCTAATAACTTATTATTTTTAACTGTACATAATACAAATTACTGCTTTGTCTGTAGTCTGTAGTATGTCCAGAAAATCAGAAGACATTAAAAAATGAGGGGTTCCTGGTGGCTCCATCAGTTGAGCGTCCGACTCGTGATTTCGGGTCAGGTCATGATCTTACTCTTAGTGGATCTGAGCCCCACCTTGGGCTCTGCGCTGACAGCATGGAGTCTGCTTGGAATTCTCACTCTCCCTCTCTCTCTCTCTGCCTCTCCCTTGCTCTCTCTCTTTCTCTCTCTCCCTCTCAAAATAAATAAACATTTAAAAAAAGAAGATATTAAAAATGAGCACTACTGTAAAGGTACAATATTTCTAAGGACATGTTTTATATAATTTTACTCAAAAAGACTGCAATACAATAAAAATAAAATAAATGAATTAATACTTGCCACAAAACTAAGTTAAATTGATATTCAATGCTAGGTTGTACTAGTGTTGACACAAAACTAAGTTTGACACAAAACTAAGCAAATGTAGATTCAGGGATTTGTTTAGACCTTCCTACAATGGTTTCAAATGTGTAAGAACAACTGAATGATTTACTTCTTCCCAGGTTAAGGGTGTTGATCTCACATTTATTTGTTATTTGAGAAATCTTTCTAAACTGTTCTGCAAACAAGTATGAAAAATAGGGATAGGAGTTTCT
Organism: Lynx canadensis; assembly: GCF_007474595.2. Lineage (NCBI taxonomy): Eukaryota > Metazoa > Chordata > Mammalia > Carnivora > Felidae > Lynx > Lynx canadensis. Next base: position 45,215,203 of record NC_044319.2, on the reverse strand, counting down.
GAAATGATAAAAGGAGATTCATGGTAGTAGCTGTGCGTTTGGAAAGAAGACTCAAAGACTAAGATGTAGAAAAATTAGCATTCAAATATTGTATTAAATTCAGAGAGTAGTTTCACTAAATGAATAATAAACATATGGAACATGTCACCAAGGAGACCAATTAAAAATGTGGTAAATCAAAAGTACTGTCATCTTTTCTGGTGGAACAGAAGTAAAGGGAATAAGACAAGAGAATACAAGTAAATGTTTTCTTTATTGGAAAAGTTCAGCCATTATTATTTTCTTAATATGGAATACACAAATTAGTCTCTCTCTTGGCGGAAATTTCTAGCAGCAATCTCACCTTTGCATATGCAGTTTTTTAAATTAACATTTTCCCATAAGAATTCTATTCTAAAATACATGGTACTAAAATTGCCATCATTTTTTTTATAATGAAAATAAAGTTCAAAGAAGTTAGGTGGTATTTCCATTATTATGTAGATAGTAAATAGCAGAGAACCTGGTTGGAGATGTCCTCCTTATTTTTACTTAGGTTGAGAGAAAATACATGTTCTCCTTGGGACCAAATTTAATCCAAGGCCACCACAGGTACTGCCACCATAATTAGCCACGGGGGAGGCAAACAGAAGAGCGTTTGAAGAAAATGATGTGGTCAATAGTTTTGTTTCTTAATTTTCCAGCCTTTTTCCTTACCTCTACTAATGACCCTATTCTACCACACTCTGTTTTCTTTTTATATTTAAATTGCTTTAGTTGGCTTTCATTATCTGGTGCACTCCTGGACCTCCAAGCTTTCAGAGATGTCTTTCCTTCTGCCTTTCTCTTCACAGCATCCTATCATTCCTCATACCTGACTTCAATTTATATACTGCTTCCTCTTGGAAGCTTTTTATGACTCCCCAAATGTAGACTAGTACCTTCTCCAGTGTTCCCCCTACAGAAGTGTATCTCTCATTTCATAACTTACATTTTAATTCCTTATACAGTTAACTTCATTTCCCCCCAGGCTTAAGATCTTTGAGGACAGACACTGGCATTCTTGTTCTATATGTTATCTCTGGTATCTAACTGAGTATCTGTTGGAATTGATGCATATGTTTGATCCTCAATAAACATATGTTAAATACATAACTCTCAGTTTCTCCTTCATAGCCAAGAAAAACCATCTTCTTCAGGGATTTTTCTAAACTTTGTGACAACTGTTTTGTTCTTTCATTTGTCTGGTACTTAAAGGCAAGTGAAACCCAGAATCTTGTCCTCAGTCATTTTTCCTTACTCTAACCCCTTTCTCTGGGAAATTTATTCCACGTACAAGACACAGACATCTGCTAATTTATTTCAAATCAATCAATATCCTCTGCTCAGTCCTTTATTTTTTTTATTTGTCTCATATATTCAGCTTCTATTTATACTTGAGTGTCCCATATGCATCATGGATAAAAATAGCCTTACTTTTCCCCATAATAAACTTGTCCTCTGTTCTCTGCCCTTAAAAGGCATCAATAATTACCTAGTTTCTTAAGCTAGAAGCCTGGGAGGTATACCAAGTAGCTCTTCTTTCTTGCTTATGTATAATTAATCTACAAGATATAATTTATTTTCCTTTCCTTGCCACCCATGCTACTACTGCATTGGGTTAGTAGTTTATCATTTAATAATAATAATTTATAATCGAGAAGTCTCCATTTTTCACAATGTATCACAAAATTTCAAAGTACAATTCTGAATCTGTAGTGCTCTCCTTCAAAATCCTTCACTAGTTCCCACGATCTTCAGAACAAAAATTCAAATTCCTCTATATTACAAAATATCCTTCATGTTCTGGATAAAAATACAGCACTTACTTCCCCAAATTCTTCTTCTACTAGATCTATACCTTTAGGATAAGTTCTAAGTATTTGGAATAAATTGACTTTCTAAAAAAATGAAGCATATTCTATTTTTCCCCTGGCTAACAATATGGGTCTCCAGATTTGTAGCCCTTGCTAAGAGGTATTTTTTCCATGATCTCAAGAAAATGTCCCCAAGCTGTGACAATGTAATATTATTTGCAAAATTCTATCACAGCATGTATCACATACTGTTGTTATTATTGTGTCACTTGTCCATCTCCCCTCATTAGATATTGGCTCATTGGGAGCAGGAAACCAAGTCTTTATTCTTAGAGCTCTAGAAACTAATATGATGCCCGGCACTGTTGTTTCCTTTTCTTAACTTGCTTGTAGGAACTAAATCTTTACCATTAGAATTATAAGCACCAGTGAAACACCATTGGGGATATAGGTTAAATATGCTCTTAATTATTTTGGGGGCACCTGGTTGGTTCAGTCGGTTAACCATCTGACTTTGACTCAGGTCATGATCTCATGGTTTGTGGGTTCAAGCCCCACCTCAGGCTCTGTGCTGACAGCTCAGAGCCTGGAGCCTACTTCAGAATCTGTCACCATCTTCCCCCCCTGCTCACTCCCTGTCTCTCTCCCTCTCTCTCTCTCTCTCAAAACTAAATAAACATTTTTAAAAAACTTTAAAAAATTTATTTTACTAAGGCTTAAATATGTCAATTTATTTTTATATTAATTTTAAAATTTTGTGAATGATAGTAATTATTAATTATTCTCATTTTACAAATAAGACAAATTTTCCTGGAGAGATTGAATCCCCCATTATTGTGACATCATCACATCCTCATCACATTACATTCTAGAAAGGATGTCTTCCCAAACCTGAGAGGCAATTGTTGTGGCCCCATTGCATTTCTTTTGCATCCTCAGACCCTTTAGTCAAAATCTTTGGAGGAACTAGTATTTCAAACACATGAGAGAGAAATTGAATAACAATAATTCTAAACATAATTTTAAATAAATTTAATAAACATATCAGTATGACCACTAAAAATTGTGATTGAGGAGACATGCAAATTCTGTATAACAGGTATTTAGGTAAAGATAGAGAGACATACACACGTGTACATATGCATGAATACATATGAGTTTATATGTGCTTGATACATGTATGTATACATACACACAAAGATTATATACACTTTGCATACATATACATGTATAATACATATTTATTGCCTATACCCAACTTTAGAAGTACTAATAGTTAACTTCTCTGTGTCTGTACCTCATTCTACATAATAAATCATACATTGTGTTTCTTTTAGAGAAAAGGCAATAATAATTTTATGATTCTAGCATTAGAAGTCATTTTTAATTTTATGATTTTGACTATTTTGGAAGTCATACTTAACTATATTATTTTCAATACTTTATACCTAAACTATTACTCAGTTTGTAGTATAACCAGATTGATGTTCTTTTTTTTTTTTAATGTTTATTTATTTATGAGAGAGAGTGAGACAGAGTTGAGCAGGGAAGAAATGTTTATTTATGAGAGAGAGTGAGACAGAGTGTGAGCAGGGAAGGGGCAGAGAGAGAGGGAGACACAGAATCTGAAGCAGGCTCCAGGCTCTGAGCTGTCAGCACAGAGCCCAACACGGGGCTGGAACTCACAAACCATGAGATCATGATCTGAGCCAAAGTCAGATGCTTAACCAACTGAGCCACCCAGGCTCCCCAGATTGAGGTTCTAAGTAATGTTCTAACAATACTATATATAAATCATAAGGAGATATTTATTTTTTAATCACACATTTCTTATGATTATATATATGAAAAATTCTTTTTGTTTTTTCCCTTTTGGTAGGGAAAGGGATTCTGAAATCATAGTTATAGTTCTAGATTGATGCCCTCACCTTTTCTTTACCATAGTTTCTTTTTTTAAATTTTTTTTTTTCAACGTTTATTTATTTTTGGGACAGAGAGAGACAGAGCATGAACGGGGGAGGGACAGAGAGAGAGGGAGACACAGAATCCGAAACAGGCTCCAGGCTCTGAGCCATCAGCCCAGAGCCTGACGCGGGGCTCGAACTCCCGGACCGCGAGATCATGACCTGGCTGAAGTCGGACGCTTAACCGACTGCACCACCCAGGCGCCCCTCTTTACCATAGTTTCAATAATGACTTCTTGTTTAAATTCCTTACCTAGAAGTATTAGCTACCAGTAAAATTTCACTCTAAATATGGTTTCAGTTCCTAAGGAAGTCATGAGTGAAGAAAATCAGGGAAGAGAAAAATTGTTAATGGATTAACTTTTCTACCACGTAAACTATGGTATACTATACTATACCATGTTGGGAAGGGGGGCCTGGGTGACTCAGTTGGTTAAGCATCCAACTTTGGCTCAGATCATGATCTCACGGTTCCTGAGTTCGAGGCCTGTCTCTGGTTATGTGCTAACAACTCTGAGCCTGGAGCCTGGAGCCTGGAACCTGGAACCTGGAGCCTACTTAGGATTCTGTCTCCTTCTCTCTCTGCCCTTCCCCTGCTCACACTCTGTCTCTCTCTCTCTCTCTCTCTCTCTCTCAAAAATAAATAAATGTTAAAAAAATTATAATTACATATGTATGGGGAATTCACATAAACATGAAGTATACCAAAGACAGTCAGGCAAAATGAGGTATATGTGTCATTCTGGATGAGAAGTGGGTAGGGGTATTGAGCTTAAAAGAGAAGGAAGGCTATTCACAGGAAGAAAGGAAAGAGTAGACTTTTGGTAAACAAAGGTTTGCTGGGCCATACAGAAACAATGGGACACAGAGAAGAATTTCAACAGTCTTTGCTAGTTTCCTTCCAGTCCACCACACCTGGATTATATTGTACTGCAGTTATCTAGAGTGACAGCTCCCTTCCCAAAACAGGCCCTCTATCTAAAAGTTTTCGAACACTTATAAGGAAGTAAAAAAGAAAAATGTCTTGAGTCTTCTGTTTCTTAAAAACAATCAGCCAAAAATAATCCACATAACAAAGAAACACAATTTGGGGTAGCAAATTTTGCTCCCCTACAAGTATAATTATTTTTAAAAGTATTATGTAGATAATGTCATTATTATTAATCAAATAATAGTCACAGATAATTATCCTTTAGTTGACATTACAATGTATCCTTCCATTACTCCTGCCCTCAATCACTCTGCATCTCAACTTAATGGTGAGACTTTTATTGTTGGGTTAAAAAGTCAGAAACATCAATATAATCTGTGAGTAAATAAATCAGTCTTTGTATCTACATCTATATTGATATATAAACCCAAATTCATATCCAAACCTAGATGTTTCAAGTACATAATATGTACCATGGTTATAACAGAAATGAAATTAGTATATATTCTGATGGATTTTATATCAACATGATGTTCTCACTAGCAAATATCAATTTCCCATAAGTTCCAAACATTATATTCACATTAATGTAATTGTATATATTTTAGTATCTTTAAAAAGGGCCTTTAGTAGACAGGATTTGGGGAATAGAGATAACTGTAATAATACATATCCCCATGTCAAAATGCATCATTAATTTTATATTTCCTTTAAAAAATTAAGGTTTGTTCCATATTATCTTTTGCACAGATAATGACATACAAGGTTTCAACTTTATTCATAGCCAAATAAACAACATAAAATCTTTGTTAACCAAATTGAATAGTTGCTTTTTTGTGCACTTGTGTGCTATTATAGCAAAAGCATAATATGGGTCATTTCTTTTTCTCTCAATTAGTACAATTATTCAATTGAGACATTTTATTTAGCTGAGAATTTTCTCAGTGTTTTCCTATTTCGTTAATCAAAACTGCACAGCTAAGATTGCAAATGAACAGTTCAATTTCAAAAACATTATGAATGTCATTAGAAGTAGGCTCTGTTCTGGGTACTCTGTTAGAATCCCTTTCCCTGAAGAGATGGTTTTTACTATATTTTCTTTATATCACATAACAAATCGCTAGTGTCCTGCAGACAGAAAGTCAAAAGTCAGTCTTAAACCTGATGTTAAATTGATTCATCATCTGTAGCAGAAACACATAGAAATAAGGAAATTAAAAATCTTATTATCTCGGGATGCCTGACTGGCTCATTCAGTTAAGGGGTGGACTCTTGATTTCAGCTCATGTTTGTGAGACAGACCCCCCGTGTTGGGTTCTATGTGACAGAGGAGAGCCTTCTTGAGATTCTCTCTCTTGCTCTCTCTCTCTCTCTGCCCCTCCCTTGATCTCTCTCTCTCTCTCTCTGTCTCTCAAAACAAGAAAAAAAATTGTTAATCTTATTATCTGTTGCTATGATATTTTCTATTCTCTCAAAAAAAAAGTGATGGCATTGGATAATTTCTTAAGAAGTAATTTATTTAAAGATAAATAGTGTAGGGGCACCTGGGTGGCTCAGTCAGTTAAGCGTCTGATTTCAGCTCAGGTCATGATCTCATGGTTCATGAGTTCGAGCCCCGTATCGGGCTCTGTGCTGACAGCTTGGAGCCTAGAGCTTGCTTTGGATTCTGTGTCTCCCCCTGTCTCTCTGCCCTTCCTCTGCCTGTGCACACTCTCTCTGTCTCTTAAAAATAAATAAACATAAAAAAATAAAGATAAATAGTGTAGGACTATATAATCCCCTAATGTTGAATTTACTCTGATTGTTTCCTTTTAACTCTTCTTAATTTATTACTTGAAATTGAAGAATGAACTTTCAGTTTTTCAATTCTAGCAGCACAATTTTTCTTTCTCACATACTCTTTTTAATAGTAGAGCTTTATTAAACTTCTAACAAACAAACAAATAATGCATTATAATGAAAAGCATGATTTCAATGAAAATCTAATTTCTAGTATCCTAATTAGCCAAACTAAAAGAGTAAAAGTAGCTTTTGTAAATGGTCTTTGCTCTAAAATACAGTTGACATTACTTGTTGCTACTCTTACCTATTCTGGGTATTGTTTTTCCTATACTTTGTGGGATTGTTTTCTTCTGCAATTGTTCCCAATCCTGATCATTTTGATTGAAAGTGTAATTCGGGTGACATTTACTGAATTACTGCCAAATGACATTTTAGCTATGATGGATACAAATATGAAACAAACACAGACTCTATCCTCGAGCACTTACAAAAAGTTGAGAACGCCAACATTTATTGAGCACCTAATGTGTGCCAGACAGCTCCTGATCCATATTACAGACTCCATCGCTCATGTTCAAATAACTATCCTGAGGAGAATGTATCTTTATCTATTATTTATTAATATTAATGGCTCCGAAACATTAGATATATGTGTCTTAAATAGGCCAAAATTTGATGATATTAGCAATAATACCAAACACACTATCCCTATGACACCACATTACCTGACACTATGGGACTATGACACAGGGGGAAGAGGGAAAGGAAACTCCCAGGGAGGGGACTAGAGAGGAGATATACATGTCCAAGTGCTGTCACATAGCAACACAGCAGAGTCTCTGGGTGAATAATAAATGCCATCAATGTGATTCCATGGGCCATGGATGTGGGATAAACTTCTGTTTCTTTAGGTAGTTTGAACATTGTTTCCTACAAATGAACATTGAGTTTTTTACCTATCATATCATCCTATAGCAGTAGATATGATAGAAAGACATATGGACTTCTAACAAAAGCTGTTGAGAGAACTTAGAGAATATATATATATATATATATATATATATATATATATATATATCCACATCAAACACAACCACAATTAACAGTTTACACAGGTAAATGCAAACCAGTTTTCCCAGAAGCCCTGACATTGCTGACTTCAACCAAAGTAGATCCACCTCATACTTTTACTTTTTCCTCATCCCTCTTAGAAAATTTAGAGCCTAGCTACCTTTACACTTGATCCTTCAAAGGACCTTACTGTGGACACTAACTCTGGGACCATCCTCAACCTGTGTCCTCTCATGATGCAGCATAAGCTAAGTAAACCACCCACCACTATCTGAAGAAATAAACACTCCTCACCTGTCCCCCACTTATTTTGTTCCACTCTAGGCACTGTGGGACAAATTTGGACCTGCTCCCAATACCAAGAGGTAGAACTAATCGCTCTCAGACTGGGGAGCCCCATCTGGGCTATACTCAAAGTAAGATCATATTCCCTACTGCTGACTGTAGATGACCTCCAACTTTAACTTCTACAGTGTTTCTGTGCCCCTTCCTTTCCTGAGAAGTTCCTACCTTTGCCAGTGTCACCTACACACCCATTGGTATATTGTCTAACCTTGGCAATTTACCTCTGTGCTGACAAGATATGTCTGGAAGCAACGTGCCACGTGCACACCACAGGGAACACAAATCTGATTGAGAACAATGGGAACCATGCTGTTGACGATTCAAGTCAATCAAACATACTAACATGACCACAGACATTAACACCTAGGTTAGGACTCCTTCTTCTATCCTACTTCTACTAACAACACCGATTCCAGCTAAGCCAGACTTTAAATATCTCTTGTGACTCAGAGATCCCCTCTAAGATGCCTCTATGGGCCAACTTTAACTTCAGATTAGCAAAAGAAAACACCCTGTTATTAACTGGTGCCATAAAATAAACAGAGTGATGGGCTACTACCTATCAAGTCTCATTGAGAGAACACTCAGAGATTGCATTCAGCTAATAGCGTGATGCTCTTGATTGGTGCAATCAAATCAAAGATGCTATAATTCAGAACCAATACCAGCAGAGTCTACAGCATTACAGAGATAAAATTATAGCTCTTACTAACCCCTGGGATGATGATAAATATAACTCCTACCAACAATGTACACCCTTAAAACTATTGGCCTTTTTTTCTATTAATTGTAATAATCTCTCTCCCTCTCCAGTGGAAGCCCCATTTATTGAAGTGGAAAGAAACTGCACTAGCCAAGTGTCCAAGGGAACTTTACCATGTATCTCCTCCCTGGCTGCCAATTACTCTATACAAGGAAGGCAATGTATACAACATAGTATGTATATCAAAAAAAAAAAAAAAAAAAAAAAAAAAAGGCAAGTGTTACCTAACAGTCAATGGCAGCAGGCTTTACAATAATTGCTACTCTGGCTACCCAAAGTAAACAGTCACAGCTCCTCAAAGTTAATCTCAGAACACATTAGCCAAGTATACAATGCCTAACCATTTATTCATGTTATTTTGAATGTCATCCATCATCCATTGAAGTAACTATACTTGGGAGAGGGAACAGCCTTGTTTAATTCCTTATGACCTATTATTGGCCTCCACTCATTAGTAGTTGGCATTAAGCACAGGCCAGACGAGAGAACTGAAAGATGAACTGGTAGGAATCAGTAGCCCTTCTTTTTTTTTTTTTTTTTGGAGGGGTGGTAGGATCAAGTGACTGGGGGAAAAGGCCTCTTTATTATTTTTTAACTGTTTATTTATTTTTGAGACAGAGTGAGACAGAGCATGAGTGGGGGAGGGATGGAGAGAGAGAGGGAGACATAGAATCCGAGGCAGGATCCAGGGTCTGAGCTGTCAGCACAGAGTCCGACACAACGCTCGAACTCGGGAATGGCGAGATCATGACCTGAGCCGAAGTCGGATGCTTAACTGACTGAGCCACCCAGGCGCCCCCTCAGTACCTCTTCTATAACTGAGCTAAGACATCGAAAGCCTTCAGTGCTTTGCCTCAGTGATACCATGGCATGCTTGTCACCCACACCAGCAAGGGAAAGCTTGCAGGTTCCTACCAACCAGAACTCACCAGCAGTATGAAAGCTTTAGGCTTATTTCATCAGTTAACCTGAGGACTGAGGAGGTCCATTCCAATAATGAGAAAATGGACAGTCTGGGGCAGAGGGAGGCAGTGGGGAACAACAAGGACAGAAGCATCCCTTTAGCAAACTTCGTCCAATTTTAATAATCAAATGAGGCTCTCTTTCCTTTTGCGGCCATCGCTGGAGCTGCAGCGGCCAACATGAAGTTCAATCCATTTGTGACCTCCGATCAGAGCAAGAACCGTAAAAGGCATTTCAATGCACCTTCGCACATTCGCAGGAAGATTATGTCCTCCCCTCTTTCCAAAGAGCTACAACAGAAGTACAACGTTCGATCCATGCCCATCCGGAAGGACGACGAAGTACAGGTTGTGCGAGGACACTACAAAGGTCAGCAGATTGGCAAAGTAGTCCAGGTTTACAGGAAGAAATACATCATCTACACTGAACGAGTACAGCGAGAGAAGGCCAATGGCACAACTGTCCATGTGGGCATCCACCCCAGCAAGGTGGTTATCACTAGACTAAAACTGGACAAAGACCGCGAAAAGATCCTTGAACGCAAAGCCAAATCTCGCCAAGTAGGAAAGGAAAAGGGCAAATATAAGGAAGAAACAATTGAGAAGATGCAGGAATAAAGTAATCTTATATTCAACTTTAAATAAAAACTGTTAAAATGAAAAAAAATAATAATCAAATGAGGAATTATCCTTTTAGTTTTCTCAAGAAGCCAGCACCTCTTGGATCTGGGGTGGGGGCAGGGAGGAGCTGGATCCCATTAAAGCATAAAGGCTTTCTGGGATTGGCAATATTTGGGCACCAGTGTCCAATAGAACCAGCCAGTGTCACTTATTTTGGGGGTACAAACTACAGTTAGTGTGGTAAAAAAGAGATTGTCTGCCAGGAAGAGCCAGCTGGATCCCTCTTTGGGGGCTGGTTCCTGCCACTGGCTAAGGAGGGTGGCAACAATGGGAGGAGGGTTGCCTCCCAAGCAGACCTCTGACACCGACTATAATCCAACCACATTAAGAATGGTAATTGTTCCACCGATTTACCAGAGATCATTCAATTTGGGACCCCCATGACCTTAGGGTCTAATATAACCCTCTTGTTATTTTAGAGTTCATGCATAAATGGTTTGAGGTGGTTTGTTTGGCCTGTGATGGGAGCATGTTCTCCCTGTTGATTTAGGCCAGATGAGGTCCTGTTTGTTGTTAACAGGCAACACTTCATTTGGAGTTTATCTTTCATGAGTTTCCATTAAACCAGGGCAGCTGTGGCCTTTGAATGGCTTTAGCATTAGCCATAACTGCCAGGAAAAAAAAGGACTTACATTTGTCAGGAGCTCCCCTGAGAAACAACTGGATGGACCAGGACTCAATTCAGCTTCCTCCAGACTGGTAAATCATCATGCCGAACACACTGTCTGTTGCCTGATAAGCTCAACTCCAATAGCTGACAGAGGGGATCTCTGGCCTTGTCTAATGCTCTCCACTGACAGTTGGCCTGGGCCTTCATGAGGCCTAATGCAGGGTCGGGAGCCCTTCAAGGCATAAAAAGCCCACATTAACACAAGGTATATGTGTACTGAGGTCCAAAGCCTCCTTTGGTGTTTGGGTGTTCATTCCCATCTTTCAGACTAATTATGGAGATCCTTCAGTAGGTTCACCATTTTTTTCATCTTCACTAAGACAGCCAATAGGTTAATTTCAGCCCCTGGTATGTAAAGTTTGCTTCCTGTCAGATACACTCTACATAGGCAGGCAGACCCTTTTATATTTGTTTCCTGGGTTCAGTCCTTAAAAAAGAAGCTAGGCCTCAGAGTGAAAGAGGGGATACTTTTTCTGCTCCAAATGAAAATTGGTCTCTTCTTTCTGACCCTTCCCTTTTGCATTTTCTGTTTTTATTTGTAGGTGGTTACTAGCAAAAAGGAGTTAGTTGTCCTCACGACTATCATGGTAGTATTGTGCGACTTGCCCACTAGAGGGCACCAGTTCTCTTCCCGAGGGTCCTCCACTTGGGTCTCTCCCCCCTTATCCCTCCCAGTCTAAGCACCTGGGTCTGCCCCAGGGTTCACCTGGTGAGAAGCAGCTGCAAGCAGGACCCATTGTGCAGCTCCTCTGAAGCACCTGTTCAGTATGACATCCACCACCTTACGAGTCCTGAGAGGTGCAGGAATATAAACCTCCTTGCCTTTAGCCACTTCAATTAATGCCTTAACGGTACAGCCCAAGGATTGGGTTCTGGATATCACTCCAGGAATGGGACAGAATGACACCATCCACAACAACCAATCCCAGTGTGAGCGCTGCAGAGGCAAACCAGCTCTTTACCGAGGTGTCTCCCTGCAAGCTGGGCTTAGGAGACCAGCCTTGGCCTGGTACCTCTGCCTTATCGACTCATTTTTCTGATAAAGGGTCCCCAGAGAGGAAGATGTCCTCTTGGCCCAGAGTATCCCAAATCATCAGCTAGCCACAGAGAACCTCACCTGCTATAGCCATTCTGGTGGATGGGCAGCCCACCCTCAGTATAGAGGTCTGCTCTTTTCTTCCTTTTCTTTTCAGGCCCACAAGCCTTAAAACGTCCAGTATCTCCTAACGGTCACCCAAGCATGCATGCTCACCGCCTTCCCTGGGCAGCTGGCACTTCTGATCCCAAAGACAACTTCTAATGGCATAGGTTCACTCAAACGCTGGTGCGTGCTCCCTCGACCTGGCTAATGAGGCACACCAGGGGATCACGAAAGCACGGAGTGCCGTGCAACAAGATGCCACTCCAAAGCAACAGTGGGGTGTTCCAAATTCTGAGCCCCAACAATGCAAGGCCATTCAGGATTGTTTGCCAATTGTATGGGGGCTGTTCAAGGGAAAAGATATGCCCACCATCAACAGCAGCACACAATGAACTTGATTTGGGTGACACTTTGACAGGTTTGCATGATTCGGGGCTGAGTGGAAGGAGTCCTCCATGAGACCCCACAGAGGCTACAGTTCTGGAGACCACCACCAAGAAGGAGAGGACGGCAAGGGAGAAAAGGATTGGAAAGGGGCTTCTGTGTCCAGCTGATGTCACTCAGTAGCTTGGTAGGGAGCCTTTGGGTCAGAGAACCCCGAACGGCAGCAGCAGTTTTGTGTCTTATAACTTCAAGTTTCTACCTTATCAATGGCCAGCAGATGTGGGCTGAGGTTTCTCAGGGTATGCAAAGCTGGCAGGCTCTGAAAGCTAAAAACCCGCTTCTTTGGGCTATTTTTAAAATAATTGGATATATAAAAATTTGAGTTTGGCACCAGCAGGCTTTTGAATGAGCAGGTCCCAGCCTGCTATGAAGAGTAAACATAGGGCCAATACACAGAAGCCATCTTTGGCTCATTCAGATAACAACTAGAATACTGAATGACACATATTAGTTCTCGTAGCCAGAGGACTGAGTAAATTGCTTGACATAGAAAATATTCTCAGTATTTATGAAACCAGGAAGGCAGGAAGGCAGGCAGGCAGGCAGAGCCAAGGTGTGAAACAGCTATAAAGGGAATGCAATGCAGACCACAACCATTCAACCTGGAAACTTGCTTCCTTATTTGAATCAGAGCTCTGTCAATTACCAGCTAGCCTTTTACCCTTTATTAGCTCTCAGACATTGGATGACTCACTTAACCTTTCAGTGCCTTTGTAATCATCTATAAAATGGGCACAATAAGGTTTTTCTCTTAGCATTTTTATGAGGAGTGTGTGTGTTAATATCTGTAGCTAAATTAATAAGTATTGTATAAATATTAGCCTTACTTTGTGTGATCCAGTATAGGAGTAGCAGTTTTGGTATATTCATAATTTTTGCACTATATTGCTTCTATATTTTGTGTATTTAAACAACCAAACCAACGTCAAATACTGTGAATTTTACCTCCCAGTCATCTCTCCTATCTGGTTTTCCCTTTAGCTTCAGAGGAGCCACGGTCCCAAAAGCTACTGCTTCCTCTTGCTTGTCTTATATCAATTCTGACCCCTTTCTAGTCTTTTGTATATTCTGTAGACAAATGATGGTTTCTAAAGTTAAATCTCATATCCTCCCCGGAACACCACCAACATAATTGAAACACTTTCATGACTTTCTAATCCTTTGAGATAAAAGACTCAGATGTGCGATGGTCTGTATATGTCTGACTCATCTGGACTATAACCACCTTCCCAATCCAATTCCAGGTCCTATTGCCCACCCCCTTTTTCTTCAATTCCATAAATATTCTATGCTCCCTTCCCTATAACACGTCCTGTCTTCTGCATATTCCACTGTGTCCTCTGTTACCTCATATTCTGCCATAGCACATCCCAGCCCCTAGGGATTTCCTACTCTTGTTTCAAATCTCAGATAACTACATGTTTCAGGGAACCCTGTCTTAAAAATGATCGGTTAGGGGCGCCTGGGTGGCTCAGTTGGTTAAGCGGCCGACTTCGGCTCAGGTCATGATCTCGCGGTCCGTGAGTTCGAGCCCCGCGTCGGGCTCTGTGCTGACAGCTCAGAGCCTGGAGCCTGTTTCAGATTCTGTGTCTCCCTCTCTCTGACCCTCCCCCGTTCATGCTCTGTCTCTCTCTGTCTCAAAAATAAATAAACGTTAAAAAAAATTAAAAAAAAAATGATCAGTTAAATCCCCTGCCCCTTATGTTTTCATAGAACCACATATATCTCTTTGTATAACTTATCCCAGTAACATTTATCCAAATGAATATCAATAATATCTTTTTCCCAATGCTGACAAAGAGCTTATTATTAAATCTGAACACTAAGCTCACTTTCTGGCTCATGATGGCCAGTCAATACATGTTTAGTAAAAGGAAATAAATGAATTAAAACATGTATTGATTACTTGCTATGGGCCAGATAGAGTAACTTATAAAGAAATGGACATATTTGAGCAATGTATTTATTTTTAGGGGTCTTATCCTTAATTTCTAACTTCAAATTGCAATTGCCAATTATAGTTGACCCTTGAGCAACCCAGGAGTTAGGGGTTCAGTAAAAAAAATCTACATGTAACTTTAGACAGCCCCAAAATTTAGCTACCAGTAGCCTAAGATTGACCAGAAGTCTTGCCAATAACATAGTCAATTACACATACTTTGCATGTTATATGTATTATATACTATATCCTAACAATAACCTAAACCAGAGAAAAGAAATTTTTAAGAAAATCATGAGAAAAAATACATTTACAGTACTGCACCGTATCAAAAAATAATCTGCACTTACGTGGACTTGCCATAGTTCAAACCTATGTCATTCAAGGGTAGGCTGTAATGAAATTTAAATTAGAGCCAAAGGTATAAAGTAATTGTCCTGACTCTTCACTTCCAGGCACGCAGAGTTCAATTACTGACTATTGTGTATTTCAAATATCTGGTGGCAACAAAATAGAGAACAAAGAAATAGTCATTGAAAATAATAAAATGAGATTCTACTTAGGGAACTGATGTATACCACGATACATCTGAGGAGAAAATAATCTGGAGCACACATTGAAAGGGCAAGAGTTACCTAGAAGATGGCAATGCCATACAAAGCCTGTGTGATGGTGGATAGCAAATTGTGTATGAGGTGATAACAGACATCCAAAAGGCCAATGATTCCCTGTGCCTCATATCAAATTACATTATGCTGCCAAACACTGAGATTACGGTCCCCATATATCAAAATAAAAACAGCTCATGATAACCCACCTGCTTCTGTTGGGCAATATGTCATGAAATATATAGGAAATTGGTGAGTAAAAATTAATTTAGCACATGTTTCTGGATGTTAGTAATATACCTTCAGACTATTGCAGGACTGGGAAAGTAGGTGATGACGCTAAATTATTTACTACCAAAGCAGAGCTCTGCTATGAACTGATGACATTAGATTTCAAATCTCCTTTTCTGTGAAATTCTTTTTTGCTCTTCACTTCTTTCTCTACAGGACCCGTGTGGCATCAGTACCTTGCTTCATGGACACCAATCCATATTGTCCTAGGAAATAGTTCCACACATTCCATTTTGTTTTGGCTGTAGAGATACTGATTAATCCTAAATTTGTGATTATAACTGCATTCTTATTTATATATCTTTAACTTCAAGAATACATAATACTGCAGGAAAAACCATACACGGGACTTAAAGCATGAAAAAAATGCTTAATCTTGCTAAATCACTTATTACCAGTTTAATTGGGGCAAATAATTTAATTCATGAGACTTAGATTTCTTATCTATAAAATGTAAATAATACAATCTTGCTTATAATATTATTATGAGTCAAGTGTTTATAAAAACTATTGAGAACTCTTTAAATGTTCATTCTCTTTTCTTTCACTTTAAAATAAATGATATTTAGTTAAAAAAAAAAAGAACTGTGTTCATGATCAACATGAACTTCATCTGGCATTCTATTCTCTATTAACTCTGTGTAACTCTGTGAAAACTGTATTCACATTGTCTGAAATACAGTTTGATTAATTAAAGCAATATTTTTATAGTGCACTTCATGATCTTCTCTAAAATTAATGAGATTAAAATTTTCATTTCATATCCAATATTTACCATTATGCTAGTGAAAAGATTGGATTCATAATGTTTCATCACTTGGCTCAGAACTGAGATGTGAGACTTAAAATCATGCGCATGGCTTCTTATGTGAATCATCTTGGCAAGATTATTAACATCAATATGTGGCAGAAGGCTGATGAATTTCCACAGACCATTGAATCAACAACCTCTTATTGAACTATCCTACATGATTCTACTGTGAATGATATAAAAAACAATCACAAAATGATCCCTAACTTCAAGTACTTTTTTCTTTTTGAAGGAACAACTTTTCTCTTTGAAAAAATGGATGATTTTTTCCATTTATGAAAAGCATACAGTGGGAAAAGAAAGTACAATGGATTAATTTTTAGAAAAAGGCACAATACATATTCACTCAAATGTGTAAAGTCTGTTTTTGGTTTAAGATTTCTGCTGCTCTGCGATGGTCGTTGGGAATCAAGTGTGAATTCCTTTTTTACGTGAGGAACCAGCATCACTTGAGGTTTGGTAAAGTTTTGTTTTAAAATCAAGTGCCCATCTGATCCAACTCGGTAATTTTAATTTAGAAGTTAAATATTAACCTTAAGCCTACCATGCAAAAACCTGGAACTTAGTATTTCATATTATGCTCCGTTGTTACAAAAGTGAAAACACTGTTTCTGTACACACACATAACCCTTTCAGGCAAGCCCTTGGGCCGGGTCTTTTCAAAATGGGTCAACCCTTTGACTATGGGTTTACCCTCCTTGCATGCATACTTATGGAAGAGCAGCTTACCTCCACGGCAGCCCTCTCACCTGTATTAGCAGGGGAACTCCTCTTATCTTCCCAATTGTGACACTTTTATGCAACTTGGGCACCAGAATTTTGTCTTTCAAACTCGAAGACATACACCGCAACACTTCTAAAACTCCTTCAATCTCATGTGATCCCCTGTGGCACTGACTCTAGTGGTCTTAGGTTTGGCATGTGGGAATTAGCATCTCTCCCCTCTCTCCTATGGCTGGGGGAAGGAGCACAGCACAATCTTCTCTGCTATGCAAACAGCTGTTTGCAAATAAATCCTGACTTTGGTGAAGCTCCTTCATGGTCCTGCAGTTTTCTCCTATACAGAAGCTGGATGGAGAGGATGTACTGGGGAGTCCAAAATATATGTTTGGTCACTTTTTAGAGAGTCCTGCCAGGCGATGTCCAACAAGTCCCTTTTGAATGTGTAAGTAATTAACACCCATTGCCATCAACAAGAGGGCATCAGTTAAAACTCTGAGACCACAGGAAGAGTCAGTTTAACATATTTCTAAACAAATACCATTAAATCCTCCTCACAGCTTCTCTATGAAGGCATTATTTTGTTTTATAAGAAAATACTCTAAGGAGATTAAATAATTGCCCTAATATCAGAAGCAGGAAGGAAGAATTTCAGGATTTCCAGTGCAAATCTCTTAAACACATTACGGGTTCTACAGATGGAATCTTAGTAGGCATATTCATTTATTGGCATGTATTTATCAAGGAACCTGCTCAAGTTTAGAGTAGCTAGTCTGATTTCCAATTTTATCCACTGGAGACAATGGGGCCACGAATATAACCTGAGGCTTGTTAATAATTGGTTCAGGCAGAGAACAGAGCCAAGTCCACATGGTGAAGGACTTTAGGCCTGTATTAATTAGATGGAGAAAAAGAGTGTAAGCTAAATAGCCAATAATGCAGGGCCTTATAGAAAAAAAAAAAAAGGAAGTGATCACCTTCAGAGTATTCTAAGCAGGTAGACTGCTGTGTTTCACATGATTGTTTGTTTGTTCATTTGTTTAGAAACAGGAATACATTATAGATTGTAACTTTGCCATTCCCTAGGGGAGTAATTGTCCTGATTGGCAAGACCAAAACTCAGCTGATAAATGCTGATTCTGGCTAGAGAGAAGGGCAGTGCGTTGTGAGACATATAATACCATCTGAAAGCTTCATGAAGAAAGTGGCACAATCCCACCAATTCCATGGGTGAAGACTTCGCCACACCTAATTACAAAGCAGGTTGGATAATGAAGTACAGCCAGACATCCAAGTGCATGACTATAATCCTCATCTATTAGAAGAATGGAAGAACAAATTATTGGGGAAAACTAGTAATATTTGACATCGGCCTACAGTAGCACACAATTGCAAAGTGCAAAA
Organism: Lynx canadensis; assembly: GCF_007474595.2. NCBI lineage: Eukaryota > Metazoa > Chordata > Mammalia > Carnivora > Felidae > Lynx > Lynx canadensis. The sequence continues at coordinate 45,196,841 of NC_044319.2, read as the reverse complement.
ACTGAGCAGACAGGAGAAAAGACACAAGACACAAAGCCCCGGTTGCCTAGAAGACAAGATTGGACAATCCTGAGAGAGCCAGGGATGGAAATGATATTTACAGCATACACATGGCATGATTCACTCTTTGATACTGAATTACATTTCAACTAGAAGGATCCATGCTTGAACTTTAAGAAATATGTTTACTCACTATACTAACTTCCACGTATTTTTCATTATTCTTCTTCCTCTTTTTCATTCCAGCCCTTCATTCCCATCTTTCACTCCTCCTGTCTTCCTGGGTGCAGAGAGGGTCTGGATCCATCTCATAAGATAGAACCCCAATCTCCGATAGGCATGGCTGAAAACTTTAGGAAGACTAGCAAGTTTTCACTTCAATCAAACAAATTCCCATTTCACCATCTCTCACTCTCATCTTCTGAAGTAACGGTAACTCCAGTTCCTTAGGCATTCCAGGATTCTGCACCCACAATTCACTTATATGCTTCCTTCCCAGGAGCTCAGGCCTCAGATTTCTTATGTACAGTTAAGTCACTGGCCATCCATCTTTATATTTTTAGTTTCTAGAATATTGTTGATGCATCCTCTTTCCTGTTGTCCCCCCGTTCCTTTTTTTAAGTTTATTTATTTATTTTGAGAGAAAAAGGGAGAGAGAGCAGAAGCATGAGTGGGGGAGGGACAGAGGGAGAGAGGAGAAACAGAGAGAGAGAGAGAGAGAGAGAGAGAGAGAGAGAGAGAGAGAGAGAGAGAACCCCAAGCAAGCTGCATCCTGTGAGCCTGGAGCCCAAGGTGAGCTCAGAACCTTGAAATCAGGACCTGAGCCAAAATCCACAGTCAGGTGCTTAACTGACTGAGCCACTCAAGTGCCCCAAATTTACTTCCCTTCCTTTTATATTGTCACATTTTAGATGCTGTATAAATATTACCTAATTTTCAGCACCTCCTCTTTTTATGTGTGAAGAAAAAGCACAAAGGCTCTATGGCAAATTCTGTGGGTTAACCACTCAAAATTATGCTCGGGCCTTTTTTACAAGACTTCCTTTAGTATAGAATATTAAAAATATAAAACACCTTTTCTGCCTAACTTTGGCTAGGTATAGTCATTAAAAAAAAAAAGCAGATGCCATTGGTGCTTTTAAGATAGCATTTTTAAAAAAGGAACTCAAGTTTAAAAAAATTAAATCTGTGCTTTAATAGAATTTAAATTCTCATGAGAGGCAAACAACATTAAAAATTTATAAATGTGGGGGAGGAGCCAAGATGGTGGAACAGCATGGAAGTTTTTTGTGTGTCTTGTGTCCATGAAATACAGCCAGACCAACACTAAACCATCCTACACACCTATAAAACTGATTGGAGGATTAACACAACAATCTGCACAACCTGAACCACAGAATTCAGCAGATACGTGGTGCAGAGAGGTGAACTTGGGGAGAGAAAAGCCGGCGCCATGCAGGGAGCCACTTTCACAGGCAGAGAGAGGACAGAGACTGGGGGGGCAAGGGGGAATACGGGAAAAGCACCTCTCCCCAAAAGCAGCTGGAGAGAAAGTGGAAAATTGGAAAGAGCCACAGGGACTAAACTGAAAAGGGAGAAAGGAGAAAGGAGAGGGTTTAAATTCCATTAAGACTGTAAATAAGGGTAGCACAAAGGCTACAACTCTGCAGCTCGATACCTGTCGGTGCTCTGGTGGGAAGGACGAATCCCCAGGAACAGAGTGAGGTCCAGGAGATTCTTAGGCCACATGGGGAAAAGCAGTTCCACTGCTGGAAGGACATTTGGTGGAGACTATTGAAGCCACCTGGTCCCAGCAGACCCCAGAAAACGGCCACATTCGCTGGTGCTGGAACAAGGTCGTTAAGGGTGAAGACTGGTGCCAGGTGTGTGTTGTGATTTTCCACAATCCGTGAAAAGCTGATGCTATTCTATCTTACGAACTTTTTCTGAGGGGGCTGACACCTGGCCACAGTCTTGGGGAACCAGCAGCAACAGGGTCCAGCAAGCATTCCTGGGTGCAGCCAACATTCAGTCATTGCTCAGTGAGACCCTCCCGCAGAGGGGCAGAATGGGTCAAAGCCGCGCAGTCCTTCAGAAGTAAGGGGCCGGGGAAAACAGCCACATCTGAGACAAAACTCAGGAGAGAGGTACTGCCTGGGGCCTGGTCATGGAGAGTGAAAAAGTGGGGAATGGACGAAAGCTGAAGACAGAGGACAGGTGCGCAATTGCTAATTGGAGAGAACAAAGTTCTCATACTAGAGACTGGGTAGCTGGATGACACCATTTTCATTTCTCCCACACAAGCGCATATTCACCTACGAGTGCTGCAACAATCCACCCCAGTAGCCTAGCAGCTCCATCTAGTGGAGAACAGAGCCATTACACTGAGCCCCTCCCAAATGGGTCAACTTCACTCTTCAAGAACACAAGTCTCACTGCCTACTTAGTTTATGGACTATAAAGCATTATACAGTGTGACTTCTGGGAGAAAACGAAGTAATTTCAGTCCTATTTCAATCTGTTAGCAGGTAGATCTATTCAATTTTCTTTCCTTTTTTTCCTTTTTTACACTACTTTTCTTTTTCTTGAATACAGAAAGAAAAATTCATTTTTATTTTCAATTTGTATTAAAATGTTTTTAATTTTTTCTATATTTTTTACTTTTGTGTAAATTTTTTCAAATACTATTTAACTTCCATCATTTTATTTTAGTCTACTTCAGTGAATTCACCTTTTCAAATTTTCAAACGATTTCCCTTTTTTCTTTTTCTTTTTTCTCTTTTTCATTTCTTTTCTTTTTCTTGAATGCAGACAAAAACTACATTTTTACTATCAATTTCTATTAAAAATATTTTTCTTTACTTTTTTACTATATAGTTTGATTTTATGTAAATCTTATCAAATTCTATTTTACTCCTATCATCTCATTTTAGTGTATTCATTTTTTCAAATTCTCAACCAATTTCCTTTTTTTCCCCCGACTTTTTTTTTCTCTAATCTGTCAAACCACTTTCAACACCCATGCCAAAACACACCTAGGATCTAGCATCATTTATTAGATTTTTGTGTGTGTGTGTGTTTTTATTTTTTTAATTTTAATATTTTTTACTTTTAATTTTTTTTAATTTTAATTTTTCTACCTCATTAATTCCTTTTCTTTCTTCAAAATGACAAAAAGAAAGATTTCACCCCAAAAGAAAGAGCATGAAGAAACGACAGCCAGGGATTTAACCAACACAGCTACAAGCAAGATGTCTGAACCAGAATTTAGAATCACGATAAGAATACTAGCTGGAGTCAAAAATAGATTAGAATCCCTTTCTGCAGAGATAAAAGAAGTAAAACATAGAATGAAATTAAATATGCTATAACTGAGCTGCAATCATGAATGGATGCAGCAGCAAAAATGATGGATGAGGCAGAACTGAGAATCAGAGATATAGAGGAAAAACTTATAGAGAATAATGAAGCAGAAAAAAGAGGGAGATTAAGGTAAAAGTGCATGATTTCAGAATTAGAGAAATCAGTGACTCATTAAAAAGGAACAACATCAGAATAATAGGGGTCCCAGAAGAGGAAGAGAGAGAAATAGGGCTAGAAGGGGTATGTGGGCAAATCATAGCGGAAAAATTTCCTGACCTGGGGAAAGACACAGACATCAAAATCCAGGATGCACAGAGGACTCCCATTAGATTCAACAAAAACCGACCAACAACAAGGCATATCAGAGTCAAATTCACAAAATACTCAGGCAAGGAGAGAATCATGAAAACAGCAAGGGACAAACAGTCCCTAACCTACAAGGGAAGACAGATCAGGTTTGCAGGAGACCTATCCACAGAAACTTGGCAGGCCAGAAAGGAGTAGCAGAATATATTCAATGTGCTGAATCAGAAAAATATGCAGCCAAGAAATCTTTATCCAGCAAGGCTGTCATTCAAAATAGAAGGAGAGATAAAAAGTTTCCCAGACAAACAAAAATTAAAGGAGTTTGTGACCACTAAACCAGCCCTGCAAGAAATGTTAAGGGGGACTCTCTGAGGGGAGAAAAGATGACACATAAATAAATAAATAAATAAATAAATAATAAATAATAAAAGCGACAAAGATTAGAAAGGACCAGAGAACACCACCAGAAACTCCAACTCTTCAAGCAACATAATGGTAATAAATTCCTATCTTTCAGTACTCACTCTAACAATAATGAGAATATTATGAGCAATTATATGCCAATAAAATGGGCAATATGGAAGAAATGGACAAATTCCTAGAAACATATACACTACCAAAACTGAAACAAGAAGAAATAGAAAATTTGAACAGAAGCATAACCAGTAAGGATAGCGAATTAGTAATCAAAACTCTGCCAAAAAACAAGAGTCCGGGGCCAGATGGCTTTCCAGGGGAATTCTACCAAACATTTAAGGAAGAGTTAACACCTATTCTCTTGAACATGATCCAAAAGATAGAAAGGGAAGGAAAACTTCCAAACTCTTTCTATGAAGCCAGCATTACCTTGATTCCAAAACCAGACAGAGACCACACTAAAAAGGAGAATGATAGACCAATTTCCCTGATGAATATGGAGGCAAAAATCCTCAACAAGATATTAGCCAACAGGATCCAACAATACATTAAAAAAGTATTCACCACGACCAAGCAGGATTTCTACCTGGGATGCAGGGCTGGTTCAACATCTGCAAGACAAATAACATGATTCATCATATCAATAAAAGAAAGGACAAGAACCATATGATCCTCTCAATAGATACAAAGAAAGCATTTGACAAAATACAGCATCCTTTCCTCATAAAAACCCTCAAGAATGCAGGGATAGAAGGAGAATACCTCGAGATTATAAAAGCCATATATGAACGACCCACTGCTAATATCATCTTCAATGGGGGAAAAACTGACAGCTTTCCCACTAAGTTCAGGAACAAGACAGGAATGTCCACTCTCGCCACTGTTATTCCACATGGTATTGGAAGTCTTAGCCTCTGCAATCAGACAACACAAAGAAATAAAAGGCATCCAAATCAGCCAGTACGAGGTCAAACTTTCACTCTTTGCAGACGACATGATTCTCTATATGGAAAACCCAAAAGATTTCACCAAAAAACTGCTAGAACTGATTCATAAATTCAGCAATGTTGCAGGATATAAAATCAATGCACAGAAATCGGTTGCATTCCTATATACCAACAATGAAGCAACAGAAAGAGAAATCAAGAATCAATCCCATTTACAGTTGCACAAAAAACCATAAAATACCTAGGAATAAATCTAACCAAAGAGGTGAAAAATCCATACACTGCAAACTATAGAAAGCTTATGAAAGAAGTTGAAGAAGACACAAAAAAATGGGAAAAGATTACATGCTCCTGGATAGGAAGAACAAATATTGTTAAAATGTCAATACTACCCAAAGCAATCTACATATTCAATGCAATCCCTATTAAAATGACACCAGCATTCTTCACAGAGCTAGAACAAATAATCCTAAAATTTTTATGGAACCATAAAAGACCCCAAATAGCCAAAAAGATCTTGAAAAAGAAAACCAAAGCAGGAGGCATCACAATCCCAGACTTCAAGCTATACTACAAAGCTGAAATCATCAAGACACTATGGTACTGGCACAAGAATAGACACTCAGATTAATGGAACAGAATAGAGAACCCAGAAATGGACCCACAAACATATGGCCAACTAATCTTTGACAAAGCAGGAAAGAATATCCAATGGAATCAAGACAGTCTCTTCAGCAAGTGGTGCTGGGAAAACTGGACAGTGACATGCAGAAGAATGAACCTGGACCACTTTCTTACACCAGACACAAAAATAAGCTCAAAATGGATGAAATACCTCAATGGAAGACAGGAAGCCATCAAAATCCTCAAGGAGAAGGCAGGCAAAAACTTCTTGGATCTTTGCTGCAGCAACCTCTTACTCAACACATCTCCAGAGGCAAGGGGAACAAAAGCAAAAATGAACACCTGGGACCTCATCAAAATAAAAAGCTTCTGCACAGCTAAGGAAACATTCAGCAAAACTAAAAGGCAACTGACAGAAAGAGAGAAGATATTTGCAAATGACATATCAGATAAAGGGCTAGTATCCAAAATCTATAAAGAGCTTATCATACTCAACACCCAAAACACAAATAATCCAGTGAAGAAATGGGCAAAAGTCATGAATCGACACTTCTTCAAAGAAGACATCCGGATGGCCAACCAACACATGAAAAAATGCTGAACATCACTCATCATCAGGGAAATACAAATCAAAACCACCATGAGATACCACCCTACACCTGTCTGAATGACTAACATTAACAACTCAGGCAACAACAGATGTTGGCAAGGGTGTGGACAAAGAGGATCTCTTTTGCATTGTTGGTGGGAATGCAAGCTGGTGCAGCCACTCTGGAAAACAGTATGGAGGTTCCTCAAAAAGCTAAAAATAGAACTACCCTATGACCCAGCAATTGCACTACCAGGCATTTATCCAAGGGATACAGGTGTGCTGTTTCGAAGGGACACATGCACCCCCATGTTTATAGCAGCACTATCGACAATAGCCAAAGTATGGAAAGAGCCCAAATGTCCATCGATGGATGAATGGATAAAGAAGATGCGGTATATATATATATATATATACACACACACACACACACACACATATATACCTATATTTATATACACACATATATATACACATACACACACACACACACACACACACACACACACACATATATATATATATATATATATATATATGTAAAGGAGTATTACTCAGCAACCAGAAAGAATGAAATCTTGCCATTTGCAACTACGTGGATGGAACTAGAGGGAATTATGCTAAGTGAAATTAGTCAGTCAGAGAAAGACAAAAATCATATGACTCCACTCATATGAGGAAATTAAGAGACAAAACAGATAAACAAAAGGGAAGGGAAACAAAAATAATATAAAAACATGGAGGGGGATAAAACTGAAGAGACTCATAAATATGGGGAACAAACTGAGGGTTACTGGAGGGGTTGTGGGAGGGGGGATGGGCTAAATGGGTAAGGGGCACTAAGGAATCTATTCCTGAAATCATTGTTGCAGTATATGCTAACGGATTTGGATGTAAATTTTAAAAAAATAAAAAATAAAACAAGTTGAAAAGAAAGAAAAATAAGTAAACATTTTAAAAAAAGAGGAACTCAGTGGGGCATCTAGGTGCTCAGGTTTGTGGTTTCCCTAAGGAAAGAGAAAAAAAACCTCAAGGCACCTGACTATACCTTAGGTATGTGACAACATTCCTCAAGGCCTTGTAACATGAGACCACTTAATCAGACTACATGTTTGTGTGTTACCATATATGGGAGACAAAAAAGTAAGAAACATAAAAAACTACACCAGGTGGCATTCAGGACTCAGGTCTTTGGGTACGAACCCAACTGAGTGGTGTCCACAGGAATAACGTTGCTTCCTGGAAAGAAATCCCTCGGTGTCATGACTCTCTGTATGATAATCCTGGTACAGGTGCAGCGTCAGACTTCAGCTCAGGTCATGATCTCATGTTCTCGAGTTCGAGCCCCATGTGGGGCTCTGTGCTGACAGCTCAGAGCCTGGAGCCTGCTTCGGATTCTGTGTCTCCCTCTCTCTCTCTCTGCCCCCTCCCCCACTCATACTCTGTCTCTCTCTCTCTCTCTCTCTCTCTGTCTCAAAAATAAATAAACATCGGGGCGCCTGGGTGGCGCAGTCAGTTAAGCGTCCGACTTCAGCCAGGTCACGATCTCGCGGTCCGTGGGTTCGAGCCCCGCGTCAGGCTCCGGGCTGATGGCTCAGAGCCTGGAGCCTGTTTCCGATTCTGTGTCTCCCTCTCACTCTGCCCCTCCCCCGTTCATGCTCTGTCTCTCTCTGTCCCAAAAATAAATAAACATTAAAAAAAAAAATAAATAAATAAATAAACATTAAAAACATAATTTAAAAAAAAAAAAAGGAACTCAGCTTGTGAGGCCTTCTTTGGTTTGGCTTTTGTCCTTTGGTTTTGTGTTTTTCACTTTTCTTTATTCCTGCCTGGAATCTTAAGATAATGTTTAGAATGTCAGCCATCCTGAAACATGAGGCTTACAGCTACATGATGAAGATATGAACAGAAAGTTAGGATTCTGGGGTTCCCAATAACATCATGGAACAGCTACAGAAGGCCTGGACTGCTAAATTGAGGCTTCTTACTATTGGGAATAATCAATTTGCTACCACTTAAGCTTTTATTTACCAGCCTTTCCTAACTAAGCCGGGCACACTTAGGGTCCATATGTTCATGAACACTCATACCTTTAAAATCCAAAAATGAAAGTTATGAGCTCTAAATTGTACATGTATAAATCATTCTAAAAGTCAATACTTGTTTTCTAAATATTGAGAGAATAAAACTTTGTGTTTTAAATTTTTTTAATTTTATTTCTATTTTTTTAAAGTTTATTTATTTATTTTGAGAGAGATTGAGAGAGAGAGAGAGAGAGAGAGAGAGAGAAGCAGGGGAGGGGCAGAGAGAAGAGGAGACAGAATCCCAAGCAGGTTCCACACCATCAGTGCAGAACCCAATGTAGGGCTTGAACTCATGAACTGTGAGATCATACCTGAGCTGAGATCAAGAGTCAAATGCTTAACCGACTGTGCCACCAGGCACCCCCAGAATAAAACTTTCCTAAACTTAATTTCCTCTCATATTTTGCTTTCACAATTTTCCTTCCGATTATGATGATTATACATACCAGACCATCTACCACTAGATACCCTTTTAGGATCTTATTCTAATTCTCTACGTGAAAGGGAACATATTGATGATACACGTAAATTTTAGCAGCCTTCTTTCAATATACTATAAACATTGGGATTCAGAATAAGTAACAATAAATGTGTCTCTGGCAAAGATATCAAAAATTCTTATATGACAATATATAAATTGTTTACTCCTATTAAATAAAAAGAAATAAATCTCTAAACAAGTATGTCATATTCATTTCTGTAAGTTAAAAGTGCTAAAACATTCTCAATACTTTTTATTAATTATGTGGGTAATTAGAACATTAGGAAAAATTACATTGAAAAACTGCCTAGGTTCCTGAAAGCATTGATTTTAGAAACAAGTTTTTTTGGAGAGGGAATTGTGTGGTATGTTTGCATTAGACATCTAGTCCCAGGGGCATTATAAACATCAACAAGATCATTTTTGTCACGCTGGTGTTACTTTTTCACTGTAGTTGAGACATCTGACAAGCAAAGTCTCCATGCTACAATACACAAAGTCCCTTGATATCCTACGCTTTCAACAATCTTAATCCAGCGTGGTGGATTTCAAGAGTTTCAATAAATCAGAAAAACCAGGGTGGTTCTTTTCTCTATACACATTGCACAAACAAGAATCATATTATTGCAAAGTTGAAGAGGATTAGTGATTATACCATTTGTCTTTTTATGTTTGCTTGAACATCGTTTTTATTCTCAAATGAAGTAAGTTTGGGAATTCTTAAGTCATATAAAAGTTGAACCATATCACAACAAAAATAAATCAGCTATTTATTTGCTTTGATTTAATGCACATGACAATATTCTAGAAAAGGTGTGATTTGGTTACACTAGAAGTTAAAGCTGAGACTTTTTCCTTGATACAATTTAGGGAGTAATCGAACTTTGAGTTAACATGTATACAATTTTCTATCATCTTTCAGTTGCTACATGGTTACCTATACCCTAATCCATGTTAGCATCACCTTTTTCTTGGATTTACAAAGCAACCACATCATCAGTCTTTCTACAAATTTCCTCCCATCAATATTTCATCCATAGGTATCATTCTAAAATCCAAATCTGGAGCCCCTGGGTGGCTCAGCCAGTTAAGCTCCTGAGTCTTCATCTTGGCTCAGGACATGACCTCACAATTTGTGGGATCAGATCCTATGTCAGGCTCTGCACTGCTTGAGATTCTCTCTCTCCCTTTTTCTCCGTTCCTCCCCCACTCTCATGTGTGCAAGCATGCACTCTCTCACTTTCCCTCTCAAAAATTATAAATAAATCAACTTTAAAATCCAAATATAATGTCATTCCTTTCCTTGAAACCAATAGCTTCTCATTACTCTTCTACACATATTATTTAAATCTTTCCTTATGATGTATAACAACAGCTATCAACACTCTTTTTTGTTGTTAGAATTCCAACATTTATTTCCTATGTGAATCTTCATGCAGCATATGTTATTATTTTCTTTGCTTAGACAAAGATATGCTCTCATACACTCCACATCACTTTCTACCCACTCTTTAAAACTTCAATTTAGGGGCACTTGGGTGGCTCAGTCAGTTGAGCATCCGACTTTGGCTCAGGTCATGGTCTCGCCATTCCCGAGTTCAAGCCTTGCGTCGGACTCTGTGCTGAGAGCTCAGAGCTTGGAGCCCACTTTAGATTCTGTGTCTCCCTCTCTCCACCTCTCCCCTGCTTGCATTTTGTCTGTTTCTCTCAAGAATAAAGAAGAATGTTTAATAAAAAAAATAAAAAATAAAACTTCAATTTAATAATCCCACAGTCAATCAAATCTTCCCTAATCTCTAAGACTCAGCAATTCCCCTATTGTATGATCTCACATTAACCTGTATTTGTCTTTTACAACTATTGTAAACAGACAACTAATTGTATATTTAGTGACTTAATGTCTGTCATCCCTCCTAGAACTTAATTTCCATGAGGCCAGTTATATGTCTGTTTTGTTCATCATCATCCTGAATAGTAGAAACTCAATAAATATTTTTTGAATATACAAATTAATACTGTTTGCCAATTCAAACACAGCCACAGCAATGACAGAAAATAAAGTACTAAACTAACTTGTAATTATCATTAAAATATACCCAAAGAACTCAGTCACAGAGAAATTAGGTCGTTTATAATATACAATTACTAGTGTGCAAGCTATGTGACTTACACTTTGACCACCATCTGAAAAAGGATTTGGGATATGGGGCACCTTGGTTGGTTGAGTGTCTGACTTCGGCTCAGGTCATGATTTCATGGTTCGTGAGTTTGAGCCCTGCATTGGGCTCTGTGCTGACAGCTCAGAACCTGGAGCCTGCTTCAGATTCTGTGTCTCCTTCTCTCCCTGGCCCTCCCTGCTCATGCTCTTTCTCTCTCTCTCTCTCAAAAATAAACATTAAAAGAAATTTTTTAAAGGATTTGGGATAAAATGATCAAAAGTGATATCATGTCCATAGAGTAACAAACTGAATCCGCTCTAATTTTTTTTTCAACGTTTATTTATTTTTGGGACAGAGAGAGACAGAGCATGAACAGGGGAGGGGCAGAGAGAGAGGGAGACACAGAATCGGAAACAGGCTCCAGGCTCCGAGCCATCAGCCCAGAGCCCGACGCGGGGCTCGAACTCACGGACCACGAGATCTTGACCTGGCTGAAGTCGGACGCCCAACCGACTGCGCCACCCAGGCGCCCCAGAGTCCGCTCTAATTTTGCAAAGTAAAACATTCAAAAGAATCAGTTCCTTAGTATTAGTTATAATAACTTGCAATACATCTCATAATATTATTATTGAGGACCAGCAACATAGGTTATAAATGCTATGAAATAACTTACAGGCTAAATACAAGTTTTGGTTTTTTTTTTTTTCCAAAATATTCAGTGAAAATTATTTCAGTCTCTTCTTTAAATATTTAAATTTTGCTCTCAATTTTTTCTTTTTCTTTTTTTTTTCTTTTTTTTTTTCAACGTTTATTTATTTTTGGGACAGAGAGAGACAGAGCTTGAACGGGGGAGGGGCAGAGAGAGAGGGAGACACAGAATCGGAAACAGGCTCCAGGCTCTGAGCCATCAGCCCAGAGCCTGACGCGGGGCTCGAACTCAAGGACCGCGAGATCGTGACCTGGCTGAAGTCGGACGCTTAACCGACTGCGCCACCCAGGCGCCCCTCTTTTTTTTTTTTTTTTTTTTTTTTTTTAGTTCCAAGAGTAGAATTTAGAGATTCAACACTTACAACACCCAGTGCTCATCATAATAAATGCCCTCCATAATCCCCCTCACCCATTTAGTCCTTCCCTCGCCGATCTCCCTTCTGGTAACCATCAGGTTGTTCTCTATTAAGAGTCTGCTTTTGGTTTTCCTCTTTCTCCCCCCCCCCCACCCCACCCATATTCATTTGTTTTGTTTCTTAAATTTCACATATGAGTGAAATCATATGGTATTTGCCTTTCTCTGACTGGCTTATTTCGCTTAGCATAACACTCTGCAGCTCTATCCATATCGTTGTAAATCCGCCCTGAATTCTTAATTGCTATTCGGTAAGGATAGTAGATGAAGATGGAAATACTGCAATTAACCTGTAAGTTATTTCAATTGAATTTTGTCTTTAATTTTGTGAGGTAGGGACAAATATTAATTTGTCTTTTCTAGCCACTCCTTTTGAATCCACTGATGCATAAAAGAGGAGGTAAGAGAGAGGAAAGCTAAAAGTAATGAAGGTCTTCATCTTACAAAATTGTTGGAATTTGAAGGTATCTTGGAACAAGTCCCATAAGCATTAAGAATGAACTAATCAAAGTCTCTCTGAAGTTGCCCTGAAGGTGTGAGTTCATGAACACAGCACTGTATCTGCCCTTTAAGAATTAGGGAGCATGAATAAATATACCACTGATGCCGGATAGACACCAAAACTATCTTTGGACAGAAGGAAGCCAGAGAATGGATAATGGAACACTGCTACAAAAAAAAAAAAAAAAAAAAAACTTAAATTTCCACAATTTTGCATACTAGCAACAAGGACCAAAAGGAACAGAAGATGACCTGTGTCTCTCTTCTGCCTTCTTAAATGCAAACAAGAACATCTAAATAGGAAAACCTGATTTGCTTCTTGAACCCTAAACACACATCACAGCCATGAAGGATAGAATAGGTACATATGGTTTTAAGTCTACTTAATGGCGAAAATAGTTCACCTGCAAAACTCACTTCAAATATTGACAAGGCAACCTTTTATAGGATATTTTATAACCAGATGACTATGACTTTTATGCTGAGAGCACTGTTATTCTTCATGAACCCTTTAGTTCCTAACTTTAGAGTGTGTGTGTGTGTGTGTGAGTGTGCAAGTGTGTACATGTGTGTATGTTAAGTGGGGGAAGAGTAGATTCTACAAGTTGTATCCACTAGTGATCTGACATTTATCTTATTTTGTTATTTAATTACTCTCAATGTTAATTTCTTTCTTAAAGCAGTACTAGTAAGAAAAGCCCATCATTTCTACCATTTGCAAAGGCGTTTTGTGTCAGGATACACCACACACAGACACACACACACACACACACACACACACAAATATATAAATATATGTTATTTTAATTAATGTCCAATTTTATTTATTACACACACCAAGTGGTAATTATTAATTTCTTATGAGATGAGGAACCAGAAACATCAAGAGATAAAATTAATCTTCCCTATGTATATTGTATCATTATTTCCAATACCCAAATAGTCCAAGTGTCCATCAATAAATGAATGAGTAAAGAAGATGCGACATATAGATATATATATTGGAATATTATTCAGCCATAAAAAAGAATGGAGTCTTGCCGTTTGTAACAACATGAATGGAGCTAGAGACTATAATGCTAAGTCAAATAAATCAGTCAGAGAAAGACAAATACCATATGATTTCACCCATGTGGAATTTAAGAAACAAAACAAATGATGGGGTGCCTGGGTGGCTCAGTTGGTTGGGCGGCCGACTTCGGCTCAGGTCATGATCTCACGGTCTGTGAGTTCGAGCCCCGAGTCGGGCTCTGTGCTGACAGCTCAAAGCCTGGAGCCTGTTTCAGATTCTTTGTCTCCCTCTCTCTGACCCTCCCCCGTTCATGCTCTGTCTCTCTCTGTCTCAAAAATAAATAAACGTTAAAAAAAATTTTTTTTAAAAAGAAACAAAACAAATGAACAAAGGAAAAAGAGAGAGAAACAGAAAGACAAACCAAGAAACAGACTCCAAGAAAACAAACTGATGGTTACCAGAGGAGAGGTGGGTGGGGGATGGGTGAAATAGGTGATGGGGATTAAAGAGTACATTTATCATAATGAGCACTGAGTAATGTATGGATTTGTTGTATATTTTGTTGCACTATATTGTACACCTGAAATTAATATAACACTGTATGTTAATTATGCTAAATTTTTAAAAACTTAATTAAAAAATGTAAGAAAATTTTTCTAATGGCATGCAGCAGAAAAGAAATAAAATGAAAGCATAATATAACAACCACATTGAGATCAGTATGTCCTTATTAGGCTAAACTATCAAATCCTTAATACTCAAAGTAGATTGGTACCTAATAATACTATTGTTATTACCCTAACATTACTAAATATAACATACAATGAAATTTTAATCAATTTAAAGCAAATAGAAAACAGGGATAATTTGGGATCCTTTGTATGTATGTGTGGTATAATACCTAGCCATTAAATGTTTAAAAATTTTTCTCATACTGACACAAAAAACAAAGCTTGTTAGCCTCATAAAATGTCATGTCCAGACTGAGAGTACAAGGTCCAGAACTAAAGTTTCTTTTTTGAAAAGTTAAAGTTGGAATAGAATTTAAAATATGGCATAAATAATATCTAAAATGAGTCATGGACAAATAAAGAGCTCCATGTTGTAAGTATTATTTAAATATAATCTTTCAGGGTACCTGTGTGACTCAGTCTGTTGAGCGTCCGACTCTTGATTTCAGCTCATGATTCCAGGGTCATAGGATCAAGACCAGCATCAGGTTCCACATTTAGTGTAGAGTCTGCTTAAGACTCTCTTTCTCTGTCTCTTTCAGTCTGCCCCTCTCCCCTACTTGTGTTCTTTCTCTCTCTCTCTAAAATAAAAAATAAATAAAGAAAATATAATTTTTGTATACAATTTAAATTTAAAAAATATATTGAACTTTACAAAAATGTTTATTATAAAGTTTAAGAAAGAAGAGGAAAACAGTAAAACAGGGAAATGGTCCAATTTTTTCACTTAAAAATATTTATTAACATATAAAATGTTCCAGATATTATTTTGAGCACTGGGAGGTTAAAACACTGGCAAAAGTTGATATTCACTGAATGTTATATTAGTAAGAGATCCAGGCATTAATCAAATTATCACAAAACAAATGGAAAATTATAATTGTGATGAATATATTAAGCAGGGTACATGATGGTGTGAAATCACATTACAATGACAGCTGATCTTGTCTGTGGATTTTGGAATGGTTTATCTGAGAATAATATTTAGTTAAGAGTTGACTCAACGAAGGTTTGGGCAACAGAAAATGAATAACAGGTAAAAGAAATAAGAGCGGATTCAACAATATAAAATTTTAAAAGCCAGATTAACACTATAATGAATTATTTGTCTTTCTGTGTGTGGTATGGGAAGTTCCTCAGTTGGAGAATGAAGGATGTTCACCCACACATGCACATGCATGCACACACACACACACACACACACACACACTCCCAACCATATGATACACAGATAGATAACATACACATATACACATATATATTATATATATAAATGAAAGATCAAATGGAATTATTCAAGAAGTTTGGAGAGAATGAAAAACATAAACTCAGCTCCACAGTCTTAGTAGAGAATAGCCCTGACTAGTGGCCAAGAAGGATTTTCTTTCTTTTTTGGTTCATTTGTTTTCATTTTCCTTTTTTTTTTTTTTCACTTTTTAGAAATAATCTATTGATCAATTAGTCATGTAGTTTAACGTTAATATAATTGATAACCCAAAAGTGCACTCATGGCTAAATGTTTTTAAGTATTGAAAAATTTCTTGACTTATGCTTACAGTGCTAAATATGGTTACATATTAAATATTAATTACTTAATGTTTAATAAAATTTTTGTGGTGCATATGAAGCAATAAAGAAAGTTTTAACTTATTAATGTCAAATTAGTAATTATTTCATTAATATTTTATATGTTCCTATAAAGTTCTGTCACTCCCACCCTCTAAGTGTGTGATTGGCTCTGTTCACAACCCAGGTTTAATTAAAGAATTCAAGACTTGCTTCCAGCGTTATACAATTTCCAATTAAAAAAAATCCTATTTCTCCAATGAACACTTGCTACAGAAAAACAATATAGACTTTGCAAGCCAAGAGATACATTTGTAATTTCTAACCACCACTACTTGCATGAAATAAATCACTTAATTTATCTCAGCTCCAATTTTGCCTCTGAAAAATCGACTTTATAAAATTAAACTTCAGGGTTGTTTTGAGAATGAAGATAATGTTTTAAATTACCTGCCACCCTTGATGTGCTTACTAAATTTGCCACAATAGATGCACTATGGTGGAAAGAGAATTAGGCTAGGGATAATATGATTTGGGTTTAAGCCCTGGCAAAAGCAATTATCTATCTGATTTCTTTATATGACACTTAACTTCTGAGAGTCTGTTTCCTTATGTTTAAAATAGAATAAAACCTGCCCTACCTTTCTCTGAACATCAGGTGAGATAGTATAGGAGACAAGGTGGCAAACCTAAACGGATGCTGTAGATATAGGACCTAGGAAATCTCCTCCCAAGGTATTTGTGTCCATGGTATTACTTGGCCAAGGATAGAGAAAAAGAAGTAGATAGTCTGGAACTACTCAATGACACTCCAAATACTAGGAAAAAAGAAAAAAAAATCCTTCACTTCCACTATTTCCTATTCTATCATTCACCCCCACAAAACCCCAGGACTTCATCCTTTCTTAAAATCACAACCCTTGAGGGAGGGGAGGGTGGGTGATGGGTATTGAGGAGGCACCTGTTGGGATGAGCACCGGGTGTTGTATGGAAAGCAATTTGACAATAAATTTCATAAATAAATTAATAAATAATAAATAAATATAAACATAAAAAAACTGAGAACCATAAAAAAAAAATCACAACCCTTGTCGGAAGGAGAAAACATAGTGGCATCCAAAGGGATCTGTGTTGGATTTTACATCAAGGTCAATGTGTACTAGTTAGCCCAGTGATGTCCTAGTGCTCTATTGATGAGCTATGATTCTCCTTGTTACTAGGTCCTGAAAACAAGAGAATCCCTACTGATGATGGTAATTTCACGTCAATGTTAATTTATTTTTATCTAGTGATAATGACATATAAAATGAATGTGAATATATTTTCCTTTTTAAAACAAAAGACATGAGGACAGGAGATACATTGCCCCAAAGAATAAAGTCTTATGTTTATATTATTTGGAATTATATAACTTTTTAAATGATATCTGAAATCTGCATGAAAAGCCGTAGAGGAAACTGACAAAAACAAGTGAAAACACCTTCGTGGTTCTAAATTATTGCCTTTTAAATTCACATAATTCCCCTGGTTTTAAGTTTCTCATATACCTGCATTATGTAGGATATGTTTAAATGATAAGAGAGTAAGAACCTGCCCCATCTTATTTAACACTACTACCTCAGCACATACACTCTTGTACATTTGTGTACATACCACACACAATATCAAGTGCTATCAGCAGCATTATATGGAACAAAACTTACTGGCAACACTCCTCTAGTTAAGATTGCATTTTTAAAGACAGTATACAGCCTTTGCTTTTCATTCTCAGAAGATTCTTGTGTTGCTAGAACTATGCCAGCAATTTCAATTTTATGTAGAAAAAAATACTTGTGATGAAAAGAAGAGGAAAAGAAAGAACTTTGGAAGACAATGGATTTAAGTGAAAAGGAAACAATGAATTTCTCTCTGGGACCACATATTATTTGCTAAAAATGCCTGTTGTGCATACCTTAGACACTGAAGCTTATTAATATTCAGGAAGCCCAAATGAAAGTAGATATGCACACTCAAATTTAAAAATAGAAGATTTATGAAAGGAAAATCCTCCTGTGACTTGACACAAGTTCAGATTTTGCCTTTGACCAAAATAAACGAACATGAGTTCGCCTGAGCATTATAATCGATTAATCCTGGATCAATTTCAGCAAGATGCATTTCAGATGGCAGAAGGATAATTATTAGAAAAGTGTCCTTTCAGATTAATGGTTTATGATATCCATTACCTTATGTTTTGCTAGTATGACTTTTTAAAATATTATCTTATTGAAGATTAGGGGACAAACAAAAGACCGAGAAATTGAGCTATCTCAAGGGTTTGAAATAAATTTCATATCTGTCATCGCTAATACATGAGAAACCAAGTAATACATGTTTACGCGGCAGTAGAAATCCCAACAAATTATATTAACTGTTTTGTATTATTCATATGTACCCTTGTGAATTTGATTTCTTTCCAAAAAATTTCAAGTCTCATTTTTAGAGCCATAGCTAAAATGCAATGCCTGATTTCTGTTGGATATTATATATCCTTTTCTAATAATATTTTATTCTTGTCTGTAGAATCCTTTTGAAGTTTAATTGAATAAAAGGTAAATATTATTATTTTTTAATAATAAAACCCAAATTTTCATGAATTATTTAACTATTGAAACCAAAATCATAAAATTAGAGGATTCCACATACATTTCCCGAGACTTTCTTTGTGGCTTTTGGAGATTCTTGGTTCTTAGGATTACAAAAAAAAAAGAACCTCAATGATTTCATAATTTATTAAAAGAAATAAACTCTCTCCTACAAGTAATTATCAAAGCGAACAAAACTATGAATTCAGCATTATAAACTATGATGCAGCCTTATGAAGAACACTCTCTGCAGAGACAAAGTACACAAAGTGTATAATAAAGTATATTTTCTGTGGGAAGTGAAGTAAGGGTGTCACAGAGAAAAACGGATGGAAATGTTGAGGAAAAGCTTTATGGGAACCCGATTGTTCTGCAGAAATGAGAATAGGCTACGATGTCAGAAATACATGTAACCTCAGTATGACATTGTAACTTCTATGGGTTTAGTGAACTTACTCTTGTGTACTTGGTGTGTTCCAGAAGTCAATAGCATCTTTTTTACAGAGATCATGGAGCAAATTTGGAGTTGTACCCAAACTACTTGGCACATAGAGGTTTGGTCATTTCTAACCACTTACATTTTATTCACAAAGGAAGTATTGTTTGAATTAATGATGCAAAATGACTCCTATTTCTCCTGATGGAATATTAAGAATGTTAATTTCAATTTGAGAGAAAACATAAGCAATATGTAGAAATAGAAATGTAGCACATGCACATGGAATATCAAATATTCTGTTATGACTAGAAGCTGTACAGAAAAAGTGGTGGGGGAGGGCAGATAAGGCTGGAGAATAGACTAGGTCCTGACAGTAAAAAATTTAAATCCCTTGCTCGTAAGTGTGGATGAGACTGTGTAAACAGTAGGAGTCCGGAATGATTGATGGAGGGCTCAAATGGGCTGTGATAAGTTATCTGTAAATAAAATTTATTTTCTTAGTCAGTAATATGAGCAATACCATCAAATGAGGATCTGCCTATTGGTCTATACTGTATATTGAATAAAGACCCAAAACAGTTTAGCCAGTGCCATGTTACTTTCAGTGATATATTCACGCTTTGTATTTTTCCTTAAAAAAAAACATAAAATATTACAATGCACAAACAACAGAGAAAGTAAATAACTGAAACCTGTGTAAGAATCAAGTTTAAGTAAATGTAAACATGTTGTCATCTTAAATTAGAACTGTCAGAGATTGACTTTGGCCATGAGAGCATGAGGCGCTCCACTGAACTGCTCTCCAGGGAAACTGTTGAAAATTATCAAAACACACACACACACACTATTGAAAATCTTTGCAAATGGGCCTAAGAATAACAAACAAACGGGGAAGAAATCTTTCAAGAAAATCTACAATTGGTAAGAAAGAGGAGATATGTTGTTTGAGTCTAGACCATTTCCACCCTCCATCTCAAGAAGACAGATATTCTACTCCAGAATACAGCAGCCAAAAACACAAGGATCCACTTCTCAGCTCCCAGTTACAGAGTGTTCTCCCCAAGAAGCAGGATGTCAGAATTTCTCATCCAGCCCTAGCTGCATATTGCAAAGGCTAAATCCCGTGGTATTGCAGTCGAGAGAAAACCAGAGTGGCTTTACTAATACTAGACAAAGTAGACTTCAAAACAAACACACAAATAAAAGTATTACTAGACTTAAAGAATGTTTTATAATGATAAAGGGGTCAATTTGTCAGGAAGATGCACCCAACATCAAAGCACATAACCATACAAAGCAAACATTTACAGATCTGAAGGAAGAAAGAGACATCAATATAAGAAGAGTGGGAGACCTCGTACCCCACTCTTAACAATGAACAAATTGTCAGACAGAAATCAATAAGAAGACCACAAAACTAAACAACACTATATACCAACTGTAACTAACAGACATATATAGAACATTCCACCACAAGCAGCAAAAGACACATTCTTTGTAAGTGCACACGGACCATTCTCTTGCACATGCTAGATCACAAGACAAATCTTAACAAACTTAAGAACACTGAAATCATTTCATGTCTCTTTTCTAATCCCAAGACAAGGAAACTGAAATCAATAAAGAAAATGAGAAAATCTAAAAATACATGAATATTAAACAAAACACTCTTAAGTAATCAAAGGGTCAAAGAGAAATAAAAAAGAAAATTAGAAAAAACCTTAAGGCATATGAAAATAAAAATACAAAGTATCAAAATTCATGGGATGCAGGAAAAATAGTACTAAGAGGGAATTTTGTAGCAATAAATGCTTATGATAAAAAGTAAAAACGATCTCAAACAAACCCAACTTTATGCCAAAAAAAGAACAAAGGACACACTATACCCAAAATTAGCAGAAAAGAGGAAATAATTAAAATTAAAGCAGACATAAATGAAATACATACTAGGAAAATAACAGAGAAAAATCAATGAAGTTAAGAGTTGGTTTTTTGAAAAGAAAAATAAAAACAGCCAACTCTTGTCTAGATTAAGAAAAAAAGAAAACTCAACTAAATAAAATCAGAAACAAAAAAGGAGACATTACAAATGATACCACAGAAATAAAAAGAATCATGAGAGTCTATTATGAATGGTTACACACCAACAAAGTGGACAACCTGGAATAAAAGGATAAAAACCTAGAAATTGGTGGTGGGAATTTAAATTTGTGCAGCTACTATGGACACAGTATGGAGGTTCCTCAAAACTAAAAAATAGAATTACCATTTAATCCAGCAATGCCATGGATGTGTATATATTCACATGAATTGAAGTCAGGATGTTGAAGAGATATCTGTATTCCTCATTGCAGTATTATTCACAATAGCCAAAATATGGGAACAACCTAAAGTTCCATTAATAGAGTAATGCATAAAGAAAATGTAGTAGATACATACAGTGGAATATTATCCAGGCTTCAGAAGAAAGGAATCCCTGCCATTTGTGACAACATGTATGGACCCAAAACATTATGCTAAGTGAGATAAGCCAGACACAAAAGGGCAGATACTGCGTGATTCACTTTTATGAGGAATCTAAAATATCAAGCCTATAAAAAAAGTAGAATAGTGGTTGCCAGATGCTAGGGGAGGGAGAAATGGGGAGACATAGTTAAAGGATACAAAGTTTCAGTTACATAAATGAATAAGTCTAGAGATCTACTATACAGCATGAGGCCTATAGTCAACACTGTACTGTATACTTAAAAATTTGTTAAGAGGGTAAATCTTATATTAAGTGCTCTTACCACAACAGAAGATCCAATACAAGAAAACATGGGTTTGGGAAGGAGACTTTTGGAAATGACGGATAAATGGATAGCCTTGGTTGTGGTGATGGTTCCATAGGTGTATACTTATCTCCAAACTCATCAAGTTGTATGCATTAAATATCTACGGGTTTTTGGATGTCAATTGTACCTCAGTAAAATGATTTAAAAAAACCCACTATGTCTTCTGTATTTGTAAAGCATATAGGGATAAGGAGGAATGGCTTACAAAGATTCACTAGGAAACTTTTGGCGTGATGATTACATTATTATCTTGATTGTGGTGATGGTTTTACAGGTGTATACATATGTCAAATTTTATCAGATTGTGTATTTTAAATGTCAAGTACTCGCCAATAAAAAAAGGAAAAGAAAAATTTTAAATCAATATCCAAAGTCACCTGAGGAAAATAACACTCTACACATGTCTGCTGCTTCTACAACAACATTAAGAGGAAAACTGATAATTGAAAAATAAATGTATTCTATGTCCTACCTTGAAGACCAAATTGTTGCTAGAGCTGTGACCTTTGAAATCTTCAATTACTTATTAGTAACTGAATTTTACCTCTAGGTTTCTTTACAGCGCTTGCCCAAAAACTCATATCAATCTCTGAGCAAAAGGTCAGAGTGTTCTCCCATGTAATATGGGTTTTCATTATTTCCTTATAAACTACGACATTTGGAAAATGTCAGCATCAGAGAAAACTTGAATGTTTTTCATTCTTTCTTTTTGATATATAGTATGAGATATATTACATGGAAAACATATGAAATAATTATATATATATATATAATACATACATATTAAATATATGTGAAAATACGCATCACAAGAACACATAGAGAAGAAAGCCCTGACTAGGTTTTTAGTAAGTTGTGGTCCTCATTTTACTCTTTTTCCTTTATTTCATAATAACTAATTGAAATAGTTGCTGCAATTAGGTGTCTACTGAATAAGCAGCATCTGAAAGATGAATTAGTATTGCCTGTTAATGTTTATTATCCTAACAGTGAGATAGGGTGATTAACATCAATATATGAATCATAAGTCTTGTGATTAGATGTAAAATTAGCATGCATGACACTACACTGTATCCATACAATAATATTACCTGCACTCTATGGTGTTAAAATATTACAACACATAAATACCAAGGGAAACAAACTTTAGCATCTATTAACTACTGATCACCAGAGATGACTCAGCTGGAATACCTCATTTCTACCTAATAGAGAAACTGCTATAGAACATGCCTTCTACTGTAAACTACTATAAAATCAGAACATTTCCAGGCAACAAAGATCCCAATGCAGGCATACAATTGCTGAGAGAAAAAAACTCACGATTTTAGACTCATGTTTAGACCAGATTCCTGCCTGGGAGCACTTTTCACTGTGTAGTGGAGGGAGGTTAAGTCCAAACAAGACACAACAGTCTCACTACACTGAGGATACAAAGGTCAAGTGTGGAGAGGAGATAGGATTCTCAGGGTCTAGAGGAGAAAGAGCTGTGCAAAAGAAGGGCATCAGATACTTGCATGAAGATCCTTCGTGGCTCCTGAGTTAAGAGCTGGGTTGCAATGTACAAGTCAAGAAAGACTCCATGAGGACTACCTGAGAATGGCTGCCTTAGGTTTGAAAGCCAAGAAGGTGGACCAGAGATCACTCAGTATAGGAATAGGTCAGTGTTTAGGTCCAGCCAGAATTGAGAGGTTCTTCTGAACTTAAAAGACCAAAGCTTAGGAGTCAAATAAAGTTCATTCCTTATTACCGAGGAAAAAAGTAAAATAGATATGTCCTAGCAACGAATGAAATTAAGCCAAACAGGATCCAGAGGATTCTCCAGTAACTCGACTCCATGCACCAACAAAGCACGACAATAAAACAGGAGAAAGTGTACACATCTGAGCAACACCAGTGAACTGACTGACTGACATCTGTAAAACGTTATACCCAACAAGACAGAAGATAAGTCTTGATAGTTCCATATCTGGTTTTTTAAATAATTCTGTATGTGAAAACTTAAAAAAAACCTCAAGACCCAGATAGTGTCACTGGTAACTTATATCAAATCATAGCAAATATTTAAGGAATTAGACATCTAAGGAAGATATGATATCAGTACATCAGTAATACAGATGTGACTCAACGAATCTGTTCTGCTCACCATCTCCTCCCATTCAATTCCATATATATTCTTTCCCGACATCTTTTTATTGTAGAAGAATATGAAAAATATTAATACAGTTATGAAGACACACATTCTGTGGCAGAAACCGGCTAGTTATTTGTGAACATTCATTTTATCTTGACACTGTTAGATCTTATTGCCCAGACTCCTTACAGAATCTGACACGGTTGTTTTCACCAACAGAACAAGAATAGAATTGGCACATGTTACCTCTAGCCAAGGTAGCTGAAAGCATGTGTACCTTCCCCAGTCTGAATGGTACTTACCTACTAGCCAGACCAACAGAATTCAGTCCTTGAAACATAGAAGAGCCACAGGTACAGAAAACCTGACCTCCTGACACCTGCATAGTTAGAACACCTTTATTCCAATGATTCATTTGCATATTGGTCTGTAATGTGAATGAGGAAACCTCATAACTTTAATTGTGGTAAGCCACTACGATTTTAGGTTTGTTTTTATAGCACTTAATCCACCCTAACTAAAAACACTTCCACACTTTACCTCCTCATGCCAAACACTGTAGCTAAACATATCCTTAAGAAATATAATCTTTTATAATTTTTAAATCACTAAATTTTCTCTTTCAGTGCAATCTTCACCTACTTAGATAAGCCTTTGATGTGAACCTCTCTTAATTCTACTGGTTACATTTTACTTAGAATGAACTCTCTTACCTATTACTGGCAAATTCACAGAAATTCTCCTTTTATTATTCAGAGGCAATCCTATAGCTATTAAGGAGTCACTAATATCTTCCCTTTCATGTAGATTTATATGTTTCTCTGCACACAATGAGCCTCCATTGAATCATGTGCAGGTATAGCATCTTACAACTATCGCCCTCAGGAAAGGAAGTTATTTCTAAACATGATATGGCTCGTTGAAAGTACATAATCCTAAATTAATAGTAGAGGTATATTAACCAGTAGCTTTTCTTTCATTAAAATGTAGATGAACAAGCTGGAGGTAATATAATGTAGTAGGAAAAGACACTGCTCACAGATTCTGGGAGTTGGCTCACAAGTCTAGTTTCGATATTACAAATATCTCCTTAGGCAAGTCACCTTAATATAGGAGTCTAACTGTCCTCACAATTACATGACAGCAGCTAGTAGATAACATTTATTGAGATCCATTGCTGTGTAACAAATTACCCCAAAACTTAGGGCTTAAAACAACAAACACTAATCATCTCACAGTTTCTGTAGAATCGGAACCTAGGCCTGATGTTGCAAGCTTGGTAGAGAAGAGCAGCAGCTGCCAAGAAAGCCCTTCCTAGATCCTTCTTCCCTATCTCTTTCACAAATCAAAGACTTCGTCTGCTGGGGAAAACAAACAAACAAACAAACACTGTCTCCCTTAGGCCATTAGGGAAAACCATTACATCTAAGGAATGGAAGACAAAAAATCCACTCCTAGAGCTGGGACAGAAATCCATCCTGGGTAGAGACCTATTTTTGGGCATGAAATAGTATTACAGAGAATGTCCTATATCTAATACTGAGGTTTAATCAGAATAACAGAGGGGTGATTGGGTGGCTCAGTTGGTTAAGTGTTCCACTTCAGCTTGAGTGATGATCTCATGGTTCATGAGTTCGAGCCTCACATCGGGCTCTCTGCTGTCAGCACGGAGCTCGCTTTGGATCCTGTCTCCCTCTATGCCTCTCTCTCTCTCTCTCTCTCTCTCTCTCTCTCAAAATAAATAAATAAACGTTTAAAAAAAAAAGAACAACACAAGATGCCCTGTGCCCAGTACGTCCAGGTATCAAATGGTCTACTGTAGAGAGAGTGGCAAGAATGTGGAGAGAGATCCTCTCTGAGATGCAACATAAAGAAAATCCCTAATTTGAGGGGTGCATAGATATTGAGATAAATCTACTGGCAAACCAATCTAAACCAACACTAAACATAAGTTAATACTAGAACTATTTGAGGCCTATGGTATACTAAGGATAACAATAGAAAAAACACAATCCAACGTAGCTCATCTCCTAACTAGCTTGACTCAAAACCCCATTTTTTAAGGGTCTTGCAGAGTAAAAGGCAAGCCCATTTCCAGATAAGACTGTTTATCTCAGCTTCCACTATACTACATCTAATTTCCAGATTTCAACAACAGTAATACACTATAAAGAGATAAAGCAATCAATAGGACAATACCCACTGATGATTCAATACCCACTGATATTTCAATATCAGTGATTTTTTTATTTTTTTAACGTTTATTTATTTTTGAGACAGAGAGAGACAGAGCATGAACAGGGGAGGGGCAGAGAGAGAGGGAGACACAGAATCTGAAACAGGATCCAGGCTCTGAGCGGTCAGCACAGAGCCCGACGCGGGGCTCAAACTCACGGACCGTGAGATCATGACCTGAGCCGAAGTCGGACGCTTAACCGACCAAGCCACCCAGGGGCCCCTCAGTGATTTTTTAAATTATGATTATTAATTATGTTGAAGGATCTAGAGAATTAGTGTGCATGATGAGAATATTAATTTTAGCATAGATGAAAACTATAAGAAAGAATGAAATAGAATTACTCAAAATAAAAAAAAAAAAGATTTGGTAGTAAGTAATAAAAAAAATGCCTTGACAAGCTCACCATTGGCTTAATGTAGACAAGAAAAAAATCAGTGACCTTGAAGTTATATGGAAGATATATCAACATAGATCAAGAGAAATTATTCAAACTGAAATACAGAGAGAAAAAGGAGATTCAGGGTGGGGTCTCTCAAGAGCAAACATCCTCAGAGTTAAGAAGCAGAAGCTGCTAAGAGGCACAGCATTACTCTGACCTTTACTGTTGGCCAAAACAGGCACAATTTCTGCCCAGACTCAAGAGGGCAGAGAAAGGCACTATAGCTCTTGATGAGGAATGAGCCAGTGTTACATTGCATAAGAGCATGTGGGATGGGAGTTATATTGCAGCAATCTTTGTAAAATATAATCTGTCACATTAATACTTATTGACTTTCTAGCATGTAAAATTGCTGGGTGTCTTAAGATAAGTAGCCCCTGAATTGGCTAACCATATGAAATGGAGAGTTTGGCAACAAAAATTCAAATAACATGATAGAAGGTAGAATGTGCCAAATAGCACAAGCAAAAACAGAGTGCTGTGGAGCTTCAAAGGAAATAGTCAGCATTCCTGTGGGAAAAAATTTAAAAATAACACATGCCACAGTTGGAATGTGAGATGACCCTTCAAGGGACAGAATACGATTTTTACAGAAAACAGGAAGGAACATAATATCCAGTGAATATTCTAGTTTGTAGAAACAAGGAAGAAGAAAAATAAAAAGATGGGAAAAGCTTCTGGAATTTTTGTAGGAAACAGGAAATAATAGTGTTTATAAAAGAGCACTGAAAGTTAAAAAGCAGACGTGTACATGGATATTATAAGGCAGAAGGAAGGAAACATCAACAGAGGGCTAAGGATGCTCTGTGAAGTATTCTGTGTATCTTATGTAACCGAGCTCCTATCATCTTCATAGCCATCCTACACGTTTTAGTGCAAATAAAGGAAGTAGGGCTCTCAGAGTTTCAAAAACTTGTCCAAGGTAGAATAGGGAGTCAACTCATGTGCAGTTTGGGAGCCCATATTTTGTAGATTTCACCACAAGCCTCCCCCCAAAGGAATCTGAATTGGCATTTTGTGGAAATTAGTAGCAGGGTGTGGACAAGAAGGCAAAATGATTTTAATTATGCTATTTAAAGATGTGAATAGCTTGAAAAGAGAACCCAAGGAAGACAGGGAGACGAACCAGGAGGCCACTACAACATTCTGAGAGATGTGGGACCTTAAATTATGACAAGGCAGAAAACATTGAAAATTGAAACAGTTTTAAAGGGACTTGCAGACTCAACATAAGATTTAATGGCCAATTGTACCTGGGTGTATGAGATATAAGGAGAGCAGTGGGTCAACAGAGCAGAAGAAGGGGATGATCAGTACAGAGTTAGTCAGAGAAGACACTGGAAGATATATTTGGTCCTAGAGATATTGATGAATTAAAAAAAAAAGATCAATTGTAAAAATAACGACCAACAACAATCAACATTACCAAAAGAGAGATATAATGACAACACAGAAAAGACATGAACAATAGCCTTGAATATTAAGAGAAGGATAAAAATTGTCTGAAAGCTCTGTAGGCTTAAGCGACCAAAAATATATGAGAAGCAGGTGGAGTTTATGATTGACCTGGCATGCAGTTTTATTACCTGCAAAGAGTTCTGAGTATTTATAAATGAGCCAGCTATAAAACCTTCAGCAATATCTTACTGTTTCTCATCCAGCAGAGGCCCTTCATAACTGAAATATTAAAAAGTGAACCTATGTCACAATTCCAAAGTTTTACTAGTCTATTTCTCTCAAAGAATGATCCAACATTTTTATGGTAGGCAGATGGTCATTTTTCAGTGAAACACCCACCTCCACTTACTGAGAAACAAAATGAATGGGGTAACATTTCTTCCAGATTTTTCAGCATGGTCACTTCTCTTGTGAACTATTGATTCATAAAGTAATACTGTGTTTCTAAAGTAATTTTAATTAAAGTCAATATTATATATTACCTTAATTTTGTTCTTACAGTTCCCCTGATAGGAGGTAAATTATGATATTGTATTCTATTATCTCCATTAAATAATTGTGGAAAGTGCTACTTAGAAGAAATAATTATCTTACCCAAAGTTTTAAAAGTGTTGGCAAAACTGGAACAAATATTAAAACCCAGGATTCCCAATGCCCAAAACTGATACTTATTCTTAACTGAAATACTTTTTTGTCATTAATAAAAGCAAGATCATATTTACCTAAATAATATTTTATTCCATGCCTATGCCAAACATATTTGAGTCTGAAAATTCTTTGTCCCTATGAAACATACGCTAATATATATTCATATATGTGAATTTATTCATATATGTATTCCCCATATATTTATACTTAAATACCAGATTTATATTTAGTATTTATATACAAGGAATTAAAACAGTGTGTATATACAACAAATACTAATTATTTCCAAATATGATCTTAGGGAAACCAAATGAAAGTTGGAAATTCATTTATTTTTTAATTTTATTTAATTTTATTTATTTTATTTTCTTACTTTTTTTTCTTTGAGAGAGAGATAGAGTGCACGCAAACAGACAAGAGGGGCAGAGGGAGAGAGAGAGAATCCCAAGCAGGCTCGACACTCAACTCAGGGCTCAATTCCAAGACCCTGGGATCATGACCTGAGCTGAAATCAAGAATCAGAATACTCAACCAACTTGGGCCACCCACGTGCCCCAAAAGTTGGAAATTCAAAGTCAGATCAAAACAGGGCACCTGGATG
This sequence comes from Lynx canadensis, assembly GCF_007474595.2. Lineage (NCBI taxonomy): Eukaryota > Metazoa > Chordata > Mammalia > Carnivora > Felidae > Lynx > Lynx canadensis. The sequence goes on along the minus strand of NC_044319.2, from coordinate 45,167,522 downwards.
GCTCAGTCAGTTGGGTGTCCAAATTCAGCTCAGGTCATGATTTGGGGTCTATGAGTTCGAGCCCCATGTCAGGCTCTGTGTTGACAGCTCAGAGCTGTCACTCTCTGTCTCATGCTGTTTTTCTTTGTCTCTCAAAAATGAATAAATGCCAAAAAAAAAATTCTGGGGCACCTGTGTGGCTCAGTTGGTTAAATGTCCAACTTTGGTTCTGTTCATGATCTTGTGGTTGGTGAGTTAGAGTCCCGAGTCAGGCTCTGTGATGACAGCTCAGAACCTGATGACTGATTCTGATTCTGTTTCCCTCTCTCTTTCCCCAACCCCCACTGTTCTCTCTCTCAAAAAACAAACATTAATTTAAAAATAAATTCCAAGTCAAATCAAAACTAAGATTATACCAATATTGGACTTCTTGATTCATGCTACTGTAATCTGTCCACTTTTTGCAGGGGAGGGGATATGTTGTTATACCCATACTGCCCATAAGAGAGCATGAGTTCTGACTGAGATCATGGGCTTCTTAATTTGATTCACTTACATAAGCAAAGGTTTCCTTTGGTGATAGTCCTACTAAAATTGCATCACTTTAATCATTATGAAACACCAGAAAAATGCCAATATAGGGACTTTTTTATGAATGGCCTGTGATTTTCAGAAGTTAAGACATGAAAGCCAAAGAAAAACTCAGGACATGTTCTGGAGTAAAGACATGAGAAAGAATCACAATTAAATGTAATGCTGCTTTGAATTGTATCTTGAATCATTGAGGTTTTTTTGTCTTTATAAAAAATTAATGGAACAGTTACAAAATTTTAGTGTCTATAGATTAATTATTTTTTTTTAATTTTTTTTCAATGTTTATTTATTTTTGGGACAGAGAGAGACAGAGCATGAACGGGGGAGGGGCAGAGAGAGAGGGAGACACAGAATCGGAAGCAGGCTCCAGGCTCTGAGCCATCAGTCCAGAGCCCGACGTGGGGCTCGAACTCACAGACCGCGAGATCGTGACCTGGCTGAAGTCGGACGCTTAACCGACTGCGCCACCCAGGCGCCCCTATAGATTAATTATTAATATTGTAGCAATATTTCTTTTCTAATTTTAAAAATTGAACTGAAGTTATGTAAAAGAATTTCTTGCTTTTGAGAAATACACGTGAAATTATCTAAATATAAGGCATCGGTTCTGCAACTTACTCTCAGATGTTACAGATAAAAGCACACGCACATGTATACACATGGAGAGAAGAGAGAAAGAATAATTAAACAGATAAGAAGAAATGTTAATTTGGTGTGGATCTCAGAAATTTATATTTTTTTGTATTATTTTTGCAACTTTTTAGTAAATCTGAAAATTTTCAAAATAACTTTTTGAAAAGATTATAAATTCTTGCTCACTTTTCTTTTGCTTAAGTTTGAATTTTCTGAAGCCAAGTAAAGTGAAATAATATACATTTTAAAAGAGAGGAGGGGCGCCTGGGTGGCGCAGTCGGTTAAGCGTCCGACTTCAGCCAGGTCATGATCTCGCGGTCCGTGAGTTCGAGCCCCGCGTCGGGCTCTGGGCTGATGGCTCGGAGCCTGGAGCCTGTTTCCGATTCTGTGTCTCCCTCTCTCTCTGCCCCTCCCCCGTTCACGCTCTGTCTCTCTCTGTCCCCAACATAAATAAAAAAAAAAATAAAAGAGAGGGAACTATGTGAATGCTACCTAAAATAATAAATTACAAAAAGGTACCCTCCAAAAAATTAATGTTCAGTGGTTCACATTTAGTTTTTAAATACCACTGTGTAAGTTTTTGTTAATATTAATGAATATATAGGAATGGATGATAAATTGCAATGAGACTATTTCAAGTTAGATAAACTCTGTAAATTGTCAAGCACCTGCTAGGCACTCCATAGCCTTGAATGAACACAAAGGTATCACTGTAAGATTTTATTGATCATATTTCCTTGCCCTCGGGAACAAAGCCATAATGAAATATTTAGTATCTTTTTGTTTATAAAGTTTTTTTGTAGATAGGGGTAAATGATTCCTTCTTTGAACTTCTTATTCAAAACAATTGCCCTTATAAGTGAATGATAATTATGTTAGCGGTATATAAAACAACAAAGTGGGGGGGTGGGGTTCTTCAACAACTCTGTCTCAGTGCCACTAAAACTCTAGACTAGTCTTTTTTTAATGTTTATTTATTTATTCATTTGTTTGTTTATTTTGAAAGAGAGAGAGAGCATGAGAGGGGGGAAGGGCAGAAAGAGAGAGAGGGAGAAAGAGAATTCTAACCAGTCTCCACACTGTCAGTGCAGAGCCCAACGTGGGGCATGTGCCAAAATCAAGAATCGGACACTTAACCGACTGAGCCACCCAAGTGCCTGTAAGTTAGTCTTTTATCCCTAGAAAAATCTTTTTCCCTCAACTCCAAACCATCCTTTCTTTGTACTCCATAATTGTTCATACTTCTAGTATAGACTATCACATCTCAGCATAAGTAATCAGTCTCTTTTCTGGATTGTAATGTCTTAGAAGAAGGTACTGGTTCATATGTTGCTTTGAATTCCAGCAGTCAGCCTGTCACATAGTAGTCACTCATTAGTGATGCAGTGAGCCATGCTGAAAAACAGTGGGGACTGTGGTGTTAGGCAAGGCTGTGTGAACTTAAGCAAATTACTTAACCTCTTTTGATATTCAGTTTCCTTATATGTCAAGTGGAAAGAACAATTTTTACCTCATAGAGGAATATTAAAGATATTCACTTAATGAATTTAAAAACTAGCTTGATCGCAGTGTGCAATGAATGTTAAAAAAAACTTTCTAGAAAAAAAGCTGAATTCCATCAATCTTAAGAAGTTAATAGAGCACAAAATAGAGTAAACAATATGGACAGATATAGTGAAAAACAAACTATGAACCTATCCTTTCTTTCCATAAGTAATCTGTACTTTTTAATATTAAATGATTATACTGAAATATTTTGAAATTCCTTTAAGTGGGATATCTATTAGTGTTGTGCAGGAAGTAGCAGGGTATCAAACAAACAAGCAAACAAACAAACCAAGAACAACAACAACAAAAAGGGGGAAGCTATTGTTTTAGAGTTTTCACTCCAAAATGATGCTTAGTTCCTAGCACATTTCCCTAATGCTATGCCAGGTACCAGGAAAGCTTTCACTGAGTGGATTATTGAGTAAATAATTATCTGTTAGTGAATAAATGAATGAAAAGTCATTCTCTCTTTCTTTCCACTGTAACTTCCTCGATTGTTACCTGGGCATAAACTGCCACCTACAATAAAGCCTACCTTTCCCAGCCTCAAAGGGACAGCACAGGACTTCACAGCAAAAATCATGAAGTCATAAATATCTGTTTTTAGATTATAAAACCTATAAGGAAACAAGACAAGATGTGCAAAGGCAGAAGTCATGAACGGTTGAATCAAATCATAAAAGTATAATGTATTATGATTATTGTATATTTATTAAATATTTTAATATATTCAAACAAAATTTTAAAGATATAAAGAAAGAATACGCAATTATTTAAAAAATAAAAAAGCATATTTGAAAAAAGACTGAAAAGAACTTCCAAAAATTGAAAATATATTGGTTGAAACCAGTAAGTAAAATGTGGTACCTATTTCAAGTGGAAATAGAGCTATGGAAGCTTCCATAGGGAACAAGGCAATAATGTACAGCAGTCCCCCCTTATCCAGGAGGAATACATTCCAAGACCCCCAGTGATGGCTGAAAACACAGCTAGTCCCAAACTCTATATATACTATGTTTTTCATATGTGTGCATACCTATAATAAAGTTTAACTTATAAATTATGCACTGTAAGAGATTAAGAATAATAGGTAATACTAAAATAGAACAATTATAACAGTATACTTTAACAAATGTTATGCGAATGTGGTGTCTATTCCGAAATCTCTTATTGTACTGTATTCACCCTTCTGGTGATGCTGTGAGATGATAAAGTGCCTGCATGATGAGACAAGTGCCATGAATGACGTAGGCACTGTGACCTAGTGTTAGGCTGTTATTGGCCTTTTGAGGATAAATCAGAACGAGGATCACCTGTTTCTGGACCACGATGGACCTGAAGTAACTGAAGCCTGAGAAAGTGCAACCGCAGACAAGGGGACTCCTGTACATGTTATGTCATTGTCTTTTCTCTTTATAGTAACACGACATTGGAAACAAGATAAAGTTAAAAGATTAAATTAGTGCTATACATTAACAGAATATTTTGGTAGAGTTAATGTGTTTTCAAATGCAGTTCATGAAATGAAAATACAATATGATGTCAACTGCCCTAGTACATTTGACATCCAGAGCTGATTATGTATTAGCACTGCCCCATTGAAAAATATTATTTTCAGCAATAATTATGCAATATGCAGTAATATTCATTTTTCAATTTTATTTTAAAACAAAAAAAATTCTAAACAATAAATGTCCAATTGAAAGACATTCCTCAAATTGAGTAAAATATTTCATGCATGTATTCAAATGTGCACCAACTAAGCAAAACTATCATATCTCCTATTTCACTGTTTTAATTTTAAATACATATGCCCCAAATCTCCAAATGCTCATATAGAATGACAGAATTGAAATGAATAAGTTCTATTTATTCACCTTTATAATCATTATGCTTTCATCTTTAAAATTCAACAACTAGTATTTCTCAACCAGAGTTCCATGGAACTCTGTTTTTAGCAAGAAGTCACTAGAGTGTCCGTGAGAGAATATGTATTAAACAAAAGCAAGGTTGCTGTTTTGTTAACTTTACATGCCATGTGATACCAGTGCTTACAATGATGGGCAGTGGATGGCCCCTTTACCAATTGCTTCAAGGGCATTCAGGCCCAGTTGACAGTGTACAGAAGGGCTATGTTCCTTTGGCGGAGTCCAGGCTCCACAAGATGTGAAAGGCTATTGATAATTAGTGAGTATTCTATTGTTCAGAGGAACCAGCAGATGAGTATTTCAATCTATCCCTCTTCAATTAGCTCCCCCCAGTTCCCCTTGCATACAGCTGACTTACTTGAAAGAAAGAACATGCTTTACTCCTATGATAAAAAATCGCAGAGAAATTTTAATTATAAAGAAGGAATTTTCACATGTTGTGACCCAGCCACCCCTGTTATTCTGCTGTTTTAAGTGCTACAATACATGGCTTATGTAGATTATAAGTACATTGTATTGTGAAAATTTCATGTTTTTAGTCTTCTCATTTTTTATGCCCTTCTCGTATATATTTTATTAGTTTTACATTTTACAAACATGTCTGATAGTTTTATGTTCTTTTTGAAGATGATGTACGAGCTGGAAGGTCTAGAACTATGAATAATTTTTATAATGTTAGAGATAAAGAATTACAATTTTCAAGTTCCTTCACTACACTTGTGCAAGACAGGACACAAAATAAATCCTTTGTTATAATGAAAACTACTCATCACTGGGTCTTTCACAGGATACTGATTGATGCAAGTTGTCTTATCTCATTGTGTGTGGCAAACAAGTTTAGATATGCCACAATATCTCCAGCTAGATTGTAAAGCTGCTTAATGAAATATCACAGCATCTGAGAGGTAAAGGTACTGATTGTTTTAAACAACTATTGGAATCTCAAACAGTATAACTTTAAAAAAAGTCAGTGAAAAGCTTCAAGAAGCAAGGTATTCAGCAGTTATGCAAAATCACATAGTTGGTGAGAATCTATTAATGCCAGCATATAAAATTATAGCAGTGGTGCTAGGTCAAGATGTAGTATAAAAAATTTGAAAGATTCCACCCTCATAAAGTATAATAAGTTGAAATATTGATAATATGTCACATGATGCTGAAGAGGCTTTGTGTAATAAACTGGTAAACAATTGCTTCTATGTCCAAGTTGATGAGTCAACAAATTTTACTAACAATTGTCGCACTGTAGCTTTTTTAAGATTTGTAAATGATAGGGAACTTTGTGAAAACGTTTCTGCTGCAAAGGGCTACTTAAAACAAGGAAAGGTCAAGATAGATTTAATAGTTTGTCTTCATATCTGAAAACAAAAACTCTGTCTTGGAGAGACTTGATGTCTTTCCTAATGTTTTCCCATGGGTAGACCAACTTAGAGATGGTCAAAATTGATTTTTAAAAATGCATATTCTCCATCAAGTGCTGATATAAATGAGTTCCTTTTATAAGAAAGACCTGAGACAAAGTACTTGAAAGAAAAAGTGAATTTAGATACAGTACCTGGCCTCAAAGAGCTAAAAGAAAAAACCTATATAGGAGGCAGTACACACAATAAATGCCTTTTAAATGATAGTATTATTACTTGGGAAAAAAACAGTAATCTGTATAATTTATGTGATAATCAGTGTTCACAAAGACAGTCAGGAAAGTGAGATATAGATTGATTTTGGTCTTTAAGGACAGATCCTAATTGGGTCAAGGGGAGTGGATAGAAACTTCCACACATGGGAAATAATATAGGCAAATATGGAGATCTGTATGTCATTGCCATATTGGGCAGCAAATGAGTAAATATTTTACTATTTCACTCTATGTCCAATGAATATATATTGAGCTCTTACTAGGTCTCACATATTACACTAGGGATTGTCGGATCCAAGAGAACAAAACAGATGTAACACGTTTGTGGAAGCAAGTATTGGGACGTCAAATGGGAAATAGCTAAGTCTCAAAGTCCATTTTTCACGAATGCAAGTTCATTAGAATACCATTATGGTGAGGAAAGATGTTGGATAATTGACACGCAATTCCAAAGTGTTAGTTTTCTTTGAAAAAAAGGAAAAACTGCATAGCCTTTATAATACAAATGTTCTCTTCATAGACATACAAATTATGAACAGTGTTGATGTAATTAGAGCTTTATGCTAATAGTATTAGTAAATGTCAGGAATGCTCAAAATATTGGGGATACCCTTTCCATTCAGCTTCCTGAACGTGTGTTCTAGACATTAGCCAATATGTCTGTACGTTAAAGTAAAAATGGCTGAATCTTTTGTGTTTTCCTCCTAAGTCCAGACATTATTATTTGAGTCAGGCACACAGTCAAAAATACTAATGAAAGATTCATTGACTGCTTTCTCTACTCACGACTAATAGCCATGGCAGATGGAAAACATTAAAATTGATTCATAATCCCTGAATGTTCATATCATTTCTTGAATTTAGTTTTAAATGGGGAATAGAATGTTTGGTCCATACTGTGGATCATTTATACAGAACAAGGGCAGGTATCGTTTGATTATTCAGAGTTATCTCCAGGAATATTTATAGCAAACTTTCTATCATCATTTCCTTAACACTTAATTATGTCATACAAAATAATGTATTTTATATTTGTTTAAAAATAAAATATTTTGGTATCCTTTGTAAAGTAAAAATGTGTGGAACAATGGAAAACAAGTGAAAAGGTCAAATTTATATTTCATTACCTAGAAAGATAATTCATATTGTAGCAAGTGCCCAAATATTAGGCATACATATTCATGTTTAAATATACATTGAAATACTTGTTTTTGAACTCAATAATGTCTAATTCTTGGGGAACCTAGCTGGCTCAGTCAGTGGAGCATGTGACTCTTGATCTGAAGGTCATGAGTTCAAGCCCCACATTGGATGTGGAGCCTACTTAAAATAAATAAATAAACAAACAATAAATAAAATTTTTAAAAATTATAAAATCATTTTTAAATGAATTATCACTATTTTATACTGTATACATATAACTCACCAATATTAAGTTATACTACAATTGACTATATTCTCATACACACATGCAAAGTTTTTAATTAAAATCAAAATGAAAAAGCATAACTTTGTATCATGAAAAATAGGCTCTTAATTTATCATTTGACAGGCATCATATTCCCAGAGTTAATCTGTTATTCTTTCTCCCTACACTATAGTAAAGATCTCAACTGTTGCTCAACTGCGACTCAGCCTCCTGGCCACGGTTGATTGTTCCAGAGATAGACACTGATCCTAGTTGATGAGTTCCTACTAATAAGTTCCTTTACTGAGAAACTTGGATCAGCAAATTAGAGGGAAACCATTTTCTCCTCCGTGCTGGATGTGCTATTAAGTTTTACTAGGAGATTGTCAGAAGCTATTTTTCTTGCCGTATTGAGAAAGTTAAACTGCAGCAATAAACGATAAAGCATGTGAGAATAAACAGAATAAAGTAGCTACACAAGGACAGAGGAAGCAGAAGCCAACTGGCCAACATTAGGACCTCTCCTCCTATTTCTAGTCCAGCATCATCGTTCCTCCTGGATTTACAGAGATATGACAGACATTTTCTCACCTAACCCTCACAACTTGAGGAGGCAGCTTTTTAAATACCAGTTTAAAAATGTAGAGCAGAATGATGTCAGGAAGATGACAGAATAGGAAAACCTAGACACTTCTTCCCCCACCAAGACACAGATTTAACAACAAATTGGAAAAAAAAATACCTCTGCGAGGAATACAGCAACCAGTTAAAAGATCGCTGCATCCCAGGCAAGCATGTAGCCCATCACATTAAAGCCAGTAGAGAGTTTTTGACACTCTCTACTATCTTTTGTCAGAGGCCTTCCCTTAACCTGCTCCCCTTCGCTGCTCCGATCATTTGAGAAGTAAAAAGAACACCCTCAGTCTTGCACCTTCTGTAGAGGGAAAACCAAGCTCCTCCCTGCTGTGTCTTTCTTTCCCGTGAGTCTCCTTCATCACTCACACAGAACACTTCAATTCTAGTACTTCTGATCACCAAATGTGTGGAGGTTCCCCCCACACACAAGAAGCACTTCTCTGTGACACCAACTGGGTGACCTACAATTTAACTCAATTATGCCACTGTCTACCCAGAGAGAGCATCAGGTCCCACAAGTTAAGGGCTCAGACTCACAAGACTGTCACTACCCCATTTCTGATGCCAATCCCAAATAGTAGGTCCCCACATTACCCACAACTTCTGGGTGACTTGGCTGCAGATTGGAGGTTCCCACAATCCCTCCCTTGGATTTGATGAATTTGCTACAGCAGCTGACAGAACTCAGGGAAACATTTACTTATGTTAATCAGTTTATTAAAAGATACGATAAAGGATACAGATAAAGTGATATATAGGGCAAGGTCTAGGAGTGTCCTGAGTATAAGAGCTTCTATTCCGTGGAGTTGGATGGATCACCCTGCCAGTGCAGATGGGTTCACCCACCTGGAAGCTCTCTGAATCCCTTACGATTGGTCTTTCATAGAGGATTTCTCATATAGGCATGATCATTAAATTTATTTCTAGCTCTTCTTTTTTCTCTGGAATATGAGGGTTGGGACTGAAAATTCCAAGTTTCTAATCATGGTTTGGTCTTTCTGGTTATCAGCTCCCATCCAGGAGTAATCCAGGAGCCCACTCAGAGTCATCTCAATATCACCTCAGTACAGCAAAAAATATTCCTATCACCCAGGAAATAACAAGATTTTCAGAAGCTCTGTGTCAGGAACCAGTACAGAGACCAATATATACTTCTCTATTATCTCACAAGGAGCAAATCCCCAACTCTAATCTTATCCCTGGGAAAAGAAAGGAGTAGAACATCTATTCAACCGACAGGCTCTGGAAGTTCTGGTGTCTTTCTTGCCTATACCCAAGCACGGAAAGGTTGGGGGTCTTTGAGAACAAAGTCATAAACCATGCACAAGAGTTTGCAATAACTTAAAGATTCTAAGGGGGAGAAAACTGTTAGAACTAAGAATCAAATCTTGCAGGATACAAAACCAACTCTCAAAAATCAGTTGTATTTCTATATACTAGCAATGACAAATCCAAAAAGGAAACTTAGAAAACGCTCCCATTTACTAAAACATAAAAAGAATAAAATACTTAGGAATAAACTTAACCAAGGAGATGAAAAACTTGTACACTGGAAACTACAAAACAGTGTTAAAAGAAATCAAAGAAGATACAAACAAATGAAAAGACATCCCATACTCATGGATTGGAAGACTTTATGTTATTAAAAATGCTTATACTACATGAAGGTAAAAAAGTATACGACAACATGTATCATTACTATAACCAACCTATTAATCCCCAAACTATAAAAAGAGTGGCATATTTTATACATTGTTCTGTGACTCCTTTTGAATACTGCATTAAGTAACATGTAGATAATTTTCTATGAGTTCATAAAGATTTTCTTAATTATAACTGGTTAATAGTTTATGGTATACCATAATTCATATTTTATACCTTCTGTTTAAGAAACAATGTTGTCTATAGTCTGATACATTAGTAAACTAGTCATTTCATGCCTGAAATAATATTCCTAGAGAATAAATTCCTAGAAGTTGTATAATTTAGCAAAAAGAGTATGAACACTTGTAATTTTGACAGATATTGCAAAATTTAATCAGAAAGTTTATATCAGTTGATACACCCAGAAGAGCTGTGTGAGCACACTGGTTACACATACTCTTGGTCCACAACATTTAATCTAACTTTCTAAAGTTGGTCAATATGAGAAGTAAAAAGTGATGTTTTCATAAGGTTTAAATAAATAAATGTGGTTGAACAATTCTTCATGTGTTTAATAGCTATCTGTATTTTATGTATGTATGTCGTTCATAACCTTTGATGATTTCTTGATTATTTGTTACTGAATCCCAGTGATTGAATTTGAATTTTTATAAATAAAAATGTGCGTGTTCTACTTATCTGTTTGAAAATTCCTATGAGGGTATTGGCCCTGATTCTTAGATACATGTTTGATGTAGCCTAATTTACACACTTTACTTGCTCATTGTTCATTTTTTTGCATTACCTATTAGTATATATCAGTTTTATTATTAACCCCTGGACTCTAGAGATATACATTTCAATAAGACCCTTACCCATAAAGGAATTATAGTTTTATGGGAAGACATTCAAACAGAATTATAAATCAGATAATAGTCACACATAACAGTATATAGGAGCATGTGAGAAATTGCCTAATCCATAACTGGGGACACAAGAATGTGTTAGTGAGGGTGAATCTTGACAGTAAAATAAAACTTAACCCGGAAAATAATGGAGAGAGGCCTTCATTAAAGTGGAGGGAATATTTGTTGTGGCTCACAGTCAAAAAATATATACCTTTAATTTAAGAAACGCAAATCAAAAATATTCTTTTAATTTCAGGAGTTCACATCAAATGTGAAGGTAGGTTTTGTGAGACGTGAGCCTGGAGAGGTAAATGAATGTTAAGGAGGCTGGAGTTTACAGTAAAGATCCCCTGAAGAATTGCAAGCATCTAAGTGACAGGAGGAGTTATGCATTTTAGGAAGAAAACATTGATTTGGTAAAAGACTGGGGAACGAATTGGAGCAGTAATAATGGTGGCAGTAACAACACAAGCAGAAAATCATGCAAGACTGAATGTGAGGAGTCAACAAAAAGTCAGTGGATGACCATGCAAACCAGACAGCATTTACCTGCAACGCCTGATGTTAAATGCCAGGAATTATCTAGAAGCAACTTTTAGAAGTGACTTTTCGAACTCTCCAACTGGAAGGCACATGGGATACACAGTTATAGATAAAAGTTATAGGAGCACATAGGAGCATATAGATCTACCTGATCTAGAACAGGGAATACAGGAAAGTGTCTAAACTGAAATGCTGGACCCTGAACCCCTCCAGTCTGGAGATTTGCAAGGAAGTGGCATCGTTAGGGATGGAACTAATTTTTTTTTTAAGGCAAAGAGACATAGTGAATATTCTGGAAACAGATTAAAGATATGTTTTACTTATCATGGAATGAAGTTTGCAAAGGTAACTGTCAAAAGATCATAATACATAGTCAAGCACAATGGGAGGTGGGATCCTCAGAAAAGAATCACTGAGGATGAAAACTGAGGATGAAAATTAAGGACAAAAAAATAGGTGACACAAAAGGGTAACATAATGGACTGACAGCAAAGACGACAAGAAGAAGAATGATGCTAGCTGGATTAGCCTTGAATGTTCAGAAAAAACTCAGTGTAAAAATGCCAACAGAGGTATAAGCTAAGGCCTCAAGTTAGAGGCTTGGCAGAGTCAGCAGGAAATTCGAAACTAATTTTGTAGGTTTATTTCTAAAGAGTACCTTCAGCTAGAAACTTCTGTTTCATTGATAATTTCTTTTCCTATAATTACTAATAAAATACCTAGATCACCTCAGATAACAGTTGAGCTTTAAGAAAAATTTTATTTTCCATATACGCAATAAGAGAACTGCATTTTCCAACCTGCCGTTGAATTAATGTGCTATGAAATTTCTGAGTTTTCTGTATAACATCTGTATCAGAGTTTAGTCAGGAGGGAGAAATTATGCTGGTTACTTTAACAGAGAGAAATTAAAATTGCTTAACAATATACTAACTTGGTGTAAAATTATTAACTTGGCAACTAGAAAGGCAAAAAGAGAAGTTACCACGGAGGGGGCAATTGTGGGAAGCTGTTACAACACCTACGTCTTCACAAACAAATGGAAGAGGCTAAAATTAGTTAACTAAGAAGCTGGGGAAGAGATCCTGGATGATGGAAATGCAGATATCAGAGAAGGGCATGCCGCCGGGCTGGTGCCCAGTGTCTCTGACTTTGGGGTAGCACCTGTGGGACTCAGATTAGATGGGTATGCACGTGTGTATGTGTGCATGTGTGGTGTGTAATGTATACATAGTATCTATCTGCATATTATATAGGGCACCTGGGTGGCTAAATTGGTTGAGTGTCTGACTTTGGCTCAGCTCATAATCTCACAGTTCATGAGTTCTAACCCCGCATCAGGCTCGCTGCTGTGATCACAGAGTCCACTTCAGACCCTCTGTTTCCCCCTCTCTCTGCTCCTTCCCCCATCTCTCTCAAAAATAAGCATTTAATATATATTATATATATATGCTATATATATATAGTACATGTATATATAATATATATTATATAATGTATATGTGTATATAATATATAAGTGTGTATATACTATATATATACATTATATATGTACAATGTATATATAATTATATATAATATACAATGTATATATATATATTATATGTATATAATGTGTGTGTATGTGTGTGTGTGTGTAAATATATATGTGTATATATATATATATATATATATTTTACTACAAAGACTCTTCCTAGAGTACAATTTTAAAAGCCTTTGTCCTTTAATTAACTCTGATATCAACTTTTTAAAAAATATTGTACGGTGGATTTATTTTAACTTAATTTTTTTCTGACACTGTTTCTTTACCTTTAGTAATCTAATTTAATATGTGAATAAGTTGTCTGCTGTCTAACGGCAGCTGGAAACATTACCCATTGCAGCAGTAAAACCTTATTGGCCTTAGTAAATGAAAAATGCATTAATATCTGGCTTGCAACTCTTGCTGAGCATCCTGCTTCATTATGAGAGAAAAGAATCAGCAAATCTGCCATCTGTCAGCATTTTCCCTGATAGGGACTCTTCTTTCTCCGGCTACTTCACCTGTGAGCTGAATACTCATAAACATAGCTTTCCAGGATGGTAGTATTATGCTTGGCTCCTCGGGCACCAGTGTTTGGTAATCCATTGGTCTTGCTATCTTAAATCATGCAAACACTTTTTTTTTTTATCTTCTACTGTCCACTTTTCACCAAGCTTAAATAGGCATCCCTTTTTTATTTAAATTATACTTTCATTCACTAAAATAGAAATAAAATACAAATATTTATGTGAATATAACAAAAACCATTAGTACAGCTGCAAAAGGAAATTGAGTATACATTAATTTGAGCACTGTTATTTCACAGAAGCTTAAGCCCTTATAGACAAAAAGGAGTCTGAATTCTCATGACAGTTTGCTCAAGCAAAGGAAAGAACAACAAAAGCTTAAAAGAAGTAAATCATTAGAAAAAAGAATGGTATCTTTTTTAAAAAATAAATTTCTATTTTTATGAACTTAATTACTCCTAGAGCATAAGTTACTCATTAAATCCTTCTATGAAAAAACTGACCAACAGAAAAGGATAAAATTAAAATATACTTATATTTATAAATATTTATAAAATATATACTCATTGTTTCACCAAAATCATTAGTAATATTGTCTTCACATTTCAGAACTCATATATGTATTAGCACATATCATTGTATTTTTTTAATGTTGGGGCTGTCATAAGATTGTAACCTAAACGGTTTATTATTCTTTACTGAGGTCATAAGGCTGTGTAGCTGCATAACTTATATGAGTTAAGTTTAGTTTTGTGACAAGAGGATAATGCATTTAAAGTACTAGATGCACAATGATAACCTTGAATGATAATATTTTAGAGAATAAGCTTACTGTATTATTTAAACTAAAAGATTATAATTGTACTTTTTCACTTGGAAATGAAAACCTGGTTGTGAGTGGGGGAGTGGGGGGAACTAATTTGTCTAAATTGGAGCCCACAGTCTAATAAGAACTGTTTTTAGAATGTTTGTTCTGAGTACTATTTAAGAAATATGAGACTGTGCTAGCCCTACAATGAAGAAAATCAATTTAAATCAGAAAAACTGGACCTTTTCAATTGGTGAGTTTCAATTATATTACAAATAGCCAATATAAACTGACCTTCTTTATCTCCCCCCAAATTGAGAAAAGTAGTATTATTGACTGGTGGATATATACTTTTATTTTTTTCCCAATAATATAGTGAGGCTTTTAGGGGCGCCTGGGTGGCGCAGTCGGTTAAGCGTCCGACTTCAGCCAGGTCACGATCTCGCGGTCCGTGAGTTCGAGCCCCGCGTCAGGCTCCGGGCTGATGGCTCGGAGTCTGGAGCCTGTTTCCGATTCTGTGTCTCCCTCTCACTCTGCCCCTCCCCCGTTCATGCTCTGTCTCTCTCTGTCCCAAAAATAAATAAACATTGAAAAAAAAAATTTTTTTTTAAAAAATAAAAAAAAAAATATAGTGAGGCTTTTAAAAGGACTCTAACCTGGTTTATATGCTGTGGTAGCCAGACTTCAAAATCACCCCCAATGATTCTGATTGCTTGGCATTCATTTCTCTTATAATCTCTTTCCATACTGAATACATCTGACCTATGTAAGCAACTGGATATTGCAGAAATGATGAGTGTCACTTTTAGGATAGGTCATAAAAGACATTGTGTTTCTGCTTTTGTATGCTCTCAAACCACTGTTCTGGGGGAAACAGGTTACTATGTCATGAGGTCACTCAAGAAGACTTATGGAGGGGCCCAAATGATGAGGAACTGAGGCTTCGTATCAATACCTGGGTAGAAACTAAAGCTTCCTGCAAATAGCCATATGAGTGAGCCATTTTACAAGTGTTGCCTGCAGCCTCAGTCAAGTGTTGTTAATTATAGCCGTGGCCAACATCTTGACTGCCACCTCATGAAACACTCTGAGCCAGAACAACCCACTACACTACTCTTATAGAATCTTAATTCTAATCTACAGGAACAATGCAAAGTAGTAAGTGGTTTCTGTTGTTTTAAGTTTTAATTTATTGGACATCAGTAGATAACCAATACAAAAGTTAAGTTTAATATTAACCTTGAATCCATTGTTAGAGTAACTTTTGGGGCATCAATAGGTAACTAATATATATATATATATATATATATATATATATATATATATATATGATATTAACCTTGAATTTCAGGATTTCATGTGGGAAGAAACTCAGAATCCTACTTAAGATTACTCCAAGTCAGTCATAAAAATTCCTTATGTCCTTGAAGACTGGCTCAGAGGTTATTATAAAGCTGTTCAGTAATCGCATATTGAAAAATGGGACTGAACCTGGGAAGCTTTCTTTCTAACCAAAGTACCTGTGCATGCAGAGTATCACAGGTAAAAGGGGTAGTTGCATAGACATAATGATTATGAAAATCACAGGTAAGCATCAAAGATATCAGATGTAGCAGCAAGATCACACTGAGTCCAAGAAGCCAATGTAAGTAAAACTAATTTTAGTGATGTTCTTGAACAAATTTAAAAATAAGGGGGGAAGCTAGGTGACTCAGTTGCTTAAGGGTCCAACTTTGGATCAGGTCATGATCTCGCAGTTCACAAGTTCCAGTCCCATGTCAGACTCTGTGCTGACAGCTCTGAGCCCAGAGCCTGCTTCAGATTCTGTGTCTCCCTCTCTCTCTCTCTCTGCCCCTCCCCTGCTCGTGCTCTGTCTCTCTCTCTCTCTCTCAAAAATAAATAAACGTTAACAAATAACAAAAACAAATTTAAAAATGAGAATTTCCTTGAGAGGTGAGTTGGTAAAATGTCACACACATTGGATGTGATTTGTCATTTGAGAAAACAAACCTAAAGACTAAATCTTTACCAATGACCAGAGAGTTCAGAGAAATACACAACTTAAATCAAGGTGACTTGAGAATTATCTCAAAGAAATAACAACTTCAATGTGGTTACAATTTACATAGAAACCTGTTTATTTTGTCCCAGTTTGTAATAAAATATTAAAGTCAATATAACTCCAATTAAAAATATCCAAAACCTTTTAAAAAATTTTTTAAATGTTTACTTACTTATTTTGAGAGAGACAGAGAGCACGAGTAGGGAAGGGGCAGAGAGAAAAAGAGAGGGAGAGAAAGAGAGAGAGAAAATCCCAAGCTGGCTCTGCACTATTATCATGGAGGCTGACATGGGGCTTAATCCCACACAGTGAGATCATTACCTGAGCTGAAATCAAGAGTCACTTAATCGACTGAGCTTCCCAGGGACCCCAGAATCAAACAAAACTTCTTAAATGTGGTCTCACCAAAAACCCCACCCATGGTATAGTGACCCACAATCAGGGGCATCTCACAAATTTCAGAGCTTCTTCCTGAGAACAAGGAGTTTGCACCCCACATCAGGCAGTCCAACCCCTAGGATGTGCAATGGAGAGAGGAACCCCCAAGTGACTGGCTTGAAAACCAACAAGACTCACATTCAGGAGACCCAAAGCTTGTAGGGAAGTAAAATACTTCTCTTAAAGGGCTCATACATAGACTCACTCGCCCCCAGGACCAGCACAAATGCAGCAATGTGAAAAGTGTCTAGACCATGTATGGAGGAGACTTATTTGCTAATCTTAAAGCATCTGCCAGAGGCACAAGTGCCTATCGGGATTCTCTCTCGGGGTGGAGATGCCAGTGGGCACCATTTTTGCACTCTCTCTCTCTCCCTTTATAGAGTCAGTGGATACACCCCAGTCCTATACTCTCCTTCTGCCTTGTTAAAGCCAGTGGGCATGCATGATCCATACAGGGAATATTCCTTGATCGACTGGCTTTGCTGGCTAGGGAGAGCTTGCATTTCTGGGTCCCATGAAACTGTAACAATCAGAGACACAGCTCTTGGCAGGTTACCACCCCCAGGGCACCACACAGACAGACAGACTAAAACATACTCCCAAGTCTTTCTGTGAAAAAGGTTCATTCACTTGTTCTGGAGCTTAAGAGACAGACTTCAGGTTTACCACACATCTAGAGGCTACTGAGAAGCTGTCAGGGAACACAGGCCAGGACACCATCTTTGTGTTCTTCTCAGCCTCATTACAGCTTTCCAGAACCTCCCAGAAAAGAGCTTATACACTCATCTGAAGCCCCAGTTTTTGTAACTGCCACCCAGGGGACACCTCTAGATCACCTGGTCTGTTGGCCAACATAACTTTGCAAGAAACAATGGGAGATGCATATGTTCAATACAAAGTTAATCCTACAACTCTTAGAAGCAAGTTGATCGCTTCAAACCACTCCAATATATTTGTCTTAGCTTCCCCAATTTGCTGCCAGATTTAGCCAAGAATTTACAAATTCAAATTCAAAACACAATAAAACACATCGTGAGACCTTTATATTAAGACAGATTAGAAATATTTAACCTTTTCTCTCAACAGTACATCCAGTCAGTTACCATCCTAAATATCATCCTCATTTAGCATCTTGGCAAATCAGCCAGACATTATAGTAGGCTTGGGGAGAAGTAGGACAAGAGGCTTATGCCTATGGTATTGCAACAGTGGTCCTTCTACCAACTTTACGCTATTCTCTAAAGTTATTTTTTTGTTCTGAGAGCACTGATTTAATCACATCATGAAATTCATAATTGCATCATAAAAACTTCTTTGGTTTCGTCTAGAGGATGAACTAAATTCATCCTTCAAGACAAGCTAAAAGACCTTTAGGTCTGGACTTGATCTGGCATCCAGACTTGGTTCTAGCTATCCTTCCCCACCTCGCTTATGTTCTGGCACAATGGTTTAAAACTCTGGCTCAGACTGGACTCACCTGGGGAGCAAAAATGCCAGTGTCTGGTTCCCAACCCAGAGAAATTAAATGAATGAGCCACTGTGACACAGGCTGGGTGACAATATTTATTAAAACTTCTCTAGATGAGACTAATGTGCATATGGCTGAAAAGTAGTTAAAAAGAACCACTACTCCATGTTGCTGTTTTGTTAGCAAGCTAGCCTAGTTTTCAGGTGTACATATTCAAAATCAAATGAAATGGGGATAAAATAATAAATTAGACTTATTATTTTTCAACATATGTAGGTTTCTATATTCTCATGCTTTGAGTCTGTTTGGAACAATCTTACCCACCTTTGCCACTTGGCAGGCTTCTACTTATACTTGAAAATGTAGCGTTAATACCACTCCTTAAAAGTATCCTCAGGACAGTTAGTAAATTCTAGTTCTAAACACCACAGCACTTTGAATTGATCTCTCTTTAAACATTGTGGAGAGATTACTTACTCACCAGTCTACCTCTTGCATAAGTAAATATCACACCCTAAGGACAAGGAACCAGACATTTTTTATCTGCTTATCTGACCTGTTCCTCTTGAGAGCTATAACCAGTAAAGTAGGAGGAAAATCAGAATGTGGAGTCCCAGAAGCCAATGGAAGACAAATTTCTGGGGAAAAAAACTATTTTTAACATGCTGTTATAAGTTAAATAAAATGAGGACCAATTATTTATAATATGGAGGCTATTTGTTATTTGGAGAAGCAATATAATGTAGTGGCTAAAAAGAAGGACTTCAGAAGCATCTGTCTGGATTTTTATCCCCATGCCACTTTTTACTAGCTGCCTTGCAGGTTGTCGTGTGGTTTAGATTAGCTACTAAATGGTTTTACAAAGTGCTTTGAAGGTAGTAAGTGTTATATTAGTGTGAGCTATATTACTAAAATATTAGCAATATTTTTACATAGCCATTTCACTGGAGTGTGGAAAATAAAACCCTATTTGGAATAAGTTTAAGAGAGATTTGGAAGAGAGAGAGGAGTATGTGTATTCTTTAGAGGAATATTACCATAAAAGAAAGCAGAGAAATGAGTTAATAGCTGGAGGGCAATATTAAACCAAGAGAGAATTTTTATTTTTAAGAGAAGAGAAATAATAAGATGCTTGTATGCTAATGGGAATGTTCCAGTAGGGAGAAAGAAAATTTTTCAGTGCAAGAGACAGTTACCAGGTTCACTGAAATGATGTCCTTGAGGAGGTTAGAAAGGGGAGGGGGGAGTTTGTGCACAAGTGGAAAGATTGTACTTGGAAGTACAGTTTATCTGTGATAAAAGAAAATGGAGACAAAATTATGGTTCCTGAAACTCTGAGGCCTAGGAATGGTAGGTAGGTGGATAGACGTGGTGAGGGAAGACTGTGGAAGTTCTTTTCTAATTGTTTTGATTGGCACAGTGAGACAGAAGGCAGAGTGAGCAGCTGACAAACAAAGAGTTGGTGGAAATCTGGGGAAAGCTGGAGATGTGAGGTAGTTGCCCAGGAGAGCAGGAGAGAAATGGGACTGGGGGGACTGTGCTCAGATTGCCAGGGGGCATTACCAGCCACTCAAGATTTAAGGTTATAAATTTAAAGAGAGATTGTCAGTATATGTGTATGCTTTTCGCCTGCCTTAGCAGCATAGCTACAGTACCGAAATGTCACAAAATTGGGATAAACATTATGTTGTAGACTTGACAAAAATGAGGCGAGAAGTAAAGGAGTTATGAGTGGATGCAAAAGAGATGTTATAATGGTGAAGCATTAATTTTAAGATAGGTTGTATGGTCAATGGTTTTATGAAGGACATGAGGGACTAAAACAAGGCTAGGAGCAGTGGATCCTAGATGGATGTGGGGGTCTAAAGCCAGATAGACATGGGAGCTTAGGTGGTTGAATTCAGGTGCTTCTCTCCCTTACACCACATACAATTTAACTGACCACCTACCATTTATCCTTCAGCTTTGCCTTTTGATGTGGACTCCTCCAGAAAGCCTTCGCAAGCCCCACAGATTAGGTCGACTGCTTCTCCAATATGCTCCTAGACCACTCTATGCTTATTAGTTATATCTATTAAAGTAACTGAATTATCCATTAGACTTGTCATAAGAGGCTTGACTGTAGGCTGCTTGAGGGCAAAGTACCTGGCAAAGTAAGCATTCAAAAAAGTTTTAATAGGCACATTAAATTATGTGTGACAGAGTCGATAATCAAGTCCCTTGGTGTGGTAGATGGAGTAATGGCTTCCAAAGATGTCCACATTCTGATTCCCACAATCCAGGACTATGTAACTGTAACTGGCAAAAAGGACTTTGCAAATCTGATTACATATGAGATAGTGAGACTATCCTGGATCACCTGAGTGGGTCCCATGTAATCATAAGGGTCCTCTTAAGAGAGAGGTTAAAGGAGCTCTGGTAATGGAAGCAGAGGTTGAAGTGATGTACTTGATAATGAGGAAAGGGCCATGAGCCAGAAAATGCAGGCAGCCTCTACCACTAGGAAAAGCAAGGACACGGATTTTCCCCTGCAGCCTTGAGGAGGAACACACACCTTGATTTTAACCTCTTAAGACTCATTTTTGACTCCTGACTTCCAGAACTGTAAGATAACAAATTCGTGTTGTGGAGAGAGAGAGTGGGGGAGGGGCAGAGAGAGGTAGAGAGAATCCCAAGCAGGCTCCGTGCTGCCAGTGAAGAGCCTGATCTGGGGCTTGATTCCACAAATCATGAGATCTTGATCTGAACCAAAATCAAGAGTCGAACGCTTAACCGATTAAGCCACCCAGGCACCTACAGATCTGTGTTGTTTTAAGCCAGTAAGCTTGTGGTAATTTGTTACAGCGCCAGTAGGAAACTAATAGACATGATAATTAAACTGATGATTCCCTTGGACTATGAACAGTACACTCTTCCTCTCCTTAAAGGGACTGAAACATCCCTAGCAGATACCATTGTCCTAAGGGCTGAATTTCTATCTCGCTCCCACATAAACCCAGATAGTTTTGCTTTGCCTTTGATTACCCCATCAGTTGATCTCCAGGATGGAGAATTAAATGAATTTTATTATGATGATAGATAAGTGTGACACAGTAATATCTTTATGCCATGCGTGGTTATAAGATGATAACAAAAGCCCCAGCTTTATAGACATGTTTTATTTCAGTTGGATGTAACATTAGATGTACTCTAATTCTTATACACATTATAGCAATTCCTTATTTAGCCTCAGAAACAGTTTGGCAAATGACATGCAGGTGAATTCAAATTTGAGAAAATATTGGCAACCAGCTAATAACTTTTTGCACAGTCAGTTGTGAAAGTGACTTACAGTGACAAAATATATTATACACACTAAAATATTTAAGCTCTCTGGACATATCATGAATCATGAGGCAATGGGTATTTTATTTTTGATGCAGCTAAATGCATCTGCAGTTTGATGGCCCTCATAAGTAATAATCTGAATTGCCTATCAGAGGAAAGTACTGGAGTTATTTACAAAGGAAAAACTAACCCAATAACCCAAGGTGTCACCATTTTATGCAGAAATAAAGTGAACCTGGCAGCAAGAAAATGAAATGAGATAAGCCATACACTTTTAAATCTTATATTTTATGTAAAAAAAAACTTCATAAAAACTATTTATAGACATCTATAGGTTTACTGAAATAGAATTCATATGAATTGCATACATGATCAGCCACAGAGCTGACTCTAAAAATCCTTGTAATGACTGTGGTCACCCAAGTGTCTATGCCTATGTCTTCCAGCAGCCATGCCTCAGGCTGACAACCTCTGAGTTTCCTCCTTCCTTCAGTTCCTCAAAAACAAAGCCTCTTTATTCCACCGAGTGTGTCTGATGTCTGCCATTCTCTATTGCTTAATTGAATCAGAAGACACTCTTCCTATAAGCCTTGGTTTTATTCAGTAGATACTAACATTTTTGTTATTATGCAGTTTAAACAAAAGTCTGTTTTCCTCACATTTACCTAGGACTCCTATGTATTTGTAACTTCCTTGCAACAGACTTTTTTCAAGTCATTTCATTTCCCAATTTGTACTGTGTTCACAGCTAATCTTCATTTTCCCATAATTCTTAATTATTGCTGTATTTTATAATTATTGCTTAAGGGGAAGGCATAAATACTATAGAAAAAACATAGCCTTGGGGAATTCATCGCTGGTATTATTTAGTTGTACATGCCAAGTAAAGTTATTTACCATCTTGAACTTCACTATCCTCTTTTATAAAAATGGATATTAACAATTTCTGCTAGCAGAAAGAACAATTCAGAGTATTTAGGTAAATAAATAATATAAAGTGAAAATGTCAAATACCCAGGTTGGCCTATATGGTATATGATGTGTTTTCTCTCCTTTCGGTGTTTAAGGAATATTGTAGTCTTGAACAAGGTAAGCTATGGCCAAAAGGGTGAGGAATACCACATTTACCTTTGTCAATGTCTTATCTGGTGAGAATAACAGCAGCAGCAGCTACAACCATCCATCCCAACCAATCAATTCCTTTAGCCCTGTAGTTCTCAAAGTGTGGCTTATGAATTCTTGGAAGTCCTCTGCAGATGGCCCATGAAATCAAAAATATTTTCAGAATAACACTAAGACAGTATTAGTGTTTTTCACTCTCATTCTCTTACAACTGTTCAGTAGACTTTTTTAAAAATTGCATAACACCTTTATTGCAACAGAGTAAAGGAAGAAACAAATGTGAAAATCTAGCTATTTTCTATTAAGCCAGTAATCAAGAGGTTTGCAAAAACATAAAACAATCCCACTCTTCTCATTATACCTTTAAAAATATAGTTACTGAACAAAAAAAATGTTATTCACGTTAAAATGTAGTGGGTATATTATTAATTTAAGCAAATTATTTAAGATTTTAAATGCCTTAGCTTTAATTTCCAATGCAGTAATCAAGATACTCTGCAAATACAAAAACTTTCAGCGGTCCTCAATAATCTTTACCCATGTAAAAAGTTCTGAGAAGATGTTAGGACTAATTCTTTAGGTCTTCTACTCTTGGTATATCACTCACTGTCCCCCCATTCCATTTGCATCATTTTATTACTCCACTGCTGTAACATGACTTGCTGTGATTCCTTGTGAGTATTAATTCATAATATAGTACTCCCCCTTATCCATGGTTTCAGTTTAGCCAGTTTCAGTTGCATGTGGCCAACCGTGGTCCTAAAAGCAAATGATCCTCATTCTGACATATTGTCAGAAGGTCAGTGGTAGCCTAGCGCTCTATGACAATGCCTGCATTATTCACTCCACTTCATCTTGTCACGTAGGCATGTTATCACACATCATCACAAGAAGGGTGAGTACAGTACAGTAAGCTACTTTGAGAGAAATAGATCGTATTAGCATAACTTATTTATTTTATTATTATTTTTTTAAGTAGGCTCCACAGCCAACGTGGGACTTGAACTCACAACTCTGAGATCAAGAGTCACATGCTCTCTCTACTGACTGAGCCAGCCAGGTGCCCCACCTTCACATAACTTTTAATGCAGCAGATTGTTACAGTTGTTCTATTTTAGTATTACTTATTACTGCTAATCTTCTACTATGCCTTATTTATAAATGAAACTTTATCATAGTTATATATGTACAGGAAAAAGCATAATATGTGTATAGCATTCAATACTATTTGTGATTTCAGGCATCTACTGTGGGTCTTGGAACATATCGCCCACAGATAAGGAGGGACTACTCTATTACCCTTTGGAGTTGAATATATTCAACCATGATGTACACATGCCAAGTTCTGTTTTACTAGAAGAGTTCAAGTGCTGTAATCTATATTTGCTAATCATAGGAAGAAAGATCGTTTAGAACAGGGAATAGAGGGCCTTCTCAGTTTTATTGGATATGGAGGCACTCTTCTCTAATACTCAGTCTGAAACTTGAGGTCTTCATGTCCCTACATGTGTTTGGATCCTTTATCCTTTTTTCAACCAAGCAGAAACTCCATACATGGAAGCCTGCTTCTCTGTAGAGATGTTACATCACACTTCTTTCTTACATTTATAGTATAGACTCCAACCACAGCATATTGCTTTAGAATTCTGGCATGTACTAGTTTCTTCCTGTCAAATTGACTTATCCCTAGGGAAAGACTAATTGCCTTATGCCAATGGACTGATAGAGTCTCTAAAAGAACATGAGTTGTAAAAATCACTGTGCCTGACCCTGTTAAATAAGCCAGAAGTGAATTTTTTTGGTTATCACTTTCTAGAATATCTAAATGTTTTAAATATTATACTCTTAATAAAAGGTTTGGTTTTTGTTATTGTTTTTTGTAGTTTCTTTGGGCAAGTGGTATTTCTAGAGCATGCCAGTTCCAGTATTCTACAGCTATGCTATCTCATATGGCTACTGAGCTCTTGAATTGAGATGTTCTGTAAGTTATACCTTGGGTATGGAAGACTTAATACAAAAGGAGATGGTTTATCCCTATAGTTTCAATTGCATTGTTCTGTTCTTCCTACTTTCACATTTCTGTTCTTACAATCCATTTTCCACATAGCAACCAGAACGGAAACCATTAATCATTCCTCAAGACTGTCAAGGTCATGAAAAACAAAGTCCGAGATACTAACAGACCAGAGGAAGCTAAGGACACATGACGACTAGACCAGAGGAGACTAAAGAACATAGCAACCAAATGCAAAGGAAAATTTGGTGAAATCCAAATAAAGTCTGGACTTTAGTTAATAAAAAAGTGCTAATAACGCTACTTCGTTGGTTTCACAATGTACCATGGTAATGTAAGATATTAATAATGAGGAAACTAGGTGAGGTGTACATAGGGACCTTCTGAAATTAAATCCCTTTCCTTTGCTCCCTTCAATGTCTTCCTACTTTTCACACAATGAGACCAAGTTCCCCTCATAGCTCATAAGGCCCCATCTGCCTGTCTGTTCCCATCTTGAATGCCCCCCTGCCTTTCCTACCATTTAGCTACTATTCTGCTCCTGAAATATGTCAAGGTAATTTCCACCTGAGGATTTTTGTATTTACTGTTCCTTCTTTCTTGAACCATAAAGATATTCCATGGCTGGCTACTTTCATCATTCATATCTCAGCTTAATTATCTGTTCAGAAAATCTGGTCATAATCTTCCATCTTAACTTACCATTTTCCCTCAAAAGCACTCAATATCATATTACCTTCTGGTACACATTACCTTTACATATATATGTATGTATCATTTTATAGAACTTATTTTTGAAATTAAATCTTTTCTACTTATTATGATACTTATATTTTTTCTGTTTCTCACAAATCAATTGTAAGGAGAATATTGTCTATTTTATCCATTGTTATAAATCCAGCACTGAGAAAAGTACTGGTGAATACAGGAATGTTCTGATTATTTATTGCTGTATAACATTCCAAAAGTTAGGGGAATAAAACAATCCCATCATTTTGTGATTTAGCAATTCAAATAAGGCATAGCAGGTATGGTCTCTTCTTGCCACCTAATGTTTGGAAATCCTGTTGGAATGGAACAAACAGCTAGGCTGAAATACTCAATATGTCTCCTCCAATCATACAGTAATCCAGAAACTTCAGTTGAAGGCCTCATGTGGTCCTCCATGTGGTTCTCTCCAAGGCCTCCTCACAACATGCCATTTGGGTTCCAAGAGAAAGCAACTAGAGACTTTCAGTCCAACAAAGAACTATACCCAGAGCTTTTTTCTACCTTATTTTTTTGGTCAAAACAGTGATAGGTCAGAGTCAAGGGAATAGAAAGGAGAAAAATAATAATAATAAAGCGTCACCTCTTGGGGCGCCTGGGTGGCTCAGTCGGTTAAGCGGCCGACTTCGGCTCAGGTCACGATCCCGCCGTCCGTGAGTTCGAGCCCGCGTCGGGCTCTGTGCTGACAGCTCAGAGCCTGGAGCCTGTTTCCGATTCTGTGTCTCCCTCTCTCTGACCCTCCCCCGTTCATGCTCTGTCTCTCTCTGTCTCAAAAATAAATAAACGTTAAAAAAAATTAAAAAAAAAACACAAACGTCACCTCTTGATGGAGCAGTAGCAAAATCACAATGTAGATGAGTATGTGGATGGGAGATTTCACATGCAAAATACACTCACACCAAACCTAATTTTCCCAAAGTATCATTCAATTATGGAATCAAATCAAAATCGCTATATGATACCTGAGGCCTCAGCTGGGACAATTCAAATAGCTGGGGGTGAAGTGTGAAAAATGGCTGTTTCATCTTCACTATCATGGTGGGCAAGTTGGTACTGGCTGTCAGGTAGGAGGTCAGGTGGGGATGAGAGCTGGGAGCTATGATTTCTGCCCATTTGGGTCTCTTCAGGGCTCTTTCAAGGCAGGATTCTTAAAGGAATAAAGTAGAAGTTTCTAGGCCAAATAAGACTTATTGTTTGTATTTAATCAGCCAAAGAAGTCATAGGGCAACACAAATCACAGGGGTAGAGAAATAGTGCACAATAGTTTGATGTTTCAGAATATGACCTTTTCCAGCAGAATGCCTACATTTGCTCTCTGATTCCATCTAATTTTATTCTATGACTTTGTTATAATTTACTTAAGTCTCTAAGACTTGGTCTCCCTGTTTGTAAAATGAGGTGATAATAAGGACCTATTGTGTCATTGTAAGGATTAAGTGAGTTAATTCAAATAGAATATTAAAAAGCAGTCTCTGGTAAAGAGGAATCAACCAATTTGTATTATCTCTGCATTTTCCTTCATCCCATTTTTTGGGGGTTCCTATTCCTATGTTTTCAGGCTTCCAAGGAATATAGATTTTCTGAGAGCTAGCATATGGCCTTTTCCTACTCTCACCTCCTCTCTTGTTTGCTACTGAGTTCAGATTATGGTTCTTATTTCTTAATTTATTATACATTATGAAAGATAAGAAAGTGTAAGATTAGCTTTCTGGATGAATAAAAGAAAATTTGAAACCAACAAAATATTGTTCTATCAGTAAGCCAACATTGTTAGAATTTTGCCACATCACTTCATTTTTTTTTCTTGATATAAGATGTGTCAAACATCAGTTATATGTGTAAAGTAATTGTGTAAAGTAATCCCACTCCCTTAGGGATGTCACACATCTGGACATTCTAATATCTGGAATGTCATCCATAATATTATTTTAACAGTCTAAGAGGTATAGCATATGACAATGCAAACAAGTTCACTATTTTAAGCAACACATAAAGAAGCCCCATTGACTGAACCCAATTTACTGTATTCCTAACAGTGGTGACTTTGTTATAAATTCCTACTTACACATAATCAATTTTACTAAAAAAAATTGCTTATGGCTCTTTTATAAATTCACAAGCTATAATCATATAAATGACATTTTTCTACATAAAAGTTAAGATCTTAAGAATTTTTGCACTACATTTATTTGTAACCAAAGTGGATATATATAAATAAGTATTTTGCAAGATGTATACACTGTTCCATCAAAAACATTAATTGGAAGCAACAGAAACTAAGTGTGACTCATTTAAGCAGGAAATGCTTAAATGTATATTGGATAATTAATAGATTTCAGTAGTTCACAGAATCTCCAGGAATACTGCAGCTAGGAGGATCATGCCACAAAGATTGAAGACTGAAATCTGTTATCCGGACCCCCATTGCCATCACTTGCTCTTCACAAGACACTGCCATGAACCACTGTCTTTGCTTCATCTGAAGACCTGGTAATGCTGGGGCTGCAGGCCTCAGCCAACAGACCGGATTTTCCCATGACTCCTTTCTTCTGTCCCTTTCTGTGCCTAGATCTGGGTTCGATATTGTGGGCCGGTACACTCGATCGGCCTATGTGATATACTCAAGCTTATCAAGGGATGCTTGGAAGGCAAGTATTTGGTATTTTAACAAGCTCTTCCTTCTACCCAGATATATAAGTTGTGACATCCCCTGAATAAGAAGTGAGATTCAAAGCACAAAAAAAGGGACAAAAATAAATAAAATAATAAAATAAAATAAAATAAAATAAAATAAAATAAAATAAAAAATACCCATGACAGAAATATAAGTATTCTAAAATTACTGGAAAACAGTAGTGAAAGTTAATGAGAAATTTATTTTACAGTATTAAAACATGTACTGATTTGCACTGATACATTGCAGCATTTGTTTTAAAGGTCAGAAGAAATGTTTTTCATTTTTCTAATTATAAATTATGTCTTTAGAGATGCGATGTGGTAATAACTTGGAAATTCCTTTTTTGTTGCATGTGTGAGGTTGAAAATAAACATGCCTGTCATATTCTTGTAAATATATTATCATTTATCTAAATTAGCTGCTAAGGCAGTAAAAATCAACTAAGAAAATATTCTCAGTACCATATCTGCAAAATCCATGTTTATAAGTCTCTGTTTCAGACTTTGTTGTTGCAATCAGTAGTCGATACTAGTTTTCAATATAGACTGAAACCAAACTACAATTACTAACAGCATGCTCAAACTGCTCATTGGCATCCAGTCTAAAATGTATCCTATTTTATCTCCAACACAACTTATAAAACACACATGAAATTCTAAAAAATTAAACATCAAAACAGAAACTAATGAGGTGTGGATCGAAGCATCATACAATAAAAGTTAACGTGTTGGGAAAGGATAAAATATTCTGTTCCTAATGCGCATACTTTGAATTTGAATTTCTTTGAAACTGTTTTAATGAGGAAACCTAAAGGAAAAATCTCTTTATAGTCATCTTTACCTCTTTATAAAACATCAACTGTTTGGCTTTAGTGAAATGGATCTTAAATTATGAGCACAGAATTACAAAGAAAGAAGAAAAAAATGAGCGTGGATTTTAAGAGATGGTGATGAATGGTGTACAATTAACATTATATTATGATGCTATTTGGCTGGGGAACAAATAAGTGCTCTGCCCTGTAAGTTCCTTTAGAGATGCCTAAGGGAAATTTATGCACAGAGAATGGAGCAAGACAAGTAACTCTTTGTCATAATTGGGAATTTAAGTATCACATCCCCAAAGCAAAAATCTAGTGAGTTAATCAGCCCCAAATATTTTACATCTTCTAAGCACTATTGTCAATGCTAGGGACAATGAGACGAGCACTCAACATGGTACCTGTCTTCTTGGAGCTTAAAGTTTATTGGGAAACAACACAGACCAGACAAGTCACTTCAGACAATTAATTGAATAATTCAAACTGCACCAAGGCTGCAGGCAGCGTATGGGAGTGTCTAAGAGTGCACCTGATTCATTGTCAAGAGCTGAGAAGGGGGCTGCAATTAGGCTGAGACTCCAAGGGTGAGTAAGGGTGAGCCAGATGGAGAGAGGAATATAGAGGAACCGTATGTTCGAAGGCCAGGAGGTGAGAAAAAAAGCATGAAAATTTTGAATTTTCATAAATCCAGCATACTGAGTGAGGAGAGAGTGGCATAAAGAAAGTCTTCCCAGGTGGGCAAGGGCGAAATCATTCCGACCTTGCAAAGCCCTTTATGGTTTTTGGCTTTGTCTAAAGGTGACAGGGATCTATTGCCTGGGGGGAATAGTATACAATTTGCATTTTACAGAGAGCTTCCTAGCTTTAATGAGGAGAATAGGTTGGTTGGAAAAAAAAATACTTGGAAGAGGGGAGAACAGTTAGGCCCCCACTTCGGTAGTTGGGGTAGATGAGTGACCCTGTGGAATTCCTTACCTACCCTAGACTGACCTAGAAGCAAAGAAGCCCAAATTGTCAATCCTTCCCATCACCCTTAAGCCTAAACCCAAAGCAAGTTCATGTGGAAGCATTTAGTTGCAAGTTGTAAGAATGTGTTTGCCCGTGTTGTTTAAATTGTCCTCTGCTTTGTGTTCTGTGAAATATGTGTAGCCAGGTTCAAGGACAAGTTTGAATCGGCATGAAATAAAATGCAAGTAGCCTGTCACTGCCTGAAAATCAAAACTCTAACACTGGCTGTATTACTATATACTGCCTTGAAATCTACCCCTAAAATTACACAACTTTGTTTTTTTTTTATGAAAATAATTAGCATATTTTATAATGCTTTTGCATTTTCAATAGCTATTTTAAATCTTCTCAGTAAGGAGGACTCTACCCAGTTGTATTAAATAAACCCCAACTTAAGGGGCGCCTGGGTGGCGCAGTCGGTTAAGCGTCCGACTTCAGCCAGGTCACGATCTCGCGGTCCGTGAGTTCGAGCCCCGCGTCGGGCTCTGGGCTGATGGCTCAGAGCCTGGAGCCTGCTTCCGATTCTGTGTCTCCCTCTCTCTCTGCCCCTCCCCTGTTCATGCTCTGTCTCTCTCTGTCCCAAAAATAAAAAAAAAAAAATAAAATAAATAAATAAATAAACCCCAACTTTGGATGAAGTGTGTGTGTGTGTGTGTGTGTGTGTGTGTGTGCGCGCGAGTTGGGAGTGAGAGGGTGGGAAGGGCATAGGGATAAAGAATTTTTCAACCTTAGAGCCTAATAGTCAATTTTTAAAAAATTCAACAGAGATTGTGAATGCATTGACTGAATTGCATGTTGTTTTTAAACATGTAAGCCTGAGTGTGGTATCCTGTTCCCTAGCATTCATACTGCATAACTCTGAGATTAATGAGATTCCCTGGCTCAGTCGAGCTATGTGTCGAACTACTCAAGCCTTGGTAATAAAATACCAGGACTGAAGGAGTTCTGAAGTGGCCCTCCACTCAGATGGCATCTTCTGAAACCTTAAAATCTCTGGTCAGAATGTTGAGATCAAAAGCTTACAATTCTGAGTGATCCAACCAGCACCGTTAATCACTCTACCATGAGCGCCAATGGCCCCACCTTCTTGTTGATCCTTTAAATAGTAATCCTTGCTTGATTTATTTAAGTGGCATCTGGGGCTGCTCTTTCCATCAGTCTGAACAAACTGTTGACATGATGGTTGTGCACTTTCCTGGCAGAGGTCTGACTATTTGGATTCTGAAAGAATCACAGCCTACTTGTCGATGCACACTTGGGGTCTGCACACCCACGAATACATAAAATGTGTGTTTTTGAACTGGTAGCGGAGCAGTAGCAGGCACTGACAGAGATTCAAAAAGACTGAAGTCTAGTCGGCTCCCCTGGGGCGTTGCGAGAACCCTGCTGCTCTGATGTTGCAAACCTGGCTCCAGAGCCCATGCCGTGCACAGCCCCGGGCAGAAGGCAGGAGTGCCAAAGCCTCGGTCATTGGCCCCTTGGACCGGAGGACCGTCAGATGCAGCTGCTCGCTACCCACCCTCCAAGTGGGCGACATTTGTGAGCTTCCTCCTGGGCGCTGTTTGTGGCTAGATATGCAGCTAGAGACCAAATAATTCTGAAACTGGAGGTTCTGATGTCTACACATGTAAGGTAAACATTTAAAATACGAAAGGAGCAGGTTTTTAAAAAAATTCACTAATTTAATGACAATAGTAATTAAGTCTAACTCTCTGGAGCACCTGGTGGCAAAAACAGGCTCCAAGCATTGGCTTACCTGGGACAGATGCTACTGAATGTTACATGTAGGTCAGAGGCAGATTGAGCTAGAAGCCTGTAATTGTTTGCTAAGGACTGAATCATGTGTGCTATGGTGACAGCGTGATACCCTGGTGGCTGCAGACACAGGGAGATTCAGCCATTAGTAGGCTTCTCCTCCGAGAACATCAACAGGCATCCACAGGAATGCTTAGGAGGATCCTGGAGAAATGTTTATCTGTGTTGCTGCCTGGGAGATGCAAACAGCAGTCACCGCCCAAAGTCTACATGGATGCATCACGTGTACGTTCTCTATGGAAAGCTTTATTCTGCATGAGGAAGAACCACAAAAAGTTTGGCCTCGGTCATGGTAGAAACCTATTGCACCTGAACTATGAAGATGGGGGAAAAAATCTCTACCCTCGGAGAAGGAGAAGGGATGCACATTAGGCTCAAAATTATATTTGCAGAGGAGCCAAGAAAACTGGTGAAAGCCATATCCCGAAGCCCAGGTCACAGTGCCTGCTTGATTGGGACTCACGCAGAACAGCAGAGAATACTGCCACACTCCACTCCATGTGCCACACTAACAAGCGTGAAATAAAAATCAATGTCGGATACACCTGGGGGCTGTAGTAGGCAGATTTTCTTGAGGGAATAGCAGAAAGGAATGGCCCATAGATGAACAGGGAAAAGACATTCAGGAAAAAAAGAGGGGGAGGCTCCTGGGTGCTTTAGTTGCTTCAGAGTCTGACTGCTGATTTTGGCTCAGGTCCTGATATCATGGTCCTGAGATCAAGCCCCGAGTTGTGCTCCATGCTGAGTGTGGAGCCTGCTTAAGATTCTCTCTCTCTCTCTCTCTCTCTCTCTCCCTTTCCCTCTCTCTTTCTCTCTCCTTCTATCTCTCTCCCTTCCCCCCCTCTCTCCTGATCACGCTGTCTCTCCCTCTCTTTCAAAAAAAAAAAAAAAAAAAGACATTCAGTAATAAAACCCTGGCAATCAGCTCACCATAGATAGATTTCAATTTCACTAGAATAATTTGAAATCTCTTGTGCAGTGACAGTAATCACAGCAACAATAAAAACTTTAAACTCAGTCCAACTCTTAAAGAGACTAAAATGATTCCCCACACTATCAGAAGAAAAGGAAGATTCACCTCCAACCAAAAAGGATATTTATGCTAGCATCAACTGTCTTATGCATGTCTTGTATATACACAGGTATACACATACATATAAGGCACAGAAAAAGTGATTAGCATGGGAAAGTTACAAACGGAAAATGTACAGTATGTCCAAGATAAAATAGATATCTTCCTCCGAAAGACGAAAACTATAAGAAAGAAGTAAATGGAAATTGGTGACCTACAAGATAGATCAGTAGAAGTTACCAAAAACCTGAAAGGTGAATAAAACAAAGCAAAACAAAATGAGCATCCAAGAGTTGTAGGAAGACACCAAATGGTCTAAAGAATTTGGTGGGGCCCTTGGGTGGCTCAGCCGGTTAAGAGTCAGGCTCTTGATTTCAGCTCAGGTCATGATCTCACAGTCCTGAGATTGAGCCCCATGTTGGGCTGCAAATATGGGATTCTCTTTCTGTCCCTGCCTCCCTTGCTCGCTCGCTCGCTCTCTCTCTCTCTCTCTCTCTCTCTCAAACTAAATAAATAAACTTAAGAAATAAAGAATGTGTAATTGAAATTTCAGAATGAGAAGACAGAGAGAAATGAGTAGAAAAAATATTTGAAGAAATAATGGCATGGAGATAGATACAACCCACAAATCGAGGAAGCTCAGTGAGCACAAGACTCATGCATAATAACTTTAAAGACTTTAGCATGTCATATTCAAACAAACAAACAAAAAAAGGAAAAGAGATAATATTGAGGACAAAGAAAAATGACACACTAACCAAAGTAAGATAAGAATAAGTATTCCAGCCAATTTTTTTTAAAGTTTATTTATTTTTGAAAGAGAGAGTGCACACACAGGGGAACAGCAGGGAGAGTGAGAGAATCCCAAGCAGACCCTGTGTCAATGCAATGCCTGACACAGGGCTCAATCCCACGAACTGTAAGATCAAGAGTCAAGACACTTAACCAACTGAGCCACCTAGGCGCCCCCAAAATTTCAGCAGGTTTTTTGTCACAATCCACGCGAACAAAAAGAAATAAAATGACATCCTTAAAGTGAAAAAAGAAAAAAACAAAATATCAACCCAGAATTCTATACAAAGAGAAAATATCCTACAACAGAGATGGAAAATTGAGACTATTTTTCAGTAAAATGATGGTTGAAGGAATTTGATGGCAGACCTTCTATATAAGAAGTGATAAAGAAAGCTCTTTGATAAGAAAGAGTATGATGTAGGTCAGATTTGGATCTACAGAAAAAAATCAGTTTTTAGAAATGAAATAAATTAAGGTAAAATATAATATTTTGGGTTTTTATCTTTATAACTTACTGTTTAAAAGAAAATTAGTTACAATATAATGTATGTTAGTAGCATGTGTGATAGTGAAATGCATAACAAAATGACACAAAAGATGGGGTGGAAAAAGTGGGAATATATAGTTATAAGGTCCATATTACTGCAGAAGTGATATATCAGTGTATGAATATTGGCTCATATTACTTAAAATGAATATGGTAAAGCCTAGGAAACTACTGACTTCATAAAGAAGAAGCATAAATAATAAGTCAATAGAAGAGAGAAAATAAAATCCTAAAAAAAAAAAGACATAAATTCAGAGAAGGCAGGCGATGAGGTGAAAACAATCAAAAAACAAATGGAAAAATAGAAAACATCTAGCAGATCTCCAATTATTTGCATCATATTAATAATAACTTTCAATGTGGATGGTTCAAACACATCAGTTAAATGACAGGGGTTGTCAAATTGGGATTCAAAAAGCTGGAATCAACTTTATGCTATCTATCTATGAGAAAAAGTGCTTCGGGAACATTGCTTCACTTTTGGGGTGTGAACTTCCTCCTAGTGAAGCTGAAGGAATTGCACGTGTAATCGCTAACTTGTCTTTCAGATTAAAGACTCTCGGTTCTATTCTTGTCAAACTTTGCACCTATAGGCAAAGAGGCTGGATATGATCTCTAATTTAATAAGCTCACAGTCTAAATTAAACAGTCCAGGAAATACATTCTAGAAAAAAAAAAAAAGATTGAAATGAGGACATATTCCTTGCTACTGGGACCATGATCAACATTAGACATCTTGCATATGGAGAAAAATTAACACTGGATTTATAATGTTGAGAATGGGTAGGAATTAGACACTGTAAGTGGTTCCTAAGAGAAAAAGAAATTAATTAACATGGCCCCTAATTCCAGCATAAAGAGTGGACTACAGGAAGTCTAAATTTGGAGACATTTAGTGCATGCTCACTATTAACACGTAATATGAATAACACAAATTTTGATGGCCTTTTGCACTTTTTACACTTACGATATGTCTCCTACAAAATAAGATTGTTCTCTTTGTCTTATCAAGCCCTTAAATTCTAAAATATTTTTAAAGTTTAATGGTGATATGCTTTCTTCAACTTTTTCTAGAATATTTAAAATCTAGGACGCCTAGGTGGCTCAGTTGGTTAAGAGTCCAACTCGATTTCGGCTCAGGTCCTAATCTCATGGTTTGTGAGTTAGAGCCCCATACTGGGCTCCATGCTGGTGGTGTAGAGCCTACTTGGGATTCTCCTCTCTTTCTGTCCCTTTCCCACTTGTACTCATGCTCTCTCTTTCTTTCTTTCTTTCTCAAAATGTATAAATAAACTTTAAAAAATAAAATAAAATAAAAATTAAGTTCATAGGTAGAAGCATTTCTGATTTTAAGGGAGTTCTATGTAACAGATGATAATTTTTTTATTCGAATATAACTTTGTTGTTTTTTTTAATTTTTTTTCAACGTTTATTTTTTATTTTTGGGACAGAGAGAGACAGAGCATGAACGGGGGAGGGGCAGAGAGAAAGGGAGACACAGAATCGGAAACAGGCTCCAGGCTCTGAGCCATCAGCCCAGAGCCTGACGCGGGGCTCGAACTCACGGACCGCGAGATCGTGACCTGGCTGAAGTCGGACGCCCAACCGACTGCGCCACCCAGGCGCCCCTAACTTTGTTTTCTTAACTTATTAAATAGTTTTTAATTTATTAAGTTAGCCTAAAAGGTGTATTAGATCTTTCTCAAAAATCTGTATAATGATAACTTTTTTGAATTTTAAATAACACAAAACCAGTGCCTATAATCACAGTAAAATCAATGCAGATATAGTGTTGTTTAATTCTAATATGGTAGATTATTCATAAGAAGCTTTATATAGAAAGAAACCCAGTTTGCAATGGAAAACTATTTTCAATTTGGCCACAAGATGGTGATATCACAAAGCAATTCCAAAGATAAACCAAATTATAATTGTGTTCTTACTAAGCCCAGCCTTTAAATGTAACAATTCTCATCAGTCAGTGTCTTCTCCAAAGTATTTTGTATTTCATTGTCTGTCTCATGTCTTCATTTTTGGGCTTTCTCTGTCCCTGACCCCTACTGCGGATTGCTATCCCTTGAAAGAGATCTATTAAATCTATTGTCTTGAAAACTGTATGCAAGGTTGGCAAAATAATATGTTAAAAAGAAGAAACAATATACTTCTATTTGTATTCATTGTTGCTATTTATTTTCTTCTTGTTATTTAACAGAAAAATTATTTCCTTTTCCTGGACTTACAGGGTCAGTTAACGCAACAGTCACAACCTGAGCAAACACTTGGGAAAATAACAAGCTCAGAAACAAGCTAAAATAATATTTTCATTAATTTGGTCAGGTGCTTCTCTTTCCTCACCATCTGGATTTCCATGTGTTGAAAGGTTTGCCTAGCCAGCAGAGGCAACAAACAATTAAGGGCCTTCTCCAAGATACACAGAAACTGAAAGGAATTCTTAAAGCATCATTCACAGATGATTTGACATCCTTCATGCTGCATTCTGTGGTATTGTGTCAAAAGGGTGTGATTACTGTTATTGTTTTATGAGGCTCAAAAAATTCAGGGTTTTAATGGTGCAACTCCTCTAGAATTCAAGTATAATATCTGAAGGTCCTAGAGACCCTCAGTGTGTCATTTAGAGGATAGCAATTTGAGGGTTTGTTGAAGCAAAGAATAAGTTGTACAAAAAATTGCAGAGGCTAACGGTCCAAAGATAAAAAATGAGACAGTCTATGCACTATAAAGATAACTCAATTGTACCCTTAAAAAGAAAACTTAAATTTCTCCAAGTATTTATGGAAAATAATTTCTGCTATACTTGTTAGCAGAGAGCATATTCAGGAGACCTCTTCTGAATGAGGAGTGGGCAGATTTTTTCTGTTGAAACTACTCTGCCATTATAGCAAAAGTGGTCACAGCAAACAGGTGAGCCAATGAGGATGATGGTATTTCAATAAAGTTTAGTTACTAAAAATAAGTGGAATTAAATACTTAGGAATAAATTAGACAAAAGAAATACAAGACTTGTACACTGAAAATTACAAAGCATTGCTCAAAGAAATTAAAGACCTCAATAAATGGAAGGTGTTGCAGTTCCATGGATCAAAAAACTTAATATCATTAGGAATACTCCCTAAATTAGTCAATAATTGAATGGAATACGTATTAAAATCCCAAATAACTTTTTTAGTAATAGACAGGCTAATCCTGAAACTTATATGGACCAGAACAGCCAAAACAATCTTGAAAACAAGAACAAGTTGGCAGACTCACCACTCTTGATTTCAAACATAATACAAAACAGTAATCAAGACCATTTGGTACTGGCATAAGGTACACATAGCAATTCTCTGGGCAGATAAAACTGAGTGAAACAACATCACTATTCTCAGGAACTCAGAGCAGATCTCTGAACAGAAATTTACATCTCGAATTCCACATTAACATTGTTGAAATTCATTCCTTGAAATATGTAATGAGAGCCAATTACGTACCAGGCACGTTGCAAAGCACAGGCTTAAACAGGCAAGATTCTTACCCTTGCAGAACTCAGCCGCTTAGGAGAAGCAGATGAAATTCACATCAACAAATGCATGATTTCAATGAATGAATTCTGTTTCAAAGTTTTGAATATAATCACACAGTCGTGTGTGTGAGAGAGATATTTTAATTAGCATTTCTAAGTATTTTGTTGTTCATTAAGCCTGAAAATCTCCTACAACAAAATATCATACACACACATACACACACACAGACATACATAGCTATGTGATATTTCAGAACAGAGTAGAATGAAAAATACAGTCTCATATTTGATTTTTAATATTCCTAATAGTTGATGTTTAGTGAAACTTTGTATTGTAATAAAAAAGTGGTTTAAAAAATTAAATTCACCTAATTTACATAATCTTGGTCAAAACAGTTACAGCCATAAAATGACAGGTTTTGATTAAACAATATTTAATTGCAAAAATATAAAGTTCCACTTATCTGGATTCCCTCACTCTCCCATTCATCATTCATCTATTCACTAATTTAACAAAGATTCGATAAGTGAACAATTACACCTGAGATACATGACATTTTTTTTTAAAGGTGCTTGGTGCTATGAAAACTTTCTCTTGCCAATAAATAATATCTTTGGGAAATGACTTACATATTTTCACACCTATAACTTGTCTCCATGTTTCCAATCTTAACTAAAACCAGTAAATCTTAAACTACTGCTGGATGAATTTTATCCTTAAGCGAAAATTAGGTAATGCCAATCTTCTGTTCATTTTTAACTTCCCCCTCTCCCCCAAAAGGAAAAGATTTCTTGTTATCATATTACAGATCTCCATCTATTTGATTCCAACCTGGTTTTATTCCCCTCTCTCTTATCCTCACTCATGTGGGTTTATTTTTTCTATAAAAATCAAGATTGGGGAGCCTGGGTGGCTCAGTTGATTTGAGTGTCTGACTTCAGCTCAGGTCATGATCTCGCAGTTCATGAGTTCAAGCCCCTTGTCGGGCTCTGTGCTGATGGCTCAGAGCCTGGAGCCTGCTTCCAATTCTGTGTCTCCCTCTTTCTCTGTCCCTCTCCCTCTCACACTCTGTCTCTTTCTCTCAAAAGTAAAATAAACGTTAAAAAAATTATAAAACATCGAGATTGTCTTATTTGTTCCATGGACTCTAATGTTTTCTGCCCCAGGTGTGCCTTTGTTTATAATATTCTCCCTACCTGAACATTCTTATAATTTGAGTATAGACTGGGGGAACCTTCTCGGGCCATCTCAGAGTTAGCACGATGCTTTCACATTATGTTTATGTGGTGACTGATGTTAATTAACTAATTGATTTCTCACATTCCTGTTAAATAGATGTTGAAACTGGTCTTCTGCAATAAGACCTCGCAAACAACACTACAGCCGAGAACATATATAAATGTGAGATATGAAGACTGGTCATTTCTACCGAATAAAAATAATAATGTTTATTGAGTGCATATTAAACATTAACTTAGGCAAATCTCACAGCAATCATATGAAGTACATCACTTTATGCCTATGTCTATGAGGGAACTGGAACACCCACGTACAGAACTTGTCCAATGGTCATATGATAGTAAATTGGGGACCAGGATACATAGCCAAGCAGTCTAATTTCAAAGCCCACATTCAACCATGGCCATAATGCCAACATAGTCCCATAAAACAAAATCAATTTTAATCCACAAGGCAAAATGCATTCATGGCACCTGCAAAGAAATGCAGGTCTGTTGAAGTTGATTCTTAGTGACTGAGAACAATTCTGTTAGAAATTACATACTTTTATTAATGGCGGAATTCAACTTCCTACCCTGGAAATAGATTTCTACTGTTTTGTTTTCTAGCTATTGTTGAAGTAGGAAATTGCTTAACTTTTGTAGGACTGTTTCCTCAGTCGGAAGGGCAGATAATACAAC
The DNA here is from genome assembly GCF_007474595.2 of Lynx canadensis. NCBI lineage: Eukaryota > Metazoa > Chordata > Mammalia > Carnivora > Felidae > Lynx > Lynx canadensis. Next base: position 45,127,832 of record NC_044319.2, on the reverse strand, counting down.
CTGCCTCATTTGATCATTGTAAGTGTTAACTGAAAGAATGAATGCAAAAGTGCCCAGTACAGAACTAGGCAATTTACGTACTACGTAACAAATTGCCTTAAAAAATTTGTGTAACAAATTGCCTCAAAATACAGTGGCTTGAAACAAAAAGCATTTATTTTTCTTTATTTCTGTGGGCCATCTGGGGGGGGGTCAGCTGATTGAAGTTGAGCACGGCTGGGCTTGACTCCAAGCTGCAGGTTGAAAGTCTACCTTTATCTGTCTTGTCCTCCTTGGATCAGCAGGGTAGTCGGGGGCACATTCTGTTGTTGTTGTTTTTTTTAATGTTTATTTATTTTTGAGAGAGACAGAGTGTGAGCAGGGGAGGGGCAGAGAGAGAGGGACACACAGAATCTGAGGCAGGCTCCAGGCTTTGAGCTGTTAGCACACAGCCCTAGGCAGGGCTCCAACCCATGGACCACAAGATCATGACCTGAGCCGAAGTCAGATTGTTTACCTGACTGAGCCACCTAGGTGTCCCGGTTGGGGGCACATTCTTATCTCAATGATAGAAGAGCAAGAAAGCAAGTCAAGCCAACCTTAAGCCTGTGCTTCCATTGTGTCTGCTTACATGCCGTTGGACAGAGAAAGTCACATGGTTAAACATCAGGTCAAGGGACAGGAAATTGCACCCTGCTTCTGCTGGAGGGACCCCACAAATTCACAAGGCAAAGAGTATGGAGAGGGAGAGGTGAAAATTGACTAAAATCTATTCTCTAACTCATAAACACTTTGCACAGATCTGTCATCTATAGAAGCCAAAATGATAGTGACAGTTCTTTCAACTGTCCTTCTTATAGTTAATACCATCAAAGATTATTCAAGGCATTTCCTGTGCTATAAATATTGCCTCAGGTATAGACCTTCCTTCCTTCTTTCCATCCTTCCTTCCTTCTTTCCTAAACTTTGACTAGAAAAATAAGAATAAAAGTTCAAATAAGTATTTTGTCCTCAATAATCATATCTAAAATATGTTACTGACAGTGATTATTACATAAGTTTGTCTCTTTCCCCAATATCTGAGATAATAAGCTATAGCATTCTAAGTAATGATTTCACCCATCAAAATGTCTAATTAAAATAATAATAATAATTAGTTTTAGTGTGCTGTCATTGAGATTTTTAAGTTGGCATTACCTTGCTTAATAATATATTCTAAACCCCTGGTAATGTTCAGAATCTGACACAGAATTCTTATATATAGCAGCCTTTTTCTCTGCCTGAGAACTGAGCCACTGATAGAGCTTTAGAGAACATTCCTTAGTTATCTGGCAACATGGTGTTTCTCATACTGCAGCCCAGAGTCAGAGACTTGCCCATTCGATGACAGGCTGTGCCAGAAGAACTGCAAGCCTTCCTAGCAGGACAGAGCCTTTGTCAAGAAACTTAAGGCACAGAAGCCCACCAGGGCACTGCTCTCTGCAGGCCTATAGATCCCCAAATGAGGAGGTGATGGACAGGACCTGAGATCTCAATGTTTTCGGTACTTGCTCCCAAAAGTATCATTCCGAGAGGCCGAGAATACTGCTCTAAAGACTGTCTCCACCTCTTGGCAAGTTCAGGACTAAGGAATAGGGTCTAATACATGTCTAGAAATGAGTCTTTAGCCATAATCAGAGACATAAACATATAACCCAAAGAGTATTAATCACAATATTAATTATAGTGTCATGTAAGAAAAAGAGTCTAAATATCCATTACATAGTCAGGATTCACAAAATAGAATATAAGGATAGGAGCTGAGAGACAATAGCTTTATAACGGACCATAGAAAATGTTTACATTTTGGTGTATATAAATGATGGTATATTATGCAGTTTTAGAAATGTTTCGAGGAATGCTTCAAAGCTTTGAAAAGTCCCACAGTATAATACGAAATTAAAAAAAAACAAGACTATAGATGCATCTAATATAACATTCAATATACATATGAAATTGAGATAGCCCCACAAAGAAAAACACAAACATACTAATAAAAAATATGTTTAGAGAATGTAAGTTTTTTCTGTGTCTTGTGTCTATGAAATACAGCCAGACCAACACTAAACCATCCTACACACCTAGAAAAATGATTGGAGGATTAACACAACAATCTGCACAAACTGAACCACAGAATTCAGCAGGTACATGGCGCGGAGAGGTGAACTTGGGGAGGGAAAAGCCGGCGGCAGGCAGAGAGAGGGCAGAGACTGGAGCCGGAGAATACGGAAAAAGCACCCCTCCCCAAAAGCAGCTGGAGAGAAAGTTGAAAATTGGAAACAGCCGCAGGGACTAAACTAAAAAGGGAGAAAGGAGAAAGAGGAGTGCAAAGTCTGCAACTCTGCAGCTCAATACCTGTTGGTGCTCTGGTGGGAAGGCGAATCCCCAGGAACAGAGTGGGGTCCGGGAGGTTCTCAGACCAAACGGGGAAAAGCGGTTCCACTGCTGGAAGGACATTTGGTGGAGACTATTGAAGCCACCTGGTCCCAGCAGACCCCAGAAAATGGCCACATTCGCTGGTGCTGGAACAAGGTCGTTAACGGTGAAGCCTGGTGCCAGATGTGTGTTGTGATTTTCCACAATCCCTGAAAAGCTGCTGCTATGCTATCTCACGAACTTTTTCGGGGGGGGGGGTGGGCTGGCACCTGGCCGCAGTCTTGGGGCACTGGCAGAGTCCAGCAGGCGTTCCTGGGTGCAGCCATTATTCGGCCATTGCTCGGTGAGACCCTCCCACAGAGGGGCGGAATGGGTCAAAGCCGCTCCGGTCCTTCAGAAGTAAGGGGCCGGGGAAAACAGCCACATCTGAGACAAAACTCAGGAGAGAGGTACTGCCTGGGGCTTGGCCATGGACAGTGAAGAAGTGAGGAGTGGACGAAAGCTGAAGACAGAGGGCAGGTGCACGATTGCTGACTGCAGAGAACAGAGTTCCCATACTGGAGGCTGGATAGCTGGGTGACATCATTTTTCACCACTCCTGTGCATGCGCATAGGCAACTAGGAGCAAGCACTGCAACAATCCACCCCAGTATGCTAGCAGCGCCATCTAGTGGAGACCAGAGCCATTACACTGAGCCCCGCCCAACTGGGCCAACTTCACTCTTCAAGAACACAAGTCTCACCGCCTACTTAGTTTATGGACTATAAAACACTACATAGTCTGACTTCTAGGGGGAAACAAAGTAATTTCAGTCCTATTTCAACCTGTTAGCAGGTCGATCTATTCAATTTTATTTCTCTCTTTTATCTCTTTTACACTACTTTTCTTGTTCTTGAATACAGAAAAAGAAAATATTCCTTTTTATTTTCAGTTTTTATTAAAAATATTTTTACTTAATTTTTTTACTATATTTTTTACTTTTGTGTAATTTCTTCAAATTCTATCTTACTTCCATCAATCTATTTTAGTCTACTTCAGTGTATTCACATTTTCAAATTTCAAACTATTTCCTTGTTTTCTTTTTTCTTTTTCTTTTTTCTCTTTTTTTTGTTGCTTTCTTTTTCTTGAATGCAGAAAGTGAAAAACTTAATTTTTAGTTTCAATTTCTATTAAAAATATTTTTCTTTAATTTTTTTATATTTTTTGCTTTTATGTAAATTTTTTCAAATTCTATTTTACTGCCATCATTTTATTTTAGTCTACTACAGTGTATTCACTTTTTCAAATTTTCAAACGATTTCTTTTTTTTTCTCTTTTTTCTCTTTTTTGTTTTTTTCCTTTTTCTTGAATACAGAAAGAGAAAAAAATTCATTTTTATTTTTAACTTTTATTAAAAATATTTTTTGTTTAGTTTTTTCCTATTATATTCTTTACTTTTGTGTAAATTTTTTCAAATTCTATTTTACTTCTATTATTTTATTTTAGTCTACTACAGTGTATTCACTTTTTCAAATTTTCAAACGATTTCTTTTTTCTCTTTTTTCTCTTTTTTGTTTTTTTCCTTTTTCTTGAATACAGAAAGAGAAAAAAATTCATTTTTATTTTTAACTTTTATTAAAAATATTTTTCTTTAGTTTTTTCCTACTATATTCTTTACTTTTGTGTAAATTTTTTCAAATTCTATTTTACTCCCATCATCTCATTTTAGTCTACTTCAGTGTATTAATTTTTTCATATTCTCAAATGATTTCCTTTTTTTTCCCACTTTTTTTCCCTCTAATCTGTGAAACCACTTTCAACACCCAGACCAGAACACCCTAGGATCTAGCATCATTTATTAGATTTTGTGTTTCTGTGTGTGTTTAATTTTTTAATTGTAATTTTTTTAATTTTAAATTTTTTAGCTTTAATTTTTCTACCTCATTAATTCCTTTTCTCCCTTCAAAATGACAAAATGAAGGAATGCACCCCAAAAGAAAGAGCACAAAAAAATGACAGCCAAGGATTTAATCAACACAGATACAAGCAAGATGTCTGAACCAGAATTTAGATTCATGTTAATAAGAATACTAGCTGGAGTCAAAAATAGATAAGAATCCCTTTCTACAGAGATAAAAGAAGTAAAAAATAGAATGAAATTAAAAATGCTACAACTGAGATGCAATCATGGATGGATGCAGCGGTGGCAAGGATGGATTAGGCAGAACAGAGAATCAGCAATACGGAGGACAAACTTATAGAGAATAATGAAGCAGAAAAAAAAGAGGGACATTAAGGCAAAAGAGCAAGATTTAAGAATTAGAGAAATCAGTGACTCATTAAAAGGGAACATCAGAATCATTGGGGTCCCAGAAGAGGAAGAGAGAAAAATAGGGCTAGAAGGGATATGTGAGCAAATCATAGCAGAAAACTTTCCTAACCTGGGGGAAGACACAGACATCAAAATCCAGGAAGCACAGAGGACCCCCATTAGATTCAATAAAAAGTGACCTTCAACAAGGCATATCAGAGTCAAATTCATAAAATACTCAGGCAAGGAGAGAATCATGAAAGCAGCAAGGGAAAAAAAGTCCCTAACCTACAAAGGAAGACAGATCAGGTTTGCAGCAGACCTATCCACAGAAACCTGCCAGGCCAGAAAGGAGTGGCAGGATATATTCAATGTGCTGAATCAGAAAAATAGGCAGCCAGGAATTCTTTATCCGGTAAGGCTGTCATTCAAAATAGAAGGAGAGATAAAAAGTTTCCCAAACAAAAATTAAAGGAGTTTGTGACCACTAAACCAGCACTGCAAGAAATTTTGAGGGGGACTCTCTCAGGGGAGAAAAGATTAATATATATATATATATAGAGAGAGAGAGAGAGAGAGAGAGAGAGAGACAGAGAAAGAGAGACAGAGAGACAGAGAGAGACACAGAGAGACAGAGAGAGAGAGAGAGATAAAAGATTTGTGTGTGTGTGTGTATATATATATATATATATAGAGAGAGAGAGAGAGAGAGAGAGAAATAAAAACCAAAAGCAACAAAGATTAGAAAGGACCGGAGAACACCACCAGAAACTCCAATTCTACAAGCATCATAATGCCAATAAATTCATATATTTCAGTACTTACTCTAAACGTCAATGGACTCAACAGTCCAATCAAAAGACATAGGGTAACAGAATGGATAAGAAAACAAGATCCATCTATATGCTGTTTATAGGAGACCCACTTGAGACTTAAAGACACCTTCAGGTTGAAAATAAGAGGATGGAGAACCATCTATCATGCTAATGGTCAACAAAAGAAAACCGGAGTAGCCATACTTACATCAGACAATCTAGATTTTAAAATACAGACTGTATCAAGAGATGCAGAAGGGCATGATATCATAATCAAGGGGTCTATCCACCAAGAAGACCTAACAATTGTAAACATTTATGCACCAAATGTGGAATAAACCCAAATGTATAAATCAATTTATCGCAAACATAAAGAAACTCATCAATAGTAATACCATAATAGTAGGAGTTTTCAACACCCCGCTCACAGCAATGGGCAGATCATCTAATCAAAAAATCAAGAAGGAAACAATGGCTTTGAATGACACACTGGACCAGATGAACTTAACAGATATATTTAGAATGTTTCATCCAAAAGCAGCAAAACATGCATTCTTCTCCAGTGCACATGGAACCTTCTCCAGAATAGACCATATACTAGGACACAAATCAGCCCTAAGTAAGTACAAAAACATCGATATCATACCATGCATACTTTCAGACCACAACGCTATGAACTCGAAATCAACCACAAGAAAAAATTTGGAAAGGTAACAAATACTTGGAGACTGAAGAGTATCCTGCTAAAGAATGAATGGGCTAACCAAGAAGTTAAAGAAGAAATTAAAAAGTATATGGAAGTCAATGAAAATGATAACACCACAACCCAAAACCTCTGGGACGCAGCAAAGGCAGTCATAAGAGGAAAGTATATAGCAATCCAGGCCTTCCTAAAGAAGGAAGAAAGATCTCAGATACACAACATAACCTTATGCCTTAAGCAGCTGGAAAAAGAACAGCAAATAAAACTCCAAAACCAGCAGAAGACAGGAAATAATAAAGATTAGAGCAGAAATTAATGCTATCGAAACCAAAATAACAGTAGAACAGATCAATGAAACCAGAAGCTGGTTGTTTGAAAGAATTCACAAAATTGATACACCACTAGCCAGTTTGATCAAAAAGAAAAAGGAAAGGAACCAAATAAATAAAATCAAGAATGAAAGAGGAGAGATCACAACCAACACAGCAGAAATAAAAACAATAATAAGAGAATATTATGACCAATTATATACCAATAAAATGGGCAATCTGGAAGACATGGAAAAATTCCTAGAAACATATACACTACCAAAACTGAAGCAGGAAGAAACAGAAAATTTGAACAGACCCATAACCAGTAAGGAAATCGAATTAGTAATCAAAAATATGCCAAAATACAAGAGTCTGGGGCCAGATGGCTTTCCAGGGGATTTCTACCAAACATTTAAGGAAGAGTTAACACCTTTTCTCTTGAAGATGATCCAAAAGATAGAAATGGAAGGAAAACTTCCAAACTCTTTCTATGAAGCCAGCATTACCTTGATTCCAAAACCAGACAGAGACCACACTAAAAAGGAGAACAATAGACCAAATTTCCCTGATGAACATGGATGCAAGATCCTCAACAAGATATTAGCCAACAGGATCCAACAATACATTCAAAAAGTATTCACCACGACCAAGTGAAATTTATACCTGGGATGCAGGGCTGGTTCAACATCCGCAAGACAAATAACGTGATTCATCACATCAATAAAAGAAAGGACAAGAGCCATATGATCCTTTCAATAGGTACAGAGAAAGCATCTAACAAAATACAGCATCCTTTCTTCATAAAAACCCTCAAGAATGCAGGCATAGAAGGAGCATACCTCGAGATTATAAAAGCCATATATGAACGACCCACTGCTAATATCATCTTCAATGGGGGAAAACTGACAGCTTTCCCCCTAAGTTCAGGAACAAGACTGGGATGTCCACTCTCGCACTGTTATTGCACATGGTATTGGAAGTCTTATCCTCTGCAATCAGACAACACAAAGAAATAAAAGCTATCCAAATCAGCCAGAAAGAGGTCAAACTTTCACTCTTTGCAGATGACATGATACTCTATATGGAAAACCCAAAAGATTCCACCAAAAAAGTGCTAGAATTGATTCATTAATTCAGCAAAGTGGCAGGATATAAAATCAACGCACAGAAATTGGTTGCATTCCTATACACCAACAATGAAGCAACAGAAAGAGAAGTCGAGGAATCAATCCCATTTACAGTTGCACTAAAAACCATAAAATACCTAGGAATAAATCTAACCAAAGTGGTGAAAAATCCATACACTGCAAACTATAGAAAGGTCATGAAAGAAATTGAAGAAGACACAAAAATATGGAAAAAGATTACATGCTCCTGGATAGCAAGAAAAAATATTGTTAAAATGTCAATACTACCCAAAGCAATCTACATATTCAATGCACTTCCTATCAAAATAACACCAGCATTCTTCACAGAGCTAGAACAAATAATCCTAAAATTTGTATGGAACCAGAAATGATCCCCAATAGCCAAAAAGATCTTGAAAAAGAAAACCAAAACAGGAGGCATCACAATCCCAGACTTCAAGCTATACTACAAAGCTGAAATCACGACAGTATGGTACTGGCACAAGAACAGACATTCAGATCTATGGAACAGAATAGAGAACCCAGAAACGGACCCACAAACATATGGCCAACTATTCTTTGACAAAGCAGGAAAGAATATCCAATGGAATCAAGACAGTCTCTTCAGCAAGTGGTGCTGGGAAAACTGGGCAGACACATGCAGAACAATGAACCTGTACCACTTTCTTACACCAGACACAAAAATAAGCTCAAAATGGATCAAAGACCTCAATGGAAGACAGGAAGCCATCAAAATCCTTGAGAAAGCAGGCAAAAACCTCTTGGATCTTGGCCACAGCAACTTCTTACTCAACACGTCTCCAGAGGCAAGGGAAACAAAAGCAAAAATGAACTACTGAGACCTCATCAAAATAAAAAGCTTCTGCACAGCGAAGGAAACAATCAGCAAAACTAAAACAAAACCGACAGAATGGGAGAAGATATTTGCAAATGACATATCAGATAAAGGGTTAGTATCCAAAATCTATAAAGAATTTATCAAACTCAACATCCAAAAAACAAATAATCCAGTGAAGAAATGGGCAAAAGACATGAATAGACACATCTCCAAAGAAGTCATCCAGATGGCCAACCGACACATGAAAAAGTGCTCAACATCACTCATCATCAGGGAAATACAAATCAAAACCACCATGAGATACCACCCTACACCTGTCTGAATGACTAACATTAACAATTCAGGCAAACAACAGATGTTGGCGAGGATATGGAGAAAGAGGATCTCTTTTGCACTCCTGGTGGGAATGCATGCTGGTGCAGCCATTCTGGAAAAAGTATGGAGTTTCCTCAAAAAACTAAAAATAGACTACCCTATGACCCAGCAACTGCACTACTAGGCATTTATCCAAGGGATACAGGTGTGCTGTTTCGAAGGGACACATGCACCCCCATGTTTATAGCAGCACTATCAACAATAGCCAAAGTATGGAAAGAGCCCAAATGTCCACTGATGGATGAATAGATAAAGAAGATGTGGTGTATATATACAATGGAGTATTACTCAGCAATCAAAAAGAATGAAATCTTGCCATTTGCAATTACATGGATGGAACTGGAGGGTATTATGCTAAGTGAAATTAGTCAGTCAGAGAAAGACAAAAATCATATGACTCCACTCATATGAGGACTTTAAGAGACAAAACAGATGAACATAAGGGAAGGGAAACATAAATCATATAAAAACAGGGAGGGGGACAAAACAGAAGAGACTCATAAATATGGAGAAGAAACTGAGGGTTACTGGAGGAGTTGTGGGAGGGTGATGGGCTAATTGGTAAGGAGCACTAAGGAATCTACTCCTGAAATCACTGTTGCACTATATGCTAACTAATTTGGATGTAAATTTAAAAAAATAAAAAATAAAACAAGTTAATAAAAAAAAAAGAAAAATATGTTTAGGTGCTGGTATTGTGAATTACAAAGATTGTCTTTTATATTTTGTGTACATTCCAATAATTATGTTAATCTCTATAAGCATATGCATAATTAATAATAGCACGTGTGCATTTACCTTATTCAAGCAAAAACACTGTTAATATAAGCCTTAGCGAATGAATGCTCCTTTTTTTAATGTACCTTCGTTGTAGTTGTAGATTCAGCGATATTGGATGACTTACTTTTACAGATTAGATTTAATTCTGCATTTCTAGCTTTAAATTCTGTAAAAACCTAGTAGTATAACTATGGTCACAAGAAAGTTGTTTTTTATTAGTTTTCTTTATTTTTGAGAGGTAGAGAGAGACAGAGTGCGTGTTGGGGAGGGGCAGAGAGAGAGGGAGACACAGAATTGGAAGCAGGCTCCAGGCTCTGAGCTGTCAGCACAGAGCCCGATGCAAGGCCCGAACTCACAAACGTGAGATCATGACCTGAGCTGAAGTCGGAGGCTCAACTGACTGAGCCACCCACGCGCCCCACGAGAAAGTTTTTTAGATAATATTTTAGACAATATTCTATGTAGTGGATACAGTGATCATACACAACGCACAATAATTGTTGTCAATCTAATGGAAAAAAGGACACTAACCAAAAGATAACAAGATAACTATGTCACACAAATTGTAATTGTATAAGTGGGGCTTTAATAAGTATAGTGATGAGGAATGCTGTGTAGACTGGAAAATGAAAGAAGGGTTCTGGGTAAAGGATATTGATGCTGAGACCTGATGTATTTGAACGTGAAAGTCATCAACATAATAACTGTATACATTCCTTACTTTATTACAGAAGTAAATTAAATTGCCTTGGGAAAGAACATAGGTAGAGTGAGATAAGGAGAGCAAGGATTGAGTACAATGAACTCTGGCCCAGAAGAGAAAAAAAAGGAGACCTAGAAACAGATCAGGAACAAATTAGGGAGGAAGTCATGTGGTGTCATGGAAAACAAGAAGAGCGAAACAATGTCATAAGCCATTGAAAGGCCAAGTAAAATGAGAATTGACACGTTTCCATTTGGATTCATTTAGAAAGAAAATTGGTAAAATTATGAGAGCCTATAGCAAACTTGTTATGTAAACCTTGGGAAATATTTATTAATGTTGTTTGTTTCTAATATAATCATTTTCTTCGTTTTTATATCCGATTTATCTAGAGGTTTTGTTTGTTCTCCATGAACTATTTCCCTTGAATTTTAGTAGAGCCCTGTCAATAACCTGAAGGGTACTTAAGACTTTTACTTCCATCTGAGATACGATCTGTCTGTTAAATGGATTTTCTAGGTACAAGGCATTTTACTTGTTATCTGTAGAAAATTGTCTCAGAAATGTGCATATTATGAGACACACCTTTAGACTGAGAACCATGCATGATCACGCTGTGATAGTCTTGTTTATCTTATATACCACAGGATTGATTGTACTGGGCCTGTGTTATCCAGGATATCTCCTTTATGGAGATCTCCATCCACTGTCTACAATATGGTGAATAGTTTCTCTCTGACCCTGCATCTCATCCGTCATTGCTCTCGTCCTTTTGCTTGTATATACTGACGACAGATGGCTTATAAAGTTAAACGACATTGGGAATCCACCACTTACCGTATCTCCCTGCTGGAGATTTCTAAACTTAGAATAATAAAGACCAGAGTCCTACAAAGAAATGTCTTTTACTTACTTTGCTGAATTTATCAAATTGAGGAAAGAGCCGTGGGTTCGTATAGTTGATAAAAGCTGCACGTTTTTTAAGCAATCTTTACACCCAACCTGGGGCTCAAACTCACAACCCTGAGATCAAGAGTCACACCCTCTCGCGACTGAGCCAGCCAGGCACCCCAAAGCTGCACTTTTTAATTACAAGAAAATAATCTGCTTATTATTCATTAGCTTCCATTCATCAATCAGGCACAGAAATAAAACTTGGTTTCATTCTGTTTCCCATCAGGATGTGCTGCTTCTCACCTCTTCTCAAATCTTTCTGGAGTCTAATTGCTGTCTAATACACATAACCTTTGCTCAGTTCTGTGCTGGAGGATTTTAGCTTGCTTCTTTTGCAGTACCAGAGGGTTTTCTCTGCCGATCTCAGACAAGGCTACAAGGTCCACCCTGTTAAACATCTGGAGAGTTAAGCCTCTGGAGAGGCTTGACTTCTCCAGAGAAAATGGAACTGAGAGTCTCCTCACAGACCCACAAATGTCAAGGGAGATCCCACTGCCCCACCCTTTCCCCCAACCTAGGATTTGGTTCCAAGGGAGTAAGAGATCTCTTTATTTATCTCAAAAATCTTTGGAGTCCTCAACACAGGGACAGTTTTCTTTTGTCTAGAAGGAGGGGGAAAGTTATTTTGCCTTTCAATTGAATGTTGCTTTTAGAATTCTGGAACAAATTATCTGACAAAGTTATTCTTTACAGAGGACAATCTCTAAAGCATTGAATATTTTTCTTTCCAGCTTTCAAAGGGGAGAGTGATTAGGTAGAATATGGAGGCAGGAAAAGCAGATCACTTAATACATAATACTTAGTGCTTAATATATCACCCTCACACATATTACCTTCTTAAATTTAGATTAGAAATGAGGAAAGCCACTCTGTGTTGTGTTTTTAAAATGAAAAAATATTATTAATTTCAAAGACAGTCTTTATAAAATTGAAACTAAAATTCTTTTGAGTGAGGATAATCTTTTCTCCAAAATTGATTCATTTTTTTGTCTATGACGCATTTGTATGAAATCTAGTAAGGATGATTTTTTTTCATACCTTAAACAGCCTTCTGTCAAAATTTAGTCAATTAGAATTTGTCATGAATATGTGTATTTTTATTATTTATTCTATTGGGAAAAAATTATTATCCTTAATATTCCTTTACCCTTTTGAAGATTATTTTTGTCATGTCTCCATTTCACTTGTTAAGTACAGGAAGCACAAAACAATGAAACATAATGTCAGTATTAGTATGTTTAATTTAAAAAAAAAATAATGCCCTCAGCTTATTAAACTATCTTTAGCACAAAACATGATATTTATGTCATAGGATGGCTTTCTATTATTTTTCCTTCATTGTAGAAACACAAAATTTAAATTTTATTTCAAGTTAATATGTATCTTGCTATTGATAAAATAATGAAAGAAGAATTAAGGCAGATTTCAGTTACATTTAATTAAACTATTAAGCTGAAGAAAGAACCTCTGACCTCTGAAATAAACTGAAGCATTGGAAGGTTTAAACCAGTCTCTTTTCTTGTTCATTAATAGATGATTAGCAAAATATTTTTGTCCACAATTTAAATTCCTAAAAAGAGATATATTTTAATTATGTTATTTTTAAATTAGTCATATCTGATACAAAGCAGCATACTGCTAGTTACATTTCCTTTAATAAACTGCATGATAAAAACACACCATTTATTTTGGTAAGTATACTTAGAAATAAGTAATATGAACCTATGAAAATCCCGTTTCCACTAGATTTAAATGCATTCACTATCTTTATGAATATTCCAAAGGGAATATGCAGACTAAATTCCAAGTATTTTTAGTTTGAACCATGCTAATAATTCACCATCTTTGATCCACTAAAACAGCATTTTTATATCATTCCATTTAAGAAATAGAATAAAATTTACCACATGGTAAAACTTAAGCTCAAGGCATTGAATCGGAATAAAACTTGCCAATGATGTTGTGAATGGTCCTTTATCTTATATTTTTATTGTGAGGAGGGTGTTTCAAAAATCATTTGGAATTATGACCTCTGAGTAATGAATTATAACTTAAGTAAGGGACAGATATGCTGTGGTTTCTCTCTATCGAAGATCGTGTATTTGCACAGCACTTTTCCCTTTACAATGTGATTTGATGTGTTTAACCTCATCTGTTACTCAAATGGATCTGACGATGGAGGTGGGAAATACAGAACATTCTGCCAGTAGGGAAATTGAAATGTAGTGGAGTTAAGAGGGTGGCAAGGATTACAATACATCAGCAGATGACAGAGCCTGGAGCTGCACTATCACGTGTCCCCACTTTAAGGAGAGTGGCTGTCCACAAAAGGCACTGTTTCTCAAAGAAGTCTGCATTTTGTACGTACAGTTCATTGTGCAGCGGCCTCCCACGCACTGGGGAACTTTTCACATTCCCAGTGCCTCCCCATTACATGCCAGTACTTCTACTGACATTTACTAGGCAACCAAACATTACCCACTATTTCCAAATGTTCATTGGTGCACATTTCAGTTCCAAATGATAACCACTGCTAAATTGTAGAGCGGCGTGTTCCAAACCAGTGAAGTTCACTTGACTGAACAGAAAAAAAAATATGGCTGTATGGCATACACAAGCAAACTGAAGGGAAGTTGGAGGGGTCTGTTGGGTTTGATGGAAAAATAGTTTTCTTTCTTTTCTTTATGCATTTTTGATAAATACAGATAAAATACATGGTACCTAAGAATATAATAAATATAAAATTGGCTCAACTTATATATAACAGTTTTGCAAGTTATTTGAATGAGATCTTAAACTTGCTTTCATGAGCATATTTTGTACCCAAATCTGCTTGAAATAACTATGCACAATTTTGGAACACATATTTTTCCCGATTTACTCTAAATTTTTAGTAATCAACACCAATGAACACTTTGTAAGTGGTAGCACATGAAAGTACAGTATTTATTACTTTTTCTCCAATTGGCAGACTCTTCTCTCCTGTAATTAGATGGAATTTAGTGGAATTATACTTCGACTATGGATCATTTTCCCAAATATAACATCTCTTCCTCTTCTTTCATTCCACAAACAAAATATTGAAAATGTTGTGATATAGTAAGTGAAAGAATCCTAAATTCCACATTTTTCACATCGAGAATCTCAAAATAGTAGAAAAGCATGTCACCAACACATACAAAAATAACTCCACTACGATTCAAATTATAACTAGCATAAAAATTACGGGTAAACAATTTTAACTTCTTTACTTTCAAAATGAAAAGGTGTCCTAATTTCAGAACCCTTTGTCAATACAGATTAATGTCTTTTCTAGTGGTTCTTTACTGTCACCTTAGTTTCATGTGTACAGAGGTATCAAATAAGATATATAGTTTTAAAATATTTCTTTTATTTTGAAACTCAATATACATACAGGAAAACCCATGAAACATGTATGTAAAATTTAACACATAACTATAAAGTGGGTATCTATATAACCACTGTCAGGTCAAGAAACAGAACACTTCTGCTAAAAGGCACAGAGTGCTCTCTCCCTCCTGCTGTAGGACATAATCATGACATCACTTTTTCTCGTACCCATGAATACTTCCTAAACTAAAAATTAGATCAGTCTCTGTCTCCTCTCTCTCTCTCTCTCTGCATCTCTGTCTTTATCTGTGTATGTGTGTGTGTGGGGGGGGGAGGGGTTGGGGGAGTTAGTTTCAACAGATTTTTCAAACATTTGGTGTTTAAAAATTAATTTAAGCCATTACTCTTTCTGATATTCAAGTTTTTTTTCCCCTCTAAATTGGCTAGTGGAAACCTCAAGCTGATTTCTAAGTTCTTTTGACAAGCTTCCATCAGTCTTGGAGCAATATTATTTCCAGGCTGTTTTTTAAAGCCAGAAACTATTCTTTGACAAATTTGCAAGATTAACGATTCACACAAATTAGTCCCCTCTAATGGGTAAACTTCCATCAAAACTTTTCCTTTGCTGTCTAATAGTGACTCTTGAGTAATCTATTTCTCATTTTGGGGGGGGCGGGGGGGTTAAAAATTATAGAAAGTTGGGGCACCTAGATGGCTCAGTCTGTTAAGCTTCTGACTCTTGGTTTCAGCTCAGGTCATGATTTCACAGTTGGTGGGTTCAAGCTGAGAGGCTCTGTGCTGACACTGTAGAGCCTGCTTGCGATTCTCTCTCCCTCTCTCTGCCCTTCCCCTATTTGCTGTCTCTCTCTCTCTTAAAATAAATAAATAAACTTTAAAAGGTATATAGAAAATTGAATGGTCACAGCTTGGATTGTTTTACATTAACAATTACATCACTGAAAATGGAATTCAGACCTAGAGGCAAACTTTGATATATAAGAGCTTCCCTTCCATGCCAGTGATCAATTTATGGCCTCACAGTTCCAAATCCATTCTTCATAGTGTGTTCTGTAAAAATGGCCCTGGCCCTTTAACTATTTCTCCTTTTCCAGCTGGCAAGATGCTTATATTTGTCAGTAGAAAGCACTGGAGGGATACTCAACTAGACAAGGAAAAGCTTGTTTGGTTTTGATTTTCTTCTTTTCCTGGTTCCCGTGTGCCCCCCTCACCAGCCTGCTCCCACACACATTCCTCAGTCCGATTCCCCAGTGAATGGCTTGCCTGCCTTCTGCTGCTGCAGTGAACATCTCCTCCAGAAACAGGATCTTGCAATGCTTGGCAGGCAGCCTGCAGCTTGTCCAGGCAACCCTTCGGGAGGCTTCAGAGCACAGTGCGGTCTGCAGGGCATGCTGCAGAGAAGTTTCTCAGGGCTCCCTTTTGACTTCATAGCAAGTTCTGAAGCATAGTGCCTCTCTGAGGGTAGCTTTCCCAGGCACCCCGGAGGGCAGATTTATGGCAAGTTCTGCCAGTGAGGCACCATAAAAATGTCTCTATCATCCGTGAGCCACAGCTGTTGCCTTTTCCAGCAGGGTATCTTAGTCTTGCTTTGGTGTGCAGGTGGAGGGACTGTCCTTTGGGTGCCCTATCACAACTCTAGGCATGATGACCTCCTTATACATATTCTTTATTCTTTAGGTATCTTTACTTCTTCACTAACCAATTTCCCCATTACTTCAATCTTGTTACTATAAAGAACTCTTTATATTAAACTTTCCCTATTCAAATTCCAGTGTGGTTTCTCTTCCCTGAATAGATTCATACTGATACAGAATTGATACCGGAAGTGGATCCAGGAGCTAGAACTGCCCACATGGGATTTTGCCATTGGTTTGGTCCTGCCCTTGGACTTGAGTACCCTTCTGACCTCCTCACCAATAACAGATGAGATGCTAGTAATCCATGGCCTGTAGCAGCACCACAATTAACTAAGCTATCCCTTGCGATTGTGATGAAGCACTATCTGAAGCACACTGCCTTGGGAATCAAAGGAAATCAGGATTGCACTTGAGGATTATCACAGGAATCATGACCGTGGTGCAAGATGAGTTCTTTTGAGAACACGCGAAGGTTAGAGAAAAAATGACAACTCTCGGGGCGCCTGGGTGGCGCAGTCGGTTAAGCGTCCAACTTCAGCCAGGTCACGATCTCGCGGTCTGTGAGTTCGAGCCCCGCGTCGGGCTCTGGACTGATGGCTCAGAGCCTGGAGCCTGTTTCTGATTCTGTGTCTCCCTCTCTCTCTGCCCCTCGCCCGTTCATGCTCTGTCTCTCTCTGTCCCAAAAATAAATAAACGTTGAAAAAAAAAATTTAAAAAAAAAAAATGACAACTCTCAGCTCAAGTCATTTCTTGATAACCATAAAGCTTCTATGATAGCCTTAAGAATCTCTTAATTTTTGTAGCCACATGGTCTATGTGGCCAGAAAGCAAATGCAAAATTGTGGGCTGCTAGATTACAACAATTGAATTCACAGTCTCACCAAGCTTTACGTGTAAAAATTAGTCAGTGAACCCTATAATAGGCAGATGGCCTGAACGGTTGGATGGTGTGTTTCGTGTCAACCAGAGGGTGTTTTTGAATGAGATTTACATTTAAATTGGTAAATTTTGAGTAGATATATAAGAGTTTCCCTTCCATGCCAGTGATCAATTTATAATTTGGGTGAGCTTCCTCTGATCATTTGAAGGGCTCTCTTGAGCAAAATGGAATTCTGCAGATGGGATTTGGGCTTGAATTGCAACATCAGCTCCTCCCTGGTTCCCCAGCCTGCCAACTCAACCTGCAGACTTCACTTGCCAGCCTCCATTATCATGAGTCAATTCCTTACAATAAATTCCTTCACTAAATATAAATATCAATAATATAAATATAGGTGTAGACCTATAGGTAAGTTAGAGATAGAGACACTGCTTCTCTAGAAATGTCTCTTTAGAGAATTTCTGACACAAAGGGGACACTCAATTTCCTGGAGACCCATCATAACTACTTCTCGGTTCTGCTGAACCCATAACTGGTGTCAAATTTCAGCATGCTCCAAGAAGACAGGTCTATGCTACACTTCTGGAAGAAATAACGTAGACACTATCCAAATTGCAAGATTTATTTGCTACATATATTGACAGAAATCTGGGGACCATGTGTGGGAGTGAATTCTAAGGGAGTTAGACCAAGAGGTGAGAAATGTTACAGTAGTTCGTGCCAAATTATTTAATGTAGGTCAACTTGCAGAAATTCCAGCTTTAATGTTCTAGCTGGTAGCTAACTTGCTTGAGTGACAGAAATGGGGGCTCAATGGTATCCTATATTTAATGAGGCTGAAGCGCCTGAGCTTTCTTAGCATGATGCAGAGAAATGAATAAAACGATCCCCTCATTAAATCTCAGCTTCTCAGAAATAACTCTTGATTTAAAGACTATACATCATTTGTTATTGTAGCCACATAGTCAATACACAAACTTATGGAGTGCTTCCTTATTACCTAATTTGTTTCAAGCATTCATGTCCACTTTGAATAATCTTTCCCTCGGTGCTCATTTTGGTATTTCTTTGCAAAACACCCAGTGTTCTTCCATATCTCTGAGGGATTTTAACTGTTTTATTAACTGGGCACATTAATTGATGTCTGAAGATTCATTGATCTGCAATGAAGACTTTTATCAACTTCTGAATTAATGCCAACTTTGTATCATCTGGAATGTAATGCATTTTATAATAATATTATTCTGAAGTGGTATCTTTTTATTTGATTCATAGTCCAGAATGTGGTGTTGAAAATTTCCTTGCTGGATGATGAAATGAGAAATTCTCTCCTTTTGTCAGGTATCTTGGTTTTAACTATTAATAATGTCACTTTTTCACTTGCTTGTTAAGCTCCGATACTTTTTTTTTAATAGCGCTTAAGAAAGATCTGTACTTGTTACCTATCTTTTATTTATAAATATTTCAACGTGTTCTTTTCTTGCATAAAACGATTTATTTGTAGTAATGCGGTATCAGAGTTTGCTTTGTACCACTCTTTTATTTGAAAACTTTTCCATGCAAGTAAAACTTTTGGGCTGAGAGAGCAAAGACGCACAGGGCATACAAATCCATTTTGAATAATTCATATTAGTTGCTCAATTTGTAATAAAATTTTTGGAAGGAACACTATGCCTGCCTTGCAAATCTGATGACTTTTCACATCTAAATTAAAAGATTTGACAATTAACAAGACAAACTAGGGTGTATGTGAGAGGAAACTGTGGTTAAATGTTACACACTGAAGAAGAATGTAGACTTCATTGCTTTAGAAATATTCAAAACTAAGTCACCCATGTTCTTAAAATACTTTTAAAAATCATATCAGGGGCGCCTGGGTGGCTCAGTCGGTTAAGCGTCCGACTTCAACTCAGGTCACGATCTCGCGGTCCGTGGGTTCGAGCCCCGCGTCGGGCTCTGGGCTGATGGCTCAGAGCCTGGAGCCTGCTTCGGATTCTGTGTCTCCCTCTCTCTCTGCCCCTCCCCTGTTCATGCTCTGTCTCTCTCTGTCTCAAAAATAAATAAACGTTAAAAAAATTTTAAAAAATCATATCAAAATTATGTATACAATAAGAAGAATGTTATTCAACATGAATTTCATTAATATAATAAAGTCCAAACATTTTCTGAAATAATAATAAAATGTATACTCGTATATGATACAATAGTAAAAAATATTTTTCTATAGCCATAAAAGCAAACACTTTCCTGAATTTAGTGACTTTCATTAGGTAATAGTCAATAAAATATATATTTTTTATTTCTACTGTAACTCACTATAAAGTTTGATTAAAAACCATGACTTAGTAGGGGCGCCTGGGTGGCTCAGTCAACTAAGCATCCAACTTTGGCTCAGGTCATGATCTCGTGGTTTCCACATTGGGCTCTGTGCTGACAGTTTGGAGCCTGAAGCCTGCTTAGGATTCTGTGTCTCCTCTCTCTCTGCCCTTCCTCCACTCATGCTCTGTCTCTCTCTCTCTCTCTCTCAAAAATAAATAAACACTAAAAAAATTTTTTTAAACCATGACTTAGCTAGTTATTAAGTTTTAGGTAATCAACAAAATAAACTGTGCTTTCTCTGGAATTATTTAATGCTAGATAATAACAATTATGAAATACTAACGACAACATATATTTTTATAGAACAAAAAATGGAAAGTAATAATTTTAAAGAAAATAAAAACTGAAAAATTGCTGTCTGCCTTCACAACGAAAGATTTCCATAATGATAGATTAAGAGTCAGTGAGTAATCAGGCAATCATTCAGATGTTTCAACAGGAGGGTAAGAGGATAGGTTAACAATCTGTCAGTAGCTGACATGCAGAAAGCCCTACACATCAAAATGATAGTTGCTGGGATTAGGAATTTACAGACGACACTGCACAAATAGTACAATTTAAACACATAACATAATAACTTTATAATGTTGGATTTTTTAAAAAATGCCTTCCATTGTTAATTACTGTAAACACGTACAGTCATCAAGATCTATTTCATACCTATATTGCATTCACAGCACAACTAAAGGTATGTCTTGCTCTTTAATATATAATATAAAGAACCATCATGTTTTAAATTTAGGGGAAATTTAGTGCTTGTTAATGAGGAAGTGATCATATTATAAAAGCATAAGCTCTTGATTCTAATCTCTTCAAGTCTCACATCTAATCACTCAAGTTCCAATTACATATTAAAAAAATCTTAACTTGAAAAGAAGTTTATTGACATATAATTAGCCTATAACATGATTTTAGTTTCAGAGTACAATATAATGAGTCGATATATATGTATATTGAGACATGATCTCCACAATAAGTTTAGTTGACATCCATCACCATAAATGGTTACAATTATTTTTCTTGTGATGAGAACTCTAAAGATCTACTCTCTCAGCAACTGAAAAATCTGAACCCTGTATTCTTTGCATCTTAGACCTTAACAACTGTCATGTGAGTTTATAGTGTTTTGTCATTGTTAAAAAGATACTTTTTCTCCTGAAATTGTATTCAGGGCAAATAACTAAACCCTAGTCCATGGCTTGTGATGACATCCATAACTTCAGCCAATAAGTAACAAACATGCAACAAGGTGAGGAGAAATGATCTATCCATTTATAAATGCTGTGTCACATCCCCAAAGGCAAGGGAATTAAAAGCAAAAATGAACTACTGGGACCTTATGAAGATAAAAAGCTTCTGCACAGCAAAGGAAACAACCAACAAAACTAAAAGGCAACCAACAGAATGGGAAAAGATATTTGCAAATGACATATCAGACAAAGGGCTAGTATCCAAAATCTATAAAGAGCTCACCAAACTCCACACCCAAAAAAAAAATAACCCAGTGAAGAAATGGGCAGAAAACATGAATAGACACTTCTCTAAAGAAGACATCCGGATGGCCAACAGGCACATGAAAAGATGTTCAGCGTCGCTCCTCATCAGGGAAATACAAATCAAAACCACACTCAGATATCACCTCACGCCAGTCAGAGTGGCCAAAATGAACAAATCAGGAGACTATAGATGCTAGAGAGGATGTGGAGAAACGGGAACCCTCTTGCACTGTTGGTGGGAATGCAAATTGGTGCAGCCGCTCTGGAAAGCAGTGTGGAGGTTCCTCAGAAAATTAAAAATAGACCTACCCTATGACCCAGCAATAGCACTGCTAGGAATTTACCCAAGGGATACAGGAGTACTGATGCATAGGGGCACTTGTACCCCAATGTTTATAGCAGCACTCTCAACAATAGCCAAATTATGGAAAGAGCCTAAATGTCCATCAACTGATGAATGGATAAAGAAATTGTGGTTTATATACACAATGGAGTACTACGTGGCCATGAGAAAGAATGAAATATGGCCCTTTGTGGCAACGTGGATGGAAGTGGAGAGTGTTATGCTAAGTGAAATAAGCCATACAGAGAAAGACAGATACCATATGGTTTCACTCTTATGTGGATCCTGAGAAACTTAACAGGAACCCATGGGGGAGGGGAAGGAAAAAAAAAAAAAAGAGGTTAGAGTGGGAGAGAGCCAAAGCATAAGAGACTGTTAAAAACTGAGAACAAACTGAGGGTTGATGGGGGGTGGGAGGGAGGGGAGGTGGGTGATGGGTATTGAGGAGGGCACCTTTTGGGATGAGCACTGGGTGTTGTATGGAAACCAATTTGACAATAAATTTCATATAATGAAAAATAAATAAATAAAATTAAAAAAATGCTGTGTCATATGTACACATGGAAAAAAGATCCAGTACATTTTGAAAAAGACCAGAGATGGCAGCTATTGTGTGCTGAATGTTTCTGTCTCTCAAAATTCATATGTCAGATCCCTAATCCCCAATGTGATGCTATTTCAGAGGGGACCTTGAGAGAGTAAATTAGAATTAAATGAAACGATGTGGGTAGGCTATCATGATGGGATTACAGTCTTCATAAGAAAAGACACTAGAGAAGGTTTCCTTTTCCTTGCACGTGGGCTAGACTTAATGATTCATTTCTAACAAAACAATGCAGAGTGACAGGATGTGATTTAAAAGTAAAAGATAAAGGACATGTGGTCTTTCCGTTGGCCTCTCTGTTGCATCATTCACTCTACTGGAAGGCAGTTGCCACAGTGTAAGGAGCTGCATGGAGAGAGCTATCGTCACAGAGGTAAAGCAATTAGAAGATTCTTATTTGTCCTTAAATCCAGGAAAACAAGGGTTTCCAGAGAATGCACCAAAATTGTTCTATCAAGGTAACCAGTAACTTCCACATAGCTAAACCCAATAATCAATTCTTGGTTTTCATCATATTTAACTTATCAGTGGTAGTTCACATAGTTCCTAATTTGATTTTTTACTCAAGAGAACTCAGCCTCATGGGAAAGGATAGACTTGAAATGGTAGAGTAAACCTGAGTAGATGCCTTATAAAAGGCATTTTGTGTTTTTTTAGTGAGAGAACAGAACCTAGGCACAGCAACCAAGGCTGCATAGAGACTCCGTACACCTCCTGTTCTTCCCATTTCCTCAGGATCCATGAATAACAACCCATAAACGTTATATATAATTATAAATTGATCATAGTTTAGATGGGAAAAGAGTCATGGAGAATTTACCCACTCTATCAAAACAAAAAGAAAGTTCCAACAACGTGCCCACATTAACTATGAGCAAGAAAATAAATGGAATGGCCACTGTGCAAACAAAAAATGGAAGGGAAAAGAAATAGGAAGACATAGAATGTGGACAAAGAAGATGAGATAAAAGTGAAAGGAAGAAGTCCAGAAAAAACTAGAAAGTCTCGTATTCGGGCACTAATGAGCATGAGTAAGGAAACAAAGGTGGTATTTATAGACAACGATACTATGTTATAAACCTCAAACTTGCAGAGAGGAATTATTCCCATGACAAAGAAAAATGATAATTATGTGATGTGTTGGAGGTGTTAACTGATGCTACAATGGCAATCACATTACAATACATAAATGTATCAAATCAACGTATTGGACACTTTAATCTTACACAATGTTACATGCCAATTACATCTCAATATCTCAATTAAAAAAAAAGGTGGGAGACAGGAACTAAATATAGTCTGCAAAGACAGTCAAATAATCTAATCTCAAAGGAAACAAAAGAGAAGAAAAAAGATTTATCTGAAAGGACTCATTATAAGAAAGAACTTTAATGAGGACATGGGTCTGAGAGATGAGATTTCCTTAAAAAATGGGCTTCCTAAAAGCTTCAAATGAAAAGTGAGACCACAGTAGGAGGAAATTAATTGAGAACCAAATGACATTACAAATAATAATTATGTAAAAAAGAGATAAAAATAGAGACAGAATTAAAGAATAAATTAGTAACCTAAAAGAAAGTCGAAGAAAATCACTTTGAATGTAGAGGAAACTGTAAAGAAATTAAACTTATAAAAGAGAGAACAAAAGTAGAATACATGATAGAAAAGATGTTTACATAAGAATATTTCATTTCTTAAAAAAGAGAACAGAACAAATAAAAATTATAAATATAGAACAGAAAGAAGTATTCATTAGGTAATAAAGTTTTCTTTAAAAAAAGAAAAATCTTCAGATTAAAAGAGCATACAGTGTTTTGTAAAAGAAAGAAAGAAAGAAAGAAAGAAAGAAAATGACACAAAAATAACCAGACATATGCTAATGAAATTACTGAGCTTCAAAGATAAAGGATTTTTTTGATATCTTTGCAGAAATATCATGTCCCTTGCAAATAAAAATTAAAAATACTATCAGGCTGGCCCCAAGCTTCCAGATATTTTCCATTGATACATCTAATGCCAGAATGCAATAGAGCAATTTCCACACAGTTCAGAGGAAATAAAGAGCAATGCAATAATGTTTATTATAAAATCCACCAAAGCTGTCATTCAAACAATAGCAGACTTTCTCATACATGTAAGAATACCAGAGGAAGATGGCGGCGTAGGAGGACGCTGGGCTCACCGCGCATCCTGCTGATCACTTAGATTCCACCTACACCTGCCTAAATAACCCAGAAAACCGCCAGAGGATTAGCAGAACGGAGTCACCGGACCCAAGTGCAGACGAGAGGCCCACGGAAGAGGGTAGGAAGGGCGGCGAGGCGGCGAGGCGGTGCGCGCTCCAGGGACTGGCGGGAGGGAGCCGGGGCGGAAGGGCGGCTCGCCAGCCAAGCAGAGCCCCCGAGCCCGGCTTGCAAAAGCGGAGGGGCCTGACGGACTGTGTTCCGACAGCAAGCGCGACTTAGCGTCTGGGAGGTCATAAGTTAACAGCTCTGCTCGGAAAGCGGGAAGGCTGGAGGACAAAGGGTGAGCTGCGGAGCCCCCGGACGACAGAGCTGAGTTTGGCGGGGAACAAAGGCGCTCGCCAGCGCCATCTCCCCCGCCCATCCCCCAGCCAAAATCCCAAAGGGAACCGGTTCTGGCCAGGGAAATTGCTCACTCTGTGCAAACACCCAACTCTGTGCTTCTGCGGAGCCAAACCTCCGGCAGCGGATCTGACTCCCTCCGGCTGCCACAGGGCCCCTCCTGAAGTGGATCACCTAAGGAGAAGCGAGCTAAGCCTGCCCCCCCGACGCCGTGCACCTTGCCTTCCCACCCCAGCTAATACGCCAGATCCCCAGCATCACAAGCCTGGCAGTGTGCAAGTAGCCCAGACGGGCCACGCCACCCCACAGTGAATCCCGCCCCTAGGAGAGGGGAAGAGAAGGCACACACCAGTCTGACTGTGGCCCCAGCGGTGGGCTGGGGGCAGACATCAGGACTGACTGCGGCCCCGCCCACCAACTCCAGTTATACACCACAGCACAGGGGAAGTGCCCTGCAGGTCCTCACCACACCAGGGACTATCCAAAATGACCAAGCGGAAGAATTCCCCTCAGAAGAATCTCCAGGAAATAACAACAGCTAATGAGCTGATCAAAAAGGATTTAAATAATATAACAGAAAGTGAATTTAGAATAATAGTCATAAAATTAATCGCTGGGCTGGAAAACAGTATACAGGACAGCAGAGAATCTCTTGCTACAGAGATCAAGGGACTAAGGAACAGTCACGAGGAGCTGAAAAACGCTTTAAACGAAATGCATAACAAAATGGAAACCACCACAGCTCGGATGGAAGAGGCAGAGGAGAGAATAGGTGAACTAGAAGATAAAGTTATGGAAAAAGAGGAAGCTGAGAAAAAGAGAGATAAAAAAATCCAGGAGTATGAGGGGAAAATTAGAGAACTAAGTGATACACTAAAAAGAAATAATATACGCATAATTGGTATTCCAGAGGAGGAAGAGAGAGGGAAAGGTGCTGAAGGGGTACTTGAAGAAATAATAGCTGAGAACTTCCCTGAACTGGGGAAGGAAAAAGGCATTGAAATCCAAGAGGCACAGAGAACTCCCTTCAGACGTAACCTGAATCGATCTTCTGCACGACATATCATAGTGAAACTGGCAAAATACAAGGATAAAGAGAAAATTCTGAAAGCAGCAAGGGGTAAACGTGCCCTCACATATAAAGGGAGACCTATAAGACTCGTGACTGATCTCTCTTTTGAAACTTGGCAGGCCAGAAAGAATTGGCACGAGATTTTCAGTGTGCTAGACAGAAAAAATATGCAGCCGAGAATCCTTTATCCAGCAAGTCTGTCATTTAAAGGTTTTTTTTTTAATTTTTTTTCAACGTTTTTATTTATTTTTGGGACAGAGAGAGACAGAGCATGAACGGGGGAGGGGCAGAGAGAGAGGGAGACACAGAATCGGAAACAGGCTCCAGGCTCCGAGCCATCAGCCCAGAGCCTGACGCGGGGCTCGAACTCACAGACCGTGAGATCGTGACCTGGCTGAAGTCGGACGCTTAACCGACTGCGCCACCCAGGCGCCCCCAGCAAGTCTGTCATTTAGAATAGAAGGAGAGATAAAGGTCTTCCCAAACAAACAAAAACTGAAGGAATTTGTCACCACTAAACCAGCCCTACAAGAGATCCTAAGGGGGACCCTGTGAGACAAAGTACCAGAGACATCACTACAAGCATAAAACATACAGACATCACAATGACTCTAAACCCGTATCTTTCTATAATAACACTGAATGTAAATGGATTAAATGTGCCAACCAAAAGACATAGGGTATCAGAATGGATAAAAAAACAAGACCCATCTATTTGCTGTCTACAAGAGACTCATTTTAGACCTGAGGACACCTTTAGATTCAGAGTGAGGGGATGGAGAACTATTTATCATGCTACTGGAAGCCAAAAGAAAGCTGGAGTAGCCATACTTATATCAGACAAAGTAGACTTTAAATTAAAGGCTGTAACAAGAGATGAAGAAGGACATTATATAATAGTTACAGGGTCTATCCATCAGGAAGAGCTAACAATTATAAATGTCTATGCGCCGAATACCGGAGCCCCCAAATATATAAAACAATTACTCATAAACAGAAGCAACCTTATTGATAAGAATGTGGTAATTGCTGGGGACTTTAACACCCCACTTACAGAAATGGATAGATCATCTAGACACACGGTCAATAAAGAAACAAGGGCCCTGAATGAGACATTGGATCAGATGGACTTGACACATATATTTAGAACTCTGCATCCCAAAGCAACAGAATATACTTTCTTCTCGAGTGCACATGGAACATTCTCCAAGATAGATCATATACTGGGTCACAAAACAGCCCTTCATAAGTTTACAAGAATTGAAATCATACCATGCATACTTTCAGACCACAATGCTATGAAGCTTGAAATCAACCACAGGAAAAAGTCTGGAAAACCTCCAAAAGCATGGAGGTTAAAGAACACCCTACTAACGAATGAGTGGGTCAACCAGGCAATTAGAGAAGAAATTAAAAATATATGGAAACAAACGAAAATGAAAATACAACAATCCAAACGCTTTGGGACGCAGCAAAGGCAGTCCTGAGAGGAAAATACATTGCAATCCAGGCCTATCTCAAGAAACAAGAAAAATCCCAAATACAAAATCTAACAGCACACCTAAAGGAAATAGAAGCAGAACAGCAAAGGCAGCCTAAACCCAGCAGAAGAAGAGAAATAATAGAGATCAGAGCAGAAATAAACAATATAGAATCTAAAAAAACTGTAGAGCAGATCAACGAAACCAAGAGTTGGTTTTTTGAAAAAATAAACAAGATTGACAAACCTCTAGCCAGGCTTCTCAAAAAGAAAAGGGAGATGACTCAGATAAAATCATGAATGAAAATGGAATTATTACAACCAATCCCTCAGAGATACAAACAATTATCAGGGAATACTATGAAAAATTATATGCCAACAAATTGGACAACCTGGAAGAAATGGACAAATTCCTGAACACCCACACTCTTCCAAAACTCAATCAGGAGGAAATAGAAAGCTTGAACAGACCCATAACCAGCGAAGAAATTGAATCGGTTATCAAAAATCTCCCAACAAATAAGAGTCCAGGACCAGATGGCTTCCCAGGGGAGTTCTACCAGACGTTTAAAGCAGAGATAATACCTATCCTTCTCAAGCTATTCCAAGAAATAGAAAGGGAAGGAAAACTTCCAGACTCATTTTATGAAGCCAGTATTACTTTGATTCCTAAACCAGACAGAGACCCAGTCAAAAAAGAGAACTACAGGCCAATATCCCTGATGAATATGGATGCAAAAATTCTCAATAAGATACTAGCAAATCGAATTCAACAGCATATAAAAAGAATGATTCACCATGATCAAGTGGGATTCATTCCTGGGATGCAGGGCTGGTTCAACATTTGCAAATCAATCAACGTGATACATCACATTAACAAAAAAAAAGAGAAGAACCATATGATCCTGTCAATCGATGCAGAAAAGGCCTTTGACAAAATCCAGCACCCTTTCTTAATAAAAACCCTTGAGAAAGTCGGGATAGAAGGAACATACTTAAAGATCATAAAAGCCATTTATGAAAAGCCCACAGCTAACATCATCCTCAACGGGGAAAAACTGAGAGCTTTTTCCCTGAGATCAGGAACACGACAGGGATGCCCACTCTCACCGCTGTTGTTTAACATAGTGCTGGAAGTTCTAGCATCAGCAATCAGACAACAAAAGGAAATCAAAGGCATCAAACTTGGCAAAGATGAAGTCAAGCTTTCGCTTTTTGCAGATGACATGATATTATACATGGAAAATCCGATAGACTCCACCAAAAGTCTGCTAGAACTGATACATGAATTCAGCAAAGTTGCAGGATACAAAATCAATGTACAGAAATCAGTTGCATTCTTATACACTAACAATGAAGCAACAGAAAGACAAATAAAGAAACTGATCCCATTCACAATTGCACCAAGAAGCATAAAATACCTAGGAATAAATCTAACCAAAGATGTAAAGGATCTGTATGCTGAAAACTATAGAAAGCTTATGAAGGTAATTGAAGAAGATTTAAAGAAATGGAAAGACATTCCTTGCTCATGGATTGGAAAAATAAATATTGTCAAAATGTCAATACTACCCAAAGCTATCTACACATTCAATGCAATCCCAATCAAAATTGCACCAGCATTCTTCTCGAAATTAGAACAAGCAATCCTAAAATTCATATGGAACCACAAAAGGCCCCGAATAGCCAAAGGAATTTTGAAGAAGAAGACCAAAGCAGGAGGCATCACAATCCCAGACTTTAGCCTCTACTACAAAGCTGTCATCATCAAGACAGCATGGTATTGGCACAAAAACAGACACACAGACCAATGGAATAGAATAGAAACCCCAGAACTAGACCCACAAACATATGGCCAACTCATCTTTGACAAAGCAGGAAAGAACATCCAATGGAAAAAAGACAGCCTCTTTAACAAATGGTGCTGGGAGAACTGGACAGCAACATGCAGAAGGTTGAAACTAGACCACTTTCTCACACCATTTACAAAATAAACTCAAAATGGATAAAGGACCTAAATGTGAGACAGGAAACCATCAGAACCTTAGAGGAGAAAGCAGGAAAAGACCTCTCTGACCTCAGCCGTAGCAATCTCTTACTCGACACATCCCCAAAGGCAAGGGAATTAAAAGCAAAAGTGAATTACTGGGACCTTATGAAGATAAAAAGCTTCTGCACAGCAAAGGAAACAACCAACAAAACTAAAAGGCAACCAACGGAATGGGAAAAGATATTTGCAAATGACATATCGGACAAAGGGCTAGTATCTAAAATCTATAAAGAGCTCACCAAACTCCACACCCGAAAAACAAATAACCCAGTGAAGAAATGGGCAGAAAACATGAATAGACACTTCTCTAAAGAAGACATCCAGATGGCCAACAGGCACATGAAAAGATGTTCA
Source organism: Lynx canadensis (assembly GCF_007474595.2). Classification (NCBI taxonomy): domain Eukaryota; kingdom Metazoa; phylum Chordata; class Mammalia; order Carnivora; family Felidae; genus Lynx; species Lynx canadensis. The sequence continues at coordinate 45,098,271 of NC_044319.2, read as the reverse complement.
GCGTCGCTCCTTATCAGGGAAATACAAATCAAAACCACACTCAGGTATCACCTCACGCCAGTCAGAGTGGCCAAAATGAACAAATCAGGAGACTACAGATGCTGGCAAGGATGTGGAGAAACGGGAACCCTCTTGCACTGTTGGTGGGAATGCAAATTGGTGCAGCCGCTCTGGAAAGCAGTGTGGAGGTTCCTCAGAAAATTAAAAATAGACCTACCCTATGACCCAGCAATAGCACTGCTAGGAATTTATCCAAGGGATACAGGAGTACTGATGCATAGGGGCACTTGTACCCCAATGTTCATAGCAGCACTCTCAACAATAGCCAAATTATGGAAAGAGCCTAAATGTCCATCAACTGATGAATGGATAAAGAAATTGTGGTATATATACACAATGGAATACTATGTGGCAATGAGAAAAAATGAAATATGGCCTTTTGTAGCAACGTGGATGGAACTGGAGAGTGTAATGCTAAGTGAAATAAGCCATACAGAGAAAGACAGATACCATATGGTTTCACTCTTATGTGGATCCTGAGAAACTTAACAGGAACCCATGGGGGAGGGGAAGGAAAAAAAAAAAAAAGAGGTTAGAGTGGGAGAGAGCCAAAGCATAAGAGACTGTTAAAAACTGAGAACAAACTGAGGGTTGATGGGGGGTGGGAGGGAGGGGAGGGTGGGTGATGGGTATTGAGGAGGGCACCTTTTGGGATGAGCACTGGGTGTTGTATGGAAACCAATTTGTCAATAAATTTCATATATATATATATAAAAAAAAAAAGAATACCAATAAGACCCACTGGGTCTTATTTCAGTGGAATATATATATATATATTCCTGTGGCCAGGAATGCAGTTTGTTTATCATTGAATTGCCAGGATCTGGGTCACATGCCTATATCTCTGTCCTATTATCTCATATATATATATATATATATATATATATATATATACACACATATATATATATGTATATATACACACACACACACAGACACACACACACACACACACACATTAGAAAAACCAAGTGCTGATCAGAAATACCATGTTAAAAACCATGTTAAAGTGATTTTACTCACTGGCAATAAGGATTTACTTCCAAAATGAGATTAAACAGCTACAGGAAGATAAATGTTACGAATGATGACAATTTCAAAATAAAAACATTTTTAAGGGGCGCCTGGGTGGCTCAGTTGGTTAAAGCGTCCAGCTCTTGGTTTTGGCTCCAGTCATGATCTCACAGTTTTGTGAGTTCAAGCCCCACATCAGGCTCTACACTGCCAGCGTGGAGCCTGCTTGGGATTCTCTGTCTCCTCCCTCTGTGACCCTCCCCGACTCGTGCTGTGTCTGTCTCTCTCAAAAATAAATAAATAGTCTTTAAAAAACCATTTTTTTAATCGAATAAATGGGAAAATATGTATATGCATTATTTCGGTGTCTTCATTAATGAGGAATCTTCAGTCTTTGCTAATGAAAATTTGAAATACATTGAATTTGGTACATTAAGGAATGAAATTTTTATATATTACTTAAAATTGTACTTAAAACCAAGAGAATACTTACAAGTAATATCATAACTAACACATACCAGGAGATGAAGGAGAAAAGATTTGTGTGATCTGTCAGCTTTTGACTTCCCAAAATATCCACTAGAAAGCTGATGTTGAGGTTTAGCAAGCAAACTTATGTGTCAGACTTACTATAATAAAGAAGAATACTGTTTTGCCAGAACTTGAGTAGAATCTCAGAAGGGAAAAATCAAGTTTTAAGGCCTGGGCTGGATGACATAAGGTGATTTTGCAAGGCAGGGAACTGACTGCGATTCTGTAAAGTTCATGACATAAAACTTGCATTGCTGGGCACAGAAAGAATCTTAAAGTGAATAATGATGAGTAGGCAGCTAATGATGATCATTGTTTTATTGGTTCATAATCTTATCTTCCAGAAACACTTCCTGGAGCAAGAATCTAATAATTTTTGCCAAAGGCAATGTTTTTTGACACACAAAAAATGAAAGCATGCTATGTGCTAGAGTTATTTAGCACAGAAATGGTAAAGTATCTTGGAGCCAGAATTTCATAGAACAGGAATGGAAAAATAGACTGGTTTCAATTCTCAATCTCCTCTTTGATTATTCTATAGTCTAGCAGGGAGAATGAACCATTATCACCTGGGGATATGACTAATCTAGGTCTGCACTGGTATTTAGTATGTCGTGCTCAAGTGTAGACTTAGAATGACAATTTTTCCATTTCTAAATGCCATGTCAGATTTTCTTTTTTCTTTTTTTCTTTTCTCTTTTCTTTTCTTTTCTCTTTTCTTTCTCTTTCATTTCCTTCCTTTCCTTTTTTGTTTCCTTTTACTTCCCTTCCTTTTTCCTCTTTCTTTCTTTCTTTCTTTCTTTCTTTCTTTCTTTCTTCTTTCTTTTGAGGACACTTCTTATTGGATCATTATATGGAACAGCCACTGTACAGCTGCACTTAAAACTTTGGAGATCATATATTTGAGCCGCATAACAGAGATAAATACTGAGGATAATTATGACCACAACTTATGGTTTCTTTCCAGTCCAGTAGCCAAGAGAGCCCAAATTAAGCCAAGACTATTTCCATATCAAGAAACTGCAGACCCAGGCACAGAAGTATAAGCCTAATTATGAATTCCAGGATTTCATAGTTTATTTTCCAGAAGTTTTTAGCAATATTAAAGATTCCAGACAAGCTTCTAAAGTTTTAAGTACAACATTCTTTTTGTAAGATAGTTCACATTCCACTTTGAGCAGTCTGCATTATGTCTAAAGTGGCTCTATTTAAACCATAATCAAATGACTTCAAAAGTTGAGGGTGATGGGACACAGGTATTAATATGCAGAGTCAGATTTAGATTACAGTGTGGAAATGAAGATTTGGCCTGGGGCTTCCTGTGGTGACAGAGATAAACAATAAAGGACACATGAGACTAGTTGTGGTCAATTCCTGAATGGGCACATGGAGGAAAGCACATCTATTTCCCAACAACAAAAATTCATTTTCAGAGGCAATAGTGCTTTAAATCCTTATTTAGGGAGCAAAAAAATGCTGGCTATCCATTAGAATGATTTAAAGATCCTTAAAAATATACAAACCTGAGACTCTTCCCTCAGAGATTTTTATTTAATTCATTTGGAAAGGAGCCTGAGCATTGATATTTTTTAGAAGCTCCACAGTTAATTCTAACTTGCAACAAAGAGAAGAATCACTGGCATAAAGTTATAACTCACAAAGAGAGCTTATAATATCTAAATCTGATTCATCCTTTATTACTGTTCTATGTCCAGAATGTGACTGAAAAGAACGGCGAATGCAGTGACCTCGGCAGGAAGGGAAGAATCCCAGGGTGGCAAGACTAAGTATCAACTCTGAACCTTTCAAGTCATATTACTACAATTACCTTCCAATGCAGCAGGTCTGATGTTATCATCTGATTTCTGAAATAATTTCATTAGCAGTGGTGAAATGAAACCTGGGTCTCTGGGAATGAAACTGGTAGGCAACCCACCAAAGTTTTATTTGATTTGTAGAACCGGAGTCAAGTAACCCATGAGAGACTTTGACCTTGACTCCACTTTCAAAACTGGAGAAGATATAGAATTAATAGTCTTTTGAATAAAGAAGAGGCCCAGGTCACCAGCCACTTGACATTGCCTAAACCTAGGCTATTCATGCTATTCTCATAGAGGCTTCTCTTTTAGACAGATATGCCCAAGAGTGTATTTCTCAGAAAAAGGTACATTCTCTCAGAGATTTGCAACCAGATTTTAGAATTGGGTTTTCTCCCTATGAATCAATAGTGGATCATAATACTACTAACAATATCATAAAGGCAAATGGGGGCAAGAGGTGTGAAAAAGTACAGGATACCATGAAAATGTATAAAGGGAATCTTCACTAGTTTATTTCAACTATTAGTAACGATATTGTGAGACTTTCCTTGAAGAAGTATTTCTTATAATTTATTTTAAAGATATGTCTACATAAATATTTGTTATAACTGAATGACTAGATGGAATGAGGAGGAGTTAGATAGCCAAAGGTAGGAGGAATATAATCTGAGGCAAGAGAAATAACATGCTTGGTTCTTCACTAGAGAAAAAGCATGTAGCCTATTTGAAAAACTGAATACAGTGCATTGTGAGTGAAACGTAGTGAATAAGAGGTGAGGCGGAAGAGGTAAAAGCATTGGGTCAGATCATAACTATCAGGCCTGCTAATTCTGGTCTCTATTCTAGCACCAATGAGAAGCCTCTGAGTGATTTTAACTAATAATAAATCTAGATTTTTGAAAAATCTTTCTGATCATAATTTGGAGAAAAGGATAGAGGAGGGCAAGATTGGGTTTGGCACATTCACTGGAGTAGCCCAGGTGCAGGCTAGCGTTTCAGTACTCCGGTGTGGGACAGAACTGGTGAGAACATAGAACATGAGAGCTGTTTAAGAGGAAGAAATAACAGAACTCCGACATTAACTGATGGGAAGGAGTAATGAAGGAAAAGAGGAAAATCAAAGATGGGCCTCAGGTTTGCCCTTGTGCATTTAAGAATCTCTTTTTTGAACTAGTATAAAACAACAGTCTTGTGTTTATATCCTGTGGACAGATGACAGTCTGAGTGGTATCATAAACAACGGGTACGTCAGCCAAATATATTTACAATAATTTTCAACAGAGATTTATTTCTGAGCTTCTAAAGTCTTCATGTCAATCATTTTTTTAGTTCATAACAACAGACAATTGCTACATCATAATTTTAAGATGTCTAAATCTATAGCCATTTTCTCCACAAAAATCATTTCCAATTTCATCACTCAGGTACCAAGGTCCGTGGTTTCTTGCTCTTCAGAGCCTCTGACAGAACCAGCTGGAATGAGTACTGTCTCCAGAAGCAAACTCAACACTTACTTTCTCCAGCAGAGCCCTCTGTGACTTTAAGCAATCCTCCCTTTTCATTGGATTGATAAGAAATGGACAGAGACTCAACTGCCATGTTACAAGATCAGGGAGTTGATGCTGGCTGACCAACTGTCTTTTTAGGAGCCAAACTGTCCTACCATTCAGCATCTGTATGCCCTGGGGCCAGATAGCTACCTCTGTGGGAATGGACACAATGCGAGATGTGGCAATTACGACACAGATAAGTCTACAGAGTAGTCAATACCGTATACACAAAACAAATGACTTACCCTTGATTATCATCTGTATCCTGCAGTTTATTCTGCGATGCTATCAGAAGAGTTATAAAGAAACAATTGTATTTTAGACTTAGTTGAAAATTGTCTTCTATCTATGATACAAAGAGATGTTAAATTACTTCACTAAATTATGTCAAAGTTATATGAAATTTGTAATTATTTTGGTGGCTAGTTTATATAAATAGGTAAACAAAAGGAAAGTGTTAAGGAATGTTGAAAAATGTCGGGGAAATTTGATTCTTCTAATATTGAAAAATTGCTCTGAGACCAAATAATTATAAGGCAGGCAGATCTTGTCAATATCTCTTAAAAGTGGCTATTTAAGAAAAAACTACAAATATTACAGAAACTATTTTGAAATACTAAGCTTTTGCTCTTACAAATTCTTAATAATACACTTTTAAATAGTTTGTTACTTGCATTACATGGTTATCCACATTTCAACAAACAAGAAAAAAATGATAGCATGACCCCAAAAGGACTTGATGAAATAAAATCATTTTATTAAGTGATTTTAACTTTTAGTACTATCTGATAAACATCACAACCATATTAGTAAATAGGTCAAAAAAAAAAAAAAAAAGAACAGATCTCTTGTTTTAAAATATGTGCCCTGGAATATTTACATTCCAAAGTAACCAAAGAACCTCCTTCTCTCTTTCTAATTTAGCCTTTTAAGTTTATAAGCACACCAAGGTAAGTGATGACTTTTCCTCTTGCTTCAAATTGGATTGCAACTTGTTTCCTAGTCAAGGAAAAAATCTTAATTTCACTAAAGTGAGAAATGAGTATTGCCCACACTAACTCGAAGGATGTCGAGCAGTCCAAAATAAAGAACTTTGCTCCTTTAGTCAGAGATAATAAATCACGTACAGCTACTTAATTATTTTCAGCAACATGTTTTCCAGTAGAAACTTCAGTCATTTCATAGTCATCTCACAGCATGCTTTTTGCCAAAAACATTAAAAATCAATTAGTTTTCATTAAAAAGTGATCATAAGATAATTCTATTTTTAAAATAACTTAGTTGGTGCAAAATATCTAAAACTGAAGTATTTTTCAAGAAGTTATTACTGTTTTCTCAACTTTTTCTGTTCAAGTTTGAATACTTGATTAAGGTAATAAATACTTCTATTATATTTATGTTACTGTAATGATTTGGAAATTTATATTATTCCAATGAATATATATTTATAAAATCTTTAACCTAAAACTTAAGGTCATTTTCTTCATTGGGCATTCTTCTAGATTAAAATAATTTTTTTATTATATTAAACCCTGAGATTATGGTGTTTAACTATTACTGCAGCATAGCCAAAACTGTCCTGCCAAATATGTATCATAAAGTGCCAGTTTCCTCGCGAGATCATTATGACTGTGCTAGACTGAGTGTCTCTCCTTCAAATTGGTATTTGGAAATCTTACCCTTCAGTGTGATGATTTCAGGTGCCCAAAGGGAGATAATTAGGGTTAGATGAAGTCATGAAGGTGAAGCCTTGTGAATGGGATTAATGCCCTTAAAAGAGTTTGAGAAAGGGGGCGCCTGGGTGGCTCAGTCAGTTAAGCATCCGACTTCGGCTTAGGTCATGTTCTCAAGGTTTGTGAGTTCAAGCCTTGCGTTGGGCTCTATGCTGACAGCTCAGAGCCTGGATCCTGTTTCAGATTCTGTGTCTCCCTCTCTCTCTCTGCCCCTCTTCCACTTGTGCTCTCTCTCTCTCTCTCAAAAATAAACATTAAAAAAAATAAAATAAAAGAGTTTGAGAGAGCTTGCTGCTCTCTACTCTCCACCATGTGAGTGGACACCAAGATGGCCACCTACACACCAGGCAGTGGGCTCTTGCCAAACAACAATTCTGCCTTGATCTTGGACTTCCCAGCTTCCAGAACTAGGAAAAATAAACCTTTGTTGCTTAAACACCCCCAGTCTATTATATTTTATTCTAACAGCCCAAGCAGACTAATATAGTAATTGAATAAATTGTACTGCGGGCTTCATTCATATCTGATTTAGATCAGATTTAGATGAGATTTTGGACTTTAGACTCTATAGTTGATGCTGAAACAAGTTAAGACTTTTGGAACTGTAGGGATGGAATGAATGTATTTTGAATGTGGAAAAAAAAAACATGAATTTGGGGGATGGGAGCAGGGACAGAATGTTGTGGGCTGAATGTTTATAATCCCCTCCTTGCAAATTCATATGCTGAAGCCCTAGTCCCCAATGTCATGATAGTAGGAGGTGGAGTCATTAGGAGGAAATTAAGATATGATGAGATCATGAGGGCAGAATTCTCATAAATAGGATTCATGCCCTCATAAGAGTCCCAGGAAACTTTGTTCCTCTCTACTTTCTGCCATGTGGGGTTACAAGAACAAAGCCATCTATAAACCAGGCAGCAGGTTCTCACCAAACAGTGAATCTGCTGATGTTTTGATCTTAGACTTCCCAGCCTCCAGAACTGTGAAAAATAAATGTTTGTCAAGCTACCCAGTTTATGGTATTGTTGTTATTACCACAAAAATGGACTAACACAATGACACACTGACAGATTTCTTTGTGGGTCTCATTTTTGTGGGTCTCCATTAAAATTTAGAATCCATTACATTTGATGCATATTGGTACAACTTTTGACATACGACAATAATGAGTAATAAAAAATGCAAGTTAAAAATTATTACTTTAGCATTATATACTTTATTTGTGCCCTGAATGACTAAGCAATGTATTTACAAACCTCAACTTCAGTCCTTACCTCAGGTCTAGTAATAAGAATGTCTCATAGCCCTGTCTTTTGCAAGTTGAGAGTTTTCAGATAAGAAAATAAATACCTGGGGCACCTGGGTGGCTCAGTTGGTTAAGCGTCCGACTTTGGCTCAGGTCATGATCTCATGGTTCATGGGTTTGAGCCCCACATCAGGATCTATGCTGACAGCTCAGAGCCTGGAGCCTGCTTTGGATTCTGTGTCTCCTCTCTCTGTGCCTCCCCCGCTCACACTCTGCCTTTCTCTGTCTCTCAAAAATAAATAAATGTAAAAAAAATTTTTTTAAAGAAAAAAGAAAAGAAATACTTGTATTTCAAGACCATCTCAAGCTTTCTTATTCTAAATGAATATTAACACAGACCAGGGAATCAAAGTCTATATATTTAGGAATGTTTCCTTTTGGAAATTATATTTAATTTTCAAATGCAAAGATATCTAGCCTGGCATAACATGAAATGAAACATATTTTGTATATAGTAGAAACAGAAAATATAAATATCTGTGTATAACTATACATGAATGAGACTAACTATACAGGAATGAGACTAAATTACAGTACAGTTTATTAAAGATTTCTGGTATGATTTATACTTAGGAAAACATATCATTATTTTTGTTTCTATTAAAAAATTTTAGATATAAATAATAAAATATAATTCTCTTGAATAATAAGAATACGGACTTTAATGATAAGCCAAATAACTGTACTTTTAGGACCATATGGTATAATATTAGATTGATCCACCATAATTAAAGTTGACATGTCTCTCCAAATAAAATAGACTAGAGAGCAGTCCTATAAGAAAGAAAGAAAGAAAAAAAAGAAAGAAAGAAAGAAAGAAAGAAAGAAAGAAAGAAAGAAAAAGAAAAGGAGAAGATCAAAGTGAAATAATGTGGCCTAATACTCCACAGGATGAGCATGGTGTGTTTTAAAAGTTTCCCAGCAGGTGCTATTTAATTTGTTGAATTTCCCCAAAATCTGTCCTTTAAATTGCAGTCCTTGAAATTTGATATCAATATTATGTCAGATTTAATCAGATTGAAGAACTGCTGATTTGTGCATCATGTCTCAGCCAAGATTCAATCTGGACAGAGAAACCACACGGTGATCTGGACAGAGAAAGTTTAATGTAGAGAATCATTAGCCATAGCAGAGCTTTGGAGTTAGTAATAAGTAAAGAGAACTTGAAAATAATATAGCGACAGCAGATATATAAGAAGCATGCATCATTGTCAGGCCTGAGATACAGTGCCCCAAGAAAAGACCCTGGGACTGAAATCAAGATCTTGAGATGGCCTAGCAGTGGCTCACAGAACTGCAGAAAAGTCATTGTGGTACTCGCACTGACAGAACCTGCTGGAAATCTGGGGGAGTCGTTCATGGGGAAGGGTCTCACTGGAGGCACTGGACCATCTGAACTGGTGCTGAGGGCAGCTCCTGGCCCCTGGGTACGTTGACTGGAGAAACCACACACACACTGCAGGATCATCAGGACTCTGTGCTGTGCACCACCTGCTGCAAGAGTCAATCCCTTGGAAGGAGAGAACACGTTTTTCTTGGGACTTTTTTGTCCATGTTCATTGGTATTTCCCAATATCCAGAGTAAGTTACATAGGAGACCACAAACAAACCCAGAGAACACACTCCCCTCAACCCTGTGCTGTAATGCAAGACTCAGCTCCCTGGTCTGTCTTCCTTCTTTTCGCTTCGCAGTCTTCTGATGCTTGTTTCATAAATAACATCTAGAGGGGTTTTTCTGTTTGTGTTTTTGTTTTTTTGTTTTTTGTTTTTTTAAGCTATACTTAGCAGGAAGAATAGGCTCCATTTTCCTGGAGCCAAAAAGTCTATCTTTGCATTTAAAATTATTTTTCTTTTCATTAACCAGTGCTTTTCTGACCTTTAAATGAGTGTATTGGCTCTGATTTGCACACAAAAAAATTCTCTTGTGGCACCTACATTCGTTCTTTTCCCCCTTCCTTTTATTTTCTACTTTTCCTCCCTTGCCTTTGTTCACTTCTTCTCCACCTCCCATCCCTGACCCTTCCTTCCTCCCTCCTCTTTTCCTGCTACATTAGTTATTCAGAAACTATTACATTAAGAAGCAATTCAACCAGTTTTTTATGGCTATCTTTTCCAATGAGAAGACCTTTGTGTTTATGTTGGTTTTGAAATATAAAAGTGGCAAAGGAGTTTTGTGGTTTCAAAACATAATTGGTTAAACAATTAAAGTTTTGGCAAAAAGCACCAAGGGGTTTTCACCATCAGAAATAATTTTTATTATTTATTTTAAGCAATTCAATGTAACTGGTAGCAAAATGGTACATAGACAATAAACAGAACCGATTCCCATAGGATTACAAGGAGTATTACTGACTTTATGTTTTCTTTTGTGTGCAAGTTAAGTATTTTAAAAAGGCAACAGTTTGTTAAAAGGCTTTTATAAGCATCTTCTATTATTTAAATAACAGAAAGACTAATAAACTATCATTATTATAGCAAGCTGCTATGAATTGTGTCAACTATTAAATTTGGAGTAATGTGCATAATCAAAAATAACCATTGTAAAATTTATGAAACAAAACTTTTAGTTTTATAGGAAATATAGTCATGTCCTAGTGTAAAGTCCTAGTCTTGACAATGGTCATAATGCAAAAATACTGAACTTGAGATCCTGTGGGGAAATAGAATATTCATAAAATCTTACATTTATTCCTAAAAATAACTGTAATGGAGTAATGAAATGGCAACTTAAAGAAGTATATGATTTTTGATTTTTTATGTGCAAATATAAAATAAGTTACTTAAATTCATTGTCATTCTCCATTACAGACATTAATCCAATTCTGTCTTTAGCCTGAATAATTTATAGGTGCATGTGTAAATTTGTCAAGTATATTTCACATGTGTCTACAGCATACACGCACACATATGCATACAATCTTCGTTTTAAGATATAATTCCAATTTTAAGAAGCTTGTTATAAATTCTCTATTTTCTTATCTGATTAAAGAAAATTAAAGATAGGCTCTCTGTTTTAGGAGAAATTCTTGGTGTTTTTGTTATGCTAAAATGAGAGTAATAGAAAATACTAAAAACCAATAACAAACAGGCATTTCTTCTTCTCTAAGCCAAATTATACAATGGCTATAATCTATCCTTTTTTCATGTTAGGTTTTACATTTTCATTTTCGTAGAATTATTCGGGGAATTTTAGGCTTTCTCTATGTTTTTTTTTAAGTTCTTCCACTGTCTTTCCAATTTATCTGTTTCTTTATGAAAAGAAGAAAATGTCTCTTTCTAGTCTTACACATCTTCTTTTCTGTGGAATTAAAAGTCAATGTCAAGGCCAGAAATTTTTAAAATACAAAATTAGAAGAAAAATACCTTTTGAAATTTACCCATCTCTCTCTCATGGGAAAGCTGTAACACATTCCAACTACTTGGCAACACTGCTCTTGTGCTTTTCAGTCTGTTTCTGAAGGGAAATAAAGCAGTAAGATAGCAGCACTGATGGCATCAAGGAGCGATTTACATTTAATTGATAATTGTCAAGTTCTTCATAATTTATACTAAACTTCAGTGGCGAAAACTACTTGTCGTTACATGTGTTTTTCCTCACCGTGTGAAAACATAGTTCCTATAGATGATTTTTCAAAATTAAATCAAATTTTTTAAGATACCACTGTTTTGTGTATGAGATTTCGATACTAAAGGCATAAAGGAGGACTTTTAATGTTTGAAATGTCCTTGTATTCCATAAACAGCATCATTTTGCCTCTTTGAATTTTAAAGGAGTTTTCTAAATAAGATATACTATATAGATTATGAAAATGTTAAAACTCCAGAGCCTAATGAAAACCATTACTGCATGTTTCAGTTAATGTTTCAACGCTTGGCTTAAATTTAAATTAACATATGGGCTTTAAGTATTTTCTCTGTTAGCTATTCTTTTAGGAGAACAATAAATATTTGCTTTTTAATACACTTTTCTTGGCAAACAACGTGTGTCGGACATAAAGTTAGCAAAAAGTTCAGGTACTTGACATTTTTTGGTTTCTTCAGTGTAATAGAACATGCTATGAACATCTCAAATACTAAAATGAATATGATATCATCTGAAAGGCAACAAAAAAAGGTTAAAATGACTTAAAGATTTATATGCTAAAGCAAATTGTGACTCTTACACAAAAGTCAGCCACACAAGTTTGTTGGTTAATCTCTGTGTAGAGAAGGCTAGACATTGATGATGAGCTCAATTTTATAAAACAGCAAGTTTAAAGGATATGACTATGTAACTTTTAAGAAGAGCAACAATCTTCTATGTCCATTGTGATGCACCAAATATACTTGGGTTTTTCGCTTACTTTCTTAAAGTTTTAAAAACTTAATATTTTAAAAAATTGGCTTCATACACTTTGGATTATTGTCAAACAAATAACCAATTTAAATTTTGTCTTTTAATTTAGGTTTTCAAAATCATTACATTGATGTCTTTCAAATATTAATAAGAGGAGTACCAAGAAGCAATACTTTAAATTTTAAAATAATCTATACTTCTAAGAGAATAGATTTCTTTTAATATGAGAGAATGGAATATATTCTGATCGAGTTTATTTCATGCCAGCAGCACTTATTTTCCCCTAAGATTTAGAGTTGGTTTAAGCAAGATTCTTGTAGGAAAAAAAAAAAAAGGTCTCTTATTTTCTTTTTATCAAAGTTGAGTTTCCTCCCGAGAGTCTTGACCTGTGGTATTGCAGATGCTGTTTTTTCGACTGGGCTCACTGTTTGGAAGGTATGCCAGCGGATCTGGTCGGATTAAGTATCTAATAAAAGAAAACAAAGCAAATAACTGTAATAGTAAATAAAGGCAAAACTAATTCACACTTACAGTTTAGACTCCTGCTTCAAATGTATTCAGTTTTTAGGTGATCTAAACCGTGTCTAGATACAGCACTGGTAGCAGGACTCACTTTTTAATAGACCTAAAATATTTTGCAGGACTTGTATTATTTCTATACCTAAGATTATGATGATAAATACTGATGAATCAAGAATTATTATTTTTTAGTTATAATCCATTTCACCATCTTCATCTTATCAAAATTTTATGTTTTATTTTAGTATTTTATTGATTTATCATCCCTTTCTTTGGCTATTTTCTAAGAAGCAGACCTAAATCTTAGCCATGATTCTTCTATTACTTAACTGCTCTTAGTCTTACTTTTATAATTCATAAATAAATTTGATCTAAATAATTTCTTTAGTTCTTTATTTAAATACTTCAGGATTCTAAAAAAAGTCATGATTTAATACATGCTCTGAAGAATATTGTACAGAGATAACCTTTTGATTATCTGGAAATTAATCTAAAATTTAGGTTATGCTATGGTGAGCACTTATACAAAATAAAAAATAATTCTTAATTTATTCAACTAGTAAATAGGAAAGTGTTCATCTGCCAAACTCATACATTTAAATAATGTTATAATTTGTTTTAAGAGAGATGTTTTACTTCAGATCTCAAATAACGAACTTCCATTTCTTGAGCACTTCTGGAATACTGCATTAGGAACTGGAACTACAAAAGGTCGCAAACCCCAACACCTGTCCTGCAGAAGATTCATTGAGTTTAATTTATAAAGCAGATAAACACAAGAAAAATAAATTCCAAACATCACAGAAAGAGAAAAAAGAAGCGACAGAGAGAATTAGGGAACACTATTCAGAAGGTTGAGTTGAACTTTGTCTCTAGGTTTGCTCCTGATCTCTTCCAAAAGTGAGCTTGATTTCAGGAGAATGGTTAAACCAGGAAATAGTGGAAGGTAAATTCAGGAAGAAGCATAGAAAACAGCTAGCAGAGGACTTTAAGTTTCAGGATAAAGTAGTTTCAAACTCTGTCCCAAAGGCAGTGGGAAGCCACTGAGAGTTTTCAGGGAGAGAAGGAAAGTAAATCCGGGCAATGCAGCACTCAAAGAAAGTCTTGTTTCAGATGCAAATGAAACTAGTAATTCATAGTTTTATAATAATTTGGGAGGTACAAAAAATGAACAGAAAACCTAATTTGAAGAGATTAGTCTAATAGAGGATTGTACGTTTCCTCTTAAAAACTGAAGAAAAATATTCAGAAAACATGTTCCTTAATGAATATGAGAAAAGGCAATTTAAAACACAATAGTCTATTTTCTCCAATCAAATAAAAGTTGAAATTAATGTCCTTGAATCTATTAACTGGATATTGTTCTCCATGCACACTGCTTTATAATTATTTTAAATATCACTAGCATTGTAGATTGATGAAGACAACTAATAGTGCACATTAAACTCTTTTTTTTTTAATTTGGTAAATTGAACACATTACAAATTGTAAATTAAAGATGTAAAACGTTGTTTTGATACATTTATATATTTTAATACGATTGCCATTGATGCCATATTCATCACATTACATCATTATAGTGCATCATTATTAACCGTATTCATTATACTCTACATTAGATCTTTATGGCTTATTTATTTCTTGTTATAAGTTTGGATCCTTAAACACCATCAGTCTCATCCCTCTACTTCCCCATCTCCTAGTAAAAACCTGTTTTGGTATGGGTTTGACTTCTTTCTAGATTCCCCATATAAGTGATATCATGTAGTACTTTTCCTTCTCTCACATCTCGCTTTTATAATGTGCTCAAGGTCCATCTACGTGTTGCAAATGACAGGATATCCTCCTTCCTCATAGCTAAATAATATCCACATCTTTCTTATCCATTCACCCATTGATGGGCATTTGGGTTGTTTCTATATCTTGGCTGTTGTGAATGATGCTGCAATATACGTGGGTGTGCATATGTCTCATCAAAATCCAGTTTTCATTTCCTTTAGATAACATATCCCAAAGTGGAATTGCTGGATCATATGGTAAATCTATTTTTAATTTTTGAGGAATTTTCATATTGTTTTCCATAGTGGTTGGACTAATTTAAATTCTTAACAACAGTGTATATAAGGGTTCCCTTTTTACAATATCCTCACCAGCACAGGTTGTCTCTTGTCTTCTTGATGATAGCCATTCCAACAGGTGTGAGGTGATATCTCATTGTGGTTTTATTTGCATTTCCCTGATGATTAGTGATGTTGAACGTCTTTCCATGGCATTGGCCATTTTCGTGTCCTCTTTGCAAAATATTTAGTTCGGACTCATTTTTTAGTCTGATTGTTTGGGGTTTTTAAAATAAGTTTTAGCTCTTTATATATATTGGATATTAACCCCTTATCTGAGTTACGATTTGCAAAAATTTTCTCCCATTCTGTAGGCTGTTTCATTTTGTTGATGTTTCTTTTGTTGTGCAGAAGCTTTTGAGTTTGATGTAGCCCAATTGTTGATTTTTACTTTCATTGTTTGTGCTTTTGGCATTATGACCAAAATATCATTGCCAAGACCAATATCAATGAGTTTCTTCTCTGTTTTCTTCTAGAAGTCTTATGATATCAGGTCTTATATTTAAGTCTTTAATCCATTTTGAGTGTTTTGTTTGTTTGTTTAGTGGTGAGACAGAAGTCTAATTTCATTGTTCTACATGTGCTTCTCCAGTGTCTCCCACATCATTTTTTTGAAGAGACTTTCCTTCCTCCATTGTATTCCTAGCTTCTCTGTCAAATATTAGTTGGCCATAAATACAGGGATTTAATTTTGGGCTCTCTATTATGTTCCATTGACCTATAGGTTTATTTCTGTGCCAGTACCATACCGTTTATATTACTATGGCTTTGTAGTATAGTTTGAAATCAGGAAGTGTGATACTTCTGACTTTGTTCTTTTTTTCTCAGGATTGTTTTGGCTATTCAGGATCTTTTGTGGTTCCACATGAATTCTGGGATTGTTTTTTCTAATTCTGTGAAGAATACCTTTGATATTTTGATAGAGATTTTGTAGGGTCTGTATATGGCTTTGGGTAGTGTGACCATTTTACCAACATTTATCTTTTCAAACCATGAACACAAGAGGTCTTTACATATCTTTGTATCTTCTTTGAGCTCTTTCAGCAAAGTTCTGTAGTTTTTTTAAAAGTTTATTTAATTATTTTGAGGGGGGAGAGGGGCAGAAAGAGAGGGAGGGAGGGAGGGAGAGGGAGAGAGAGAATCCCAAGCAGGCTCCACACTGTCAGCATGGAGCCCAACGTGGGGCTCCAACCCATGGACTGTGAGATCATGACCTGAACCAAAATCAAGAGATGGACACTTAACTGACTGAGCCACCCAGGTGCCCCAAATTTTTGTAGTTTTTTTTCCACCTTATTAAAACACTGAGTTTATTTCACATATACATTTTTGTCTCCCTATCATTTCCATTTGTCTGAACACTACTACTACTATGTCCTATCATAACATTCCATACCTAAAAAACAAGCAAAGGGTGGAGTGCCATCTTTAAAAACTAAACAGGCACTTTGGACAACACATTCTTGGCAACGGAACCTGGACAGTGTTCATCAGACATTCTCACTCTGCATTATAAAAAGGACAGTCAGATATCAACTGGTACAGAAGTGAAATAAGATGGAAAGTTTTAACACACTGTTTAAACTACTTTCATAAAGAGTCTTCCTCCACTGCTAGATTTCTTGAATAGCCTCTTGGCCAGTCATCGGAAGCAATTCTTCACATAATTGATGAAGTTGGCTTCCACTTTGGGAAGAGAACCACCTTTGCTATATTTGCTTGCATTTTTGCTTTAATGTCTTCTACAGAACTAGGTTCTTTTGGTGTTTTGGGAGTCTTTTCCTGTTTTTTGAAAGATTCTTGACCTTTTGATCTTGGTGTTGATGGTTTTGAGTCTTTTCCATTCTGGTTTGATTTTTGTGCACTTTTGGCTGCAGTATCTCCTACAGATTTCTTTACTGGAGACTTTTCTTCAGATTTGTCATCATCAAAATCATCATCATCCTCATCATCATCTTTATCGGCAGCAGGTTTCATTTTTTTTTCCGTGGAACCTTGCTACCACTTCCAAGGGGCAGAACGCTTTCCAGATACACTAAGGACCTTCACATCCTCTTCCTCTTCATCTTCTGACTCTGCATCTTCCTCCACAGTTATTGAGTGCTGTCCACTAATATGCACAGGCCCTGAACCACATTTCAACTGTAAGACCACAGGTAGTGTTATTTCAAAGTCCCCAAGGGAAACCATTGGCTCTTCACACATTTTCAAAGTTGCCAGTGTGATTTTAATTGGACTGCCTTCGTAATGCAATGCCTCTGCTTCAACAATGTGCAATTCATCCTTTGCACAAGTCCCTAAACTGACCGATCTTAAAGATAACTAGTGTTCGTTTTCATCATTATCCACCTTAGAGTGATAATCTTTATCAGCCGTTAGTTCACAACCAAAAAGTTCTGCTCACGTCCATGTCCATCAAATCTTCAATGTGGTGGTGACATGCACTTAGGTGAGAGAGAAGATGGGCAGAGAGAAACGACTATTGTTCCACAGAACAGCCACATAAGATGAATCACACCAGGGACAAAGTTTTGTAGTTTTTATGTACAGATCTTTCACTCCTTTTGTAAATTTATTCCTAAGTATTTTATTGTTTTTGATGCTACTGTGAATAGGATAGTTGTATTTCTTTTTTTGATGCTGCATCATTAGTTTAAAGAAATGCCACTGATTTCTGTAAGTTGATTTTATAATGTCTCACATTACTTAAATCATTAATTCCAACAGGTTTTTGATTGACTCTTTGGAATTTTCTTTATATAAGATCATATCTTCAGCAAATGGTGACAATTTTATTTCTTCCTCCTGATTATTTGGACGTCTTTTATTTCTTTTTCTTACCTAAATACCCTAGGTAAGACTTCCAATACTATATTGAATAGAAATATTAAGAGTGGGCAACCTTGGCAACCTGATATCAGAGAAAACTTTTTCAGTTTTTCTTATTTATATGTTAACAATGAGTTTATTGTATATGGCTTTATTATATTGAGATACATTCCTTATATACCCAATCTGTTAAGGGTTATTATCATGAAAGGGTGTTATATTTTGTCAAGTTCCTTTTCTGCATCTATTGAGATGATCAGGTGATATTTATCTTTCATTTTATTAATATGATGAATTACATTTATTGATTTGCATATATTGAACCATCTTGACATCCTGAGGATAAATCCCACTAGGTCATGGTGCATAATCTTTACAATATGTTCTTGAATTTGGTTTACATCTGTATTCATCAGGGATATTCATCTATAGTTTTCCTTTCAAACCCTTATCTGGTTTTGGTATCCAGGTAACACAGCTTCATAGAATAAGTTTGGAAGTGTTCCCTCTCCCTTGATATTTGGAAGAGTTTGAGGAGGATTAGTATTAATTCTTCATTAAGTATTTGGTGGAATTCACCATTAAAGCCATCTGCCTGTGGAGTTTTCTGTATTACAATTTTTTTTTTATTGACTCAATCTCTTAAGTCATTATTGGTCTGTTCAGATTTTCTATTTCTTCTTCATTCAGTCATTCAGTCTTGGTAGGTTGTATGTTTCTAGAAATGTATCTATTTTATACATAACTATTCAGGTTATGTAATTTGGGGGCATATAATTGTTCATAGTGGTCTCTCAGTATTTCTGTAGTATTGGTTGTAGTGTCCTCTTTCATTTATAATTTTATTTGTCTTCTCTTTCTTAGTTGGTCTACTTAAAAGTGTGTCAATTTTATCTTTAAAAAAACAGCTTTTAGTTTCATTGATACTTTCTATTATTTTTCTAGTCTCCATTTCATTTATTTTTCTATCTGACTTAATTTCTCTCCATCTGCTACATCTGGGCATAATTTCTTCTTCTTTTTCTAGTTCCTTGAGGTGTAGAGTTAGGTTCTTTATTTGAGATCTTTCTAATTCTTAATTAAGATCTTTGTAAGTTCTTAATATATGCATTTACTGCTATAAACTTTCCTCTTAGAACTGCTTTTGCTGCACAAATCTTGATATTTTGTATTTTCATTTTCATTTATTTCAAGAACATTAAGCTGCTTAATACCAATCACTTAGTTACTTATTGTTCTTTGAGCCAAATTAATGTTGCCCCTTTATTTAAATTAAACGTTTGAAAGCATTTTTTTAGAGAAACAAAAAGTATAATTCATTATCCCCTGAATTCATTGAAATAGCTGCAAAAGTTGCTTTCCCTTATTATTATCACTACTAAACCTATGAATCTAATAAAATAAATTTCTTAAACATGTTTTTATTTAATACTTGTCACAGTAGGCATTTTTTCATGGCATTTATCATTGCTCCAGTTATAGTAAAACAATTACTTTAAGGGCCACAAATACAGATCATTGAAAAAAAGGTGTCTTCCCTATCTATAGCAGTCAAACTGATGTTTTAGCTTAAATAAATGAAAAATAATAGTATCAATAAGGTAGAAAATGTCATGTTTATTTTACCTGTAAAATACATATTGTAACATACATATTTTATTTCTAAGTTTTAATTTGGGGAGAATTATTTTAAATTATAAATGTATGTTCAATGAAAGGACATGTTTAGACTCAAAAGATGAACAAAATCTCCCCATTCATTCAAAAATAGTCGTGGGAAATAATTATATTAAGTTCAAAAACCTATAATTTATTATGAAATATGAATAAGGTAAGCATAACTTCTTAAAAACACTATATCATCAACATAATTACTACTAATTTGAAAAACAGGCATAAAAAGATTGGGACTACAATTAGCAGATGAAAAATTAATAAAAATTAATAAAACAATAAAAATTGACAATTAATAAAAATATGGGCTTAAAGGAAGAAAGACATATATAAATATGGACACAAGAAAAACAGAGCAGTTTTGTTTTATTATAGTAATATACCAGGTAAAGTCTCCAGAATGTGCAGTTAAAAGCAGATGCATCATAAATAAGATATTTTCATGCCACTTAAAGTCCTCCATAAATTCAGTACCACCACTGGACATAATTTTTGACAGCTGCTTTAAGAACTCTAACAGGTGAAATTATCATTCATCTCATTCCCCAAAGCTCCTATATTCTAACCAGTATCATCAAATGACAAAATAAAGCATTATACTAATTAGTTGTATATGAGGTGCATTATAAGCTGTTTTCACACTGATTTGGGATCAAAGTTACTCCTGCTAATGTATTTTCCTAAGAAGTTTTTGAAACACACTTATGTATCTACCCTAAAATCATTATCTTTTTAGCTTTGCTCATCTGGAAGATGAAAAATAAATATTTTCTACATAGAACTAGCTTCCTTTCAAAGCTCCAGTACTCTATTTCTTTACGCTTTCTAGACATTTCCATGTAGCACACTGAATGATGTATCTAAACTCTAGCTTGTCATCTATCTCTCTTGTTTTTTGGATGTTCATATCAGCTTTATTCATAATAGAAAACTAATCATTTCCTTTTTCTCCACAGCCAACAATGCCCCCTTTCCTTTCTAGAAAATTGCTTCCCTTTTCTGACTTGCTTCAGTGAACGAGCATTCATTTATTATTTTGCAATCAAATAGAATTGCCATGTTATACTCCTTTTCCAAGTCCCGTATCAATGAACAAGTCTTAGTCTTTGCCTCCATAAATGTATCTACGTAGAAACCTGCCTTTACAATCCATTATCCTAATGCTTCCAGAGATTCTTATCTCCTTCACACCTGCCTAACAACAATGTAACTGGTTTCCTTATTTTCATGTCTATTTCAACCTTAAGCCATCCTGCCAATAAATTCTACTGCTGCTTGCAATGCTCTTAAAAAAAAAAAAAAAAGTACCCTTTCCATCTCAAAAGAAATCTCTCACAAAACATATCAAGGTAGGCTTCTAAATCTTGGCACATTACTAGCTTTAGTTCTAAACCACTTGCAAGGATCCATTTCATGCTCTGCATCACAGAATGTTCTCAGTCCTCTTAGTCTCTGACTTTATTAATGATTTTCCTGATTATAGATACAAACACATCCTGTGGACCTAACACCCGCTGAGACTTTTGGATCTTTGGTATTTGTATTAAGTCAGTAATGAAACCTGGAGTTAGCTACCTCACTTAGCTCAGCAGCTCTTGATCCAGCTCAGCCTCAGGACCTTGGACCTCAAGGGCAGATGCACATTAGGAATTTCTCCCCTAGGCTGACACCATGAACTGTCAAAATGCCTTTCTAAAATCTTTCTACTTTCTTGTTCATATGTTAAGCACTGTTCCTTGCCAATAAGGTTTAAACTGAGTTTAAACTCCGTATTTTTCATCTAAAGTCCTTCCAGAGTCAGGTTTAATGTATATTTCCAATATTAGGTTTAATTAACAACAGAGATGCTAATAATACAAAGCTTTTTTACTCTGGTCAAACTGGACTCTGTAGGGTTGCCAAATGAAGCATATTATGCAATCCCCACGTAGTGCATTTTCTCTATCCATTTCCCTGTTCTGGAATGTCCTGTGCTTTCCTATCTACCTTTCAAAGTCTAGTTCAAGTCCTTATATCCTCTGTAATCACTGTAATTCACAGTTTTCCTCTTTGAAATGAGAAAAACACTGTCACACTCAGTGGATGTTTAATTCATTAGTAACAAAGCCATAGTATATATTGCTATTAAATTTTTTATGTTTAAATTGCAGTTTTGTTAATTAGAATGTAAGCACTTTGAAGTCAGGAAAAACATCTAATCTCTATTGCACTTTTAAGGAAACACTAATGCAATTGTACACGCATAATACAGAGTTTTTGATTAATCAAGTTACTACCATAGACCTTTTCTTAATAAGTCTTTTGACTTATATTACTCAGAGCTTTTGGAAACTCTAAGATATTGAGGAGATAGTGTGGGGTATATCAAGTTTCCCTCTAAGCTGTTCTCTTATTATTCCACATATTTTCTCTTATTTCTCCAAATATATAGGAGCTCACAGAATACAGAATTCTTCTGCTCTTTCCTTCTTTTATGCCTCTACATTCTACAATGTTTTTTATAGTATAGAAAATACATAATACATAGAATACATAGAAATACATGAAATACATTTGTTTATTGAACACAAAAATTAGGCTTAGAGTTTCTAAGCATTTATGACACAAGAAATAAGGGACTATAATGGTGAAAACAAAAATATAAAAATAAATAAGTTAACTGGTTTTCTAAAAATAAATGCCTTATGTGAGATATGAGATCAACTTACACAACATCATTCAGCTCTAGCCTGGTATCTGGAGACGGGTTAATCAGGATGTAGGAGAGGGTACTTTGATGATCATTCATTTCATCTAGAAGATAAATAAATGCCAAGTTTGTTATACTACTTACAGAAAATTACAGGAATTACTGTAGAGCATCTAATCTTCAAACCATATAGCTGTCAACGAGAGCTTGCTATAGTTCTGCCCACAGCATGATTGTGTACATAACTTTGACTATTTTCAAATTACTGTTATTGGAATATCTGACAGGTACTCATTTTTTGTTCCAACAGATGATAGAAATAAAGTATCTAATTCTGTTCAGAACAACTACAGTTATATTCTACCCTCTTTAAGCTATTACACTGAAAGTCTTTCTATTAAAGAAATAGTGAGACAAAATGTTTATTAGTTTATTATGTCTTATTCATTATAAAAACTAATTGTGGTTATAGGTAGCCATCCCAGATATGAACATTCATATGGGTAATTCTGTGAAAAATCATCTGATGACATTCTGTTTAGAAAACACAACAGAGGGGTGCCTGGGTGGCTCATTCAGTTAATGTCCATCCAACACTTGATTTTGGCTCAGGTTATGATCTCATGGTTCTTGAGACAGCGCACCATGTCAGGGGCTCTGCGATGACAGTGCAGAGCCTGCTTGGGATTTTCTCTCTCCCTCTCTCTCTGTCCCTCTCCCCGCTCTCACGTTCTCTCTAAGTAAACAAATGAACATTAAAAAAAAGAAAACACAATAGAAATTTATCTAAAAAGGTTGAAGGCTCTAAATATGTTTGACTTTGTTATAAGATATACCTGATATGTTTTTGCAAAATATAAAGATTCTCGTAGAATTAACTGTAAGTTTCAAGGAAAGTGTACTGCTAAATTATTTGTTTTTCCTCTAAGACAATATGTATTTTTAAAATAAAAGGCTATGTTCTTTCATTTTTTTTCAATTCACTCTGAAGACATTGTCAGCCTTCAAGTTTGGAGAGCTAACTTGCATTATATTGGGCACTTAAAAATAAAACAGCTTTGAGATCTCAATTTCTTAGCTGCCAAAGCTATGATAAGATGTAAATGTAAAGCCATGTGGACACATACTTCAGTAAACATCAATCCTCCCAAAGGTAGTATTTTTAGGTTGTGAGGATACTGCTCAAAATCCTTCTCTAGAGCCACAATATCTTTCTAGCCACTTCAGCTGCAGATAAGCTTGGTTCCTGAACAAAAGTACTGAGTTTTGCATTTTGATCCAAACTCTAAGAATGTGTTTCATACCAATGGAGATATATCAATATTCAAATGCGTCAAGTAAAGGTCTTTTTTAGGCCAACATATTTGACTCTAATAATTTCCTGCACTGGAAAATATGTATCATGTTTTAAAAAAATAATGTCTATCACTGTATTCCTCTAACTAGAAGCCTATCACTCTAATGAGCAAAATTTAATAATATTTTCGGTTATGATAGTTCAAGTTGATATGCAGATGTGCCCTACTTTTAAAGTCTATAAATGAACATCTTTATCTTACAAGGACAATAAACTGCAATGTAATCGAACTCACCATAAGTTTGCCAATACAACCATTATAATAATAAAATCATAACATTTATATTTAAAAAAGAACATGTTTGGTTGCATGTCTCTGGGGTGGACACAAGTAATTGTATCCTGGCATAGGGATAGGATTGTCAGGCCAAATAGAGACTGCTTGGTGAAATCTGAATTTCAGATAAAAACTAATAATTTTTGGACACACGTGTCCCAAATATTGTTTGTGATATACTTATGCTAAAACATTTATTTGTTATCTGAAATTCAAATTTAACTGGGAACCCTGTATTTTTTATTTGCCAAACCTGTCAATTATACCTACAGGTAGATGGCTAACTCAACCAGTTGGAGCTTGGAAATCCAATGAATATATGATGTTGAGCTTATTTCAAATTAGGTATAATTCCAATTCAAAACATCTGGTACTGGTAGGAGATGACAGAGATCCTTTTTCTTTATAAAAAGCAATTTTGATTTATCTATGCTTTTTGAGAAACTTTCCTTTTGTCTGAATTTCCCCAGGTGCTATACAAAGGAACATACTGATAGTACATTCTGGAGACTGAAACATGATGCTCTACAATGTAACCAGCCTACCAGAAAATCTCCATCTTATTTGGTTATGTCTAACTCAATTTCTTATGTAAAACAGTGGCATTATTTAAATTTCTCATATAAACAATGAATATTATTGAACAATGGCATTAGAGGAAAAACAATTTTAACAAATAACTTCTCAGTCCATGTTAATCCCCAACCTCTCTCGTTGACTATTAAAATAATGTTGTACTCATTTTACACCTGGAAGGAAGTCAAGATATATTGGTGACTTGGTTTGCTTGTTATAAGTGAAAAAACTGTGTAGATAGCTGAGAACTTTATAGCAATAGATACAACTATTGTGTTGATTTTTTTCTGCTCAAGTAGTCTTATTTATCATTTTGAAGATTTTCATTTTTCCATGCACTCCAGAAATCAAAGGAAATGTTTTGCTAATGTGCTCAATTCCATATTCCATATGATTTATATCAAGACATGCATGGGTAACACAATCAGAGCTCATCATTCCTGGTTTCTTTCCTCATCCACCCCTTGCTGACTTCTCCTCGGTGTTAGGTTAAAAGAAGTTAAAAGAAGTTGCTGAGTTCAAAGCCACTCTCTCTTTCTCTTTCATGTCTGCCTTGCTGTAGAGTTAATTCTGGTCTGCTTTTTCTCTGTCACGCTGCTTTTTTGGGAAGTCCTGCAGTTCATTCTCCTTCCCTTTGTGACTCTGTGGTTAAGAATTAGGAAGCAAGGTTTTAAAAGCCTGTTGTGGCCACATATCAAAACCACATTCAATGGTCTAGTTTTTCAGCTGCAAGTCTGGAATTATTGTCTCTATCGGTCATTCCTTATATTTATTCTTTTGTTATTTCTGAATTCTGATGGGGAAACTGGTAGGTCTCCTAGATCTTTAAGATCCTATTATAATCATCCTCTTTGGTAGTGGCAAAGTCACAGTGGATTAAATAAGGCTCTTTACCAAAACTACAACAAATTTAGTGAATTAATAAATTTGCTTTTTAAAATGTTTCATGAACCAGAATCAATACTCCATGTCCTATCAGAAAAATATCTGCTAAGAAAATCTGTTGTGAGAACATTCAGCGTGTTCCTGATAACATCTGACCCTGAGAAAATAAAAATCACTCTTCATTTGCATCGTTTTATTGAAATTACTTCATCATTGATATAATTATCATAAATTAAAAATTATCTTGCGAAAATTTAAAATAAATGTACTAGAATATTGAAAAATTTAAAAGATATTTTAAATTTTCCAATAGTATTTACCAAGAAACTTAATTTGCTGTATTAATTAGTATATGCAATTATTCAATCACAATCTTCATATAGCAAATATTCTGCTTAGAGTGTTTCAAGTAAATAGATCACATTAGAAAGGAAATGGATTTATACTCCTGTTGTTCTTACAAAATACTTCTTGTTAAAGTATTTTAAGAATACTTTTAAATAAGGAGAACGAAATTTGATAAGAAAGAAATTGAAATCCTACATAATTTGTGTAGGTTTCATTAAATATTTCCAAAAGCATATCCATTATGTGTTATATAATTAGAGACATTTTATTATTTTTTTTATTATTTTTTTAATGTTTATTTTTGAGAGAGAGGGAGAGACAGAGTGAGAGGTGGGGGGAGGAGGGGTGGAAGGGCTGAGAGAGAAGGAGACACAGAATCTGAAGCAGGTCCCAGGTTCTCAGCTGTCAGCATAGAGCCCAATGCGGGCTGGAACTCCCCAACTGCAAGATCATGACCTGAGCCAAATTCAGACACTTAACAGACTGAGCCACCCAGGCTCCCCTAAAGAGGCATTTTAAATCAAGAGACTCAGTTAAGAACAGAGATTCTAAAACCAGAGTGCCTCTGTTGAAATCCAGCTTTCTCGGAACACCTGGGTGGCTCAGTCTGTTGAGCGTCTGACTTGGGCTCAAGGTCATGATCTCATAGCTCATGAGTTCAAGCCCTGTGTTGGGCTCTGTGCTGACAGCTCTGAGCCTGGAGCCTGCTTCAGATTCTGTGTCTCCCTCTCTCTCTTGCTCCTCCCCTGCTTGTGTGCTCTGTCTCTCAAAATAAATAAAAATTAAAAAGAGAAAGAAAGAAATCCAGTTTTCTCAATTACTCATGCTAAAGCCTCCTTAGGCAAATTACTTAATTTCTTCTAATCTTTTGTGCTCGATTTCCTCACCTGTAAAAGGGAAGCGAACAATAGTGTTATCTCATAGGTTAATGTTAGAATTAAATTATAAATGAATAACTAATATAATGTAAAATTAATATATTAATATAAATATTTAGTTCTTAGAATCAGTGTCTGATTTATATTAAATGCTACATAAAGGTTTCCTATTATTATTGTGCAGGCAAAATCATTTCATAACCTATAAACAATAACTGTATAGATATTGCAGTATGAAGGTGTTAGCATACAAAGACAGGGGGGAGAAAAGTGTCCAAAGAGAACAGCAATGGGAAAGACTGAGATGGTTGAGTTTAAATTGCAGAAAACAGGCCCTGGATTGAAGTGAGCAAGAAGGAGATTAACTGGGGTCAATGTTGAAAAGTCAAGCTAGGACCAGATCCCGTAGGGCTTTATAGATGTTCATCAGAAGCTCGAATTTTATTCTAAAAGCAATGGGAAACCAAGAAGGGCTATTAGGGTGGAAGATTTAGTGGTATGATCTAATTTCCTATTGACTATATTATGTTCCTTGGCTGCTTTGTGGGAAATGGACGTTAGGGCCTCAAGTCTGGTCTCAAGAAGAGTAGATAGACAGTGCAGAAGCCCAGGTGAAAGATGATGGTATCCTGGGAGCAATGGAAATGAAGGAAATTTGAAAGAAGGGAGGAAAAGATAGCTAGTGAGCCTGAAAGAGTGGGGATAGTGAGCCTGAAAAAGTGGGGATAGAGTAGGGGTAGGAAACATGGGAGCCATAAGGGAGGGAAGGAGAGACTGAGATGGTCTTAGATGGGAGAGATACAACAGCATATATGGATGCTGATGAAAAAAGCAAAGACAAAGAAATTGATGTATCAGAGTGAGGGTATGTTTTTCTTCAGTCACTGCAAGAAACCTCATTGAGGAAAATACTCTCAGTTGCACAGTGCTTATTTCTTCTACATAGTCCAATAATCCAAATAATCAGTAGTAGCATAATCCAGTGATGATTTCATTTTTCCCATCTCTAAACTTCTAAACATATTATGTGTTATTCAACTATAAAACTGGCGAGTTTTATAATGCTGACTTAATTTGCTCATCTGTTTTAGTTTAATACCAAGCTATGCTTATGAGTACAACTCTTTTGTCAAATTTACTGAACTTACCAGTCTAAGGGGAAAAAAAGGTTAGAGATAAGGATAAAAGAATCTTTCTGTTTAATTACCTCTATTTTAAGCAATTTTCATTACCTTCCAATAATTTAGAACTATTTTATGATACATAAGATAAAAATCAGGACTTTTGTAACCTCCCTTCATATAAACCACTAAGAAATGAAGATTAGATGAAACAATTAGTAAAACAAGCAGCATGATATAAAGCCAAGTTTCAGAAACTGTTCAGTTCCAACTCTGCCATGAGCCACTCCATCACTTACTAGCTTCAGACACAAAACTAATTACTTTAGGCTCAATTTTCCTTTTAAAATACAGTATGCAATGTTTCCTAACCTTTTAAAATCTATTATCTTTTATAAATATTAAAAGACCAAAACACAAAACCCTATTTTATCATTATTTTTGAAATTGATAGAGTATTCAAAAACAAAAATAATGGAAGTAAAAGTGAATAATACTTCTAAGAACATATTTTTTCAATGGTGTAAAGTCCAGTTTTGTTTTGTTAAAATGCTTTCTCCACTGCATGTGCCCTTCTCCCAACCCCACCAAGTACTGAGTAATTCAGAGTAATTTTGTGTCCCTGGTGAATGGGAGCTGCTCAATAAATGCTCGTTTCTTTCAAAATACTCTGACGGCAGATATTTTATATTAAGTGATGTGAGTCAAAATGATACAGGTTGTCTGCAAAGTCAGGAGTATAGGTACACTTATTTTTAAGTAGAACATTAATTACATTTTCAAATGTGTTAGGTATGTTTTCAGGTGAAGTACTTCTAAATTTAAAACTATGACTCTAGTTGATAGTCTTAAAAAGTAGAATAAATATACCACAGAAAATCTAAAAGATTTTGGAAAGACTATATATTTTTTCTTCATTTTAACAATTGACCACACTGCTTTAAATTTAAAGATACTTCACCTGAAACAATATCTGAGGCTGAAGAAAATGTATTGAACATAATATCTGCACAACCTAAAAATAACGTTTTCCAATTTTGCAGCTGTCCTGTATTATTTCCATATGACTTATAGGAGGCACTTTTGTGATAGTTCATAATCATAATTTGTCACACATGTATTATTTTGTTCTTCAATTTAGTCATTTAATAATGTTAACTGGTATGATTAGACCAGTTACAATTCTAAATCAGAGGACAGAGCAATGAAAAGATAGGCCAAGTCCTTTCCTTCACAGACCTTTTTAGCAATTTTCTGAGAAGCAGTATAGTATGTAAATACAGTCTTCAGAATAGAGGTCACGCATCTGTAGTTATAGGTTTACTTATAACACTAAATTTACTGTAAACTTCTTATATGATTTTAAACATTCTTTAAGTTATCTTAGGATAATCACTGCTGTTCTTTTATCTCATACACTTGCTGTTAAACAAAAAATGAAATTCACTAATTCCAAGTGTACGAGGAGTCTAGACAAATACGTACAGTAATGCAAGCTATACCATAATTATGATAGAAAACATTTCCATAATGCCAAAAAGCTCCCTCCTGCCCTTTGCTGTCGGTTGTTCCTCTCACTCCCCCAACCCTTAGCAATCACTTATTTCTAAAAACAATCACTTTTCTAGAAGTCTGCAGTGTGTTTCTGCATGGCTTTTCCCCTCTTTGTATGTTTGCACAATGTCAAGCATCCATGGTATGGCATGGATCTACTTTAATATTTATATAGCCGCTCAATTTTCTTTGGATTTATGATTGCAAGAAATATATTTTTTATGCTTTTACTTTTAACCTATTTGTTTCTTTAAATTTTAGGTGCATTTCTTAGACAATACAGAATTGGACCCTGCCTTTTTTTTATCTAATCTGATGACTTCTGCTTTTTAACTGAAATGTTTAGTCCATTTATATTTAATATAAGTATCAATATAATTATGTTTAATTTACCTTCTTCCTAGTTGTGTTTTTAAGATTTTAAAAATTTCTTCTTATAATCATTCCAATTCATTTGCACTATTGGTTGTTAGTTATATCTCTTTGATTTCATTATTTTTATTTTCTCCTGGTCATAGTTTGGCAAATGTTTTCCTGTAAAGGGCTAGATAGTAAATATTTCAGGCTTTTCAGGCTATACAATCTCTGTTGTATTTATTAAACTTTTTACACTGTAAAGTAAAAGTAGTCACAGATAATATACAAACAAGCAAGGATGGTTGTTTTTTTCTTTCTTTTTCTTTTTTCTTTTCTCTTTTTCTTTCTTTCTTTTTTCTTTTTTTTTAACAAACACTGGTGTACTGTACTTTGCTGTTTCTTTCTCTAGGGTTTACAATGTACAGCTTTAACTTCTCAGTAGGTATGCTTAAATAACATACCACTTCATATGTAGTATAACAATCTGACTACGTTATATTTTTCCCTTCCTATTATCTGAGTTATTATTGCCATACATGTTTGCTTGTATATATTCTATAAACCTTAAAATGTTTGTTATAAATAGTACATTGTCTTTAAACAAAATTTATGAGGTAAAACATATATTTTATATTTTCCCATATTTACCATTTATTTTTATCTTTCTTTAAAAAAAAGTTTATTTTTTTAGTAATCTCTATGCCCAATATGGGGCTTGAACCTATGACCCTACAACCCCAAGATCAAGAGTCACATTTTCTTCTGACTGAACCAGCCAGGCACCCCTACCACTTCTTTTCAGATCTAAATTTTCACCTGGCATCAATTCTCTTCTGTCTTAAGAACTTCCTTTAACATTTATTTTCATTGTGAAGATCTGTTGCTGACAAAGTCTCTCAGCTTTTGTTTGTCTACAATAGTCTTTATTTGCTTTTATTTTACAAATATATTTTTACTGTATTTAAAGTTTTAGGTACACTATTTTTTTTCAGTACTCCAGTGATGTTTCTCTATTGTGTCTTGGTTTGCAAGGTTTCTGTCAAGAAGTCTGCTGTCATCCTTGTACAGTTGACCCTTGAACAATGCAAGAGTTAGGGTTGCAAGCCCCTTATGTAGTAGAAAATCTGCTTGTAACCTATGACTGCCCCCAAACTTCACTACTGATAACCTACTATTGACTAAAAGCCTTACCAATAAATAAAGTCACTTAACACATGTGTATGTTATACGTATTATATACTGTACTCTTGAAATAAAGTCAGCTAGAGAAAAAATGTTTTGAAGAAAATCATAAGGAAAATAAATTTACAGTACTGTATGTGTATACTGAACACAATATATGTATAAGTAGACCTGCATATTTCAAACCTGTGTTGTTCAAGATTCAAGTGTATTTGTTCTTCATTTATAAAATGTCTTTTTCCTCAGGCTCCTTTTGAAGTCTTCTATCATTGGCTTTCAGCAATATTGTACACTGTGTCTTGGCATTATTGTATTTGTTATACTGCTCAAGCTTCATTGAACTTCAGATCTTGAATAGTTTGCATCAACTTTGGAAAAATTTTGGTCATTATTTCTTCAAATATCCATTCCCTTCTTTCCTTCTGAGACACCAATTACATGACTACATGATACTATCGCACCATAAGTAACATTCTATTTTTTCAAGGTTTTTTTTCTCTCTCTCTCTCTAGTCTGCATTTTGGATAGTCTATTGCTTTGGCTTTATGTTCTTTGATATTTTCCTCTGCAATATTCTGATGTTAATGCCACTCAGCATACATTTCATTTTTAATACTGCATCATAAATTCTGACCTCTAGGAAATTTAGTATGGTCTCTTTTAATCTTCAGTTTCTTTCCTTATCATACTTCTGTTTTCCTCTACAATGTTGAACATATAAACGATACTGTAAAAACTACTTAAGTATTTATGCTTTTCTGGATCTGTTTCTGTTGACTGATTTTTCTACTGGAAAAGGTCATATAAATGCATATATATTTTATTTTGGGTCCATCTGATTCTCTTTTTTCAGGAAACGGAGTTATGATTTCTTTTGTTCAAGTGTCTGCACGCTATTGATTTATATTTTTTCTAGTTATTTAAATTGACAGCATAAATGGTCATCATAATTGGAAGTTTCTTTTTGTTGTTTTAATGCTTTCAGGTAGCCATTCTTTGCTCTGTCAATAATATGCTGAGTAAAAAGTTCATTCAACCGACAGTTTTTCTTAATGGTAAAAAATATTTCGTTTATTCAAATTGGCCACTATTCAAATTGGCCACATTTTTCTTACACACACATAAAACACAGCATTTGAATTTCTAGTCATAATGATAAAATATATGTATACTTAAGTGCAATTAAGTTGACTGCAGTGTTAAATTATGTAAAAATATTGATATTATTGAAAAATTAATGTCCTGAGAAGGACATGTTACAACTCCATGAAGAAAAACTGTATAGTTTCAATTTAGGGATATATGAAAAGTTCATTGCTCAAATATTTTCATTTACCAGAAATCATTATCACCTCATCAATTATGCCCTTTGAAAGCTTCATTACTTTATCTATTAAGAAAAGCATTGAGTTTGATATTTTTCTATTAATATTCTATATGTACAATGAGATTAACATAAAACAAGCACATCTATGTATTCTTCTATTTCTGACTGACTCTTCATAAGAATGAATCAGTTCTGGAAATACAGAGTAACATAAAATCATCCATATTCTGGGAATCTATACCGGGAGCATATTGACTGTATATATCAATATTATTGTATTAATTTGTATTGGAAAAAGTTAAATAATACATTTCAAAAACAATAAAAATTTAGTACCAATTTCTTTTGAAATACTAAAGTGTTGATGAAGTTGTTACAGTGACTTCAGATACTAACATTATTCCTCCTAAGTACTAAATGTTGCAAAACATTCCATAAGAAATACCTATCTATGGAGCTTTTTCCTTTCTTGGTAATTTTTTTTAGGATAAATTTGTAAATAATTTTGTACTAAATTAGGTACCTGATTTTTGGATTAAGATTTTGCGATATTTTTTGTTAAAAGCTTATACAAAAATGATCATTGATTTATAAAAGAGTATGAGAAATTCATGATTGCTATTATTACTACTCCTCCTCCTCTTAGTACTGCTCCTCCTCCTTCTACCACCACCTTTTCTATTGTAACTTGGGTGGGAATAACGATCTTTTTGTTAATTTTGCTTATTTCTTTCCCATAAGAAGGAGAATAATTAACAATTGAGTCTCTAAATTGGCTATTAAAACAATATTTTGTCTAATCTGTTCATTATTTTGGGCAATTATAAATTTACTTTAGAAGGAAACTAAGACTTTCTGGTAGATGTAATAAAAGCCAGTGTCTAACTAGTACTTATCTCTTTGTTACTGAAAGGAATTTCTTTCTTTTCCTCCCTTGGGGTTTCATCTTTTAGTAACAGTACGAAACTTACAACAATCCATGTCAAAACCGGCTAGCACCTGTAGGAGCAGTCACACTAGGAAGACTTGCTTGCCAATTTATACTTAATAGTGTGTGCCATTCTGTGGCTAATCATCAAGAATCTGTCAATAGTTGGAAAGAATAATTTTTTGTGAGTGCGAGAGCCTAAATATATTGTTGAAGAATAAGGCTAGTTATGAACATAAAATTATAATTATTCATATTTGCTGTATAGTTTATAGATTATTTTTTTTTGCACATACATTTTATTATTTTATACCACATCCCTTTAGGAAAGCTTTATTATCCTTGTTTGATGGTTAAAAAAACATGATTTTCAGGAAGATAGTAACAAAACACATGGCTAGCTAGTATACAATGCCATGAACTTTGAGGTGAAGTTTTAAAAATTATATTGAAATTTCCCCCCAAAATTCAATGGGAAGCAAGCAGAATTTGTGATTTTTCACTTCAGCTATTTTTCCAAAATATACAGGTCCTCAAATTCCATCTCCCAAATCCATAGGGTCAGATGTGTTCCAGAATTGAATTTTTAGATTTAGAAAATAATATCGGCCACATAATGTATACTATGTAACATCACATAAAATGTTACTCACCTTCCTGTCAAAATACTTACAAATTTACTGCATTTAAAACAAATATTTTGAAATATCTAAGCTCATTTCCAAATATCTAAGCTAAGCGTTCCAACTATGATCTTTTTCCTGTATTTCCAACTTCTTCACTAATGGCTCAGTCTTAATAAACATGCTCCCATCTCCCTGATCTTCAAAACAGTCTCTCTCCCCTCACCACTTTCCCATGCAGTTAGCTCCGTATTCTCACCTTTCCTTCACAATGAAAATTCTTAAAAAATATCTACTATGGCAGACAGATAGTTGTCTCTAAATAGTCTTTCTTCTTGTCTTCTTTAATGTTAGGTTTGGGCCATCAAAAATAAGCCATATTCTTTTCCAATGGACATAATAGAAATGGTGTGTGTAATTATTTGATAATATGTTTTAACTGAAAAGACCACTCTTTGTTCTCTGGTATCTCCTTCTTACCTGCTGGATGGAATGTGGACAAAAGAATCAGAGTTCCCACATTTATCTTTTACTGTAATATGATTTTGGCAAGAGAAGCAATAGATGGTGGAACAATGAGATAGATTACATTTTCAATACCTTGGGGTCCCTAATATATTTATATCCACTATATTCAAATCCTTACCTCACATCGTTCCTCAAGCTACTCAAATTTGACTTGTACGCATGCCACTTAACTGATACAACTTTCACCACGGTCCATCAATGACTTATCACTATACTCAACAATACTCTTTGGCATTATTAATATTGCTTCCTATTTCTCAGCCCAATGCTTTCCAACATTTTTCACATCATAGAACACAAAAGAAATGATATTTGCACTCACATTGGGATAACAGACAAAATTGCTTATGGCTGGAAGTAACCAGCCTGAGGAGTGCCTCTAACCACCCCAGGTCCCACAGGGCTTTCTGAAAGTATAAAGGATCAGTGTCATGATAAACCATGTAACACGATAGCATACTACTGTAATATGGCACATCTTTTGGGCAATTCAGTTATAGACATTTCAGTCTCTTGTTTTTAAAGAATATTCCTTCCCTTAACATTTCTGAAAAATACAAGTTTTTTCCAAAGTTCTAAGAGAATAGCCCTTCATCAGAGGTTATTTCATCTACTCCTATGACTTTAATTAAAATCCAAATGCTCTATCAGCATATACAGTCTCAAGTCTACATAACATCTCATTTCTTTTTCTGACACCCAATAGCAGAAATTCAGCTTCTTTTACAGCATCACCTACTGGAAGTCTTTTAGGCACTGAGTTAAATTTAGTACCTTTACCCCAACATATTTGTCTTCTTTTTCTAAGCTCAGTGAATGTCACCGCCATACACTTAATGTTCAAATAAGAACCCTCAGAAGTCATCTTTTGACTCTTCCATTTCCCTCTCCTTTATGTCTCATATCCAACAGGTCAAAAGTAATCTATTCATTCTTTTAGAGCACGCCAGACCTAACTCAGAAAAAAAGCAGATTATAACTTGTGGTTAAATTAATCATCATGCATTTTTTTAAGTATGTAAAAATATTTTTCAACTGTAAATCACCATAAAATACTGACAATATGTACAAAGAACATGTGGTATAGTGGAAACATAAATAGACATAGAGTCAAAAGTCTTAAAGTACTGACTTGAGTGTCTAGTAGGCTAGGAAATCATTTATATTTGAGACCCTGTTTTCTCACCTGTAAGCATTCCATTTGTTCACGCATTCAATGTGCAGTTACTGGGTTCCTATGTGTCAGGAAATGTGTAATATGTTGGGGATACAAAGATGAAAAGATGAGTAAGACATTCCCTTTCTCTCAAGGAAGGAAGGCAAACATGCAAAATAATAACTGGTTTTGTTATTACATCCTCAATGGAGGCAATATTGCCTCTGAGGGTGCAAAACTTGTTTTTGTTTTTATTTTGTTTTGTTTTTTGAGGTGGGCAAAAAAACCACAACTTACTCCTTTTATGTATAAAACACAGATATACATACAGTACTTAAATAGATATATGGAAGATTTGTGGTATTAATTGAATGCCAGTTCTGAGCTAAGGACATTACTGATTATCCCATTTGTCCCTCACAAGACACTTATGAGATGGGTATTATTATTTCCATTTCACAGTGATTAAAAAAAATGGCTTGGAGGAGTTAAATAATCTGATAAATCTATTGGCTTCTAAAATATAAGTCTAATAAATGCAGAAGTCCTATCTCAACAGGTCATTAGTCTATTCTCAGTACAGACCAATAATATCTGTTGCATGGATGAATTATTATGAGTTAGGAACACATGGAGAAGTCTAGTAAGTCCATGATGTATTAAATCTCAAGTCCTATTTTCATAATCTTTATGCTGTTAAAGGTGTCCAACACATGGCTTTAGAAAGGATGATGGATCTATGGATGGATAGATGGTTAAAATGGACAGAGAGAAGAAGAAATAAAAAGGAAAAGAGAGCAAAAAAAAAAAAAAAAAGAAGGTGGACAATATCCATTCTTCCTTTCTGTAAGAGTTAGTGTGAGAATTAAATTAACAAATTTATATAAAAAAAACACAACACAGATAATAACTAAATGCAAGGTACCTGATAGAAGTTTCATTAGCAAAAACATAATATGTTCCCTGATGATTCTCCCATGCAGCCAGTTCATGCATTTTTGTGTCTCTTAGAGTCAAACTGTTATCTGCCACACTGCTTACAGGACCAGCCTTGGGTTATAATGTTCATGAAACACAGCTGGAACTTGGATGAACAATCATTTACTAGAACTTTCCAAAAAAAGAAAGAGTAGCTGAATAATAACTAACAAAAGTACACACAAATATAGGACTATAGTTCTATACGAAATACAATCATACTTAGTGTCATCAAATTAGCAAAGAGCTATTCATATAATTTTTAAAAAGAAGATAAATTTTTCTTCTAATTTATTTCTTAATGTAAGACCTTGTGTGATTATATTAAAATTATTGGTCATGGATGAGTCTGTACTACACTTAAGTAAAAAATAATTGTTTCAATTACATATGGAATCCTGACTCCAATACATTTCAACTGTATGTCCTTGAGCAAGGTCTTTAAGCTCTGAGCTTCAAATTCTTAGGGTAAAACGGGACACCTATCCAATCAGGGTTATGAAGAGTAATGAAAAATACACATAAAGCACCTAGCATAGTTCCTGGCACAGAGTTGGTACTCAGTAAATATGTTTAGAGAAACACAGGCTAACTTCTTTTAAACTCTAACTAATTCAACAACTAAACTTTCTCCCTACGTACACTGTTTCAAGTTGAGACTTTGGGGGCAAATATAGAGTGCATTCCGTTTTATCCTTAACCTGCATAATACTTACATTATCTTAGCTTCTGATTTACCCAAGTTATATTTATAACAACACCATTTTATTTATCATTTGGCTTTACTCTGAAGTGTGACAATTTTTTTTTAATAAAATTCATAGGCTAGTAAACAATGTATTTTTAAATTATCTTTGTTTTTTATTTCAGCTGTGCATTTTGATCTATACTGCAGTCACAGATCAACATAGGAAATAATAATTATTGATACAGATCTATACTATATATCAAGTACTGTTTGAATTCAAATTAAAGCTTTTGGAGACTTTTGTTCCTGGACCACAAGAAACTAAACAAATTTAAAGAGACATTTCAGTTCATCTGTGACTGCTACATTTAGTTGCTTGCCCATGCCTCAAATTCATTTTATCCCAGATCCTAGAATGAGATGTGGTACGTGTGTGTGTGCATGTGCACGCGTGTGCATGTGTAAGAACATGACAGAACGGGTTATAAATCTCAGCCACGCTATTAACAAGCTAATTAGCAAGTTATTGACTAAGTTTTCTTATCTCTAAAATGGAAGAGTTTTGGTGAAAAATAAAATTAAGATAATTTATGTAACAGGTTCAGCAGAGTGCCTAAAGAACTATGCAAATACTTAACATTTTTTGCATTTACTTTGGCTGTCATCATAATTTTCTATATTAGATAAATGCCAGTAGTTATTTCAAATTGGCCTGTGAAACAAAAATGTGATTCTTAACTTACTAAATGTGAACCAGCTATACAACAACCATGGCAAGAAATCACAAGTCCATATCACACAATACTTTTAAAGAGCATACCATATCCCGCTGTAGAAAGACCCAAGTGTTTCATTCTATTATTCACAAGTTCAGCAAGCTCTTGTCTTTCTGACCTCCTGTAGAGGTTCAGTCGCTGCTGGGTTATTTTCTCAGCTGTTTTACCAGAGTGTTTTGGACCTTTTCTGCTCAGTCTTCGGGCCCACTGCATGCTCTTTCTCCGCAGCAAGGGATGGTCTGACTGGTCGCTGGATGTTGAGTTGCGGTGGTTGCTTCGGTGATGACCTTGTTCTTTGCAGTCTTTGGTGTCTTCCCACTCTTCTACACTGATAGATATTTGAGACTGTAAAGGAAATGGATATGGATAATTAGATATTTTAGGGATAATTGTAACCTGGAGGTAAGCTGATATCTTTTGCTAATATCTTGGTATAATTATATATCCCCAGAAAGAGCAAAATCTTGATCATTGAGTACATTTTGTTACCACCAAAAATATTATTTGAGAATACTTCTTTTGAACTTATATATGAACCAGATATCTTTGCATCTTCAATATAACCCTACTAGCATAGAGTTGTTTGGAGACACAAACAAAAAAAAATATCTTATTTTTAAAATTTTTTTTTAACATTTATTTTTTGAGAGACAGAGAGAGACAGAGCACGAGCAGGGGAGGGGCAGAGAGAGAGGGAGACACAGATCCAAAGCAGGCTCCAGGCTCTGAGCTGTCAGCACAGAGCCCGACACAGGGGTCGAACTCATGAACTGTGAGATCATGACCTGAGCCAAAGTTGGTCACCCAACCGACTAAGCAACGCAGGCACCCCACAAAAAAATATTTTAAAATTTTATTCAAATAAAGTCAATGTAATGAACTTTTCCAAATCTACTACAGGCATTTCACATGAAATTTAAATAAATATAATGCAAGTTGTTTTACTTTTGGAATTCATAATATTTTAAAGGATTTTTAAATTATTGCTCTTTCTCAAAATGGCATTGGAATGAACTTTGTAAAGTGTGATTTTTTTTTTAATTTACTCACATGACCCAGAAGAAAACAAAACCACTTTTTAATTAGTTCATGCATTAACTATTCATGACATAAACCTTTTTCTGATTAAAATATTAAAACGTATTTCAGGAACTGTTCTCAGTATTCTAAGTGAAAATCTGTTGTAAATATTAATATTTCACAAATGTACTCCAGAATCATAAATAAAATTTAAATCAGGCTATTCTCCATTGGAAGCAAAAACAATAAACAAACTCAGAAAGTGTATTTTGATTTACTTTTTTACTACTAAATCTGATTTTTAAAGTAAGAAGCTTTCCTTTGATTGTAGGCCCTTAATAAATAAAAGCTTAATAAATAAAAGCTGTTTCAAAATGTTGCTTTTCATACCAGGAATTTAAACGAAATGCAACATGGATCAAAGCTGAAGGTCTTACCTTCTAAAAGGATGCATATGCAAATGAACAGTTTCCTAAATTGTACTGTACATAAGGGCAATACTCATGAATCTGCTAACTGTGTTTCCCTTCTATGCATGGAAGTTTGAACTTTAGCTCTATCATTCATGTTTTGCTGGGTTTCAAAGTAATACCGTTTAAATGACCAATTTAAGTAAGGTCTAGAGGTAGATCCAATAAAACCCTTTAAAAGTGAATGTAAGTTACCAAGTCTCAGTCAATGCCTTCCATACAATTCCTAGTGGCAAGCTATGACATTACCTCACACTTAAATTCAATGAAAAAATTTAAATATTCATCCACATTTCTGTTTCAAAACAGTGAGCGATATTAAAAATAATTTAACTTTCAAATCTGCACAAGAGAAAATTTTATTTTAGTGTTTTTAGAAAACTTATTTGAGACACAGAATTTAAATTGGAAGTAATAAAATTTGGATGCTGCCTGGTTTTGCAATCATGGATACTTTTATGAGTCTTAACTTCCTCTAGTCTCACCTACTTGATAATATACTGTAAACCCTCTTCTGTGGAAGTAAAATACATAAGCCCTTGACTAATATCTACCATCATTAAATAATACCAATCTTTGTTCAGTAGATTCAGTTTATATGTACTTTGTAGCAAAAATGAAAAAATACAGATTTAGACATTTTGGCTTGCGGGTTTTGTTAATCTTAAATTTATTTGAAGTGATCTTTCTAGTCAAAAGTCCCTGTGAGTAATAGTTTGATTTCCTACAAATGTGTGGAAATAGTAACCTTGCCAGTCCCATAATTCAAGTAGAGGATGAAACCCTATCTGTCTTTGCAAATGATTTTTCTTAGTTATATATACCAGGGAATGTATCAAGCAAACATCTAAAACATGAACTGAAGCCTACGTATGTATAAGCTATAATTACTGAATACCCTGTTCATCATTGTTTTGAATTTTCGTAAGAAAGGAATGGCATGATTTATAAAGAAAATCCATAGGGATCACAAGGCCTTTTTGTCAATTATTCAATAAAATAAGTATCATTTCTTTGTATATTTCACTTTAAGTACAGAAAAAAGGAATTTGAAGGATTTGAAGATTAATTTTAAGAAATTTGAACCTGACAACACATAGATTGTTCCTTGTGTTTTGAAATTTGCAGGTTTTCTCCCATATTTCCAATATGACATAATGAAAAGTACACTGAATTTTATGTATTAAGATCACAAGTTTGAATGATATTTTGGATATTTCCTAGCTTTGTTCCTACAACAAATCTGCTTTAACCACTATGTAAAATGAGAATAATAATAACCATCTTCCACCTCATTGAAATGTTGTGCAAATTCCTATAACACATCAATGTAAAAAGAAAATACGTGCCAACTATAATTTTCTACATATAATAATAATAACACATCCTAGTTAGAATAATTATTGACAATAACAATTACACTGGAAATAAACATTAGTTTTTCTATTCCTGGGTAGCAAATATGTGTGTGTACACCTGTGTGCTTTTTAAAAAGGTCCATTTAGGGGCGCCTGGGTTGCTCAGTCAGTTAATCTTCTGACTTCGGCTCAACTCATGATCTCATAGTTCATGGGTTTAGGCCCGCGTTGAGCTCCGGGCTGACAGCTCAGAGCCTGGAGCCTACTTCGGATTCTGTGTCTCCCTCTCTCTGCCCCTTCCCCACTCATGTTCTGTCTCTGTCTCTCAAAAATAAATAAATGTTAAAAAAAAGTTTAAGTCCATTTATAAATATACTTTCTTGCTGCCATCTCATCATCTGGATTACCTCTATTGTGTTTTTAACATGACACACCATAATCTAGTGGAAACAGTGTGGTGTTGGGAGACGAAGAAAGTGCCTTGATTGTAGGACTTTTTCCTGAATTTAGAGTCAGAGTGACAGACTGCTTAAAAGCAAGACCACTGCCATCAGATAGACCTGGGTTTAAATACATGTTTCACCATCTACCAGCTCTGCATTCGTGGTTATGTAATTTAAACTCTCTAAGATGACGCCCATTTCCCTATATGAAAAGTGGTAATTATAGTTTTACTTTGCCCACAGTGTTTTTCTGAGACCTAAGAGATAATACTTGAAAAGTGCACAATATAGTGCCTGTCTCAGAAAATGCTCACTAAATATTAGTTAATATTATGGTTCATGATCTGGTATGAAAAGACAGTAAAAGGGAGACAAGAGGAAGAAATAATTATGAAGGGTTATATAAAAGTGAGAAATGGGTATGAAAAAGACAGGAATGACTCATCTTTCTGATGTAGTTTTCTCTATCAGTGGCTGTATTTTACAAGAAATCAAGGTGTTGTAAACAAAGATTCCTTGGGCGTAAAGATTCCTTGGTTAAAGTTTTGTGAATCTGAAGAAGAGAACAAGTATTTAAGCGGAAGGGGAGATTTATTGCTCTGCACTGCTTCTAGAACTTATTCTTTATTATTTCTATGAATAACGGGAGGGAGGACTCTGGTGTGAGATTTTTGTACTTTTACTATCAGAAGACTAACATAATTACTAACATGAAAATCAAGATTTAATACTAATGTTTACAAGAATGAAAAAAGACATTTTCATATTGCTATTGCTATGGTCTGATCTGAATGTTGTATCCCCTGAAAGTTTCTTTGTTAAAATCTTAAGCCCCAAAAGTGATGGTATTAGTAAGTGAAGTCTTCAGAAGATGATTAGGTTGTAAGTGTTGAGCCCTCATGAATGGGATTATTGCCTTTAGTAAAAAGACCTCAGAGAGATCCTTAGCCTCTTCTGCCCTGGAATTAGCCAATGAGATGTCTGTGATCAGAAGGGGGCCTTCACCAGACCATGTTACCACCCTCATCTC
This sequence comes from Lynx canadensis, assembly GCF_007474595.2. NCBI lineage: Eukaryota > Metazoa > Chordata > Mammalia > Carnivora > Felidae > Lynx > Lynx canadensis. The sequence continues at coordinate 45,056,233 of NC_044319.2, read as the reverse complement.
CCACTTCCAGCCTCCTGAGTTGTGAACAATCAATTTCTGTTGTGTATACGCTACCCAGAGCCTGTGGTAATTTACTATAACAACTTGAATGGACTAACACATATTTTTTATGAAATGCTTCTGGGAACATATTTATATAGTTCAATAAGGAAATGAAAAATTCATATGGCTAATCAACAGTTTTCATATAAATTTAAAACATTATTATTTTTAAAAATTATATTATTTTCCAAATATTGATCAAACTTAATATAGCTTTTAAAAAGCCTACAAATATTTTTTCACAAGAATGAGAATTGGCAGAAAATGTTTCTTATGCCTAAAACAGCTTAATTAGTTTCATTGTTTTCAGAAAGGTAGAAAGTGTCAGAATCACAATATATATCAAATATTCTTTTCCACACTCTACACACACAAACACATGCACATGTACACACACACACACACACACACACACACACACACACCCCAAAATGACTCAGTTCAACTTCCTCTCGATTTTTTTTGTTGAAGTTATTCATGTCATAAGGTTACTGAGCAATCTGTGGAACAAAGTGGTATTTTAAAATAAATCTATTCACCCAATAGTTTGAAAGTGAGTGTTTGTAATCTAGATTCATGACTCCCTTAAGAATAGTTTTATAGGCTTTAAAATAGACTTAAACTGTGCTATGTGATTTATGATTGAAGACATCCTGAATTGTTGTTAAAGAAAACTGAGGAAAATGAAATCATTAAAGATATGTTAGTTTAACACTTTATAAAAGAATTCCTATCTAATGTTTTCCATTAAAGGAAGGTTAGGAGCGCCTGGGTGGCTCAGTCGGTTAGGCAACTGACTTTGGCTCAGGTCATGATCTCACCTTTCCTGAGTTCGAGACCCACAGAGGGCTCTGTACTGACAGCTCGGAGCCTGGAGCCTGCTTCGGATTCTGCGTCTCTCTCTCTCTCTCTCTCTCTCTCTCTCTGCCCCTCCCCTGCTCACACTCCATCTCTCCCTCTCAAAAATAAACATAAAAAAATTTAAAGGAAGGTTAAAGTGTAAGAATACTTGAGAGATCATCTGAATTTAATCCATATGCACCTTGGCTAGTGATCTGGGGTCTCATGGACATTTCTTTGTATTTAAAAAAGTTCACAGAAAGATGTTTCCCCACTTTCTATAAAGGCTCAGATTAACCAATTCCTTTAGTCTGTGATCTAAGAAAAGATAGAAAATAACTAGTTACATTGTATTTAGATGTATTTTCAGCATATTTTCAGAATCACAGAGATAAGTAGACAATCAACAACATTATAGTCTAAAATATGCTGACTTTGGAATCCAATACTACATTGTATTTTCAGTCCTACCAGGCTAATACCTCATGACTTCGAACAAACCAACCAAGCTTCTTGAAAAATAGTGACAATTTTCACAATTTTCGATGCAAAAAACAAACAAAAGAATTCTGTAGTAATTCTCTAATATAAATTCTAAAGTCAAATAATTACTCAAGAACTAAGGTTCAAATGATAGCTTCTTTTTAAAAGTTAATCACCTGGTGGAATAGCAAAACTAATTTCAATCTCTTCTTGACTTCATTTTCCGTATCTAAAAATCAGATATTTTGTCTCCATGTTCTATTTCATCTATTAGTCTGTGAATATAAAGTTTACCCATAGCACGTAGAACCTCTAGCAACTCACCATTCCAATCTGATAACTTCAAAGTCAAAATTTAATTTTATGTCCAAGTGAAAAAAAATCCCAGGTTGTCTATTTAGAGACAGTGCTAAATAATCCACAGACTTGTCCTAGCTTTCTAGCACTGTTGAACAGAATACATCTCTCTCTCTCTTCTCTTTTTTTCTCCTCTTTCTCTTTCCATCTCCCCCACCCCATATCTAGTACCTATCTTTCTGTTATTGTCCCTAAAAGAAAATCAATCCTAGTCAGTTACTCTTATACTTATGAATTCACTTTCCTTTTTTATTGTTTGTTCTAAATTTATACATTAAGTTGCATATTCACACATCCTTGGCAATATTTCGTGTGTGTGTGTGCATGAATGTGTGTTTAATTAAATCTTTCCTTTCTTTGGTCTCTGTGGAATTTTGAAACCTAGCTAATTTATCGTCTTGATATTATTTCTCACATTGTGGTTAATTTTTTCCCCTGGGCCTTTAAAACTGTCATTCAGAAACAATCAGTGTACAGGGGTTTCAATTACCTAACAGCCTTCCTAGTGCTTTTAGACCCAGAAAATCGTACTTTTTTCTTCTTTAAGATCTTAAATATTATTGTTATGTAATTGCTAACTACATGGTGGCTGTCTTCCATAGAATTTACATTCATCTGAGCTACTAAGAACAAATTGAGAAGGGAATGTTGTTCTTATTTTAATTGGCTGTATTATTATATCAGGTGCCCTAGTAAAGTGATTCCTAAAGATGTACATGATAGATGGATGGCATATATATTAGCTACTTTATTTTTCATCACATGTTTAGGAAGTTACACTCCAAAAGAACTACTTGGGTTCTCTAATTTATATAGACCAAAATCTGGGCAACGTGTGTGGGACAATGGTAGAAGAAACATAAAGTTGGATCAGGCAGTATTTATTGATATGGACTCATTAAATAGAGATTCTGCATTGAAAGTTTCAGCTTGGGGAGTTAGAAAGGGTTCTAACAGTTTATCTGGTTGATTGGCTGAAACATGTACCAAAAGGTGACCCACAGTAAGCAAGTTGGACATGCGGAATCTAATCTGGTTTAATGTAAAGCAAGGGATTAAAAGTTGTGAGAAGATTGGAATGTAAGAGTAGATTTTTCACTTAAAACATATTCACCCACAGTGAGAGGGTCTAGAAGGCATTCCTTTCACCGCAATTGTGAGAAATAAATTTGTGAGCAGATCCTCAGTACCCTTGAAGAGTTCCAAGATCACTCTTCTCCCTGGGCCAGACCATAGTCTGATAATTGCAGTCACTCAGTTGGGAAACCTGAATGCAATGGGAGTAGCTGGATCCCAAGGAGGCATGGGCCAAGTGGTAGCAATCAACTGCCCAAGGTAAGCATGGTTATAATGGACAACAGAGTCAAAGCAGCAATTAGAATAGTCTGACTTGCACAGACCCATGGCACTGGTGTTCCTACAGGTAAAATAGGTGGGAAAAACCACTAAACTCTTACCTGATCTGCATAAGCATAAAACATCTAGGTCAAGTGAACAAAAATCTAACCTGAATCATAAAAATAGAGTGTCACAGACTTTCAAATGATCCCCAGAATTGAGTCAGTTTACACAACTAGAACACTTCAAAGGAGAAGAAGCTTGTTCCTTTTGCGGAAGGATCTGGCATAGTACCAAAAACTTATACCATTAATCTTTTTCCCAGCCTTCCCCAAAGAGACATACAACCTTTTACCAGGGTGATTGTACACTGAAGACAAGGAAATAATCAGACCTTTTAAAAAGACTACTGGAGACTGGCTCTGAAATGATTCTAATTCCAGGACACACAAAACATCACTTTGGTCCACCAGTCAGGGTAGGGGCTTATGGTCGTCATGTGACCAATAGCTCAGGTCTGTCACACAGTGGACTCAGTAGGTCCCAGAACCCATCCTAATGATATTTTTCCAATTCCAGCCCCACATTGGCTCCCTGACCATACTGACCTACTATGATGGGAAAGGGCAAGCAGAAGCCACTAGACTAGTGGAAGAAAATATTAAGCCAAAAGCAATACCAAATTCCTAGATGGACTGCAGAAATCAGCGCCACCATCAAGGACTTGAAATATGCAGTTGCAGTGATTCCCATCACAACCCCACTCAACTCACCTATTGGGCAAGTGCAGAAGACAAATGGAGCTTGGAGACTGACAGTGGATTATCCTAAATTTAACTAGGTAGTAACTCCAACTGCAGCTGCTACACCAAATGTGGTTTCATTGCTTGAACAAATTAACACATCCCCTGTACCTAGCATGTAGCTATTGATCTGGTAAATGTCTTTTTATCCATCTCCATCAATAAGAAACACCCAGGAGCATTTTGCTCTGGGCTGCCAAGGACATCTTCACCGTTCTACCTCACTGGTATATCAACTCTCCAGCTCTATGCCATAATTTAGTTTGTAGGGACCTTGACAACCTTTCCCTTCCACAAGATAGTGCGCCAGTTACATTGATGACATTATGCTGATTGGACCTAGTAAGCAGGAAGCAGCAACTACCCAAAACTTACTGATAAGACATTTGCATGTCAGAAGGTGGAAGACGTATCTGGCAAAAATACAGGGGGCTCTTACTTCAGTGACATTTCAAGGGGACCAAAAAAGAAGCACAATACCTAGTGGGCTTTTTTGGACATTAGAGGCAACATATTCCTCATCTGGGTGTGTTAACTCTGGTCCATTTACTGAGTGACCCCAAAACCTGCCAATTTTTAGTATCCCAGACCAAAAAAAAAAAGGCTCTGTAAGAGGTCCAGGCTGCTATGCAAGTGCTCTGCCGCTTGGGCTCTAGGATCTAGTAAAACCAATGGTGCGTGCAGTGTTGCTGGCAGATAGGGATGCTGTGGGGAGCAAAACCCTGCCATCCTCTGCGAATGGCTACTCTTCTTTGCGAACAAAAGAGCAAGCTTCTTTAGGGCTCTCTTAGTATTATTATACTCTGTGGGTTAGGTCAATGGAAAACTGCAAAAATCCAATCCAGATAGAACTACTAATGGCCCAGGCCACTAGACAGGAATGAAGATTTGAGTCACCTCACCAGACAGGTGCTGGCTGAAGGCAACAGGAATATAGAATACAAAAGGTAGTGGAAGGAAGTACCAGCTATGACCAAGTGAATAGTTAACAGAAATAAGGAATGCAATTGTCATGCATATCTCTCCCTTATTTTGTTATAAATTTATTTGACTGTGTGCATGTGTGTTAAGAAATATTTTTGTTTTCTTCCCTCTCTTATTTACCATGTAACGTAAAATGTATAGGCTTTATATCATACTATTTAAGTATTGTTAATTTTACAGCATACTATTTAAGTTACAGACATCAGGGAGACAAGGAAACATCACTCAAGGACTTTAGCTCCCCTTTGGTGAAGGACTTAGTGTGTTTTTATTTGTACGCAAAATAGTTATGTTAACATGTTAAAAGGAATTAGGACCTTGTTATTGTCTTTGGAGATTAAGCATGTTTTGAACAGATGTATAAGGTGCCTAATTGACAAAGAGTGAACTCATGAAGGTTAATGTTGTGTGTCAACATGACTAAGCCACAGGGTGCCCAAACATCTGGCCAAACGTTATTCTGGGTGTGTCTGTAAGGGTGTTTCTGAATGAGACTAACATCTGAATTGGTAGACTGAGTAAAGCAGGTAGTACTCCCCAATGTGGGTGGGCCTCATTTAATCAACTGAAGATCTGATAGAACAAAAGGCTATTCTACTTAACTGCTTCAATTTTGAACACCAGTCTTCAGCCCTTGAATGCAGCTTCCATCTCAGCTCTCCTGACTCTCAGGCCTTCAGACTCAGACTAGAGTTACACCACGAGCTCTCCTGGGTCTCCAGCTTACCAACTGAAGATCCTGGGACTTCTTGCTCCCCATAATTGCATAAGCCAATTCCTTACAATAACACACACACACACACACACACACACACACACACACACACATACACATCTACCTCTCTCTCTCTCTTTCTCTCTCATATATATATGTTGGTTCTGTTTCTCTGGAAGACTCAGACCAATACAGTGACTTATGGCCCTTTACTCTACCCTCTTGGTGCACATGTGGAATCGTCAGTCTCAACACTTTTACCAGACTTGGGTGAAGGTGTCCCTCCTGTCTATGAGGGTTGATCTCAATATTTGGCACAGCAAGCAAGGTATGCAGGCAATGGCCAGTGCCAATGAGGATCTTCTTTTGCTGAGGCTTATTAACTGATTTCACTTCCTGCTGCTCAGCAAAATTTTTGAGTTGTGTTGCCATCTATTATCAACAGTTTTATGCTGTGCAGTTTTATGCTGTATCTGTAGAGTCCTCCCAAGCTTCTGTTTATGATTAACTAATATAAGTTGGAAATTTTAATAATGAAAAGATAGGTGTTGGGGCACAGGGGCTGGGTGGCTCAGTCAGTTTAGCATTGACTTGATTTCAGATCAGGTCATGATCTCATGGTTCATGAGTTTGAGCTCAGCATCGGGCTCTGTGCTGATAGCTTGGAGCCTGCATGGGATTCTCTCTTTCCCTCTCTCTCTGCCTCTCCACCCCCCCCAAAATAAATAAACCTTAAAAAAGGTAAAAAAAAAAAAAAAAAAAAGATGTGGTTTAGAGATAATGCCCTCGTTTTAACTTTTATATCTCAGAATCCTCAGTTGGGGAATATGAAATAGATGAGAAATAAGAAATTAAGAATATGAGAATGTATAGAAAAATTGACTATTCAGGAAGCCAAGAATGAAGCATTTTTTATGGAATAGAATGGGTGATGAATATTATCAAATAGTTCTTACTACAGCTTTTTGCCCTCTACTATATATGTCACAAATAATAGCTATTGTTATAGAGGCACTGAGGAAGAAGAAAAGACATAATAAAAGGTCATTAGCTTATTTAGGACCATAGCACTACCCATGATGGGAGATTTTTAAATAAAAGTTATGCACCTTTTATTCATACAAGTATGTTATAGAAGTTACTGGTGATCCTGAGAAAAGAATTTGCTAAACAGCAATATTTAAAGGTTAATATTTCTCTAAAGTACGCATAACTCTTTTAAGTTGTAGTGTTCAGAAATATATTTTAAATGTTTAATGAAAATGCCTTTATTATGTCATGTTTCCATGAAAATGTCACTAACCAATGCCACTAACACTATTTTACACTATTTTCTCATTGTTTTTCTTTTGAAGTCAGATGATGTCCACTTTTTTTTACTGTGTAGTAGTGGAATGTTTTTGTCTTCTCTGAAGGTATAGCATTTCTTCTCCAAGTAATGCTTACGTTTTTTGGCTTTCTAAAGAGAAAGTGATATTATCAGCATCAGAATTGCTATTACCATATATTTCACAAGTACTTTTTTTGTAGGCCTCAAGACACCCCTTCAGCCTTCTAATTGTTGTTTAATTTTAACTGTTGTGTGCCACATGTTGATGTGTGTCCACTAGGCCAGAATGAAGGTCTGGCCCAAATTTAGATTGATTTCATCATCATTAAATATTGGTTTATAAGGAAACTAAAGAGTGGTTTTCTTTGACCAATTCATCCATTTTATGTCTAGAAAAAAATAAACATAAGAGTGTACTTGCTTTCTACATAAAACACCCTTTTGGGGTTTCTATGATTAGGTTTTAAAATGTTTTTTTTTTTAACGTTTATTTATTTTTGAGACAGAGAGAAACAGAGCATGAACAGGGGAGGGGCAGAGAGAGAGGGAGACACAGAATCGGAAACAGGCTCCAGGCTCTGAGCTGTCAGCACAGAGCCTGACGTGGGGCTCAAACTCACGGACCGTGAGATCATGACTTGAGCCGAAGTCGGAAGCTTAACCGACTGAGCCACCCAGGTGCCCCTATTAGGTTTTAATGTATTATACACACTTATGTGTGTGTGTGTAAAGAATAGCTTATACATCTGAATAAACTGACTTACAATCAACAAATAGAAGAGCACTGAATAAGCACATGGGTTTAACATCCTCATAAAGGCATTCCAATGGCTTACATTATTAGAATCATATTTTCATTGCCAGCTCTGTCTTCTTCATAGTTCAATTTTCTCTTACCACTTTCCAGAATTACAGGAATACACAGCCTAAAACAATGGTTTCAACAGTGAGTATATGTGTGTGGGGGCAGATCCTACTCACTGTAGGGCAAGTTAGGGAGGATACCATTCTATCACCTCCAGCATTTTACAGTCCAGAGTAAAAGGACTTAAGCATATAAATTCATGAAAAACCATTACAGTGATTCTAATGGGCCAATTCCACCATTTTAAACACTGTTTCTCTCTCCCCCTTTCTTTTTTCTATCATTTGAGAACCACTGACCTAAAACATATGGTAGTTATGGATAAATGAGCCTGTGGAAAGAAAATTTCTGTGATATATTTAATGTCTTAATTAAATTGCAGGCATAATGGGGGGTGCCTCGGTGACTGAGTGGAGCATCTGACTCTTGATTTCAGCTAAGGTCATGATTTCAGGGTCACGGGATTGAACCCCATGTTGGGCTCTGCACTGAGTGTGGAGCCTGCTAAAGATTCCTTCTCCCTCTCCCTCTCACTCACCTCCCCCTCTAAAAAAATAAAAATAAAAAAAAGAAGAATAGATACAATGATATAAGACTTCACAGATATAAATATTCACATTCTCATGTAAAGAATCTACAAAAAACAGTATTATTGATCCAAGTATACTGTTGCTTACAGAACACCACTCCATTATGCAGACCTAGATCAATCTTATAATTTTCCATCTGGTTCTGATTTTGTAGACTCTAGTGGCCATTCAACAGAAAGCTGTAACTAAAGGCCTAATTTACTTCTTATGGCAGTGCAGAGTGAAAGCATGATCTCCATGCAGTTTAAGATGTTAAGTGGACAGAAAGTCATGACTATGTAGTTAAATTAAATCAAACAGATTGGATTCACTTAAACAGCTTCCTGCTAATAAGTGTTTCAATGAGATTCTTATTAAGTTAGAGTAAGGACATAATGCAAGTAAGAAATGCTTTCCTGGCGGTGGAAATGCACAAGATAAGAATAAAAGCCAGAAAATATTTTAAAATAATTGTAAAATAAGGTAAGAAAAAAGATCTAAGAGTATATTTTCTGTAAGAGAAAATGTGAAACAAAATTACAGATGAGCTTAGACTCACGGTGTGTGTGTGTGTGTGTGTGTGTGTGTGTGTGTGTAATTAGAATGCATTTGAGGTATATAGTGAATATATACATGTTTGACTAATATTATAAAGTATTTATCTAAATCACAAGAATACTTACTATTATATTATTTTATAAATTTAAGTGTGTTGATACAAATGCTTTCTAAGGAATGTCATCCACTCAAAATGGTGCAGCAGTGAAAACTGACGAAATAAGATCTATGGTACTCTATGTACTCTGCTCCAGAATCGTTTGCCAGTAGCTATGAATAATTAACACACAACTGCCCTTTATTCTAATTTGTGAAGTGATAATCATATGCTCCCTACTTAGTCTTCACTTTGCTATGTGTTGAGAAGAGACCATTTTACACACAGCTAGTAAAGGGAGAAGCCAACATTTAAACCCAGATCATCTGATACCCAGTTCATTTCTCATTTGGTCAGGCAGAGTAACTGAATAAATGATCTGTACCAGACACAGGGACAGAAAGATTATCAATAAAGAATGACTAGAATATAAAGTAGGGTAAAATCCAGCAATAAGAAATTTGATTTGATATAGTAGGTATCAAATATCCACTATATGCATCATGCATCATGTGAGTAACGTAAGGAATATGATCATTAATCTGTTCTATGCAAGATATTGAAGGGAAGAGAATTTAGATATTGTAAATCCACCAAGAAGTAATTAAATTCAAGAAAAGACATGAAGTTTTCATGTTAGCTTTCCGAGAAATCTTCCTTGTATGTTTACTGACACGTTCCGATCATCTTGATGGGTGCATCTGGTGCCTAGTGGTGCTCAATAAATATTTTTACCTCCTAGTAGATAACAAAGTGAACAGGATCTGGCAGAAAATAGGTTTGTCTTCATTTTTATGAATTACAAGGATGGAAAACACAAATCTGCCATACATCAACATAGAGGTAATAACTGAAACCGTAAGACACAACGACTGTTGCAAGATCAAGTGTAGAAAAAGACCAAAAGACTATAAAACATACATTTAGTAAATGCCTGCTTATGGTTCCAGTGTCAGTTCCCATGTTGGTTCTTAAACAAAGCATCTGAGGACCTCAGAGCAGATGGTGGAAAAGAGAGAGGTAGTTCAGAAACCGGTAGAGGCTGCTACAGTGAGACTTGGTGATTAAAAGAGGCTCTGGTGTCAGTGATAAATTCTAAAACCAGGTCTGCTATTTCCAGGGCTTTTGACCTTAGTCAAGTTAACTTCTCTATATCTCTGCTTTAAAAACGCGAATAATGTTGGAGCGCCTGGGTGGCTCAGTCGATTTAGCATCGACGCCTGGTTTGGCTCAGGTAATGATCTCACGGTTTGTGAGTTCGAGCTCTGCATCAGGCTCTGTGATGACAGTGTGGAGCCTGCTTGGGACTTTCCCTCTCCTTCTGTCCCTCCCCAACTTGCTCGCTCTGTCTCTCTTTCAAAGTAAATAAATAAACTTAAAAAAATGAGAATAATATTGTCTGCCATATTGGCTTATGGTGAGGATTAAATAAAATAATAAAGTGCTTAGCACTGGGCAGGGATCAAGATTAAGCCTTCAGGTGAGACTACTTGCAATGAACTTTAGCCTAAACTCAGGTGGTTAATGGAGTACTTTCTGGAAGTTAAAGATGAAGACCAGTCCTAGAAGTCCTAGATTGCTGCAGCTACTTGGGAGTCTTGAGCTCCAGAGCCAATCCCACGGACAACGGGTTAAGGACAAGCCTTCAGATGGGAGATCACGTCGGCAGCATCTCAAATGAGCTGTTATAGGCAGAAATTGAACAATAGAAAGAGGGAGGGAAGTTTAAGAAATGAACCAATAAAAACAGGTAAAACACATAAAGAAAGTAACTCATAATATAAAAACTGAGGGTAAAGAATTTTAAGATGTAGAAGATAATGAACCCTGATAAAGGTTATATGATGTCTAAATAAATTAAAACTAGTTTCAAATGTCCATGATTTTGGCTAAAGACTTTTAGTGATTCAAGAAGAGAATAAATACAGTAGTGGGGAGAAACTGTGGAAGACATTGATAAGGAATAGAATAAACAGCCATATGAGCTTTTCTCAGATTTTAACAGCAAGAATAAGATAAGAAAAAAAAAAGAATAAAAGGGGAAATTTTTCTTGAGAATTTGGGAAACCCATATATTCAAAGGTAAAGGGAGAGAGTTGATGGGGAGAGAAAAAAACCTAAAAACAAAAATTAGAGCTCGAAAAGGTGAAAATTGTTGTAGAAACAATCAGAATTACAAAGATAAATGTCTTCATATCCACAGTACAATTAGAGGTTTTTCCTTCATAAAAAGTATTGCAAGAACGATACTTATATTGGAAGACTCAAACCCTTCAGTAAATGAAAGGGAAGACACTTTGCTTACACAGGGAGCTGACTGAAAGATGTTTAGCCCTAGAATAATATCTATGAGAAAGAAAAAACTTCCATGGGTAAACTTGCAATTGGCTGCCATGATTCAGCAATGTGCCAAACTTTTGCCTTTTAGCACCAAAGTGGTGAGTTGGAGAAAAGAGGTGATGGTGATGTGTACCACCTGAATACAAATGCAGAACATCTGAATCAATATGTAGAACTGCAACATAGCCAAAACCTACATCTGAAAGATTCAGTCCATTTCCAAACATAAAACTATAAAGTTTTTGACCAAATGAAAATTTTGTTTTTCCTGGGACACAGAGGAAACCCTAGCAAGTGTTTCTACCACTGTGTTTCTACCACATCTGGACTTATACCTGAGAATCCCTTGAGGAAAAGCAAGGTGAAACAACTTGGCTTGTGACATATTACCAAATATTTTATTAAATATTGGATGCCAATTCACTGCACTTTAAATTTCATTTGTGCAGCTGGTCAGGTCAGATATTGGTATACTTTAAAACTTTAGAAATATATGTTTGATCTCATTTGAACTCAAAGTGTTATAAAACATTCTAAAAAAGCAACAATAAAACTCTAAAACATGTTCCCCAAAATCATTATGTGCCAGGGATATGTTCTACATTGATCTAAAATTTGATCTTAATTTGCTCAACCTGCGGGCAGTCATGGTAGCTGAAACCCCTGAGCGTCTTCATGCCAAACAAACACTATATTTTCAGTGTGGACCATCATGTGAAATAGGTTGGAAAGCAGTCCTCTAAAACATCATTCATGCACCCCAAAGTGAAGTTTCCTTGGTGATTACTTAGTAAATTCTAAAAGATTTAATATACAATAAAACAAAATAAGAATACTGAAAAATATAATAGCTGCAACTTTTAAAACCTTAAATAAATAATTTAAGATGTTTAAAATAATTTAGTGAACAGAATTTGCACTTATTATATAGATTCAAATGTATGACATAAGTAAGACAATAGTCATTACACCAAAAATTTGGATAATATAATACAGAACTTTTCTCCAAAATTCAACAAGCTGAAAAACAGACGTGTACTCTCAGATGGCAACTTTGGCACACAAGTTTTACACTTAATGGGCTGAATTCTACCACTGCTTTCACATTCAAAATGCAATTTTTAAAGTTGAAAATGCTTAGATTTGTAATAGTTACATTAATTATGTTAACATTTGGGAGTGTGTGTTAGGTGCTAAGACCATAATGACAATTGTTTATCATAGTTTATACGAAGAAAGTGGAAAATAAAATTAAAAATACGAATCACAGGAAGATGATATCAAGGTTTTCAGCAATATAAGTGCATGTATACATACATAATAGTAAGAACTTTGTTTTCATTGTAATAAATCAATTATTAGCACTGATCACTGTTATCAAACACTAAACTGATGGTTTCTTCATGACAATAAATTAAAACTATTAAAGAATAAATTCAACATTAAAAAGTATGCTAGAGAAAGCCATCCCAGGTCCTATTGTTCCTATAACCCCTTCTAGGGGGACCAGCCTACACAGGAAGTGTACAAAAAGGTATGTTTCATATCACATTTTCAGTCCCAGCTGCTTGCATTTAAGGTGGGTCCCTCACTCAAGGACAGACAGACAATCCACAGCCACTAAGTGATGAGTAGGTAATGACATCACACAGTAAAACATATGATTGGATTAATACATAAACATTGTTTGAAGACAAACAGGTAAAGTGATCTCACAATCTTATTAGGGAAATACAGACACACTAACTTGAAAATAGAGCATTTATAACACCTCACCTTAATCAATTTGTTTTATTTTAATATCTGAAATATTGAATTCAATCATTAATATTCTTTCCTTTTAACAGCTCTGAATTCACAATTAAACTGGTTGAGGAAAGGGAGACAAAATACTTACTTGTGATGCTATTTCTCGAGACTGACACAAAGGAAGGAAAAAAGAAACATACAAAATACAGTTTAAACAATGACTAAACAATACATACATGAAACGATCAGCAACAAAGACAAAATATGACAAGTCCCCACTTAGCACTCACATTACAATTATGTGATTCATTTTCTATCACGGGGCTTCTGAATAAAATTAGATAAAGAATAGATTATTATTTTAAAAGCTTCCCAGAAACTTCTTATTCGATTATTTTTTGTTTGTTTGTTTGGTAAAACTGTCTCTCTAATGTTTGATCAAAAGAAAAAGTGGTACAAGTAGAGAAAATAAAACAACTGACAGAAGCTTGTAAAGTTCATGAGAGGATATTTGATATGATTATTGGCATTCAATAATCATTGTTGGCATTAATATCTGTACTGTTTTAAAATTTGCATCTCATATAAAATTGTTTTCTAAAATTTAATACTTCTAAATTTAGATGTTGTAATAAGATTGTTTTTCTCCAATGCATAAATTTAATTCATTTTGAGAAATATTCTGAGCTTTCACATGGGCTGTGAAGTCTAAAACTTGATCTGTCCAGTCACCATATAACCCTTAAGTAATTAGGGGATATAAAAGTCATGCTATCTTATTCTTCAGTTCTAAAGAATAACATTCTATTCACTTTTCAATAAGTGGAAGCAAAATTTTCAATTATATTCTTTGATATAACATTACTCAAGTCTGACAAATTGTCTAGCATTCTAACGGTTGTCACAAATCTAAAAAATGCATAATGAACATTTAATTACAGCCTCCTTAAAACTGTTGATCTCAGGATTCTTAACACATGGCCCAAGAAAATAAAAACATTGCTTGAGTGAATAATGGCAGAATGGGCAGCTAGAATTTCAAAACTATTCTATCTTAATCCTTATTAAAATAATTTTATTAATGTGATTTTGTATATTTAAAAATACTACATTTCACCTTAATAGTCAAGAGTTAATGACTGATAGATGGGACAGTCAATGATTAACTATTCCATTAAATCACATGCTTTAAAGTTACAGGATTTACTAACTGTGAAGGTGACCAACAATCAGAGTAACATATTCCACTAATTTATTGTGCACACCAAAGAGATACTGGTACTTTAATGTGCTTTAAAATGATCTTTTTCTAATTTCTAGTACAATTCTCAGTGGTTACAATATACTTCAAACAAATGGGACTTTCAGTACACTGGAAAACGAGGTAAATGCAGTTTCACATTTTCTTACCAAACAACCATAAGAACAAATATGTCTATCAATTAAGAACTTAACAGACTTTGGAAAATGGTACTGTACTATATACTGTATGGTAGGAAATGTCCCTAGTGGGTCTTGGGTAACATTTCATGATAAAAAATAGTAATATTTCTGCAATGAAAAGTAAGAATATTCACTTTAAGGGTTCCTGGGTGGCTCAGTTGGTTAAGCCTTGATTTCGGCTCAAGTCATGATCTCACAGTTCCTCGGATCGAGTCCTTCCTTGGGCTCTGTGCTGACAGCATGGAGCCTGCTTGGGATTTTCTCTCTCCCTCTCTCTCTGCCCCTCCCCAGCTCGTGCACACATGCTTTCTCTCAAAATAAATAAACATGAAAAAAAAAAGAATATTAACTTTAAGTGGAATAATAACATTAAAATCTCACAATTCAAGTGAGATATTTTGGATTTCGGAATTGTGGATAAAGGATTGTGGACAGAAATGTAGTTCCTCTTTGTCAGCAAGAGCAGCATGAGTCCTTGTGTATCCTGTGTTTTTTGAACCAGGAGATTCTGATGTTTATAAAGATTCCCTTAAATAGACACATATAGACGGTGTAGAAGTCTGGCATGGTGATATATCACCAGCTAAAAGGGGGCGGATCCAGCTGTACCCTACTTTCCATGGACTGATTTCTTGAGTCACTGTATGAACCTATGCTTTATTCTCTGTGTTTGTATGAATTCTCCTTCCACCAGTATACAGCTCACCAAAAAGCATACTGTATTCCAGGTCTTTTGTACATGTTACAATTTTAATGATAAATATTCTTCATCATCATTTATCTTCTCAAAGACGTCTGCTAGAGTAGTATTTCCCCTACTCCCACAGACAAAGCAAAATAACTTTTTTTCTATACATTGAATATAAGAAGATACTAAAGACAGACTAGAAAATGAGTTGGCATGAAATCCCATGTAAAGTTAAATACAACTTGAACTTTTTTTAACTTCATGAAATAACAAGGTAGCAAGGCCTAGTTTTTACTTGTGTTTATCCCTCCTACATTCTGATATGAAATATCGGCATTTAATAAAAAATTATCCACAGGATAGGACGGAACTTAACACTTGATAGTATAATCTGAAAAATAATAAATGATTGGGTCTTATATGACTATATATGACTATAAATCTATTAGTTGTTTTTATTAGTTATAAATACATAGTTTCGTCAGAAAATGTTATGATTTGTTTTGAAAAATAGAACCTTCCACTATCATCACTTTTATTTCCTTAGAGTTCATCTGCTTTTGTCTTTTAGCTGGATATGTAGTTTTTATCTCTGTTTTTTTTTATATAGCACGCCTGATAATTTTTTTTTCAGCCTCTGCTTTCATCTATTCACTTCATACTCTGAAGGGAGAGGAATTAATCTTTTCCACTTATTTGAGTACCTTTGCCATCTCCCATCATTTCAAAATTGTTCAAATATAATTTTGGTCAGATCAAAATTGAGGGCATACTATGACTAAATGCAATTTACAGATGAGCTATACAGGAAATGTGATTACTATTGATTTCCTGCAAAATTTTTTTTGTCAGTAGTAATACTGTATTCCTATAGTTAATAACTATCTTATTTTTATTAACTGCTTAATTATGTATGTACTTAATATATCCTAAGGTCTTTGGCAATTGTCTAATCTTTCTGTAAGATATTGAGATATATAAGGTATTCTGTAGATTTCATCTTCCTGAAGAAATCTCTCTGAAACCTTCTGACCCACTCCAGGTTGCTCTTATGCCTAGTGGTCTTTTCAGTGCAATCCTGGGGAGGGATTTCCTTAGCCTCATATTTGTTGCCTGGATTCTACAAAATGTCTGGTTTCTTCCATACCATGATTCCTTTCTCAGTGCATTCATTTCTTTTGGTGGGAGTAGTTTCCTTAGAAAGCAGCCATGGGAAGAATGTTTTTGAAGACAATGCTAAAATATGATTTATCCTACCTTTACACAAGTCTGAAAGGTTTGGCTGAATATAGAATTCTAGTTCAGAATTGGAACTAGAGCTAGTTGGAAACATTCCCTCAACATCTTGAAGGCATTTTTCCATTGTCTTTTGGCTTACGGAGTTGCTGTTGAAAAATCCCAAGTATAGTTTGCATATGACCTACCCCTTGCTCTCCTCCTGAATCTTCTCCTTTCCTTTAATATTCTGAAATTTTATGCTGCTGAGTCTTGATGTGAATTCATTTTAATTCATTATAGTGGGCACTTGGTGACCCTTCTGATTTGAAAATTAACACACTTCTATTCTGGGATTATTCTTAAGTTATTACACTGATATTTCTTCAATTTTCCCGCCTCTCCTCTGTATGGAAGTCTTATCATTCAGATCTTAGACCTCCTGGACTAGTCCTCTAATTTTATCTTTCTTTACTGTTTCCATTTTTGAAATTTTGTTATAGTTTCCTGGTGATTTCTTCAACTTTATGATATGAACTTTTTTACCTCTGGTATTACATTTTCAGTTCCCAAGGTTTTCCTCTTTCCTAAATATTCTTTTAAAAATTTAGTTTCCTGTTCATCTTTCATCCTTGCAATATCTTATCTTTCTAATATTACTGATCACTTTTCAATATATAACTTTACTAATAATATATATTTGACATAGATAATTTTCAAATGTAAAATTCAGATATTTTAGTAAATTTACCAAGTTGTAAAACCATCACCATAAGTGAGTTTCAGGATATTTCCAATACCCCAATAAACCCCATCATGTTCATTAACTGGTTCCCCATTTCCTCCACCTCACCCTGCTTTAGGCAATTATTAATCTGCTTCCTGTCTGCATACATTCACTTTTTATGACATTTCATAAACATGAAATCATACTATATGTGGTTTTTTGTGTCTGCCTTAACATATTTTTTAAACATTTATTTATTTTAATGTTTATTTATTTTTGAGAGAGAGAGAGAGAGAGAGAGAGATAGACAGAGCAAGTGAGCGGGGGGGGGGCGGGCAGAGAGAGAGGGAGACACAGAATCTGAGGCAGACTCTGGGCTCTGAGCTATCAGCACAGAGCCCGACATGGGGCTCAAACCCACCAACTATGACATCATGACCTGAGCTGAAATCAAGAGTCAGATGCTTAACTGACTGAGCCACCCAGGTATCCCTATCATAATATTTTTGAATTCATCAAAGTAACAGTACATATAAGTAGTTTCTTTTTATTGATAAATAGTATTCTGTTGTATGGATATACATTTTGTTTATCTGTTTACTAGTTGATGGACATTTAGGTTGTTTCCAAATTTTGGCTATTATGAACAATGCTTCTAAGAACATTCGTATGCAAATTGCAAATCTTTGCATGGATGTATTTTCATTTGTCTTAGGTAAATACTGAGGAATGCAAGTCTTCATTTTGTGCTTTGAAATTGTCTTCTTCTTCAATGATCTATCCTTCCTACATAATTTTTTTCTTCATGTTTGTTTATTTTGGTGCCTTTGAGTTTCATTCTATTTCTTGACATATGGAATTTTTAGTTGTCTACTCGTATTTAAGAGTAGGGGACTGATAACATTTATTGAAAGCTCCTAGTGAAACATTTTTTATTGAGTTTCATGGTGATCACTGGATCATTGAATATCCCATGTCTACATCTTTAGGCTGTTCACTTGGCTTGGTCAGATTCCCTAGGGAAGACTCTTCTAACCTACTGCTGATGGGTACACTATACAAAATGTACCTTGCACTAAGCTCCCTGAATTTAGTATGTATCACTGCCCTCAACTATGCCTAATGTCTCCCAGTACACAGTATCTGTGTCATCTCTCCATTGAAACAGTCTTCAATCTTTGCCAGTGTGGAGTGAGGGACAGTAATACAGCTATCTGAACTGTCAAGGGGAATGGGGATCTGACAGCTATCCGAAAAGAATACGTTAGACTCTCCAATTCTAATTATTAAATGAAGTTTCTACCTCCTGAAATCTGGTGTCTTTCTTCAGTTAAAGTAAGACAACCTTCGTATTTGAGGCAAAGGTAAATCATTTGAATTCTAACGTGACTTTTCTTGAACCATCTGGTATTTGAGAAAGATGGTGGAATGTATGAGTCATTCTTTCATCTCATCAGAGATGCTAAGGTCTTATTCTTTGTTTTTGTATGGTCAGGAAAAAAAGTTTCCCTCTTCACACAAAATCCAATGTTTTTACTGAGTTATTATTTAATTGATGCCCCTTTAAAAATAAATAAAAGATTAATTTAAAAGATATGCATTTAGTGGCACTTTGCATCTTACAAAACTATGATTGAAGATAGATACTCTTCTTCATGTTATCTAAAACCTTTTAAATAAGAAAGCTTATATTATATGTGTTCTTTTAATAACCAATCTTTCTCAAGATTAATTTTTATCTTTTCATGAATCAGACTATAATTACTATATAATTCAACAGTTCTATTTTTGCCTTACTTGCCAGGAAAGTAAAAGTAGAATTCTGGCTCAACTGTGGCACTAAGTTCATTTTAGATGTAGAATAACATTCATTTCTCGGCCTCTATTAATATATTTTGTTGTCAAAAAATCTTGATGGCTTTATTTTTATCTTTAATTATTTAAGTTGCTTCAATTTTTATACAACAGGCAAAAATATATGTTCCAAAAGATGAGTTGAATTCAATAAAGGAAGACAAGGGGTATCATCTTTATTTAACTCAGTTTCTTTTATTTCCCCAAGAATATATGTTTTCCATATAAGCTAGAGCTTTGGGGATTTATAAACATTTTAATAAAGTGATATTTTTTGTGATGGGAAGAATTGACCAAAATGTAGTGTTAAATGCTGCTTCATGGCAATACAAATACTCTATTATCCCTTCCCTACATATAATGTAAACAGAATAAAACAAAGTCCCTTAATAATATAAAATGATCTGAATATGAACTTGATCAAGGGCAGAATTTACTACATTCAAATTGACAAAGCCTATATGTAAGATAAGAGCATGATAATTCTCTGTTGAATGTAAATTTCCTTTATATTTACCAAGTTCAAAAAAGAAATGGTTAATTGCTTAGGTGTGAAAGCCCTTGTCTTCTATTAAAGGTTTTTAATCAAATAATATTTTTTTGGATCCAGTATTCTTAAAATTTTAGGATTATCTGGCTAAACTATCTTACAAATAGCAGAGACGGCAATAAAGTTCCTTCTAGCACTACTGATCTATAGTGAAAGTGCCAGAAAACACCTCAGAAAAACTGAACTATTTCCTGCTGCCCTCAATATTACTTTTTTAAATGTCAAACCACAAATTTTATCAAATAAACAAAAATCTACTCTTTTACTCATAAAGCTCTTTATATATATATATATATATATATATATATATATATATATATATGGATTCACTTATTTTAACACAAACTGGTAAAATGGCTGCATGGATTACTAAAATGCATATAACTGATCTGAGCCTCACAGTTGAGTTAATTTTGCATAAGACCAGAAATAAATATGGCTAACCAAAATTTCAAATACCTTTAAGGTATTTGAGAAGAAAAATATTTCAAGAATATTTCAAGAAAAAAATATTTCAAAATATTTATATTAAGTAATTTTATAAATATTGGTAGAATAGTACATTTATCCAAAATTTTTATTTCATAAGAGAATATAATTTAAAAAGTGCATGTTATGGGGCGCCTGGGTGGCTCAGTCGGTTAAGCGTCTGACTTTGGCTCAGGTCATGATCTCACAGTTGGTGGGTTCGAGCCCCGCGTCAGGGCTCTGTGCTGACAGCTCAGAGCCTGGAGCCTGTTTCAGAATCTGTGTCTCCCTCTCTCTCTGCCCCTCCCCTGTTCACGCTCTGTCTCTGTCTCAAGAATAAACATTAAAAAAAATTTTTTTTAAGTGCATGTTTTGCCAAGGATTTAAAAATTATTTAGAACAACATTATGGGGCCAGATCAGTGTGAATATGTTTTCAGCTGTATGAGGCCATCAGAAATTTTGTTCTATATTAACAGATTCTATTTTGCTTTTAAAATGACTGAGCTTTCCTCTGGGAAGGTCTGGTACTATTCCTGGAGGGTTTTATCTTGGCTTCAGAGTAGTCTTTAATCTAGAGTTTGAAAAATGTGAGTTTCTTTTTTTTTTTTTTTCAACGTTTATTTATTTTTGGGACAGAGAGAGACAGAGCATGAACGGGGGAGGGGCAGAGAGAGAGGGAGACACAGAATCGGAAACAGGCTCCAGGCTCCGAGTCATCAGCCCAGAGCCTGACGTGGGGCTCGAACTCACGGACCGCGAGATCGTGACCTGGCTGAAGTCGGACGCTTAACCGACTGCGCCACCCAGGCGCCCCGAAAAATGTGAGTTTCAATGCTTACTAACTTCAATTTACTTCCTTCCAAATGTGTGTATATGAAATAAACAGTATATTAGAAAGCTAGATTGCTTGCCCTGAGAAGCTCTCTTATGTGTCAGAAGGTTACTTAAAATTAATTTGCTACCTGACAATCTAGACATGCAAAATCTTAGATCCACAAAACGCATTCAGAACCCAAAGTTCATAAACTCTAGAAGAGCCCCTTAGCCAACAATGTTTTGCGAAATTCTGACATAGTTTACATAAACAAATATTTAAGTTTTTGCCTCTGAGATGACACTACATGTCCAGAAAGCATTCTTTGTCACTTTCTATGACATATTTTTTTTAGAAATCCATTTCTAAAATTAGAAATGGCTATATTTAATCAGGTTAATCATTAAAATGGAATATTTTGGTATTTCCAAACCTCAGATGTAGTAAGTTTCTGGGACTCAGTCCTGTAGATCCCAATGGGAACATCTCCAGTAGAAGAGCACAACTTCTGGTAAAGTCTGGCATAAGTTCTGATCCATAGGTCATCCTCAGTGATTTTCATCTATAAGATATACGAATCATTTACATATTACATTAAAAAAATAAAAATACAGTGGTTGTTTTTCACTTTTTAAACGCAGAATTCATTAAAACTTTGAAATCTCAAAGTGACATTCATAAGTGCTTATCCATGTATGGAACTTAGTCATAGCATTTCACTTCAGCTTATCCCTGGGGTTCCTCAAACTTCAGAAGACCAACCACTCAATTTGTGGCAGCAGGACATTATATTAGTTCAATAGAGTAGACAGTAGTCACATTGTATCAGTTCAATATCGGTAGACAGTAGTCACTGTTAGTTCACCGGGAGATGTTACAAAACGTGTAGACTTTGTGAATGTTGCAATGATTACGGGCTGCTACTAAAGTTTAGCAGGCAGGGTCTGCCAATGTTACAGATGCTACAAGTGCAAAACACACTCCAGCACAAAAAGAAACTGTCCATCCAAAGTCCTAATAACTCTAATAATGAGAAAAAGGTGTAGCAGGATGAGTACGGGGCTCCCAGACAGAAGGCATAATTAAGTACTAGTCATTCTTCACTTATCAAAAATCTTAATAGTTGGCCAGTCACTTCACTGAATATGCCTGGATATAGTGTACTCATTTTGAAACGTCAAACGTCATACGTTAAACGTCATGTCAGAAACTGTCTGTCTCAAATGCCAGCTAGAAAAAAAAGACACTGGTTCTGAATTTTGTATAGAATTGCTATTTTCATGATTATTAACTTAAAATAATGTTTCCCCGAAAATTTTTAAAGAATTAAAAAAAAACTATGATGATATTCTTTGAGCACATATTAGAGGAAAAAAGTGACATATATGAGTTAGTCAAACTATACCACAGATGGATTTCAGAAACATCTCTTAGAACAATCTTCTATTCCAGTGAATATTAACTTACAGAGCAAAGAAACCCTGATCCTGGTGTAGTATCCAATCCCAACAGAAGTCTGGTGATAGAAATCATATAATCCTTTACAAATGACTGCAATATAAACAAAATATGTATTTAATATGTGTATGAAATGTACAGAATAGCTCAGTGAGAACATCTTACCATTAACCAGTAAAAGGTTACTTTCCATAACACATCATTAAGCCCCCACAAAAAAGGAAATAAAAATCTATCCTGTCAGTGTCTTAAATACACAGGTACAGTTAAGATGTCCATAAGGAAACATGGGGAATGATTGTTTTATAGAGTATCCTGATATGCTTAAACTTTATGTATGCTATCAGTCATGATAAAAGTGTTTTTAGATTTTTAATACCAAAAAAACTATGAGTTAAAAAAAATAGAGAATATTAAAAAAAAAAACCTTGAAAACTAAAATTTGCAAGGGGATATTCCAAAGGGTTTCTTTGGGACTAAGCTCTTTGCTAATAGAATAAATTTCTAATATTTCAGTAGGTCTAATTATTAATCATTAATATTTTAGCATTAAATATCATCATCAAACTATTTGATGTGGTAGCATATATTTTGATATGTTGCTAGAATACTACTCAACAGAGCATTAAGTTAACAATGCTTCCAACTTTTTCAATTTATTCTTAGCTCTGAGTGAAAAGAAAAACTTTCAACCAATACTAGTACATTTTCACCATGCCATGTAATTATTTCATAAACTATATAAAATGACTGTCTTGAATTTGATCTTCAAGTGTTAAAAAAAATGAAAAGATTCGGGGCGCCTGGGTGGCGCAGTCGGTTAAGCGTCCGACTTCAGCCAGGTCACGATCTCGCGGTCCGTGAGTTCGAGCCCCGCGTCAGGCTCTGGGCTGATGGCTCAGAGCCTGGAGCCTGTTTCCGATTCTGTGTCTCCCTCTCTCTCTGCCCCTCCCCCGTTCATGCTCTGTCTCTCTCTGTCCCAAAAATAAATAAAAACGTTGAAAAAAAAATTAAAAAAAAAATGAAAAGATTAAATAATTGTCTAGTTATTTTGCATAGCAAAGACTTTTTTTAAAGGTATAATACCTTTTAAATACATTTACTAGACTACTTTGTCCAGTACTTTTTACCAACAGCAAGCATCAGAAAACTAAACTCTCCCACTTAAACGAGCACATAAGGAAACACATCTATTCCCTTATCTCAGGCCAAAGAAATGGCAGTTTGGTTTTAAGGTGTGTTAGTCTTCTTGTAGTTATCAAGAGCAGTGGTGACAAGCACTGTCCAACTTCACTCGTAACTCAGTGTGTGTGCTAAAGAGGACTTTTAAAACACATTCTCAAGAACAAACTGAGGGTTGATGAGGGGGTGGGCGAGAGGGGAAAGTGGGTGATGGGCATGGAGGAGGGCACTTGTTGGGATGAGCACTGGGTGTTGTATGGAAACCAATTTGACAATAAATTATATTTTAAAAATTTTTTAATGTTTTTATTTATTTTTGAGACAGAGAGAGACTGAGCATGAGCAGGGGAGGGGCAGAGAGAGAGGGAGACACAGAATCTGCAGCAGGCTCCAGGCTCCGAGCTGTCAGCACAGAACCCAATGCGGGGCTCGAACTCACAGACTGTGAGATCATGACCTGAGCTGAAGTCGGATGCCCAACCGACTGAGCCACCCAGGCGTCCCAACAATAAATTATATTTAAAAAAAATAAAATAAATACATTCTCAACTACTTAAAACTATTTTCCAAAGTGAAAAATTGAAAGCACTCATGGAAAAGAAAGTAAACTGAGGATTTGGCAAATAACCATTATAAATTATTTTTTTTAATGTTTATTTATTATTGAGAGACAGAGAGAGACAGAGCATGAGCATGGAAGAGGCAGAGAGACAGGGACACAGAATCCGAAGCAGGCTCCAGGCTCTGAGCTGTCAGCACACAGCCTGACACGGGGCTTGAACTCACAAACCACGAGATCATGACCTGAGCTGAAGTCGGACATTCAACCGACTGAGCCACCCAGGCGCCCCCGTTATAAATTATTTTTGAGTCAGATGTGGTAATACAGCTGATTTGTTCACTGTGTTTGTCACTGAAGTATTCCTTATCCAGAGATCATTTGTCCTGTAATGTCATCAGGTCAAAGACAAGAGGTAGGAATGAGCCAAAAAGACAGGGACAGTCCCACCTGATATCACAAAATCCATGCATTCAATCTCATATAATTCAATCACAGAAGAATCTTTTTCAGTTTCCTTTAGTATCTATTTAATTTTATTTTCGATAATACTTTTTTCCCCCACCCCTCCCTGACTCCTCCGCAGATAATACTTATTTTTTTAAGTAGTCTTCACACACAGCACAGAGCCCAACATGAGGGTGGAACTCATGATGCTGAGATCAAGACCTGAGTTGAGACCAAGAGTTGGACGCTTAACAGACTGAGCCACCCAGGAGCCCCATTAGTACTTATTTTTTAATCATTTGTTTTCCAGGTCCACAAAGAGAAAAATTAAGAAAACTATTAAAAATGTACAAGTGATCTGTGTTTCAAGTGGGAAGGAGAAAAAGGATGACTGAGAAGATATTAATAAAGAGAAACAACCTTCTGGTAAGTTAAAAAAAAAAAAAGTACCACAAGAAACTCAAACACTATACAAATATGGACTCATTTACCACAGGGATGAGGTTGTGAGTAATCAAATGAGATGTGCATGGTCTGAAGATGCGGGTTCACACTAACCATGGGATAATTTATCTTTCTGAGCCCTTGTGTCTCCTCTATTGTGATTGATAACACTGCCTATATCAGAGTTTTCTTTGAGGAAGCAAATGATATTATGTCTAGAATAGAATTACATTAATAGTAAATCACTGTACAATTCTAGTCATTAATAATAGTTCTTAAATACATAATATAAACATTTATCCACAAGAGGATGGGTTCAAATCATTAACCAAAAAAATTAGATGGCATTTAGTATATATCTTAAGAATACACGCATGCTTGTTATATAATTTTAGAAATTTACTTATAATTTCTAATATCTTTTTTAACCCATAAATGACTACTCTTTACCTATCTGAAAAATGAAACATAACATATCTTGTCTGATGTCAGGCAAAGCTAGACAGTTACTACTTTGAAAATTATTGTTCTAGTTCATGCTTTCGGTGCTAGCTTCAGAAAACACCAACTTCCTACATTTGTATTTACAACAACAACAAAAAAAATAAGGTATAAATGAAGAGAAAGAAATAACCACTGCTTTCCACTTCTATAGAACAGTCTCCCTTCTATTTCCCCCATATATTAGCCTTTCTAGTGAGATTTTATTGAAACATAAGATACCAGGGCTAAGAAATCTGAAAAACATTGGTACATAAGGACATCCACCATTTGACTGCTAGTGACATAAAATCTTCAGTTTCAGGATTGCTCTTCAATCCCCTAAGAGATCAGAAGTGTATGTGTGGGAATGGTGTGTGGGGGTGGAGGTCCCCCTCTTGGAGTGCCCAGATAATGTGTCTGGAAACTTCAGGGTGAACAGGAGTGTTTATTCTCCTCTGTTGCATTTGTTCCTGGACTCATCTGGCATAAGCAGATGGTTTGTGACATTGCTAGAGGCATATTCAGGGGCATAATTAGCCCGAAGGCCAGCTCTAACTATCTTCAGATTAGTTTATTCAGTCAAGCATTGCAGAAGAGGGTACATAAAATACATAATCAAAAAGAAAATAGCACAACAAAATGTTTGAATACGTAATTTGAGATTAAAGCTATCAAGTAATTTAAAGCTCCATGAACACCTTTTTTCTCTTAATAGAAACATTTATAAATTGTCTGATTACTTGAGTCAGAGAATATGAAATGTTACTGCTGTTCAGTTTCTGGTAGCCTTAAAAAAAGATTAAAATATATTGGTGCAAAATAACATCTCTAAATATCTTAGCTATGATCAAATGACAACGTTAACTTTGACGTTCAGGAACAAACTAAATGTGTTTTAGATGTTGCAAAATCTTTTTAATATATTTTCTAAGGTATGCAATAATTAATGGATATTTAAAACATCCTTGGTTTATCAGTTTATTGACATCAATTTGGTGTCTTATTTCCAAAAAATGTGCATTATGAAGAAGGGTGTCTTTTTTTTTACTGTAATCATTTTTTTCTTAGCTTCTTTTTTTTAGTGTGGTAATATGCTGAGAGTAATAGGCAAAATGTATTAAAATGTCACAGTAAACACTGTAGGACACTGATGCTAAAGAATGACTAAAAATTATTTCATAGATTATTCTGAAAAATAGTGTTTTTCTTACAAAATATTTCACAGGCACATTTGTCATGAACCACACAAAATAAAACACTGAATTACTTCCAAAGCCAATTTTAAGGTAACACTGCATGAGAAACACTAGAGGGATTATTCATTTAATAAAATCTAAGTGAGATTAGGATAAATACGGTAGAGAGAAAAGAAGGAAACACCACATACCTGATACAGAAGTGTGTCCAACATACTGATGCTGAACACCCTCCCAGCAGCAAAAGGAAGTCGAAACATAAAGGCCAAATTAGAACCTTTCTCTCGTTCTTTCTGTTCAGAAATTTGAAATGGAAAAATTTGTGAGGATTCTAGATTTTACGTTTTTCTGCTTATGTTTTCCTGATACATGTGAAGAAGATATTTTCATTAAACGGTTGGTGGCTACACATGTACATGACTTCACACATTGTGGTAAGTGTATGTAACTGCATTTTTAATACGTCCCTTTATTTTTCATGACCAAGTTTTCTTCACCAGTTAAAGTACCCAATAATTAAGGAAGGTTAATCCTCTCATATGTTAAACATGTGTTTACTCTTTCAAATTTTTATTTAAATTCCAGTTAGTTAACATACAGTGTAATATTGGTTTCAGGTGCAGAATTTAGTGATTCAACACTTACTTAGACACTGGGTGCTCATCACAAGTGCCCTCCTTAGTCTCCATCACCTGTTTCACCCATCCCCCACCCACCTGTCCTCTGGTAACCACCAGTTTGTTCTCTAGGTTAAAAATATTTACTCTTCATATATATTTCTGCAAAAGACTTGAGGTAATATAATAAAAAGAACAAACACAATAAAGGACTTAATAAAATGTAAAAAAAAAACCTAAAACCACGTAAAGTATCATAACACCTGGAAGCTTCGCTTTTGGATATTCTCCTATGTGAGGACACAAAAATAGGCAGGTAGGAGCCACCACATCCAGGGGTTTCCAACTTTCGGTCATCTGAGTTTTCATTTCTCTAAATACCTTTAAGTTGTGCCCAGCCACACCAAACTGCAGCTAAGTTCTTTAAATGCCAAAAAGGAGGAGGAGGAGGAGGAAGAGGAGGAGGAGGAAGAGGAGGAGGAGGAGGAGGAGGAGGAGGAGGAGGAGGAGGAGAAGGAGAAGAAGAAGAAGAAGAAGAAGAAGAAGAAGAAGAAGAAGAAGAAGAAGAAGAAGAAGAAGAAAGAAAGAAAAGAAAAGAAAAGAAAAGAAAAGAAAAGAAAAGAAACGAAACTGTGTGTGTGTGTATTATGTGTGTGTGTGTATCACAGTGTATGGGAGTTTCTTTTGAAAATTTTTGTTGCAATTAACTTCCCTTAATAAATGAAGACATGAGAGCAAATGCTTGTGTAAGACTGTAAGGGGCTTCTTAAGAACGGAAGTTAATCTTTTACTTAGCCAACAGTAATCTCAAAAATGCTGGTTTCATTTGTTGCCACCTTTCCTTGGAAAAGATAGATACAGCTAAGCAAATAAAAAACTCATATCTTAGCTCTAATCAAATGACAACGTTAACTTTGGTGTTTAAGGCAAAGGAAGTAAGCTCCCATTTCCAAAGTAGCAAATCTGGAGGAAGGGAAGGAGAGCCTCCCATACCCCGATTTGAAGACTGTGTGCAAAAGACTACTGCTCAAAGAATGAAAGAGGACTACTTCCCTTGCTTATTGTGAAGGCATGAGGGTGATCTGACCCCTGGGATTCCCCTGGACAAACAAATGAGGTCTGTCCAAGAGGACAGATGAGGCTCTTGGACAGATGAGACCCTTCCAAGTAGTGACACGAGTTATTACACCACATCCATCCCATCCATCTGGTTGAGAAGACTGTCTAGACTATAAGAATATCCTCACTTGAGATTGTAGGGAGAGGGCAAAAGGAAAAATAAGCAAGTGATGCCCCAATTTTTGTCTGTGTCCATTACATCCTAGTATATTCTCTAATTTAGGAGGCAAGGTGTCGAGAACGCTTAGTTTGAACAGTACGTGTAGGTGGTTTGGAGATGACTTCTCAGTTCTTCCCAGCATGGATATTGATGAGTCAGCTTGGCTGTCTGGTGAGATATGAAAATTCCTTCCCCAGATTAAGATTCTACCTCACAGTGGATAATATTCTCATCTTAGAGAATTCACTGTTCTTAATGTCAGCTCTGAAAATCCTCCTCATTCTCTAAATGGTTATTATGCTTTACACACTCAGAAAACACTTTCTTATTGAGGGATGCTGCCCTTCTGTGTATGTGAACAATTCTGCATTTGTGATTTACTCTCTTTTTTAGTATTAACTTCCCTGATAGTGGAGAAAAAACACTGAAGATCCTATAATAAAATTTTTGAGTCCTACTAATTTTTAAGTTACATAAAAAAGTAAGAGCTCAAGTAACTCATTCCATCTTGATGAGAATACATTCCACAATTTCTTTCCTCTAGACAAAGAAGAAGTTGGATTAATTTCTTAAACCTCCCTTTTATAAATGCCATTTTATACATGGGGGAAAAAATTATACATGACTAACACTTAGTCTTACCATCCACTCCAGTGTCATTCTTTTTTTTTTTTAATTTTTTTAATGTTTATTTATTTTTTTGAGAAAGAGAGAGACAGAGTGTGAGCGGGGGAGGGGCAGAGAGAGAGAGAGAGGGAGACACAGAACCCAAATCAGGCTACAGTCTCTGAGCTGTCAGCACAGAGCCCGATGCGGGGCTGGAACTCACAAGCTGTAGATCACGACCTGAGCCGCAGTCAGACGCTTAACTGACTGAGCCACCCAGGCGCCCCTCCAGCATGATTCTTGGGACAGTATCATTTATCTACGCCTCTGTCTCTCAAAAACAACACATACACTAGCAGTTATACATTGGCAGTGCACAGTCCAATTGAAACTGCAGGAGTGTCATTTGGCCTGCGTGAATTTACTGAGGCTAAGTTCCAACACTTAGAACCTAAGAGTCTAAATTTCTGATTCCTTTTACATTTGGAAAATCTGATATCATAGGTCATGTCAACAACTAGCCATAATTGAAAGCATCTGCTTCCTTTTAGATTCATTCTTTCTTACATATGATTCACTTGATTCATCTGTATCACCTGGTTGTACGGTCAGGCTCTTGGTTTCCACTTTGGAAGATAAGACACGTAGTTGGAAATGAGTCAAGAGATCTGTTAGCTCATATCTTGTTTAAACAGTAACTTATATCAGAAATAATATAGTAAACTAAAAACACATTTACAATGTGTGTTAAATTAAGGGGGGAAAAAGGGAAAAAAAAGCTTTGACTATTCCCATGGCTTCGGAAAAAACAAAGCAGTGCAATCAAGAAACACTTATCCATTAACTGTTATGTATCAGGCACTGAACTGGGTTGATGGGATGCAAAGATGATTAACAGAAGATTCCAATTTTGCAGGTATTCATAGTTTTGCTTAACAGACAGACTTAAAATCAAGTATTTACAAAGCCATGTGATGTGAGCCTGTAGAAGTCTAAGTATTAAAGAAGCCTCACGAGGATGCAGATGGTGTCGTAGATGAAGTGACATCAGAGCAGAGCCTTAAAAGGCAAATTTGCCAAACAAACAGGAAGCAATTATGCATTCCATGTGCATGATCTTATTCTGCTTTTTTACAGAATAAGAGATCTAAAATATTTACAGTTTCATTAGCTTTGGTTTTGAGAAAAGCAACAGCTATTCCTTCTTGTGCTTTTATAAACTATAAAATAAACTACCTGTATGTACTTTTCAAAAATAAAGGTAAGTTCAGTACCATTTAATGTTGTTCAAAAGTTATAGTTCATAAAACACAAGTATCCTTTTAAAAATTAGTAAAATAAGGTAAATCAACAATAATTCCCATGACAAGGGAAGGTCTGAAAAACAAAACAGCATGTGACATGCAGATATCTCACTGAAAAGAGATCAAGAATTAGAACCAAATAAAATGTCTGCAGAAGCAGCTGATAGTTCATGCTGGGGGAAATTTTGGAACAGGAAAGGTTAGAAAATACCACTGACACAATAATTACAGGAGAAATTCCACTCTGACTAGGTTATCAGCATAGACATGATGTTTTGAAGGATACCTGAAGAAAGACTTTGCCCAGGGGTACCTGGGTGGCTCAGTCAGTTAAGCATCTGACACTTGATTTTGGCCCAGGTCATCATCTCACATTTTATGAGATCGAGGCCTGCATTGAGCCCGGCACTGACAACTCAGAGCCTGCTTGGGATTCTCTCTCTCCTCTCTCCCTGCTTCTCACCCCATTTGTGCTCTCTCTCAAAAATAAATAAACATTAAAAAGGTATTAATAATTATCCACATAAATAACATTTTATCACTCCTCTAGAGTGGATCAGGTAATGCTTTTCTACATTCAAAAGAAATAGAAACTAATACCAATATTTTCTTCAAATTCTTTGTGGACCAGTAAGGGAAAAGGTAAATATTTGCTTAAAAACAGGATAAAAATCTTTCCTAATGAATCAAATCTCATGTAGGCAGCTAACACCAAACTTGCATTCAGCCATTCTAGTACTTTGATTATGAACAAATAGTAGTCCAATTATTTGCACACACAAAAAAGTAAGGCCATGTGTTTTGTCTGTTCCTATATATCTATCTGTTCCTCCCGTCACATTACAAATTCCAAGTATTTATTCTATTGGAAACCTCTAGCATTTAGTAAGGTATTTGGCTCATAATTGGTGCTTAGTAAATATTTATTGGCTTCAGTTTAAATTGAGAACATGAAAAATTTGCCTTCTTGCTTTTTCACAGTTGATATGTTGAACAAATAATTCTGATAGTCTTCACTTATTTCTCCCAGAAGCTATCTCCAATTTTTATCATTTTGCTCTATCACTGACTACAAAATGATATGATTTGCAGACATGACTCTTTGCAGTCTGACACCAGTTCTGTGACACCAACTGGATGTCCTACAATTGAATTCAATTATGACACTACCCAGAGTTGACTCAGACCCCAGAGGTTAAGGGGCCTCAGTCCCACAAGACTACCCTCAGCCACAAGTCCTATGTGTCTCCAAGGCAACTGTACTTCTGTTCAGACTGCTATAAATTTGGGGCTTTCCACAGTCCCCTCAGTTTTGATAATTTGCTAGAATGCTCACAGAACTCATGAAAATGCTATATTTAATAATTATCATTTGGTTATAAAGAATGAAAATGAATAGTGGATAAAAAAGGACACAGGGCAAATCTGGAAGGATCGTGAGCATAGCAGCTTCTGTCCCGATGAAGTCAGGACATGCTGCTTTCTTGGTACATCAATATGTTGACCTACCAGGAAGCTCTCGAATCCTCGTTTTTCAAGTTTTTATCAGTTTCATTATGTAGCCACGATTAATTAAGTCATTAGTCATGTGATTAAACTCAATGTCCAGCCCCTCTTCTGTCCCTGGAGGTTTGAAAGGTGATGAAGATATTGAAAGTTTCAATATTCTAATCATGAGGTTGCTTTTTCTGGTTCTCATGCTGAAGCTATCTCCTCTATCAGTTGCCTCCTTAGCATAAAATCAGGTATGGTTGAAAGATATGAACAACAAAAGACACTCCTAAATTCCAAGATTTTTTGAAGCTCTGCATTAGGAACCAGGGACAAAGACCAAACATATATATATATAGTTATTATTATACCACACTATTAAACTCATATTTTCATTACTTTGCCTCTTACATTAGTGTGCAATTACCATATGATTGCTCAAGTGTAATTATGATCATTATTGAGGAATGGTGATAGTTCCAAAGCCATTTTAAAGGAAGCAGTTTTAAAGCAAATTGCGTCATCTGCATGAATAAAAGGCTTTTTTATGAAATGCATCAAAACAAGAGAGATGAAATAAGTCTTCAGAGGGAAATGAGATAGAAATTTCTCTTTTCCATATTGCTGTCCTCCTCTTTTGTTTCCTTATTATCTGTCACATTTTTCATCTCTGCTTAGCTCCAATACTGTGTTTCTGATGCTGTTACACTTACTTTGTTAGGGGAAGTCTCAATGACCCAACATGACCAATGTCCAAATGTGGGAAGTAATATTGGGAAAACACTGGCAGTAATGGGAATATCCAGGACAAAAAGAATATTGTAAAGCAAAACAACTCAGGAACAAAAGTGGATAATAACAAAAGAAAGATCAGATGATGGGAAAATGCCAACTAAAGCACTAATGTTCAGAAAATGTCTTGATTATATACATTTGAAAAAAAATCAGTGATATATTGCATATGACAGAGAATGTTGACTGTCCACCAAAATCTTTTGCCCAATTCTTCTGAGGCACATGACTGAACTACATTTCCCAGTCTCCCTTGAAGTTGGTGTGGACACACGATTGAGTTCTAGCCAATGGCATATGGGTGGAAGTTTATTTGCCATTCCCAGTCCTGGCTCATAAAAACTTCTATCTGTTTAATATTGGTGTATATATACTGTTATTTGCTTGCTGTCTTTCGTTGGGCATTACAAGGACAGTAGTAGTTCAGGCAAGAATTAGTTTCAAGTAGAGACTAAAAATAAACAGCTGAGAGATTAGGAGCCTCCAATATTTAAAAATTGTGTACTTCTAAATGCCAACAACACAGGAGACAAAACTGAAACAAGGCATTGAACAACAAAGTCGAACCCAACACTATTGTCTCAATAACCTCAAGGCAGCTTCCAAGGAGATAGAGAGATGCATGGATTGAGGAGACGAAGAAATAAATACTCAAAAATTATATTTTAAGAAGGAATTTTGAGGACAGTCTGGCCATAAAAATTTATGGAAGTAAGTATACCAGAAGTTTATCAAGTTTTTGAGAGAAATTAGCAGACTAGTCTGAAAAATCTTTAGACTTTAAATGTCTTGGGAAAAAAGTGCTTTCATAAGCTTAAAGATCTTTAGATTTTTTTCAAATTTGCATAAGCAATAAGCAAGACACAAAATTCACACAGGCTGCAAGAAGTATGTACTCCCAAAGTGACGTGGATAAAAATAGTTTAGGAAGAAGCTTGAGGTGAGACAGGGATCACATAAGACAACAGAAAAAGGAATACCTCCAGACAGCAAATCTAAGAAAAGTAATCAAGGAATAATCAAGGACTTTTCTTTTTATAAGAACAGACGGAGGTCCTCAACAATATCTGTTGTTCACATCACTGTCACAGACCAGTAATCCTTCCATGTTCTCAGTTCTCTCCTCTTCCTAATGGAAGTTATTATTGTGGATATTCTTCCGTGAGTGGCCTCTTCCAGAGAATCCTTACAGATTATTACTTGCATTACCAATGGCAACCAAGGTTCTATTAGAATGCAGGGTCTACCAGGAAACCACCCAAATGTAATCATCACACAAGTAAAGCAGCCAGGGTCAAAGCAATCTAATCTTCCACAAGCATCCTGACCAATTCCAGCATTTCTTGAGTTTAAATGGAAACCACTTAGTGTCAAAAAAGTGTGGCAAGCAGCCCAGCTGTTGTTTGTTTCTAATTCAAAAACTGATTATGTTTCTAAAGGTGAAGGTTTCATCTGTGTAAGTGCATCTAATTAGAGATAGAATAAAATGATATTCATAATTACATTCAAAAGAATAAAAATCTACCTATTCCTCAGCCAATATAACTCTAGAACGTGTTACTCAAATACTAGAAATAAAGGTCAGTTTCCTAATCCTAAAAATATCTCCTTGTATCCAGAAGACAAAGAAAGATAATTACTTTAAGAGATAAGTTAGCTGTATTTATATCAGATAAAAAGCACTGATTGCAAATGAACAGTTACCATATCATTGATGGCACATGTGTTAGTTTCCTAGCGCTGCCCTAACAAAGTACTCCAGACTGGGTGGCTTACACAACAGAAATTTATTGCCTCAGAGCTCTGGAGGTTGGAAGTCTGAAATTAACATGTCACCACCATCAGTTGCTTCTGAGGATTTTAAGTGAAGGATCTGTTCCAGGCTGTTCTTGACGTGTGAATGGCTGTCTTCTCCCTGTTTCTCTTCCCATTGTCTTCCCTTTATGTGTGTACATTTCTGTGTCCAAATTTACTATTTTTATAAGAATGCCAATTGTATTAGATTAGGACCCCCCCCCCCGCCAATGGTCTTCTTTAATCCAATTACCCCTATAAAAACCTTATCTTCAAATAAGATCACATTCAGAGGTGCTAGAGGTTAGGACTCCAACACATGTTTTTTTGAGGGGGAGGAACACAATTTAAGTCGAAACAGTCCAAAAGTCTAAAAAGTTTCTATGTACCAAATCCTTATTTAGATGAACAAAGTGGTAATGACTGAATTGAAAAGAATTTCCTATGACTTTATAACCTCCAAACCAATTGGTTTTAATTCCAATTCCCCTGGCCCCTCTACTTCTAAACAATTAGGGAATGTACCGAATTCCTTTATTTATTTTGGGAAATATCTAGAGCATGTCAGAGTAAATACAAATCTAAAAAATAAGTGAATTCCTCTGATGCCAAAAGACAAAGAAAACTCATTCCTTCCTGCTCTTTTTTGCTAAAGCATTTCCCCTAGAAAACTTGGCGATTGTAAGTTCTTTCTCTACTTGAGACGGATGCAAACCTTTTGAAAACCCGAATAATCTCTAGTCAGTTTTTGTAAATCAGTGAAGTCTTTCTTGGGAGCTTTAGAACTATCTTTCTGAAATGTGAGCATAAAGCATCCTGTCTTTTGGTCTGAGAGGTTAGCCTAGGTGCCGGGCTTGAAGTTGTAACTTTTACTTGTTGCAGAAATACAAGAAGTTTTATTTTTCCTTTCTATCAAGACATTAGCATGTATGCAAATGACTGTATTTGCCTGGCTGTATAAAAGGATGAGATGCCTTTCTGTTTTTTGCAATCTCTTTAGTGGATTGCTTGAGATATATTGCAGTCTGATTTAATGCTTATTCAAGTAAAACTTTCCTACATTTGTGAAGAGGATTTCTAGGCTGGCAGAAGACTTTAAATTAATTCCCCAACAAAAATAAAAATATCATTTTGTTCTTCTTTTCCCCTAATGCAACAGACACACAAAAATATAGACACATACAGTCAACATTACTGAAAACATCTTCCACAGTTATGACCTTGAAACATCTATTTGGCGTAAAATTGAATACACAGAATGGAATGTTTATTAGTGACATCCACAACAATTTATAATTATGTTTTTAGTACCATTTATTTGGGTACTGACTATATGACAAAACAGCTAAATGTTTTGGATAGATCATGCGGTGTAATCTTGCAGCGATCCTATTATTTGTCTATTACTATTATTGCCAGAGAAGTATCCCAAAGCTATCAATGTGTAAATAATTTATTTAGCCAGGTTCCATTCCTAGAAAGTAGTAGAGAAATGGACCGATCTAACTCCGGAGCTTGTATTCTTCATCACTAGGTGATCCTCGCTCACTTTGTCATGAAGGAGACCATCAGACACCAAGCCAGCACCGATTCCAGCTGGATTCCTGGTAACTGGGTTTGTCTGTGGATGCTGAGCCAATTCACTATGCCTGCCACCACACTTTCTATGTTGTTAAAGCAGTGTGGCATAATGGAAGTTTTCTGTCCTCAATGCTAATGTCTTTAAGATTCTCTGCACTGACTTGACAGCTATGTAATCTTGGAAAACTTATTTTACCTGGTTTAAACTCAGTTCCCTCTTCTGAAGGCAGTGCCTGACAAAACTTAACTATGACAACAAAGGAACAGTGGGAAGGCTCTACTGACACAATGTATGTGACCAGCTCTGAAGCTGGGTATCAACAAACCAGAGTACAGAAATGCCCTTACTCAGCAATATATCTCCTAGCAATTAGGACTATGTAATCGAAACAAAATGAAGTGAAAAAATGAACTAACCAAACAACTATAACAACAAATATAAGGCATCGTTTTCTGTATCTCTTATATTGTTATAAACAATGAAGATAGAACAGACTTAACACATTTTCACATGTATAAGACTGAATCTTATTGTTTTCTCTATATGAAATTCTCCCAGTATACTAATATCAAGTCAATGCTGCATGCAAAAACCATTTACCCTGACACTCTGTCTAGACATTAAGCATGGAAACCACACCTCTCTGTCCACATAACTACTTTGTCCATTCACATTACCCTGACCCCTTGTGAATCCTAATCAAACTCCCACTTCAAAAGACCCTCACTAAGTAAGATTTCCAAAACCCAATAAACTTTGACCCAGTTCTAAAGCACTGCCAAAGTTCTGAGATGACCATCTCCCTTATCTAAGTAAGCAATAAACTCAGCTTTGTCTCAGATTGTGTTGGTGACATCTGGGAAGCTAACTTTCAAGAAAGCCTTTTCTAAGGCCTTAAGGATTATTTTAAACTGCAAAGCCTTCTATACAACATGGATTTCTTGACATAGCGCTCATGACATTATCAATATAACTGACATTATAAGCGGGTATATGCATTCTTGTTGCATTTAACTCTTTCTTAAATCATGCTTTGGGGCGCCTGGGTGGCGCAGTCGGTTAAGCGGCCGACTTCAGCCAGGTCACGATCTCGCGGTCCGTGAGTTCCAGCCCCGCGTCGGGCTCTGGGCTGATGGCTCGGAGCCTGGAGCCTGTTTCCGATTGTGTGTCTCCCTCTCTCTCTGCCCCTCCCCCGTTCATGCTCTGTCTCTCTCTGTCCCAAAAATAAATAAAAAACGTTGGAAAAAAAAATTAAAAAAAAAAATCATGCTTTCAATCTATAATAAATGATGAGAGAACAAGATATCTTCAGTATGTTCACTTGTGATACAAATGGTTCAAATCCATCAACTCCCATTAAAAAATGATAAACGAAGATTTTTAGCTCCAAAACAAGAATTCACAGCAGCATTTTTATTTCTACTATCCCATGGCATTTCTTTCTATATACAGGAATTGCAGAGTTACCCTTTCAAGAAAAATAGTTAAATGCAACCTCCTTAATAGGAAGTCTTACCTTTTCCAGTTTTGAAAGAGCAAGAGAGTAACAGTCTTTGGCTCTGAATTGCATGAATCTCATGTTGGCTGGGTGAGTAAGCTCTGTGATGATACTGAGACTGGAAAACAACCTACATTTAAAAACACACACACACAAAAAAGCATTTGCATCACACTAACAATCCAATATGGTATATTTTGTAAGAACACATTTATGAGTGAGTGATTCCTAGCCTTGGGCATAAAACTACATGCAATTACAACAGCAGGCATTGTCACATAAACTGTCTGTACAATGCAAGAAAAATGACATGCTATTTCCCAAAGAATATTTTAACCAACATTTTAGCACTGTAAGAAAAATAAATTTAGTAATTTGGCTTTTTATTAGATATTTTTCTCTCTACAATTATGAAATGGCATAGAAGAGAAGCTCATGAAGCTAATTTAAGAAGTCACAAGTGACTTTGTGGATAATAGCAAAAGAGAAATCTATAAGATGAATATGACAATTGACAAAAATTCCACGTGATGAGCTTATTGTCCATAATATGAGTTCTTTGATCTTCTAAGATTCCCTATTCTCATAGTATGCGATTTTGAAGGTCACATCTTGCTATAATGATCTCCTGAGAAAAGAAAATATTTTAACTCAAATAACATTTCATTGTAATGAATTGAGGCCAAGGCTCAACTGATAGTGTTATTCTAGAAAGATCCTGAGAGTTTTCACGCGTCCCATAGCTTTGCATTAGCTTCCTTCTTATTCACCACCTTCTCCCAAAACACACACACACACACACACACACACACACACACACACACACAAGATAATAGTTATCAGATCATAACTTCATTTTGTTATTTCTATTAACTGAGGCATATTTTTAATATCTAATTTAATAAATAACAATGAAGTGTTTGTTATTGGAAAGCTCTGGTCTCCAAGACCTAAAAAGAGGTATAAAGAGATACGCTGGCCTTTAAATTAGACTCTACTACCCAATAGAGGAAACTATAAAAATGTGTAAGTTATAAGGCTGTATATATTTTTATAAGAGTGATAAATATGGCTGACTGAATCTCACAGACTATGCAGCATTAAGACACCAGTAAATGGATAGCTTGTGAGAAGCATCCAGGACAGTGTTGAGATATAAGGCCAGGGAAGTAATTTGTGGGAAAAACATAGCTGCAAAACAATGAAAATTTATTTCACCTTTTGGAAAGTTTAAATTTTCTCTGCGAAATATAGCTTTTATCTTTCATACATATTATTTTTCAAACTTTGGATACTTTTGTGGGATTACCTGGGCTGACTTCTAACACATTATATCAAGTAGAAACGTGTAGCTATATACTTGAGAGCTGAGTAACAGTGAATGATAATATGATTGGTTGATCTAGTCATTGTATTTAAGTGACTTGTAGAGTTGAAATTAGATAGAACCAAAAAGTTTATATGATGTGCTGTTTCTGTTCTATATAAATGAACCAATACCATTATGTTATTTGAAACTGAGAAAGTGAATGCATTGTCTACGTCTGCCACCTAGTGAAAATCTAGAACTAAATAATACTTTAATGAAATGTTTTAGGGCATTGCCTTTTATATCTATAAACTATTACTTACATTCAATTATAATACATTCATAAATTTGTTTTTTTAGCAACTTTAATTATGTATCTTAAAATATGAATCTGTAAATCTATTTCTGGGCTTTAATATGACCTAAACACATTTTGAGTATAAAACACTTCAGAAATAAAATGACATAATAAATTTATTTTTCCCTAGGTACTAGATCATAATAAAGCAATACTGTAATTGAAAAATAATATGGTCTGGGGTGCCTGGGTGCCTCAGTTGGTTAAGCTCAGGTCATGATCTCACGGTTCATGAGTTCAAGCTCTGCATTGGACTCTGTGCTGACAGCTCAGAGCCTGGAGCCTGCTTCAGATTCCACGTCTCCCTCTCTCTCTCTCTGCCCCTAACCCACTCGCATTCTGTCTCTGTCTCTCTCTCTCAAAAACAAAAACAAACAGTAAAAACAAGAAAAATAATATTTTTTTCTATTTAAAACTTTTCTACAATTAATTTATGTCCTGACTGAGTGATGTAAGCATCATTGTGGAGAGGTGCAAAATCTCTATGGACTAATTCTCTGCTTGGTATAATTTATTCAAAAAATACTTTTGACAGACATGCCCAGTTATGCTAACTAATAGAAGATGAAAAACACACCATATACTCTACTTGACAGACCACTGGGAGAAGTCTGAGACTACCTGCAATTATATATTCAAGAGAAACAAACATAAGGGCATACAAATCTGGAAAATGTTCACAATATTTTAATTAAAAAAATGGAGCTAGTGTGCTACACTATAAATTTTGATCTGTTGTGATGGCTAGGAATGATGTTTCAGAATAACAAACATATATATTAATATATAGGTATAGAGACTCACTTAGATATGTAAAAAACCAGTTTCAGATTACAATTGGCTCTCAACACTAAAATAAATATGAATATATTTTAATCTTTTAAAAATACTTTTTAAACACTTTAAGTCTGAGATATCAGATATCTCCTGTATGTAATTTTTTATCTATGTAAACCAATCAAAATAATAAAAATATTTCTGCACTACATAAATGAATCATTCTTGGATTTATACATACTCATTATCAATATTTTCAATTATGTCTTTTCCCACATACAGAGGTATGACATTTCCTCAATAACTATGATTATTGTGCCAATAATAATCTTACTTGTGCCAACATAAAGACAATATTCTTTTTTGATTTTATTTTTTAACTTGCCATTTATGTTCTTTGCATCTTGGGGATGCAAGTTTTCTAACTGCACAGCTCTCCCCTCCTCTTACTTTCCCCTCAAACCACTCTTCACATCGTAGCTAAAATAGTATTTTTAAACTCTATCCTTCAGTGATTTCCTTCCTGTTGTTCTTATAATGAAGATCAACTTGCTACCGTGCTCTACAAAGCCATGAATATTCTGATTCAGATTCAGACTTCAGCCTCACGTTGTCAGTCTTCCACCTGCTCTGCTCCAAGTCATCAACTTTGCCCGGCTCAATACCTCAGAGCCTTTGGATATGCTGCCCCCTTGTGGAATGTTCTACTCCTCTCCTTGCCTGCTTAGTCTATCAAGTAAACAACTGAGTAAATTCTTCAGGGAGATAATAGGTAGGTGTTCCTTGATCCACTGGACTAGATCATACATTCTTGTTGTCTGTACCTGTATAACACTATACTCTTTTCAGTAGCTGCTACATTTATAATTCTCTACTGGAATCTCTTGTTTAATATGTTCCCTGCTTAGACTATCACTACTTAATCACTACTGATCACTATGTCTGCCTTAGGCACTGTGGCTCAGCCATAGCATTCTGTATAGTCCCCAAACTTACTAGATGCTCAATAATACCATGAATAAATCACAAGTGTAGGTGTTTGTAGACGTCCTCCTGACCTACTATGGGGTTAATGCATGAATTTCTCTGATTCCTGCAATACACAGATCCATGACTTGAATATGTTCCCATTGCCAGAGCACTGATTATCTTACCAGTTTGATCAGCTACATTTTAGGAAAAAAATCAAAAGCAAAAATATCTTTATATTAAAACAAAATCAGCCTAAGAGACTTCTGAACTAAATCATTCCTGGACTTTTACAATGCAAACAAAACTAATGTTAATTAAATAAGGAGGCCATTAGACTGAGATGGCTCTAATACCTTAGCAGGTTACTTAAACAAGTCAACACCTCAACCTATACATGCCTCAAGGTTAAGAAATCAAAACCAAAGGACAGCCAATCACAAACCGTCAACTAGGCTTTCTCAAATAATACAACCACTTAAGCTGTAGCTGATCAATTATTTCTTTGCTTTATTTCTGCCTCTTCTCTGTAAGTCCCTCACTCCTGTCCACGGAGTGTTTCTAACTAATTCCTACCTGGCACTGACAAATCTGAACTGATTTTTGCTCAAATAAATTAAAAATTTTTTAATATACCTTAGTTCGTCTTTTAAAATTAGCAAGTATTTACTTTTGTACCCATTCTGTATTAAACTAATGTTTATCTATCTTGTGTGCTCTCTAGAAAAACATTTGCTTCATGACTCCTTGAGTTAATTTTCTCCTCTCCCTTTCTCCTGATACACAGACTTAGGCTGTTGGTTTGAATCGGCCATTTTTTTTTTCCTATATAGAATAGGATGAGCTAGTAAGTTGCTTTCAATATCATCTTTTTTCTTAAGTTAAATGAGAATAGTGATAGATGACATGGCCATTTTGAAGTGGTTGTTTTTAATTCAAGGTTGTTTTTAATTCACATTTTGGCATGCTTCTTTAAATTTAGTTTAGATATTAACAGGTTCATAAAAATGTGAAAACAGGCAATATTTTCAATACACCAAGTGCTTGTGAGGTAAAACTTTAGCAAGAGACACTTAAATTTTAAAGTAAGGACCTGCTTTTCTTTTAATTTGGAAATCAGACACTCACTTAGCAGATCTTTCAAGGAGAATGACCCATGAGTGTTTTCTCTTAGATGTATAAACTAAGGTCCATAGGCACAGGAGAGAAAGAGGCTTAGCCATATTTGACTTGAAAAGACCTTATCTCCTAT
The DNA here is from genome assembly GCF_007474595.2 of Lynx canadensis. Lineage (NCBI taxonomy): Eukaryota > Metazoa > Chordata > Mammalia > Carnivora > Felidae > Lynx > Lynx canadensis. The sequence goes on along the minus strand of NC_044319.2, from coordinate 45,014,005 downwards.
AGTCTTTGGTACTTTGAAATGGTCTCTAATGTTGATGGGCCAATTGTTTAGGATTCAAGGAATCTCTTCAGAGTAAAGTACTAGAGATACTCTCTTACCTAGAGAATCTGGAACCTCTGGAATAGATTGTCCCTGAAGGAGTTTGCTGCTTACTATAAAGGACTACTCCGAACCCACAAAGGTAAACTCATCGTAACTGAAGGAACAAATTTGGGCAAGTGATCAATACAGGGCCTGTTTAGGTTGTTCTGGTGACAAAGCTTGGCTGAGGCTGGAGGCCCCTCTTGTCCCAGCCATCCCAGAACAAACTTAAGGAATGTTTATCAAACATCTGAGTGTTAACACTTTGTATGTCATGCTCCAGATTCTGGATATGGAAAATAAAACACTTCCTGGGTAGGTCCTCTGGAAGAAACATGCAAGGGCCAAACAAGCAAATATATAATTGCCCTACTGGATAAAGACACATTGAATTGTGTAATCCAGTTTTCAATTACAAAACTATGTTTGAGTTATAAATGCAATTCCAGATGAAAAGGAATTCTCCCGATGCCCCCAACTGTTCTCTAATTCTTCCTAGCCCCGCCACCCAAATATACTGCTAGTGAACTAGTGAGTTTCTCCTATTTTCCCTTTGGTCTTCTGGGACTGAGTAACTCTGAAAGGTCCTTGGACAATCTGGACAAAAGAGAGGCCTTGTCAAGTGAAGCTGTATAGTAAGCTGGGCAGGTACGGGTTCAAGTGGTCACTGTGAGCTTCTGAATAACAACAAATTTAACCCTATTCCTAGCCAGCAAAACAAATCATACCAGTTTTTATCAATAACTAGAACTAGAGCACTGTTGCTTTCATTTCATATTTGAATTCCATCTCATTCTTATGTCCTGGACTCTAATACAACCACTGATTGAAGATTCCTCTAACATATTCTTTAGTAGTTTTAAAAGCTGAAAATGTAAAGGTCAAAATGCCCCATGTCAAAATGGAATGTCAAAATAATCAAGATAAATGGTATTTACAAACTAATAACTACACAGTCATTTACAAACTAATGCTAATAAAATGTAGCATTGCTCTATACAGAGCAACAGCAGAAGGTAATCTTAACTTGCTTAATATATACAGCTACAGAGAAGATTAGAATTCGGCTCTTGTTTGAGGAAATTAATGATATTCATAAAGATATAAGGATTGGCTGAGATATTTTTGTGATATTATTATTGAAAAAAAATTCTAGGACCACGATGGAGCTTCTCCTGTTGGGTTGCCATGCCAGCAAACTAAAAACTTAGATAACTTTTCTGTCTCTGTGATAACGTTAATTTGTATTTTGGGACCCACAAAACAGAGGCTGTCTCAGTGGCCTGGCCCATGTTACAAATCTAAACATGTCAGCCTGTACTTTTGGTAAATATCTATCAAGGAAACCTAATATACACCAACCCTAATCCTCCAACTCAGCTTTAGCTAGCTCAGCTTATGCTAGAAAACAGGATCTATTACTAGCCTTAGCAAATGCCTGACCTCCTAGCCCATCATGCCCTGTTTCCATGTTGCCTCTTCTAACATTCTATAAAACTCACTCTTGCCCAAAATCTCTCCGGGAAAGTGTCTCACTGCTTGTGACGCACTGTACTCCCCCAATTCACAGGCTGCTTTCCACTGATTAAAAAATATCGAACTTGGGACATCTGGGTGGCTCAGCTGGTTAGGTGTCTGATTCTTGATTTTGGCTCAGGTCATGATCTCATGGTTCATGGGATCAAACTCCACGTTGGTCTCTGCCCTGATAGAACAAAGCCCTCCTGGGATTCCCTCTCTTCTTCTCTCTCTGCCCCTCCCGTGCTCTTTCTTTCTTTCTCTCTCTCTCTCTCTCAAAATAAATAAATAAACATTTTTTTAAAAATATCAAACTCATTACTAAATTGTTTTAGGTTTGTTACTTGATACCTGTAAATATTCCACTTGACCAGAAACACAATATATCCAGTCAGCCAATCCCAAAATGCCAAGCCAACTCTGGGGTCTATACTTATTTCCTTGTTTTTTGTTCCTTACTCGTTTTTTGTTTTTCTCTTTCTTATTCCTTACTCTTTATCCCATAAAAGCTTCCTGCCTCACACTCCATTTTGTAGTTGTCTGGATCCTTGAGAATGGAGACTGCCCACTTCGTGAAATGTTAAATAAAGTCTGTTTGTATCACTTAACTAGTCTTCTTCATTTTTAACACTATTGACTTTCATATACTCAGTGTTCTCTTAGAGATGGAGCCTTAAGCTTTAATCCTAAATAGCTTGGTATCCAGTCACTATGACTGGATTTCTGATTGCCTGGTGCTCACTTATGAAGATAACTGGATCCTACCTCTGGAATTTTGTCATCTGTCTCTAAGAAATTTCATGCAAGGTGATGGGCAGAGAAGCTGAAAGGATAGAAAACTGAGGGCGGAGGAAGGGAGACAGGAAAGAGAGTTAAGATCGGTGTCAGTCCACAGTAGTGGACACTAATCAGTAATTAGTGGACACTAATTCAGGGTTTCAGCACAGGAGTGATTATAATGATTGATATTGGAACTTAATCTGTTAAGCATGGAAGAAAAGCCCTCAGATGACTAAGGACAGTGAAAAGGTAGCAGAACCAGTGGATAGTAGGTTCTAGTGGACACAAAAGGCTGCTAAGATTGAGGGTATTAGAAGAAATACCCCCAATAGTACTCAGAGTAGTAGTACTCAGAGAACTGAATGAAACTGAAAAGAAGGAGGGTAAAATCATTGTTACTTCAAGGTAAAGGCTACGACCATGAGAACAGGTGGCTAAGGTAAAACACTGAAAAGATCATCTGTGTAGGATTGCTGATACCATCAAGAATTATGATAGAAGCAGGATTTCTAGAGTCACAGTGAATCAGGAACTAAAATCTTCAAGGAATGTGGGTGACCTCAAGGGTGGTAACTGACTGCACCTATACGATGAAACTAATAAATTTGCATATTTTTGGTCATTTATCTATATAAATAACATTCAGCACATCATGGGGATCCATGTGTGTCTTACTTTTGCACTTTATTATATAAGACTAGCCTAGTTTAGCACTAGTTTAGATTAGGAGCTCATGGATTACCCCATAAAAAATGTTTCACAGAACTGTTTTCTTGGAAAATATTGTTATGTACTTAGTGAAATAATGGTAATATCACTACATGTATATCTACCCTTAGTTATTCTGGTCAGTTAGTTCAAAAATATTAGAGCCTTTGCATCGCTCAGTAAGATGGGGATTTATTATTGATTGATTGATTGATTGTTATCTTAAAATCAAAATTATTCATTCATAGTATATATAATAAAAGTAGGTCAATAGAAACTTTACCATAATAGAAATAAACTCATGATAAGTTGAAAGCTAAAATGGTATGTTTAATCAAAAGAACCAAAGATCCTCTCTTGTTAAAAATATAACTAGCTTTTGCCACACAGGGAATAAAAAGGATGATGTTACGTTGTTCACTGGCTATAAATCTCATCCTTCTAAATTAATTTTATACCCTATAATATCCTTTTGCATTCTCTAGAGAAAAAAAATTACTTACATATCTGTCATATTTTAAACATGTGCTATTCTCCCTTTAACTGTACTATTTCATATAGCTCAAGAACTAGTCAGCCTTATTCTAAATGAACCGCCTCATTACAGTAACTTTAGAGGGTACATTTGTTCTCCTTCTGAAACAAGACTTTCTCATGCAAGTTCAGAGTAAATTTTCCAGATGCTGGAAAACAGACTCTTTATATACCTAATTTCCAGTCTTCACATTAACACTGCAAGAAGGGTTAACTATTGTCCACATGCATTTTATGCATGAGAGAAACTGAATTTCTATGAAGTTAAGAAATACGCTTGAGGTCACATAGTGTCTACTAGCACCTCTGGGACAGATGAAGTTTGTTGTTATATTGTTCCAAGGTCTGTGGCTTTTCCACTCCGTCAGATGAAAGCGATCATGAGAGTGCTAATATTACAGTAGCCTTCACTGAATAATTGAAAACTACCAGTCACATGCTACAGCATTATATATTTTTAAATTCCAATCAACTTTGTGATTAAGACATTGAGGTTTAGAGAAGGAAAGTAATTTGCCCAAGATCATATAGTAAATAATCAACTTAAGTGGGACTCACATCTAGCCTCTCTCTTCTGAATTCTAAACTCAAACTATAAACTGAAAATTACCCTCAGTATATGCTTTGCTACAATATAAAGGTTATAAAGGTGGAGTGATGGGAGATGATGATGGAGTTCAGATTGTTTTATTTACTTCCATAATTTGGTAGCTCAGGTATGTCCTTTGGCCTTGTGCAAAAATCATGAAACTGAAATAATGATCTTTAAGATATTTAAATTTTAAAATGATTTCAGAAAAAACCATTTAAGTGACATAGATGTCTTCATTTACAGGGGAGTTTTTGACTTTGCTTATAGCATGACCTTTTCTTTGGTTTTCACTGTTACTCAAAGAAACCATAAAGAAAATTCCTATCTGGATGAGTTATGACTTGGCTCCTAACATGGGTAAATTACCTGCTCACAGTCTTACGATATTTCATTCCTAGTAATCCAGTTTGTAAACGCGTACTATTGGCCACTGCCAGGCATAAAACCAAAATTGTAACATACATGGTCTGTCACAAATCATGACTACTATAGCACAGGATTTAGAATTTGTTATGTTAAACTATACCAAAAAAAACACACTTATTATTCTATTTATTTTTAAAAGAATGATGATCCTGCATTAAAACTTAAGCACATGGTGGGGTGCCTGGCTGGCTCAGTGGGTTGAGTGTCCAACTCCTGACATTGGCTCAGGTCATGATCTCACAGTTTGTGAGTTCAAGCCCCAAGCCAGGATATGCACTGATAGTGTGGAGCCTGCTTGAGATTCTCTCTCTCTCCCTCTTTCTCTGTCCCACCCCCTCGTCTCAAAATAAGTAAATAAACTTAAAAAAAAATTAAAAAAATTAAACATATAGTGCCAGTCATACATTAGATGTTAAATAAGTATTTGCTTTTGGATTGAATGAATGAACATAACTTCAGGGTAAGTATCTCATGTTCACTCCTTTTATACAGACTCAGAGTCAAATATTTCACAGATTTTTAGCAGTAAGTAGACAGCAGGGCAGAGCTATTCAGACAGTTACCTGAAAAGGGTCTGCACGTTTACAATCGTTTTGGCATCTGCCATGTAGTCTTCCTCGGCACTCATGGTACTCTCTTTGTCCACAACCACCATGTTGGCAGCGAAAGTCACTCCACACCTGAGTAAATCATCTAGGCTTTGATAAAAATCAACAGAGAAAAATGGACTTTCAATAAATCACAGTACTAAGATCAGTGCTTGCTTACCCACTACACTTGTATAGGTTGCCCTCATAGATGGCTTTCACAGAGTTTGCCCTGGTAGATGTTAATGGGGATTATAATACATTCTCTACAGATATTAAATAATTTGTATTTTTGAGCTGTTTATGTTTCATTAGATCTTAACCGTTTCAAAGCACTATGCTTTAAGAATTTTTAAATAATATTTATTAATTATATAAGGAAAACACGGAAAACACCCATTTTGCAATCAAATAGAAATAAAGCATATCAGAACTTTTCTCTCACTATTTCAAAGACATGACATTTACATCTTCTTTATCCCTACAGTACTTTTGGTAAGAGTAGAGATGAATACTCATATTACCTTAGATGGTCTAGCCCAACAAAGAAATGTTAAACTATGAAATATTCTCAAATGTGGATTATCTCTTTGTGAGAGCTGTGTGTTAAAGATTGGTTCAACACAGCCACGAGCATGAAAAATATATAAATATCAGTTGTATTCAAACTTACCATTTACCATTTAGTTTTTGAGCAACCGATTGAATAACCTAATTTCTTTAGTTGCATGAAGTAATTGCTAAACTAGATACAAGTTCCTGTGAATTATAATAGTCACTTCTCCCCTATCACTGATAAAAACTAGCAGTTTCCCACTGAATTAAAAGAAAATGTTACCATTAAAACTGAAACAAGGAAACCATTATCTCACTGCCACTGCTTCATACAAACTAGAAAAATAGGGCTGAAGTAGATAAAGGAGACTAAATTTGAATGAGTGTAAGAATGTTGTTCGTACAAAGTTGACTGAAGACCGTGTAGACCTTAAAGAACAGTAGTTCCTTTTAAATTCTTCAATTGAAGGGTCAGTTCCCTGAGGATATTTTCCAAGTGTGTGATTGGCTGAACTAGTCACGTTACTTTAGAGGGAACTGTTTTCTTCTTATGATAAGGAAGGAGGTGGGATTTCTTATTCTGTTATGAGGTGAGAGAGTATTACCAAAGCTCTGAGTCCAAGATCCCCAGGGGTAGTTCAGAAAAAATATTTTGCTTGGATCAGGAACAATGCTCTGTGGCAAAGATTTTATGGCTAAAACTATGGAAACAGAATGTTATTCCAAATAAATTTCCTATGGTAAGAGGGGCCAGTACCACAATGTCCAATCAATATGATGATCAAGTTTAAATCCCTAGAAATACTTTATTTGGATGTTCCTTTTAACTAAGAAATTCATAATTGTTCTTAGGTCTATTAAAATACATTTTTTAAAAACAAAGAAATAGGTAGAAAATTAATGTGATATAGTCCCTTATGGGCCATAAAAATGATGCCTTCAATTCACTTTATTATAATTTTAAGTCGCTTTCTATGTCAGCTCTTAAAATCCTGCTCCCCAATTAAAAAAAAAAATCATCTCTCCACTATAATTATCTACATAAAAAGAGGGACAGATCAGGTGGAAGAAGGTAAGCCTGACTGGAAAAGGATATACACATAAAAGTTATGACAGAAAAATGAATATTTCATTAGTAATAAATCAATGAGGTTGAAACTTGACAAAAAATTTCACTGTAAGTACCTGTGCCAAATAGCGAATAGTTACCTATACCTATATGTATCAGTTAATTCCATACTCAAAATATTGGCTGCTGTAGTTCACATATAACCTAGGCAAATGATTTTAGTAATTATGATTAAGTACGAGTTTAAATCTGTAGAAAATACATAAAATTGGAATGGCATTTCAGAAACACGTAGAAACATTTTGTTCTTCATGTTTTAACTTTGAATCAATTATTTTTGTATCCATTTAATATTACATTTTATTCCTTTTTTATCTTTATTATGCTACCAGTGAATTATAATGCCATGTCTATCATGATTTTTCCACACTATCCTCTCTGCAAAGCCACTTGCCTATGTTTTTATTCAGCATAGTTGCTTTACACAGTTTGGCCACCAGATGGCTGACTAAGATAAAAGTTAATATTGAAAAAAAGATAATCTCAAGAGGAAACAACTTCCTTTGTACCCTTCTCTAAGCCTTCCTTCCCAAGAACTACAATGTGAATGTATGAGTATATGGCAGTGTTGTGAATGGGTTTTAATTCATTCAAAGGTGTGTCTGTTTTTTTAAGGGAAATTTCAAACATTGACAAAAGAGAATAACACAGTGAACCTCCATATTTCAATCACCCAACCCAGCTTCAATAATTATCAACTTGTTGCCAATCCTGCTTTTTTCTCCATTCATAGGAACTTGACCCTCTCAGTTCTTTGTCTCAACATAAACACTTTTATAGAGGAAGAATTCATTTCATAGTTTACAGCAACAAAGACAGATGGGAGGTTTATTCATCTTTTAAGTATTGTTTTTCTAATGAATTTTAATAGAATATTATCATTTCACAGTAACATTACTAATGATAAAATATAGTTTGATTTCACATTCATGGATTTAAATAGTAATTTTAATGCGTCTAACTACATCTTAGTTGGTTAGTATTAAGATAACTGATCATGTAAATTATATTAATGTAGACTAGAGGCTAGATATAAGTTAGTTTGGTCTTTAATATATCCAACAGCCAATAAACACTTCCAAAGTTATAAGACTTTGTTTTTCAATATCTACAGGACAAAACGTAAGCATGAAAGTTCTTAATTGATAACTTTTAGCATTTTGTTTCGACGGTTCTGGTAGACATTTTGTTGTTAATGGGTAGCTAACACATTTTATGTGCATATTAGTTTTACGATCTTTAGTTTTTATATTTCTTATATGCTCATGCATATAAAAGAATTTGTATTTTAATACTAACATATTGCACACATTTAACTTCTTAATTAACACATTTTTAGAAGTTATAGATTGATATATGTTACTAGAATAAAGTAAACTCTTAAGGAAATGCTCCAGTTTATAAATCTGGCCTAAAACAAACATCTCTAAATTACTTTGAAGGTTTCCAGAAGTTATGACAATGATATCAATGCATCACAACACTGAACCTTTAGGTTTTCTCTATCCCTCGGCCCTTAGTAACAACATTATTGCTACAGACAGTGCAAAACTAAAATAGCTTTAGAAACTAAACAAATGTGACAAAATTCTCATGCAGCAAGATTTGTTTTAATTCAACAACAGATTACTGCTTTAGGAAGTTTGAATACAAGATGTATAACACGAGACCATAAGCTCTGCATGCAAAATACACCATATTTGCAATACTGAAATGGCAAATTACACTCATCATGCAACACGGGGCACAGCACAGGACAAACCACAGGACACCACACTAGTTAGTGCGCCAAAGATTTTGTCACCTACTTGTCAATAGAGCCCACCATGTAGTAAACCATTGGAAACCAACAGATTGCATCCAGAAAATGCATATCTGGCCTAAGTAGCAGATGGGTTACAAAATGAAACACAATGTCACAACAGTGGCAGCGCTTCTAGGGAAAGGAAGTAAGTTGACTTAGTTTGCATTTCCAAAACTAAACACTGTTGACAAGATTAATTTTAAGTGCCTTTTTTCTTAACATTAATTAGAAAATATCATTTGTACTTGTTATGAATAATACAATGTACTATTATATTATATTATAAAAACAAGTTGTATTTCTGCTTTCTAAATCAGAAACATTATGGCATTATTCTACAAAAATACTGAATTGATATCCTTAATTATGACTAAAAAGTCTTATCAATGACTTTAAAAATTATTCATGCAGAGGAGGAATTGTAAAATGAGAAATTAATGATTTTTTTCTTGGATGGCCCAAAGCATAGAGAACTAAATTAGCATGCTTATTAAGAGCAACCTCTCTAAGGGATATACACAATTACAACATGCCCTTTTTAATGTATCAGCCTATTAATCAATAAATATAGTATATGCACCCATGTAACATATGTATCATATAAAATTAAAAGTATTTCACCTTTACATAATTGACTTACTCCATGTATATTGTTGAGCAAATATATATTAAAATCTATACTTATAGGCATATTTGGGGAAAGAATCATAAACCTGGATGCTTCCTTAGAAATCACTTAATCTATTATATTCATTTTATAAAGTTATTAACTCTTTCATGCATCTATTCACTCAGCATATATGTACCTATATATTTATATAATAGACATTTCTATACTAAGGCATACAGAAAAAAGAATATCATGTTACCTTGTACTATATAAAATACAGCTTTCGGAACACATGTACAAAAGCACATAATTACAATATATGTTTTAATCAGAAAAAAAAAAACAATAGATTGCACTCAGAAAGCAGAATTGGGGATCATTTCACAGAAGGGATATTAAATTTGGATGTTTGCCAGTAAAAGAGAAGGAGAGGGAAATTCTAGGAAAAGGGAAGGATAGCATCTATAATATCCCAGCTAGATGAAGTCTTTTCCTCTCTGACCTATTTTCTTCCTGTTGATCATCCTCTTAACCCTTTAACTCTAAAGAAAAAGAATGCACAATACAGTGAAGCTAAAAAGACAATCTTCCAAAGAATACTATTGTAATGTTGATTCAGCTCAACATTAAGTTTCTTCATAGTCATTTTAAATGGCCCCATATTATAACATATTATAAATGTACCACAATTAATGTTTAAAATCCTCAATTATTCAGTATATAAATTATTCTCACTTTCATATTGTTAACTCTTGAAGTTACAGGTTATTTCCTATATCTTGCTATTATATACCATACTGGTATGAACATCTTTAGATGACATTTTCCTGTATTAGTTTTTAAATCCTTTATGCCAAAGCATTCATAGAAGGATATTAATGAATCACAGAATACAGATATTTTAAAAACTCATGATGCATGTTCATTTCAATGAATATTATAACAATATACAGTCCGAGCAGCAGTCTTTTATAGAACCTTCTGGTTCGGTCTGAGCACTGCTCCGCTTCTTAAAATTAGAAGTGCCATTCTCATTGCTCATTCGATAACTTCCATGACTCTCCTCCCCTACCTCATGTTTATAGAAGCAGGTGTGAGGACACCACAAGATTGGGACTGTACTGAGATTTTGCGGTGGTTTGAAAAATCATTTTGCCTGTGTCTTTTTTCGGTTGTTATTTTGTTTCATCTCTCTTTACTCCTTTGCAGTTCTACTCAGATAAAGTGAGTAGCTCAATAATCTATGTGACAGAGATGGATCTATAATTCTTCATTATTAATTGCAGATACATACCCTGGCTGGAATAACCACACTTTTACTCTGACTCATTCTTTTACATTCAGATCATTTCAATTTCTTTATGCCATCTTTTCTATTCTAAAGGCTAGTAAAGCAAGAGTAAATAATGTTATTGAATAACTCAACTTAATGAAAATACTGAAAAACTGTGTAATAAATAGTACTGGGGTCACTGGGGACAAAAATTAAGTCCTTACTTTATGCCAATGCTCCCAATTAGAGTTAAAATAAAAATATGTCCTTTGCATTTTGTTGCTTTTTCCAGTAGGAATCATTAAAGGTACTTAGACATCAAAATTATTGCCTTGTTTTAGGAAACTCATGAATTTTAGCCACATGCAATTCTGCCACAAACATGTATTTACGATGTGCAAGCAACCTTCTACACCCTCAGAAATTACGTTAGCATCTGCATTATGCTAGCTTAGTTCATCCTTACACAAATTCAGCTATGTTACAAGGTAAATCAAGCCCTTGAAACCTAGTAAATATATAATCTTGATGAAGCATATCTAATGTAGAGAATCTTATATGCCATACTTTTTGCAAAATGTAATTTGTATAACGAATAGATTCATCTACTTTTATTGATAAAGTTAGTTTATAAGGAAACTTGAAACATAAAGAACATAGCAATTGTACATTTGTATGTACTATGTTAGCTCATTTAAATAAATTGGCAACAGTGTTCATGTCACTAAACTGCTTAGTAATTGATGAGTGACATAAATGATATCATAGGCTCTTAATAGACTAATCTTTCTAATTATTGAAGTTAATTGGCAAACATAACTTTTACATTGAAAGACACTAAGCAAAAACATAAAACTCTAATAAAAACAGGAAATGTCCCATTTTTATGCTGCACCCCAAACAAAGGACAGATGAAGAATGGAATGTAGGAAAACAAAACCATCAATACTATAGAATAAAATGTATGCATTTTTTTATCTGAATGTTAAATACAGAAGACCTATCTATGTTAGAAATTACATTATGGAAAAGTGAAAATAATTACAGATTTAACTCTAAAGCTTATCACAAAAAAATTAGCAAAAAAGAAACAAACATTTAAAAATGGGTTACTTAAGGGCACCTGGATGCCTCAGTCAGTTAAGCGTCCAAATTCAGCTCAGATCATGATCTCGCGGTTTGTGAGTTGAAGTCCCACATTGGGCTCTCTGTTATCATCGCAGAGCCTGCTTTTAGATCCTCTGTCTCCCTCTCCTCTGCCCCTTCCCTGCTCACCCTCTCTCTCTCTCTCTCTCAAAACTAAACATTTTTTTTAAAATGTGTTACTTATATATTTATGTTACTTATAAATTCATAGATTCTTTTTGCTTAATATACAAAAAAAGTATTTCAAATCAAGAAAAGATAAAGAGGAAAAGAGATCTAGAACAAAAGAAATGTACACAGACTAAAATAAAACATGTTGTATCTAAATAGTAATAAAAGAAATTAAAATTCAACAAACTCAGACGTAATTGATGTTAGTAAACAGAAAAAAAGCGAGCACATCATTAATCTGCAACCTAACTGTAATTATATTAAGAAAGATGACTGTTTATGAGTCTAAAACATCACATTCTTACAAAAGCTTTCATTATAAAAATTGCCATTACATGCAAATGTTAATTAGCTACTGATTGTTAGGAGTGAAAAGGTTTGTGGATTTGCATGGATTTGCAAAGTTGAAGATCATTATTTCCCATTTAAGTAATAAATGTGATGGACTTAATTTTTGTATTTCAAATTCAAGAAGTGAATGAATATAGTGAGACAGTTTATTTTGTCAGCATTTCATAATTCTGTTAAGTAGTTTATTCCTTTCTTAAAAATATATAAGTAGTTTCATTTAAGTGCTTAAAATAAATTTCCCTTTATTGTTAATTGGGTTTTCACCCAAATCCACTCATCAGTTTGAATAGTGACAATGTCATTTTCTTGATTGGTATGGGGGGTAGGGGGACAACTGACATTTCCTGACTGCCTTTCTAAGTGAGATATTTCACTAGTGCTTCATACACACTGTCTTATAAAGTCTCAAAATTAGCTGTTCAGATAAATGTCCTACTCATTTTACACATGAGAAAACTGAGGCTTAGAGATATTTGATAACATGCAAAAGCCTTATCAAGAAGTTAAGTAACCTTAGATCATATCTCAGATCCATGAGTCCAAAGATTGAATGTCTTTAATAAGGACTCTGATATATCAGACAATGTACCATTGCTTTTAAAATAAGCTGAAGTTTACTGGACACTATATATGAAAAGAAGATTGATGCACTAAAAGGATTGTAGAAAGAAGATGTAAAAATTTGGGAACATAAGCCTGGATCTTGCACTTCAACTTTGTGTAGCTTTGGGCAATATATTCCAAAGTTCTTGACTCTTGTCTCCATCTCTTTTATGAAATGGTATTATCAGATGACTAGATGACCTTGAAGGTTGTGGTGGTCATCGAAATATTTAAGATCAGCATAGCACAACAAGAGACCAAACAAAACAGATGGCCAACCAATTAGAATCAAGACCAGCTCTAATGAGCCAGTATCAAATGCAAGATCTTTTCCATTGTGACTGGGTTTCATTAAGTTATCAGATGAGATCCACAAGTCTTTCTATTTGGAAACATTATGAAAACATATTTTGACATATTATGTTTGGGAATATTATCAATTTAATTTACATCTTAAAATCCCATACTTATGACATCTGTTATTGTTTATTTGTTATATTGAATTAATTGTTCTTTCAACTTAAATAGCCATGTACTGAATATTATTTTCAGCAATGCTCATGTGAATTTAAAACAAAGTCAAAACCCACTAAACTAACTAATAATTTAAAAAGTGTATACAATTCTTAGCATACATATTCTTATAACATGGAAATATGTTGAAGAAGAAAAGCATCATATTTCTTTGTAACATTGTAGGATAGATTACAAAATACTAGTCATGGCAGAGCAACAAACATTTCATTGTTTGAAAAAAAAGGATTGCATAAAACTTCCTGGAACATTATTTATTAGTGTTTAGTTTTTGTTTCCTCATTCTTGGCCAAAAGAGCAGAGGACAACAAATAAAAATTTTAGACATCACTTTTGGGAAGGACTCAGGAAGCTAATAAACATTACAGCATGTACTTTCATCGTAACACTTTGAAAGAAAAGTCAAACCCTACAAAAGTCATCTAACAAAAAAACATCATGGGAATAATTGGATTCCAAAATGTAAGTTATTAGGAAAGCAAAAAAATTTTAATGCAAAATAATCCAGTTAAAATATATTACTGTTTCTAAAAAGAATTCGCACTGTATTTTTTGCATATGTTAAAAACCTGTAAGTTAAGCAACATCATATAGTTGAAAGAACAATGAAGTATGAATTACATAGAAGGTTCTAATCCTAGAACTAACCTTGGAATAGTCATTTAACTTCTTTGGTCTGTTTTTCCTTGTCTATAAATTAAGAGTACTGTAACCAAGTGACACAAGCTGGTTTATTTAAATGTTATCATTGTAACTTCTAAACTTTGAGATTTTAAGCTGCTTGGTACATCTCTCTGAGGATAAATCATCAGTATATGATATAGATATATTTCTAAGGGGAACAAATGTAAAATAAAAGTAAAGTGTCCAGTATGATGACTGACAGGCAATAAGTGCTCAACAATTATTACTGTTATGAACAGAGGGTAGAAGCAAAGAATATTGACTTTATTAAAGGATCTCTATGGTCTCATTCAGACAAAATACTCTCTCTAATAAAAGCTGCATCTAGATTTATGCGGAAATACTGACCAGTTTTCCAATAATTAAGAGGAACAGAGTTTTCAGGTTTTTCCATGATTGACCAGATTTAGGAATTAAGACTATAAAAACAACCAATTGTTTTTATAACTCTAAATTACAAATCAATCATTCAACCAATCCATCAGTAATTGGGCATTTTGGCAACTTATTTATTCAGAACTAAACAAAAAGGGACTGATTTAGATATAACCATTCAAAAATCTACATAAGACACACACATGAAGGAACTCTAGACCTTGCCACCTGCTCAATGGGATAATAAGGTAGACACAGGAGGATTAATGATGCTGACATGGGATTACCTAATAAGACTAGATATTAAAACAGAGAAAAGTCCATCTCTATTCCATGGAGTAAACACCACTCCAAAATCTGGAGATATGGATTCTTTTGGGAGGTGTAATATTGTGACTTATAAGAAATATATATTTGGACATTCAGATCATCCATGATTCTTGGATCATAGCTCCCAAAACCCTCGGAATTTCCTGAGGAAAGGAGAATGGGAACATTTTCTGTCATAATGTTTGTTCTCTTGTCCTCAGTTCCTGATATCACTTCAGAGCCATAGATGTACAATGGGTGTCTTGTTATTCATAACAAGCCCCTTTCCATCACAACCAGGTTGATATTAATGAGGTGACTTCTGGGAACCACCTCTTTTGGGGGCTTGTTGTCAGGGGAACAAACCATGAATACAGGGTTGGAACTTTTAGTCCCATACCCTGATTTCTGAGAAGGGGAGAGGGGCTAGAGTTTGAGTTCAACAACAAATGACCAATGATTTGACCAATTATGCCTACCTATGTAATGACCCCTCCATAAAAACCCAAAGGAAGGAGTCTGAGGAACTTTTAGGTTGGTAAACCCATGGACATTTGGCAATAGTGGTGCCCTCAGACAGGGTGTGGACACTCAATGCCCTTTCCCCATACCTTGCCCTATGCATCAACTCCATCTGGCTGTTCCTGAGTTATATCTTTTTATAGTAAACCAGTAATCCAGGAAGTAAACGTTTGAGTTCTATGAGCTGTTCTAGGAAATTAATGGAACTTGAGTAGGGAACTCTGATTTCTAGTCTGTTGGTCAAAAGTATAGCTAAAGGGGCACCTAAATGGCTCAGACAGTTAAATGTCTGACTCCTGATTTTGGCTCAGGTCATGATCTCATGGTTTGTGGGTTCAAACCCATGTTGGGCTCTGTGCTAACAGTGTGGAGACTGCTTGAGACTCTCTCTCTCTCTCTCTCTCTCTCTCTCTCTCTCTCTGTTCCTCCCCCACTTGTGCTCTCTCTCTCTCTCTCTCTGTCAAAAAAAAAAAAAACTTAAAAAAAAGAAAGAAATATAGCTAACAACCTGGACTTGTGAGTAGCACCTCAAGTCCAAGGAGGGGGTCACTGGAACCTCCAGTCTATAGCTGGTTGGGCAAAAACACAGATGATAAGCTGAGCTTGTGATTGGCTTCTGAATGGAGGAAGTAATCTTGTAGGACTGAATTCTTAACCTGTGGAACCCTTAACCCAGACAGTAGTGTCAGAATTGACTTGAATTGTAGGACACCCAGCTGGTCTCGGGTATTGCTTGGTGGGGATGTGGGAAACCACCCACCAACACATACACACATTGAAACTGGGTCCAGGAACCCAATTAGATTTACACATTAGAACAAGAAATTTTACCTTGAAATAACGTAAAGCAGGGGAAAGGTCAGTTTTTACCCCTTGCTTTACCACAGGGATACTTCTTTTTCAAGCCTCTTCCTATCTTTCTCTCTGTATTCTGGGGCCTCAGTTGATCCACTTTGATCCAAGCCATACAAGATGAGGATGCTCTAAGGCAATCAATTTGAAAATGCACCTACCTTAAATACTATCTCTAAGGGAACAAACACACCAAAAGCACAAAGAGCCAAAACCTGATGTGTTACAATTCACAGGGCCAATTGAGCATTTCTTGTGTGCCAGTTCAACCAGTCCCTTAGAACTTCCTGCCAAAGAGGTTCTAGAATTAGGGATACATTCAAAGGCCTTGGAGGTATTTTACAACCACTCCATTGCCATACCCATCCCGCAACCCAACTTTCAGCCTCCTAAGATTTGTTTCATTAAGCTTTAATTTCTTCTGACATCAAATCCAAGTTTCTGCTTCCCCATATCTGCCCTAAATTTACCTAATCTTTCCTTGGATGCCAAAGTGATAACAGGAAAGTCACTGACTCATCATACCTGAAAATTCTTCAACTGAAACCTCTAGAGTGTTCTCAATTTTTAGAGTTATCATTGCAATAATGATGCTAAAAAAGACGTATCAAGGAGTGTCTTGATATTGGTATATTCAGAATAAACAATGTCACTAAGTTAAAACAGTGAAAAGATATTTCTGTTTTGAAAAACTTCTTTTGATAAATTTTAAAGGCAGAACAAGGCAACAGATTTTGGCCTCATTTAGTTTATCCTGAAATTTTGTATCACTTTGGAATTTAAGAGGAGAGTCGGAGGATCCTAAAATATGGTATTGATCTAAGAACCATCTGCTACCAATTTTGAGTCACAGAGAGGAATATCAAAATTTTAGGACACAATGGGTTTGACCATAACATTCAGTGACCCACATTTATATTTGCATAAGGATTGTGAAATGCTTAAGTAGTCTTATCTCACAAGAGTATATCAATCCCACGTTTTCAAAATAAATGAACATGGTAAAGCATCAATTATTCATGTTATGGTATAGAATGTATGTTTTAACAGTGGAAGAATCATAATAACTTATAATTATGTATCATACTATCACATAAGAATGGATCATTAATATGCTTAGCGGATAATTAATGGTTCTTTCAAAAGACAAGAAATTTGTCTAGGTTTGGCAGAAATTTTCCAGGCTAGCTGATTAACTTAAAGAAAATAACTGTAATTATTTCAATGGCGTCTTTCCCATTGATATTGAGTGATAACAACGTGCAAAATAGTTTTAAATAAGATGCTCAGAGTGCTCCAGTGATGTTTCAAGTAGTATTTGTGAAACATAACCATATTCAGTGATTGTTTTAGCACAAAATATACCTCCCAATGAATCATGTGCCATAATGTATCTGATTTAAAATATTCTAAGCAAAGTAAAGTAAATTATTTTTGATATAATGTTAAAAACTCTTTGTCTTGTTTGGGTATTTTAAAATATACTTACGGGTTATCCAATAGCAGTACTATGGGATTAAGTTCTTTCTTTGGTCTATAATATGCCCTGAGAGGAACAATAAAATTATACAATCCATTTCCAGCTGTTTCAGCTGCAACTATAATTAGCTTATTTTTGAATCCATAGGCTTTTGCGTCCTCATAGTAGTTATGCTGGCAACTCTAGAGAAGAAAAATTATACAAAGAAATGCCATTTTTACACTCCACTAAAATTTGGTGAAAAAATTTAGGATATATGGAAAAGTAAAATTAAGTTAACCTAGTAAATCCCTTATTTTATAAAAAATTTGAAAATAGTTACATTTTTCTATGCCGTTCTCCAGCCTGCTTCAGGAAACGAAGATGTGTATGGCAAGACAAATGATTGCGGGTGTGTAGCATGATGTAGGGGAAGAAAAAGTCAGCAATATGTGTGCACACATGTTCTACTGGAAACTGAAACTTACTACTAGATGACATCTGGGTATCTATATTTAAAAATTATCATAATGTGTATGGATATCAAAACATCATGTTATATATACCTTGAATATATGCAATTTTTATTTGTCAATTATATCTCAATAATGCTGGGAAAAATCTACTTCTGACTTTCATTGCCAGAAATAGCATAATTAAATAACCTTTGAACATTCCAAGTACTGAATATCTAAAGGGACGAATATGGAAAAAACATTTTCTTTGTTGTTAAAAAACAAAAAAGCAAAACAAAACAAAACAAAATCCTTAATTATATAACTGTATATCTGAGCTGTCAAGATAATGATAGAAATACACAAAAGTACAATACTACTACTGGTAATAACAACAAAAACAATAGCAATACTTTATCAAAACTCATTGTTGCCCTCAGGGTATTTTGCTATTTTCTAGGGGGCTGGTACTTAATAGACATAGCAGTATTAAACCAAGGTTCTTTTAAACTAAATTATCTGCATGGAGAACTCCTTTAGTGTTCTGCTTTTTCATCTATCTATGTCTCTATGTGAGTTTATTTATTTGGGTTGAGATTAGTTGATTCTCTGTGGATTCATCACCAATTCTGGAATATTCTCTACCTTCATTCTTTAATAAAAAATTACAAAACGCTGTTGGGAACAAGGCACCATGAGTCAACAGAAACAATAAATGATAGAATTAGACTCACAAAGACTACAAATTATTGATGTTATTAGATTCAGAATATAAAACGAACACGTTTACTGTATTTAAAGAAATAAAAGAGAACATTTAAAGTATGAACAAATAAGAAGAGATTATTTAAAATACTCAGGTAGATGTTAAGAGAAATGCATATATTTGGGGCACCTGGGTGGCTCAGTTGGTTAAGCCTCTGACTTTGGCCTAGGTATGATCTCACCATTCCCTAGTTCGAACCCCACATTGGACTCTGTGCTGACAGCTCAGAGCCTTGAACTTGTTTCAGATTCTGTGTCTCCCTCTCTCCCTGCCCCTCCCCAACTCATGCTCTCTCTCTCCCAAAAATAAAATAAACATTAAAAAAAAGTTAAGAAATGCATATATTCTCTTTTAGAACTAAAAAGTACACTAATTAAAAATAAAAACTCAAAAGCTGGGTAATATTACACATTTGATGCATATGAATGGGGTCAACTGCAGGGCAGAGTTGAAGTAACTACTCAGAATGTGAGAAGGAAAGAGATATAAAGTAGTAAGAAAAAATGAAGATATTTGGAAAACAGTGTGACAGTGTCTAACATATATTTAAACGAGATGCCTGAAAATGAAAGTATCAGAAAGAAGCCCTATTCAAGTAACTACTGACTGAGGATTTTCTAGAATTAATGAAATACTCGAAACTTCAGTCAAATAATAAATAAAAATCCAGCTTCATATGCATGGTAACAAAAGTGCAGAACAACCAAGGCAATGACAAGATCTTAAAACCAGCCAAACAGAAAAGAGAGACTCTCCACAGGGAATAGGAACTAGGATGATGGCCACTTCTCAAAAGCAACATGGAGCCCATAAGGCAGTAAATAAAATCCCAATGTGCTTAAAGGAAAAAGAACACTCATAGCTTGGAATTGGACACCCAACAAATCTATCTTTTAAGATTAAGAATATTTGTAGAGAAACTGAAATTGACAGAATTCAACACTGATAGGACCTTAGTAAGAGAATTTCTAAAAGCTATAATCTAGGAAGTAGAAAAATGAATCCAGAAGGAAGGTTTAAGGTATAAAAAAGAATAGAGAAAGGGGAAATGGTTTTAAAAAGGAGGGAGCAATAAGCCTTCATTGGAAGTATGATTGAAGATTTACTAATATAAGTAGGATCTGCAACCATATGAAGGAATGAGGTCACTCACAAAGAGGCCGTGGAAAGGGAAGAGTGACAGGTGATGTTGAGACTATTAAGAACTTGAAGATTTATTAGGTAAAATGAGAAAAAAAAAAGAACTAATTTAGGAGTAGCTCAATTAGCGACACCTGGGTGGCTCAGTCAGTTAAGTGTCCAACTTCAGCACAGGTCATGATCTTACGGTTTGTGGGTTCAAGCCCTGTGTCCAGCTGTGTGCTGAGAGTTTGGAGCCTGGAGTCTGCTTTGAATTCTGTCTCCCTCTCTCTCTCTCTGCCCCTCACCCACTCGTGCTCTGTCTCTCTCTCTCTCAAAAATAAATAAACATCAAAAAAAATTTTTTTAAGAAGAAGTAGCTCAATTAATAAGAAAACAAAAAGGAGAAAACAAGGAATTTAGCGTTGATAAACCTTGATCAGGAACCAGCTTGTTGATGCTGATGCAGAATGAACTGGGCAACTTAATCCCAACTCATACTTCACAGATGCAGTAGGATTGGCTGCCCAACCCCATCTTCTAATTACAAAGTAGGCATTCCTTTATGGAGCAGACCACCACCTCCAGCCAGCCTAATGCTAAATAAATATATGATAATACCAGATGTCACAGCTAGTCAGCAACATTCAGAAACTTTGCCTTCTCTATATGGTAGAGAGACAGTTCAGTCTTTAGTTTTAAAGGGCCCTCTATTGTTCACCAATCTGTATCTCTGAAAGCTTAACTTTTCAGTTATATCAGTTGTCCTGCTTGGGGATAAATCATTTCCCCTCTTTGGTCTCCCAGTATGTTTTTTCTCTTGAACTGTGTGTTAAAAAATAAAATGGTACAAGAAGAGAATCCAGGTTTTGTGGGGCCTAAAGCTTCTGTTTCTTGGGGAATGTTCTTTAAGGAAAATAACACAAATATTATAAACTAAAAAAATTAGTCACAGGTTCTTAGAAAGGGTCAATACAGGTGAAGAGTCCTGAAGCTTCAGATTTATTACTGTTACCAAAAATACACAGATAGTACTATCAAATACTGCACACGGTAAATTAAAACAAGAACAAAAGAAAAAGGCGTTGAGAGATGGAACTGTCCATCTTAATGGACCCAGATGAATATTTGGAAGCAATGACAAAGATTTACAAAAAAAAGCTTCAGAATGATAAAGGCAGAAATTTTCTAATGTTCTGCTAATCTTCCTCAAGAATGACAGTAATAGCCAAGACTCATGATGTTTATTACACAAAAAAGTAATAGTAGCAAGAATACTAACAGAATGCATTATGTGCCTAGTCATTTATTAACTTCCAGGCACTATGTTAAAAGCATTCTACACACACTAATTTATAGAATTCTCAAAAGAACCCGATGAGGCTCATATTAAAATTACAAACATTTTGCAGATGTGGAAACTGAAATTTAATGGTGAAATTATTTGCCCAAATTTCAAAGCCTGTAAGCAGATTTTAACACCCATTAACTCCAAAATTTACAGTAAAATTCCTGGTTAGAATTAGTGGCACATTTTAATTTCTAGGAGGTGGGAGGGGCAGTTGAGAATCTTCTTTTTATCTGCTTTCTTATTCATCAAAAGAACAAGCTCTCATACAGGTCATGCCAATTGGCCATATCGTGAAAGAGATTTAAAAATGCTCGCCTTCTTGGAATCTTTCTGTTTTGAATGGTTTCTTTGGAACATCCAGACAGGAACCAAGAACTATAGTAAAATCTTTAGGAAAGGAGATATTAACCACGACACAGATATTAGCTTTCAGTCTAATCAATAATGAACCTTTGTGGCTAACACATAGATCAGCTAATTTTACCATGTCAAGCAATCACACATTAAGTTTTGAGGCAAAAATACCTGGCAAAATAAATAGTGCCCATTTGGCCAAAGTAATTTTGAGAGACTTTGGATGTTGAAAATTCATAACTTTGAGATTCTGGCACCTTTGTTTTTTCCTTAACAAGATGACTGGCTGAATCATTGGGTATTTTAGTAGAAGAGTAGAGTTCTTGGGTAATCTTCAGTTCAGTTAAGAAAGTACAATTCACCATTTTATGTATTACATTTACATTTGAAAAGATAATGCTCTTTAAACATATTTTAGTCAAAAGATTATACAAAATTATTTAAATATATGTAATTACAAAATGCCATAATTTCGGTTTTGGAGAAAATAACAATTACTTACCTTGTCTAGTCTTAAGCAGCAAAATGGCACTTTTTCATGAAGGAGATGACAAAAAGTGGGTGAACTTCCTATATATGGAGAGTAAGGTGGGTAGCCTTTAGCATATCTGTAAAATAATATGAAATATTTGAATTGCCTTGAACAAAACACACAAAGCTGGACCATTAAGTTATAGCCATACTCCTCGATTTTCATAAAGTTAGATGCAACTCTTTTTGTTGCAATTACATTTTGATAAAGAAAGGATTTATAATAAGGATAAGCAAACCAGGACCCATGGACCATGTCTGGCCCATCAGCTAGTTTTGTGAATTGAAAGTGTTTTGTTTGTTTTTTTATTTTAAAGGATTGGAAAAAGCTTTAAAAAATAAATGGTTGAAAAAAGGCAAAAGAATAATATTTCATGTCACATAAAATATTATGAAATTAAAATGTAAGTATCCACAAGTAAAGTTTCTTTAGGACACAGCCATACTCATTCATTTTATATATTGTCAATGGGTGCTTTCATGTGTCAAAAATAGCTGGGTGTGTACAGCCAAATAGGGCCCATAAAGTCTAAAATATTTACTAGCTGGTTCCTGTACAAAAAGTTTGCCAATCCTCGGTTTAAAAATTTAGATAGACTTTTTAAAATATGACCATTATTTTTTATAAAACACATTTAAAGCAAAAGGACTTATTTTCTAAAAAAAAATTTTTTAACGTTTATTCATTTTTGAGAGACAGACAAAACGTGAGTGGGGGAAGGGCAGAGAGAGGGAGACACAGAACTGGAAGCAGGCTCCAGGTCCCAAGCTGTCAGCACAGAGCCCGATGCGGGTTTTGAACCCATGAACCATGAGATCATGACCTGAGCCAAAGTCAGGCGCTTAACCGACTAAGCCACCCAGGCGCCCCTAAAGCAAAATGACTTATTATGATTTACTTCGTCAATACTCATTAGTCCTGGATGCATAATCACAAAGGAGTAAACAGTTGATTTAATCACTCAAACATTCACCAAAAACAATATTGTTGGAATCTTCCTTAAAATATCATCAAAAACATTCATTTGTTTGCTGACTTCATGAAAATAGCCACTTGTACATCACGGCTGTATTGATTTTCAAAATAAAACTATCAAAAAGTAGCAGCAGCAGAAAAAAGAACTATTTATTTATTAAGAAATAAAATTTGGTAGAGGCAAAATCCCTTTATCCAATATGAAAACTGTTTTCTCAGTAAAAATTTACCTTCTAAACCAAATTTCAAACCTAGTTTAAACTGTTTTCCAGACATTATTAGCTAGGAGGGTAAAAAGGTGCCCATTTTGCAAATTTAGAACCTGATAATCTCCACTTTTACTTCATCATCTTTTTCCGTTTTCTAAAAATAAAAAAATTCAACCTCTCAATCTTTTCAAAAGCACATGCAAAGAAAGAATTTCAATCACAGCACACAAAGTAATTTCTAGGAAAATCCTGGCACTCAAACCTCCTTGTTCCCATCAAATATTTCATAACTATATTTAAGTACTATTGATTTCTTGGAGAGTGCATTGTGTTCTGTAGGTACATCAAACTTCCCTGTAATAGATTTTTTTAAAGTGTAAAGGATTAAAAGAAGGATTTTTTTAAGTTTCACTTGTATTTCAGGCTATTTTAGTTCAATTCAACATTAACATCAATGTTAATTGAACATCTATTATATGAAAGATATCAGGAGCAGTATGTGAATGGTGTTACCATTGACACTACTACTAGCCCTGCTATACTTCCTAGTAATTATTACTCATTGAATGCTTAATCTGCACAAAGCACTGTCATAAGCACTTCTCCATTATCTCAATTAAACTTCATATGAACATCATGAAGCTGCAATTATACTCACTTTATAGATATAGGCACTGTGATTCAGATTGTTTAATCAAAGTCATTTGTACATAACCAGTATAAGGTGGAACTGCCATGAGAAACAAATTCTTTCAGACTCCATAGTCAAGACTGTTGACCACTGTGCTTTCCTCAAGAAATAGCAATATAATATGTGATGAAGACAAGTAAACAAACCCTACTGAAGGCTAAAATGTGACTAATAGCATGTACATTGGCCCTATGTGTTATGGAAGCACAGTAAAGAGCACAAGTACTTCCTTTATCCATGCATTCAAAATATTATTGACGTATATCATATGCAAAAGACTGCTGAAATGCTGAGATTTGGAAGGGAAGCTTAATGGAAGAAAGCTCCATTACATGTCATTTAATAACTGAACTTCAATATCGACATGGAAGGATATAAAGTTTAGAGAGTACAATATAATTAACAAAAACATACAATCATGAAAATGCATCTTATAGCATGAAAATACCGACTTATGTGTTTTCTTCTTTAAGGATAAAAGATAATTGAGAGAACATGGAGCCTGGAAATATATGTTGAAGCCAGAAATTTGAGGTCTTAAAATATTTTCTATTTTTATATAACAGAGATATTGGCTAGTAGGAAGGATGTTTTGGTAGAAGTATGTAGAATTGATTCTAAGATGTCCAAAAGGTAAGGACATTAATGTCTCATAGTAGCACAAATCCCAGTAAATCTTACAATTTAGACTATCTAAACATACTCTAAGTTTGAAGAAATTTCTTCATCTGGTGTAGTTTCATCTTCTGATTGATCACTTAGAAGATCACATGTTTGAATAGATGATGTATCTGCAACCTCTAAAACGGGGGCAATGCTAGGTCTTCGGATTTCTTTGCTTCCCTCTGTAGGAAGAGACAGGGTGGGGCCGCTTGTTGATCTACAGCTTGTGTCTTGCAAGTCTATAGCCACCGTACCTGCAACAATGAAACATAAAAATCCATCAAAACATTTGCCATCTGTATGAGAATCAACCATTTAATGATAAAAATACAATCAGTATAACCAGGGAACATATTATTGTTTATCCTTTAATCTCAAAGTTATTTCTTTCTCACATGGGCATTTCTTACCTACGTGGATTAAAAAAAAAATGTGTATTTGTGCAGAAGTGTATTTGCTGAGTCTAGCTCTATCGCACAAAACATAAGACTTGTGAAATCCTGAAATATTTAGGAATTTAAAGTGAAAAAAATACCTTGTTTCAATTTACATTTACTTAAAATTAATAAAAAGAATTTTTATCCTTTGCAATATTGTGTATTTCTCATCATATCTTTCCCCTCATTTTGTTATTATTCTCTTGTTGATTCGTAACCACTTTTTTATATTGGAACCATTAATATTTTATATTTATTCAACAAATATTTATTGAGTAATCACTGCATGGCAAGCACCTAACCTAGGCACTTTGGATATGCAGGGAGTGAGACAATGTTTCCACATATAACCATTTATCTTTAAAATAACCAAGTAGACAAATAAATGGGGGAAAAAAACCTCTTTTAGATAATGATAAATACCATGCAGAACATAAAACAAATGATGTGAAAAAGAACAGTGGGGTTGGGAGCAGGAGGATGTATGAACTTTTCACCAGGTGGTAAGGAAGGTTACTCTGAAGTCATGACTTTTGATTTTTGACAGGAAAGACAATAGTGACAATAGTGAGTGCAAGTTCAGGAGCTGTGGAAATACCCTGAGACAGCAGGAAGAGCAAACCCAGATAGCTTAAGGCTTTTGAATACTTGAGGTACTCAACAGTAAACAGAAGAAAAGAATTCCTTTGGGACTTTTTGTATTGGAATTTTGAAATTAATTTAAACACCAATTTGTGGAAAGTTGATGTCTCTACCCTTCTGAAGAAAATAATACAATCTACCTGATAGATGCCATCACGTTTCACTACCACTCACTTCATGTGTGCACTCAGTGATACCTTGTCATCTTTCTAAAAGCCCTTAGACCTCACTTTGTCCCATCTGAATCATCTATTAAAACATTCTCCACTTCTCTCAAACCTGACCTTGCCGCCTCCTTTACTATCTCAGCAGGAATTTTTAAAGGGGAAATAAAACTAATGGATTTCAGCATCTCTTTCCTTGTACCATGGAAAGAGAGGTCAGCAACTGATTTCTAAAACCTCTGAGGCAACTACAAGTCTTCACAGAAAGACAGATGAACAGAATGTTTTTGAGGATGAGGGTTGGTAGCACAAGTCTAGTAAGAATACTTGAGAATTCCTCAAAATTCAAATAAATTCTGGGGGTCAAGTTTCAGAGACTGGTACCTCTTCATATACACATAATCAGATTAAAGGGACAAGAAGCCTAGTGTGTCTGTAGTCAGTGGGGAAGCCTTTGTGTGAGGGGCATATATGAACATATTTAGAACTGCTGTTTCTGAGAAAGAGATGTGGCTACCAGCACTCAGCGATTCCAATATCAGAGCGAAGGTAAAGGTGGTTGCCATCAGAAACTATACACTCACCCAAAATTTTAGCATCATAAATAAGGACTAATCTATAACTCATTCTCTTTGGGGGAGGGGTGAATGGGGATCCTAGAGAAAATGAGATTAAATTTTCTATTAAGTCTGGAATTGATTAAAAATTAAATTTTATATATTTGACTTACAAAAATAAAGAAAAGCAATACATGATTTATATCCTAAGATTTTGAGTTAAAATTCATATGTATAGGGGCAGCTGGGTGGCTCAGTCAGTTAAGCGTCTGACTTAGGCTCAGGTCATGATCTTGGGGTCCGTGAGTTTGAACCCCACATCAGGCTCTGTGCTGACAGCTCAGAGCTTGGAGCCTGCTTTGGATCGTGTCTCCTTCTCTCTCTGCACGCTCCCCTGCTCGCACTCTGTCTCTCCCTCTCTCTCTCAAAAATAAACAAACATTAAAACATTAAAAAAATCATATGTATATTATTTATCCTCTGCAGATAACCACAGTGCCATATTCAGGGAGGAAACAGATATTAATGTAGAAAAAACCCTTCAATTCCCTGACTTTAAACAAACATGAAAGTTTCACCAAACTTTTATTCCTTTATTTCTGCTTAGAAGCAAACAAACATACCTCCATTTACATAAAGTTCATCCCTACTCTTCTTGGGGGAATTAAATCCCCTCCTGCTTCCTAAGGAATCATGATCTTTTAACTCCATTCTCCAAATATATTTGACTCCACATAACCCCCAACTACCGCTTTATCACTTTCTTGCCCAACATAGGGAAATTTGGTCACTTCCTGATTATTCTGCCAACACAGACACCTGGCACCAAACTGGGCCTGAGGGATACGATCCTGAGAAAGAATCTAGCAGGGAAGATGCAATTTAGAAAGTAGTTTCAATTACAGAAACAAGCTGTTCTTGGAACATTTCCTTTCCTTAACAAACCTGGCTCTTCCCTAACATTTTCTTGTCACCCCTTTAAAACGGTGGGTTGGGGGTAGATAAATACCCTCAGTGCTGTCACTGTCTCTTTTAAGCCATTTTCCTTTTATCCTTTAGAAAATACCAGCTTTGTATCCCATACCTTCAAGATTCTACCACCGCTATCTTTCATGGCTTTGTTTGGTAACTAATACTATGCCATTCTACTTATTTCTTAAAGATTCTAGTCCGTTTCTCCAATACTATTGCATTCCTAACAAAGAACCAAAGAAATTGGTTGGCTTAAGAAACAGAAATTTATTGCCTCATAGTTTTGGAGGGTAGACATCCAAAATCCAGGTGTTAGAAGGACTGGTTTTTTTCTGAGT
This sequence comes from Lynx canadensis, assembly GCF_007474595.2. Lineage (NCBI taxonomy): Eukaryota > Metazoa > Chordata > Mammalia > Carnivora > Felidae > Lynx > Lynx canadensis. The sequence goes on along the minus strand of NC_044319.2, from coordinate 44,986,177 downwards.
GCTGTGAGGGAATGATCTGTTCCAGGTCTCACTTCTTGGCTAGTAGATGGCCATCTTCTCCCTATGTCTCCTCCCACTGTCTTCCTTTGATGTGTCTCTGTGTCCTAATTTCCCCTTCTTATAAAGACAGCAGTCACAGTGGATTTGGGCCCACCCTAATGATCTCATTTTACCTTGATCACCTCTGTAAAGACCTTAGCTCCAAAAGATCACATTCTGAGTTACGGGGGGCGGGGGGGGGGGGGGTTAGGATTTCAACATATGAATTTTGGTGGACACAATCCAATGCATAACACTTTTCTTGCCTCATTCAGTGTGTTAAAAATGCAGGTAAATAAACCTTCCCACATCCAAAATCTCACTTCCTTGAATTTACTAAAGAAATCACTTTTCACCTTATCTTAGCCCCTCACTTCCACATTCACTCTTTAGATTTTATTATAACCAATTACAACAGTGCTCCCTTTACTCATTTCCTGCATTCACCCTCTGACCACCACTATTTCCTATCTTTTTAGGTCACTTTTATTTGTGTCTCAACTTCAGCTATGGTTTCACTCCACTGGAACTTCAACTGTATTTATGATACCAAATTTGAATTGTCTCCCTTACTCCTTTCATGTTCTGTCTTCTCTTCTCACCCACCTTAGGCTCCATATTTAAGCAGTATGATTATTTGCTAGCAAACACTCTTGGCTCCCTCGTCACATTTTTGCTCCCCTACTCTCCTGGCAAAAGCAAATCCTGTTTAAATTCAACTCTCTAACTAACTGATACCTGCATCAATGCAAATGAATATGCTTGGATAGTTTAGTTCCTGCATTAGTCCGTCCAGTACAATGTCTGTCCTCATTCTTGGCAAGTTCTTTATGCATGTAGATAGATTTATATTTCATTACACATGAAGATGATCCTTCCAATACTCTAAACTTAGTTCCTTGTCCCTTCATCCACTAATGGCCTTTTCTTCCACCATTCTTTAACGATTCACTCTCACAGTCATACCCTAAATCTGACAGTTACTATTTAGTACATGTAAACTCTATTTCTGGCATCTCATTCTCTGATATGTACCTTCACCTCTTCTCCTTCCAACTCTACCCTTTTTAATTCCCAGTGGAATTATAATCTTTGAATCCACTACCTTTTCAGCTTCCTTCAACCAAAGATGGCTTTTCATTTCCTTAGCTAAATTAAGTTCCACGGTCCATCATTATGTTCATTCTCTTAAATATATTCCCGATTGCCTTGCCCTCCTCACTTCCTTGTATATCCACCATGACTACAAAGTCATTTCTTTGCATCCCTTTGCAGCAAAACTTTTTGAGAGACACTGGGCCTAGCATCTCTAATTTGTCTTCTACCATTCTGTCATGAACCCCTCCGATCTGCCGTTTTCCGCTACCAGTCCAATGAAAGAGCAACGGTCACCATTTTGTTACATTCAATTGCCAGTTCTCAATTCTGATGTTATTTGAACTATTGGTGGCAGTAGCCATGGCTGATCACTCCAGTATCTTGACATACTTGATTCATTTGGATTCTAAGACCACACACTCACCAGGCTTTCCTAGTACCTTGCCAAGGGCTCCTTCTTGGTCTCTTTTGCTGGTTTCTTTTCATCTCCCTGATATTTAATGTTGATATCCTGCAGGATTTACTCTTTGTTTTTATCCCTTTCCTGTCCATACTTATTTCATCAATGATCTTGTTCAGTCTCATGGCTTTAGATATAATACATAAGCTCACGAACCCCAAATTTACCTTTTCGGTATACAACTCTTTCCTAAACTCTAGACTTTTATGTCTAACTTCCTATGTGACATCTTTTTCTCAATGTCAAACAAACATTTGAAGTTCAGTGTGACCCAAACTGAACTTTTTACCCACCCCACCCCTCCCCGCACGACCCCAGCCAAACCTGCACTCCCGCAAGCCTTCTCTATCTCAATAGACAGCCATTCCCTTTTTCCAGTTGCTTAAACCGAAAACCTTGGAGTTCTTCACAGTTCTCTTTTCTCAGTTTATTTACAATCATCAGCAAACCCTAATTATTCTATCTTCAAAGTTTACCCAGAATTTTCTCCTTCTTACTATTTCCACTTGATAATACTCTGATCCTTTGGCCAAACCAAGAATCTCAATAGCAGCCAACGTGATTGTATTAAAACATAGGTTAGCATAGATGAGGTCATGCCATTTCTCTGCTTAAAACTTTCAATGAATCCTCCTTCACTCAGAGTAGAAACAATAATCTTTAATTTGACTTTAAAAGCCCCAACACAATTTGTCTTATTTTACGTCTTCTACCCCATCTCCTATACCCCACTATCCCTCACTGTGTTTGAGTCACAAGAACCTTTTTACCTTGGGAACCTTGTTCCCAGACCGCCCAGTTAGGCTCCCAGTGGGGACTTGATCTTCTTCCAGATATGCACAGAGCTAATTCCCTCATTTTCTTCAAGTATTTTCTCAAATGTCACCTTTTCAATAAGGCCCAATAACCACCTCATTTAAAAATCCAGTCTCGGGGCGCCTGGGTGGCGCAGTCGGTTAAGCGTCCGACTTCAGCCAGGTCACGATCTCGCGGTCCGTGAGTTCGAGCCCCGCGTCAGGCTCTGGGCTGATGGCTCAGAGCCTGGAGCCTGTTTCCGATTCTGTGTCTCCCTCTCTCTCTGCCCCTCCCCCGTTCATACTCTGTCTCTCTCTGTCCCAAAAAAAATAAATAAACGTTGAAAAAAAAAATTAAAAATCCAGTCTCTCCAGAATTCATAGACTTTTTTTTACTAGCTCTGTTTCCCTCTTTCTTTTTTCTTATTACTCATCACTTTCTAACACACTAAATAATTTATTTTTTATGTGCTATTTATTGCCAGTCTTCCCTGTGATTGAATGTAAGCTCTGGGAGGTAGGGATCTTTGTCTATTTGTTTACTAATTTATCATAAATACTTATAAGAGTTTCCAGCACATACTAGGTACTCCATAAGTAATTGTGAATAATGGAAAGATAATGAGTAGGACTACTGTAGAAGAAAGATAATATGCTATGTCAATGACAAACAGGGTTACCTAATACAGTCCAAGTAGAGCCATGGAATATGTCTCAGAAAGACTGATATTGAGACCGAGATACAAAGGATTAGAAGTTGTTAACCAGGGCAAAGTTGGAGGCTGGGGAGTAGATCCTGTCAAAAGAAACTTCATGTGCGAAGGTCCACCGGTCAGAAACCATTAGTGAAGACTGAAAGGAATTTAGTATGATTGGGACTTAGGAGTGCAATTAAAGGGATGATAAAATACAGGACTAGAAAATTAAGATGGAATCATTAAAAAAATTTATAAGTAAAGTGTGCAATTTATCTTCTTGAGAATCAAGAATTCAATAATTACACCCGGGACAATGTATATAAACTGGAACTGTCCTGGGGAAACTGGGATTGACTCATGAGAATAAGAGATTTTGGTCATCCAAATTATAAGCCATGTGATATTATAAAATTTAGATTTATTTTTCCCATTGACCAATAAGAAGCAATTCAAATGATTTATGTGGGACAATGACACTATCAAAATTATGTAAAAATTATTACTTTGGTTTCAAGGTGGAGAAGAATGCAAGACAGCACCAAGGCATGGAGAGAAGGTTGTGGGGACTGACCCTACAGTTAAGGGGAAAGATGATGGAGACTGAGACCATGACCATACAGACAATGCACAAAGAGAGAAGGGAATGACTCTCAGGGTTACTCAATGATCAGATTTAATAGAATTGGGTGAATTCTGAGATATGAGAGGAGAGAAAGAGTGAAAAGTCAGAATTGTGACTTTATAAATTATAATGTGTCATCTGTTCTTTAGCCAAAAAATAGAGGAGGAAGATGGTTTTGCATGATGGCAGAAAGACTGGTTCAATTTGAATATGCTGTGCTAGTTTTTCCTGTGAGGCATCCAGACAGAAATAACCAGTACACCGTTGAATACGTTGTTGTGAAGAGAAATTTAAGTTAATGATTTACATGAGAGAACCATCAATTTTTGGCAGGCAAATCAATCTATAGGAACAGATGGGACTATTTAGGGAAAAATGAATGTACACGATACAGAGAAAAAGCACTAGAGTGTTTCAGGAAGAACATGGTCAAAACTGTCCCATGCTGTGAAGATGCTCAATGAATTTAGTGACAAACAGAAGAGTGATGACTTTGTCAGAGTAGTGACATAAGGACTGCAGATTTCAGACTGAACTGGGTAGAGCATGAAGGGACAACAAGCCAGCAACTGAAGACAACTCTTTCAAGGAATTTACCTGTGAAGATGTCATTCCAAGAGGTTCAGGTGTGTGTGTGTGTGTGTGTGTGTGTGTGTGTGTGTTTATGAAGAGAGAGACACACAGAGACAGAGACAGAGACAAAAACAAAGGAAGGAGAAATGAGCCAATGATTTTGAAAAAAATAAAGTTAGGTAATGAGGATGAATCAAAACACAGGTGAGGTTCCAGAAGAGGTAAAAGAGAGGGGCCCACTATATAAGTGATGACATTCCTATTAAAATGTTAAATGTTAAAAGAAAGGACACATTTCCTTGTGACAAAAACTGAATGTTTGTGGGCTTGTAGGTAGTTTGGTGGCAAATTTTAAAGGAAATTCTTATTTTTCTGGATCTATTTCCTTTTTTTTTTTTTAACTTCTAGGTTATAAAACCTAACTTCAATCCTGAGATGGAGGATGGAAGAAGAGTTTTGAGAAAAATGGTGAATATCTGAAATAGCCTCTGTTGATAACTGGATACAGAACTTACAAAAGAAATACACAAGTGTTGGGTATTCATATTACAATCAAAAATATGAAACAATTGTTGGCAATTTTGAATTAGCTACATTTCTTACCAGTTTAACAGCTTAGAAACTTTGATCTGTATATGCAGCTACACCAAATTTATAATATACACAAGTAGTTTCTAAATTTGATGTTGAAATTTTAACAAACATTGGAGTATATTTATTATGCGCTTTTAAAGAAAGAAACTAGGGGCGCCTGGGTGGCGCAGTCGGTTAAGCGTCCGACTTCAGCCAGGTCACGATCTCGCGGTCCGTGAGTTCGAGCCCTGCGTCGGGCTCTGGGCTGATGGCTCAGAGCCTGGAGCCTGTTTCCGACTCTGTGTCTCCCTCTCTCTCTGCCCCTCCCCCGTTCATGCTCTGTCTCTCTCTGTCCCAAAAATAAATAAACGTTGAAAAAAAAAATTAAAAAAAAAAAAAAAAAGAAAGAAACTAATGATATTTTCAAATTTATTTATACTTACCCATGCTGGCAATTATGCTATGTACAGGTAATCGAGAAGGTCCATGATAAAATGACCTTGATACATTGCTTTTTTTCTGCTGGTCTTGGTTTTTAAATGCTGAATTCTCTTCTTTGGTAATATTAATATAAAAACATATATCTGTAGCATTCATAATACATCGAGGGCCTGGATTCAGCAAAATGTTTTTATTATCCTCCCTCCGAACACCAATCAAGCAGACGCCAAACCTTAATGTAAAATAAATAAATAAAAGTTTAAGAATTGTGATTCAGCAAGCTCTTAGTTATTGTTTGTTTTTAAGTTTTCATATTAGCAAACTGTTATAAGGCAGAGGAAAATTAAAACCCAAATCAAAGCCTTTTACTTACTTTTGAGACAGAAAGAGACAGAGCATGAGCTAGGGAGAAGCAGAAGAGAGAGGGAGACACAGAATCTGAAGCAGGCTCCCAGCTCTGAGCTGTCAGCACAGAACCCGACATGGAGCTCGAACCCACAAACTGAGATCATGACCTAAGCTGAAGTCGGACGCTTAACCAACTGAGCCACCCAGGCGCTCCAGCAAATCAAAGCCTTTTAAAGCGTTTTGAAAAGATCCTAAAAGTTCAAGACTCAAGATTCTCAAGACTTCCCTATTTTCACAGGAAAAGAAACTATGTCCTTAGTGTGTTGTGAAATCAATTTAGTTGATTATAACAATATATATGTATGTATGTATATGTTCACCTAAATAAAGCAGAAGAGAATAAAAGATAATAGAAAACATCAGCACGTATATCATTAGGAAGGGTAAGAATTTTTTTTATAAAGTGTGTGTGTATTGGGTCTTTCCTTAAATATGTATTTTCATTTGATCAAAAATCATAAAACAATATTACTTAGTCAAAAAAAATTGAAAGCCATTGGCCTAAAGGAGAGGAAGAAACTTACCAATGTCACATCACAAAGAATCAGGGTCCCTAAATTTCTTTTAGTTCTGTGTCTACCATATTTGGTTTACTCTGAATTTTAGGAATAAAAAATTTAATAGTCTGAATAGGTGCACAGCTTAATTAGTAGAAATATCAAGCACTAAATTGAACACATATTAATAATTGCTTTTATACTTTTTCAGGTTATGCTCCAAACAGAAAATGCCCTGAATGTTTTTATTTCAATATGTCTTATAGTGTTACACATAAATCTATTGAATACAAATTATTTATAAACTAAATATTTTTTAAACATCAAAAGTATATTTAGTATGTATGGATAGAATCACATGGAGAATTTAAGTGTAATACATAAAATATTACATTAGTAGAATATACTAGATATAAATAAACCCTAAAAATGTTTTATCAATATATTTATAATACTGATAATATATTACTTTCATTATAAACATACATTTGTATTTCTTCAGTAAATAATTTTTCTCAAAAAGGAAAAAAAATTATGTTTCATGTTTGAATTAGAAGATACTACTGATTACTTTTTAACTTATTTCTCTGGACAAAGAAAGTTTTTTTTAAATGTCTAGTTTTTATAAATGTTATTATGACTTTGTTTACATTTTTTAAATGTTTATTTTTGAGAGAGAGAGAGGGCACGTGCAAGCTGGGGAGGGGCAGAGTCAGACATAGAAGATCCCAAGCAGGCTCTGTGCTGACAGCAGGGAGCTGATGTGGGGCTTGAAGTCAAGAACTAAGAGATCTAGACCTGAGCTGAGGTCATACATTCAACTGAGCCACCCAGGTGACCCCTTTGTTTACATGTTTAAACAACACTTTATAATTAGATCTCCAAATAAGATTCATTTCATTTATTTGTAAATTCCTAATGGATTAAAATATTTTTAATAGTTTTTTAATGTTTATTTATTTGAGAGAGAGAGAGAGAGAGACACACAGAGTGTGAGCGGGGGAGGGGCAAAGAGAGGGAGACACAGAATCCTGAGCAGGCTCCAGGCTCTGAGCTGTCAGCACAGAGCCCGACAAGGGGTCCCAAACTCAAGAACCACGAGATCATGACCTGAGCTGAAGTCAGACACTTAACCAACTGAGCCATCCAGGCGCCCCATTAATAGATTAAAATATGTTAAAGACAATTTAAAAATCACTAAAGTCGAGGCACCTAGGTGGCTCAGTCAGTTAAGCATCTGACTCTTGGTTTTGGCTGGGGTCATGATCTCAAGGTTTCATAGGTTCAGGCCCCATGTCACGCTCTGCACTGGCAGCATGGAGACTGCTTGGGTTTCTTTCCCTCTCTCTCTCTCTGCCCCTACCTTACTTGCACTGTGTCTGTCTCTCTCAAAATCAACCTTAAAAAGAAGTTACTAAAGTCAATATTCCTACTAAGTTATACTTTATACCTAACAATATTAACTTATAGAGATCATACAGAAGCTCAGAGTTCAAATGTCTCAGTAATTACATTAAAAATTCCATAATACTTGGAATTCATGAGCACCAATATGGGCTGTATTTTAGAAAACTGTGTTTAAAAGGTATGATTGATTTATATTTTAAGTCCACTCTGGAAGCAGAAACATACTTTTTGTGCGCATGAAAAGAGGCATATGTAAAACTCTTCCCTTCGTATTCAGCAAAAAATGTACTTTCTTCCAAAACAATGTGGTATACTTCATTGCCAGAGCATCTACCATACATCTTCTGCCACTGTTCTGGTGACTGCTGGCCTTCTCTGCAACAAAAGCACACACACATACACGCACACCAAGAGAAAAACACAGTGAATGAAGTTAAAAAAACAAAAAAACAGTTGCCATACATAATTTGGAGTTTCCTCCCAGGAAGAATTAGTAAACACAGTGCAAAGAAGTATATGTCTGGTGCTCTAAATGATGATATTTACAAACACAAAGAATTACTACAAAAATTTTGAAACTAACACAATATATAATAAGCTTGAAAGATGGCACAATCCTAGAAAGTAGTTTTTCATACTCCAGTTAATGAAAACATTTATCCTGACCATGAACCAATGAGATATAGCATTTATAGCATTTCATTTTAATTTCTGTTTATGTCTATCCTGTCATGCATATCCTACATATTACACTTGTTTTATAGTCTAAGTAACATGGCACCTACTTCATCTCATTTATGATACCTATTTGGCCCCTGTAGGTAACTGATTTTGCTTTGTATTTATAATTATGTATTCATACATGTCAATTTATCAAGTTGATTTCACAGAAAACATACTCTTAATTTCTGTCCATATCATAGCAATGGCTTCCTTCCAATTATGTAGCAGTTAAGAAAAGATACCTCTTCAAGATAAAAGGGTCTTCAATCACCAGAAGTATTTTTTAAAAGAATATAAGTTTATCACAAAAAGTACAGTTTCTATTTTCTGGAAGGCTCTCCTCAGTGGCCTTGAAAATATATAAAAAAAGTCAACCTATGAAAAATTATTTTTTCCTATTTTTTATAATATATTTCATTTACTTTTTCTGAATAAAGCTTATGGACTCTATAAACACAAAAAATGCATATTCTAGGAGGAAAGTGATAAATGTATAAATATCAAAATATTTCAGTAGATTGTCTATAGATTTTGAATGGATAAAAGCAGATAACAAATCATATTTGTCATATTTAGGGTTTTAAAAACATTTTAAACTCTTGAGTTTTGTCTAAAGGATTATTAGAGATAATACATTTATTAACATTTAGAAGAGTAACTAAGTTTTAAAAAATCATATAGTTCCCAGGTATGTTTAATTGTGCTTAAGAGTCAAGAGCCTAGACCTTGGAGTCTGATTGCCTGATCTGAATCCTAATTTTAAGATCTTGTGTGAGTTACTTAACTTCTCAGTGATTCTCTGCCTCTTCTGTGAAAAAACAGTATCAGCCTCACTGGGTTAGATAAAATGAGGTAATACAAATAAATCACTTAGCAGATGTTGGGATCATAGTAATCACTCAGAAAATGTTAGCTTCCATTATTATTTTGCTGTTATACTTTCCTCATTACTAGATTCTGGAGACACCTTTAAGCAGCCCAGGCAACCTATTGAACACTAATGCTTTTAAAACCTTTACTCTTTTTTCTGTAATAATTTTAATATGTTTTTGGAAGTAGAAAAATAAAGTAAAAACACTTTTTGACTATAGCCTGTATATGGCTACATCTAACTATTATTTTCTAGGAATAACTGTTCCTGGTAGAGAAAACATTCCTTTTGGCAAACAAAAATAAAATCATCTTTGTTATGTACCACAGTGCTACTTGGCAAGATGATACTTGGCAAAGACAGAATCCATTTAAATGGGCTGGAAATGTAAGAGAAGATGCCGGTAATTCATCATGGTTTATTTGAGATCCAAAAGGTAGCATGGAGTCAAATAATTGTCATACAAGGGTACTAAAAGCTATTCAAAAGAATCATACATCTAAGTCCAGCAGCTGAAATGGGAAAACGATATTGTAGCTTGAGAAGGAGAGGGTTATACAAGGACATTTCAGATGGATTTCCTTAAATCATTTGCTTCTTCTCATGCTATTTTATGTTTTCATGCCAGGAGACATCTTTATGATTTCTTCAAATATATTCCTAATAGGTAACCAAGAATCTCTAGGTTCAGCTAATTGTAAATATATAAAAATGTTCCCCTCTTAGCTCATGTAAATTTTTTGAGAAATGTAAGAAATTAATAACGCCATTTAATATCATTGGGTAAGTTCAGTTCTCACTTATTAATTCCTACATGAAATATTTATCAAGCACCTAGGCTGTGTCAGGGAAGTTCTAGATTCACAAGTTATTGCACTTAAGAAAGAAAAAATGCTTTCTTGTTTGAAGCCTCTAGTGAAGGAAGACTGACAGTAAACAAAAGAAGCAAACTGTGTTATGTTGGAAGTGATTAGTGTAGGGAGAAAAATCAGAGAGGGAATAATTTTGAGCAGTGAATTGAAAAGTAAAAGGTAGGGTTGAGGAAGGCATTGCTGGGAGGTTGACATTTGAGTAAAAATCTTTAAGAGAGTGGGAGAGGCAACCATAGGAATACTCAGGAGAATATTGTTTCAGGCAGAAGTACCAACAAGTACTTTCCTGAAGCAGAGAACAAAGAACAAAGAGGCCAGTTTGGCTGGAGTTAGGGGAGGAGAAAAAATGAGGCCAGAGAGATAACTGGGAAGGGAGAGGGGTCATATAGAGGTTTACAAAATTTTACAATGACTTGGACTTGTACTTGGGATGATTTGGCAGTCACTGGAGGATTTCAAAGATGGGTGCAAAAGATTCTGACTTTAATTTTTTGTCTTCTTTTATTGTTTATATGTTAGTTAGCTACCATGCAGTGCAATATGGGTTTCAGAAGTAGAATTCAGTGATTCATCATTCACATACAACACCCAGTGCTCATCACAACAAGTGCTCTTCCTAATACCCAACACCCATCTACCCATCCTACTAGACATGTCCCCAAAAGCAAGGGAAATGAAGGCAAACATAAACTATTGGGACTTCATCAAGATCAAAAGCTTCTGTGTGGTGAAGGAAGTAATCGGCAAAACTATAAGGCAACCTACAGAATGGGAGAAGATTCTGACTTAAATTTTACAAAAATCCCCACAGGTCAGGACGCTGAGAAGAGACTGAAGATGGGGTAATGACCAATGAGGAGGTTAATATAATGATCCAGCTAGATGACGATGGTTTGGACCAGATTAGACTCTGGGTGTGTTCTGAAGGTAGACCAGAAAGAATTTGCTAATGGAAGAGAAAAAATATATAAAAATCTCGAGCACCCATGTCCATCAGAAATATGGATAAACAAATAAATAAATAGAATCCATAAAGATAAGAGTGAAAATGCAGGTACTACTGATTATAAAACATTATGGAGAAATCTCAAATATAAAATGTTAAATAAAAGAAGTGATTCCAGATTTGTTATTTTAGTTAACTAAGTCCTAGGAAAGAAAGAAGTCAATCAGAGGTAATATATGTGGGCTTCAGAAACATTTGTAATGTTTATTTTTTTTTAATCTGAAATGCTAGGCACCTGGATGTTAATGACAATAATCTTACAACTTTTGAATGTCTGAGACATTTATAATTGCATCACAAAAAAAGAAAAACAGGACTAACTCAAAAAGATATCTGCACCTCATGTCCATTGCAGCATTGTTTACATGAACCAAGGCATAGAAATAACTAAAGAGTTTGTAGATGGATGAATGAATAAAGAAAATGTGGTGTAAATATATATAACGAGTTACTATTCAGCTATATAAAAGGAAATCCTGCCATTTGTGACAATGTGGATGGACCTTGAGGTTATTAGCTAAGTGAAATAAGTCACCAAGACAAATACCATATGGTCTCATTTAGATGTAGAATCTAAAAAAAAAGTAAACAAAAAGTAAACTCCTAGATTCAAAGAACAGACTGGTGGTTGCCAAAGGGGAAGTTGGGGAGATGGGTGAAACAGGTTAAGGTGAGCAAAAAGTACAAACTTCTACTTATATGCTAAATAAGTCCTGGAATATAATGTACAGCATGAGGACTATAGTTAATAATACTATATTATATATTAGAAAGCTACTAAGAGAGTAAATCTCAAAAGTTGGGCATACAAGAAAAAAAATTGTATGTGTGGTGATGAATGTTAACTAGACTTATTGGCATGATCATTTCCTCTCTACATATATGTGTGTATGTGTGTATACATATACCCATATAGAGAGAGAGAATTATGTTGTACATCTGACATTAATGTAATATTACCTGGCAGTTATATCTCTGTTTTTAAAAAGGGCATTTTACGGCCTGTAGACGTATAAAAAAACCTTTTCTTTGTCTTCAATTTACTATTCTCCCTAAATTTTCTCTTCATCTATCTTACTTTATGTTTATAGGCAGAAACAATTCAAGATTATTTTTCAATGGAGGAAAACAATCACATAAATAAAAAGATATTTCCAAACTTCTCATACCAGAGAATTCTTTAATTCCACCATCTAGGTGGGTCTTGATCTCACCACTTGTCCCTTTCTCCATCAATTCTTACACTTTTCAAATAGTCCTATCCCACTGTCTGGCCTCCTTGCCTCCAGTATTGGTCATTACAAATCTATTTATGGTGCTGTCAGAAGACTGAATTTCAAAAACTCCAATCAGTTCATGTCACTCTCCTGTTGAAAATGTTTAAAGGGCTTCCTCCTTCCATTTTAAAAATGTGAACTTCTTTATCATCATTACAAAGCCCTCTGGACCTATGCTATACCTACCTTTCAAATTTCATTTGTTACCTCTGTCTTCTTTCTCTCGTGTGTTCCAGCCATGAGCACTCCTTAATTTACCCTGAACAAGAAACTCTTTCTTATATTTTGGACTCTTCACAAGGGTGTTCGTCCTATCTCCAAAGCTCTACTCATTCTCTGACCTATAGCTTACTCATTACTTCTTAGCTTTGCAGTGCTGTACTTTGTTCATGATATAGTAACACTAAATTGTATTAATTACTCCTTAATGTCTTGCTTCCCTGTGAAATAAGCCACATGAGGAAAGGGATCATGTCTTGTTTACCACTATACTTTTGAGACTCTGACATCCATTCTGACACAGTGTAAGTGCTTAATAAATGTTTGGTTAAATGAACAAAGAATAACCTAACGATGTTCTTTATGCTCAATTACTAAATGTTCTGCTTTCCTAATTATATAATACCTGTCTTCTCACCAGAATCATTTTTTAGGTCTAACCAATTACTTTCCCTATGATGAATTTGCCATTAGAATTAGAAAAAATAATCATGGAGTTCCTCAATCGCTAATGGACATGAAATAAATTTAACCTCAGCAGCAGTAAAAACACAAAAAATATTAGGGACAAAAAACACAGAATGGAAAGCTTAGTGAAAGTTACAAAAAGCCATTTAATGAAGATTGAAGATGTGTTTACACTAAGCAAATGAACTTTTAGGGAAAATAATTGGTTTGTGCATTTACTTACTGTCAAGCTCAAAGTATATTGCAACCTGTAAAACAGTACAGCCTAGTTTACTCCATACCCTTTTTAGGATGTTCTAAGATTTTTACTGAAAACTTACTGGTAATCAATGCTTCCTAAACTAGTTTATGTCCACCTTTATTTTCAAAATCATTGGCATCTCCAGCTGTTTATAAAAGTATAGTAGAAAAAGAAAACTGATAGGAATATGAAAATGAAATATTCTATTAAGACAATAAATGGAGTACAGAGTAACAGTATATGCTTCATATTTGAAAGAACCTCTTTGAGATATCTATTTCCCCTGCATAAAGAGATATGCTGTAAAATGCATGCACCCAAAACTAGAGTCAGGAGAGCCTTGAAAAAACTTAGATGAGGCAGCTTAGAAGGAAACAAAGCTTGTGTCTGCTCTCCTATGCATTCTAAACTCTAAACAAATGTCTGAGTGATTTTTTGGTTTTTTTTTTTTTAAAGAGAAGTGGAAGGAAAGGTGATAGACAATTCCTTAGGAGAAAGGGGGAAAAAACGCCTAGTCAAGTGAATAAACTAACCCTTTGTCAAAGTCTTCAAGACCTTGTAGCCTTCTAAGCATGTCCTGTCAAATCCCCCATTCCTGTCTTATAATAATATCTTGGGCAGGTCCCATTTCTTTCAAATCGTGTTCAGTTACTAAAAAGCTCAGTCTCACCCCATCTGAAATTTCAATCCTACCAGTTCAGGCTGAGTCTCCACAGGATGTTGCTGCTCCTCAAAGTAATTCTAATTAGTAATCACTATAAAGGGTCTTGTAGGCACATGTGAATATCCCTTCATGGGGAGTGAGGGCTGTACTTTGGTATATGATCACCAATAAGAAAGTCTCTTCCACTTTCCCTCATCTTATTTACCAGTGGTACATCCTACAATCTAACTGCTTGAGTTTCCTCACCTTGTGACCAACACACTCAGATGGGGTACCAGGAATATGGCTCAGATCTTTTTAAGCTATCAGTCATGCTGTGGAAAACCCATGCATGGAATTGAAGGCTGTCTTCTAGCTCTGCCATTTTTCTCTAATTCTTTTTTCCTCATGTTCAATTAATCACAGGAAACAATATAAGCAAATGTCCAACTAAAGGATGAGATGCTAGTTCCCACTTCCTGCAGACAGCCCTATTCTCCATGAGTAATGCATAATTCTTTTGTACTTCTCCTCACATGGCTGGGGTAGGTGCAAGAGCACTGTACTCCTCTATCCATCCCCCTCTCTAATCTCCTCTTTCACCAATTGGGGGGCATGAAAAGTCCCTCCCAATATAGTAAGTATTGGTGTAAAAATAGTATATTTGCTCAATTCTGTTTAGTTTTCCTAAGTTAGAAATATCTGGGAAAATTTGTTCCAGTTAACTTCTGGATGATACATAAATCAATTCTGACAACTGATTTTATTTTTCTTTTAGATGCAAGTTGCACATTCCTCATTAATCTATGATTATACCTTCAAGGCAAATGGGTATTTATTGCCAGAAAGCAAATTAACTCACATACCAATCTCCTGAGCTTTAACACGGTCAACCAAGTGTAAGGAGGACTGTTAGTAAGTACTTGAGTCTGCTCTTTGCAGAAATGTATTTAATGCAGGCTTCTGAATGCAGTAAAAGAATTTTACATAATTTTGTCTCTGGAAGTTTCTCCACCTCAAATTTTCCCAAAGGGAAAAACAAGGATTTAACTGGAATTTCCTGTGCCAGATAGAAGAGGTTGAAATTGTATTATAGTACATAATCTCTTTCTAGTTCAGGAATGTGCTGAACTGCTCTGCCCAATAACAGAGTTGGCATTAAAAACAAAAACATCATAAAACCTTATTCTACTGACAAATTCCTATTTTCTTATAAAAATGGATGGTATTTTTTTAAAAAAAAACTCATACTAATAACTTTTAGAAAATAAAATTCGATTTTATTTTCATATTTTCTGTATGCATATAAGCATGCCACAAAACTATAGGTAAAGTCAAGAAGAGTAAGCATGATATTATGAAGCCCTACCTTCAAGGTTATAAAATGTAATCATTAGTAGAAATCCACACAGATTGCCAAATTAGTTGTTTTTATATACCTATTTTTTTATCAAACTAAATTACTTTCACATCAGTAGGAATAAAAAGCACCTTGTCATAAGGTATCTTTGATATAAATCCATTCTTCACTATGTAATAAAAGGCTTCACATATAACTTAGGTGGAAATTTTTACCTTAGGAAAAGGATGTCATTTAGATTTAGAGTTGAAATGTTAAATAAAATAAAATTTCCTTATTGATGCTCCATTTTCAAGAAGATATTTGTTACCTCATTGTATTGATTGAAAGTAGATTTAAAACCCAAAGGTTTAAATCTAATTAAAATTAATACATTTTATTTAATTTTATACTGTTGTGTTTCCCCAATTTAATGTCTGCTTGCTTGCACATAGTTATTTATATTCTTTACAGGGTGCTTTTCTGCAAACACACATGAATTGCATTAACTCATAATGGTCCCAAACTGTTACATTATTTAAAAATCAAGTTATTTAAATTGTACTACAATCTTGCCTTTACTATCAACCTCAGGAATCTACAGTGAAGACTGTAGGCCAAAGAAATGATTTTGACAAACTGTAGCCTGTGTCACTGGAAACATAATTGTAATTTATAGGTGGAAAGTGTATATTAGAATATACAGAAGCTTCCAAAACAGGGAGGATACAAAAGAAACAGCTAACACACGACTTTGATGCACATTTATTCTTGTTAATCTGAAGACAGAACTGACATACAAATATGGTTCTCTTATCTAAAAAGAAAATATAGAAAAAGTAATAAAACACAAGATTAAGATGTCTTGGTCTACCAGGAAGAGGCTTATGCATTCCTACTCTTGAACAACTGAACTTCCCCAGCTTTTTATGTCATCAGACACCAAAATAGAAATCTGAGTCCTAACATTAAATCAAGTCAGTGGATGCTAATCAACTTTCTACCACTAGATGGAACTGGAAAGCTGTTTGCCATTCTTGGGAAAAGAAAAATTGTTGGGATGGGGAGAATAGAAAAATGCCATATAGCTTTCAAATATTTTTAAAAAATTTTTTAAGTTTATTTATTTATTTTGATAGAGAGAAAGAGAGTAGGGGAGGGGCAGAGAGAGAGGGAGAGAGCGAGAATACCAAGCAGGCTATGCACTGTCAGCACAGAGCCTGATGCAGGGCTCAAACTCACGAACCATGAGATGATGACCTAAGCCAAAACCAAGAGTTGGACGCTTAGTGGACTGAGCCACCCAGATGCACCAGCTTTCAAACATTGTTAATAGTGACCTTAAACAATGAACACTCTTTTGAAAGGGATCTACTTCAAGAAAAAGTGAAATACAGCTTAAACGTTAAATCTAAAGGGCCCACTATACTTGAAGGTGGGCCAAAAGCCATTGCCCTTACTCCAATGTGATTTTCTGAAATGCTCACTTAATTCAGAAAGCTGCCTAATTATCACACACACAAAAATCCTAAAATTCTGTAAAGATTTTTCATCTACTTTTCAAACTGTCAGGTGAAAAGGTAAATTCTTCTGTCATAATGAACATCATTCTCAGCTCTTTCATGCTACTATGAAGTCAGAGCCCACTGATTTTAAACTGTTCTCCATCAGAATGAATACAAATTCATACCTGAAGTGCACTTACCCCTTTCTTTCTCAGAACACAGCCTGCTTGTTTACTGAAAACCATACACTCAGCTTCTAATAAAGTACTTTATGCCCTTGTACACATACATAGTGCTACTCTATCTATCCCTTTAGTTTAGAACACCATTGTGAATTTCCCAGGGAAGTTATATACCATAAACACTAATATTTGGGGATATAGGAGTTTCAGAAGCTCCTGCTGTTATTATCTACATTTTGCCATTTGAGTATCTTTTTTTTTTTTTGCCCTTTTAAAATTATTTGTAACTAGGAGATTTGTTCACTGTTTTCCCATGTTGTCATTTGATTTATTCTCAAGGTATGCAAAGGTAATCTTACCACAGAGAGAAGATATTTCATTAATAAAATAAATCTAGGGGAAGTTTATAATATGTCCCAAATCCATATATAAGCCATGTTTACATTGTGTTCTACCCTGTATTGAATATTAGTCTTTTCTCATCAGAATGTACTTGTTCTCGGGGCACCTGGGTGGCTCAGTCGGTTGGGTGTCTGACTTTGGCTCAGGTCATGATCTCACAGTCTGAGTTTGAGCCCTGTGTTGGGCTCTGTGCTGACAGCTCAGAGCATGAAGCCTGCTTCAGATTCTGTCTCCCTCGCTCTGCCCTTCCCCTGCCCACATTCTGCCTCTCTCTCTCTTTCTCAAAAATAAACATTAAAAAAAAATTTTTTAAACAAGAATGTACTTGTGCTTTGCGTTTCCCAAACTTCTAACACAGTGCCTTATACTGTATGGATGCATGCACTTATTATTTATACAATGAATTAATGGCCAAAACATAACAATATTTTAACTCAGTGCTATTTTTAGCATGTTATTTCATCCAAACCTCAAATTTTAACCAAAAAAAAAAAAAAAAAAAGAAAGAAAAAGCTTCCAAATCTTCAGCTTAATGCAGAGTTTTAAGGTATTTCTTAATGATAATGCTCTGAAGCTTTATCACTATAATCAGTATTAGGCACTGTCTATTGACTGCCTTCTCTGAGGTATGAGACAAAAGAATGATCTCACAAGTCCCCACAGGTGCTGTTCAGATAACGATACTACCATTTTTAATTCCTCTTTGGGATTCCTCTTCCAGAGTTATTCTGCAACTCTAGTGTCCACAGAGCAGGTTAGTAAAATAAATGCTTAAATCAGGCCAGATGTGACACAATGGGGAGTGTGCAGGCTTGGGTGGGTTGGCTGTTACATGCCTGCTGAAAAGGCAAATTCAAAAAAAAAAAAATATTTACATCAGGCTGGTGGCCAAATAAAACCTATCTGCTAACATAAGTTGGTTCATTGGTGATTAGGTTTGAAACTTCAGATCCACTAGTTACATTTTAACTTTAAATAACACACTTTAACTCTGTTACACTAACTATATCCAGTCTTGATTTCCATTATGTAACCTGAGGATATTAATGACCCTCTTCCCTTCCACATCTTCTCCCTACTTTTATTCTAAACCGTTATTCGCTGTACAATTTTTTTCTACATTGTTGAAATTACAAATATTTATACTTTGTTCACTAGCTGTAAAAAGTCAATGGCTTAAGATTAAAAACAGAGGGGCATCTCAGTGGCTCAGCTGGTTGAGCATCCAACTTCCACTCAGGTCAATGATCTCATGGATCGTGGGTTTGAGTTTTGCGCTGATAGTGTGGAACCTGCTTCAGATTCCCTGTCTCCCTCTCTCCCTCTCTGCCTCTCTCCCACTAGTTCTCTCTCTCAAAAATAAACATTAAATTAAAAAAAAAGAGAGAGGACATGTTGTACACCTTAAACTTACACAATGATTTTGTCAATTATACCTCAATAAAGCTGGAAAAGAAGAGAAACTGTGCTGTGATCACATTATTATGATTATTACAACATAGTTCACTTAAGAGCTAAAGGGAATTCTATAATTATGAAAGCTTCACCATAGTACCCTAAGTTATTCAATAGTGACTATTTTAAAAATTACTCTTTCCTTACCAACCAACATGTTATTCAGTATTATGGCACACTTTAATTGGCTTTATTTTAGTTCCTTTTTTTTCTCGGAGTTTATGATTGCCATTTTTTTGTTGTTGTTTTGTTTTGGTTTGTTTCGGTTTGTTTTGTTTTTCAGCTGGGAGAGAAAACAGATACCTCCTTTGCCACATCACATTGTGATGTAGCTTTTAATCTAGTGTAGTCTTTTCCTGAGACCCAGTGTCTGACTTTTCTTATCTTGACCATAACTTTTAGGAATTTTTGGTTTTAGCTATGATGCAGACATGTGACCTGGGTCCCATCAATCAGACACAAATGCAGGATTTACTTTGGTAGAGAGCTAAATGAGGAAACAGACGGGCAAGTGGCATCCATTTTGTTGCAGAGGTAGTATGGTTCTAGGATTTTTACCTGGTTAGTTGTGTGGAGTAGCAGGGGAAATTGTTTGTGTCAGTTTAGCCAAGATAGAGGTCAACTTTCTTGCTCAGTGTTATCCATATTCCTCCATAAATCTCTTTACAATTAAACTTGGTAAGTAGATACTCTTGTATAAAGTTAAGAACACTAGTCAATACTAAGATTTCCCCCCATTTGTACAAGTTTTAAGAAGTTTTTCTTCACCATTATTGCTCTGTAATTTGGCAATGCTATGTATGCATCTAGGTATAGTTCTTTTTCATTCATTATAATTTACAGCAAGAGACTCTTGTCAATTTAAAGATCTGAATCTCCCTTATTCTGTCATAATTTCTTACATTCCATTTTCTCCATGTTCTCTGGAACTTCCACTAAATCAGATATTATTTCTCTTGGACTGACCTGCACTGCAAATCCTTTTTCTTATGCATTCTATCTCTGTCCTTTTATCTGAAATCCTCAAACTTTCTATGATATTTCTTTCAAAACTTTTTTTTTGAAAAATTTTTATTTTGGTATAATTGACATATAACATTATTCTAAATTTAGGTATATACCATAATAATTTTATATGTGTATATATTGCACAGTGATCACCACAAAAAGTCCAGTATCCATCATCATACATAGTTATGAATTTTTTTCTTGTGATGAGGACTTTTAAGATCTACTTTTACCCACTTTCAAATATGAAATCCAGTATTATTAACTATAGTCACCATGCTGTATATAAAATCCCCATGATTTACTTATTTTATAACTAAGTTTGCATCTTTTAACCCTTTTCACCCATTTTGCCAACTCCATTGCCCGCCCCATGACAACCACCAATCTATTCTCTGTATCTATGAGGCTGGCTTTCTGGGGTTTTTTTGTTTTTGTTTTTGTTTTTTTAATTCCATATGTAAGTGAGATCCTATGATATTCGTCTTCCTCTATCTGAATTATTCCACTTAGTGTAGTGCCCTCAGGTCCATCATTGTCACCAATGGCAAGATTTCATTCTTTCTTATGGCTAAATAGTATTCTACTCTGTGTGTGCACACGCGCACACATGCATAGCACAACTTACTTATCCGTTCATTTATTCAATAGGCACTTATGCCATTTCCATACCCCAGCAATTACAAATAATGCTGCAATGAACATGGGAATGCAAGATACCTTTTCAAGTTAGTCTTTTCATTTCCTTTGAATAAATACCCAGAAGTGGAATTGCTGGATCATACAGTAGTTCTATCTTTCATTTTCTTTTAGGAACTTCCATATTGTTTTTCATAGTGGCTGCACCATTGTACGTTAGCACCTTCAGTATACAAGAATTCCCTTTTCTCCACACCCTAGCCAACACTTGTTATTTTTTGTCTTTTTGATAATAGCCTAAGCATGAGGTGGTAATCTTGTTATGGTTTTTATTTGTATTTCCTTGATGATTAGCGGTGTTGAGCACCTTTTGATGTACCTGTTGGCTATCTATGTCTTCTTTGAAAAATATCTATTCAGATCCTCCGCTCATACCCTAATCAGATTTATTTTGCTGTTGAGTTGTAGGAGTTTACTGAATTTTATTAAATTTTAATTTCAGCACTCTGTTAATTTCAAAAGGTCTTTTTTACTTTCTATTTGTACACCATAACTCTGGTCTTCTTAAATCTTCCTGAGAATAATAATTGTAATTATTTTAAACTATTCTAGATCTGTCCTTATTTGTTATGGGTTTTTTCTTATTATTACAAAGAAAATCCAATCCTCCAGAAATGTCAACAGACATTTAAGTTAAGGATTCTGAAAAATAAAAATTCTACAAACAAAAAAAATTTCCTCAGCATCTTATTCCTTTAAACAGTCATCATCATCCTTTTATAACCTTCAATATTCTTCTAAACTATTATGTATACTTCTCTATTTATTAAAAATATATTTAAAATATTTTCTTGTTTATGGAGACTTTGTTTCAAAAAATATATTTGATTCTTTTTGAATTTTGACTTTTTTTTTAACTGGTGAGTGTAAGACCAAATTTTCCTATTTCCCTATGGATCCAAAACAATTCCAGTGAGAATAGAGATAGCTGTTTCCATCTGGCTGGATTTATTTCCGTAATTTCATACTGCATGCTGATAGTCAACAAATTGCAGGAGCCATATTTCAAACTTCTAAGTATGAGGTATAGGGATATTAAACGGATTCCTTTGTCTGTAAATGTTTTGTTAAGTGGCAGGTTACACTTTATGGTGAACAGGAAGGGATCACACTATTTAGTCTGGGGCCACTAAATGCCTGATTATAGAAGATTGAACCCCAACTCCAAACTGTCTACTAGCATATAATTCAGACATTTTCTTCTAATTTGTTCAGAAAAAAATCTGATTTTTCCCAGTGATAAATGTCTGACTAAACTTAACTACAAGGGAATGGTACTATGATGGATGGAAAAAGGGTAACTTGTACAGTACACAGGAATTCAATGAAGATTTGCTTTGTTTTTCTAGAGATCATGTACCCTAGAGCCTCACTGGGAGCTGCCATTTTGTCCTGGTGCATCAGCCTCTAATCCTTCTGGGAGGTGGGGAATAGTTCATCAGAAAATATTCCTTTTTCCATCTCTCAGAAATTCATTGAAATTTCTTACACCTTTCACTTATTTTTCATTAATGAAAGCTTATCATTTTTTCTTTCTCTGTCATCATTTCAACGGAGTCTCATGAGGGAGAGCAGACAAAGGCATGTGGATCATAAACTAGTTTGAAGCAAGGGGTTCAATGAATCATCTCAGTGAATCCTTTACTTCATTTATTTAACTAATATTTATTGAGCATCCATGCTGTGAAAAACATCTTAGAAGGCATAAGAATGAGCACAACATGTTCTCTACCTTGATGAAATTATAGCCTACTAAGCAGGAAAAAATAGATACATAAAAAAACATAATACATACTCGGGCAGGGTATATTAAAATTCTATGCAAGTTCATAAAAATGAAAAATCACATTAAATTGGGAAGTTTAAAAATATTCATGAGGAAATAGAATTTTTGATTTAGCAAAATCCTCCAGAAAAGCCAGAAGAAATGAATTCAATGCAACAGTATCAACATTTTTAAAAAGATGTAGAAGGTGGAAACCGCAAAGTATATTTAGGATCATGCTATTTGGGGAACATGATATATATAAGAGAATCATGGGAGATAAGGATATAAAAATAAATTAGGACTAGAGTATAGAGGGCCTTAAATTAAATGGACATATTTGAATCTAATTTGATAATGAATGATGAGCTGCTAAAGGCTTTCCAAGCAGCGTACTGCCAGACTAGAGCAACACCCAGATTGCTCAAAATATGTCTAATAAAATACTGTTCCAATTGATCTTTTACATTTCTCAGGTAATCAAGTAGATTTTAGACACACCGAATAAAATGAATTTCTGTGGAGATTTTCAGTACACGTTAACTTACATGAAAGAAAAATAAGCAGCATCTCTCTTGTGATTACTTCCATTCAGACCTCTAATCTTGAAGTCCTTTTTAAAAAACGTTTTTCATGGGAGAAACGGAAAAATGACTATTAGAGAAACACAGACAATGCCATCTTCCTCAATTTCCATGATGAAAAAATGGTTTCCACAGAACCAGCAGAACTGTTTGTCTAGTGGAAATAATAACAATCTATAGATGTGTTCCAATAAAACCCATGGTATCTCCCAACTCCAAAGCTGTTATGGATGAATTTTATCCCCCTACAAAATCGTATGTTAAAGTCCTAACCCTTAATTCTTCAGAATGTGACACAGCCTTTAAGGAAGTAATTAAGTTGAAATGGGGCTCTTAGTGTGAGCCCTAGTCCAATCTGGTGTCTTCATAAGAGAGATCTGGCCACACAAAGAGACTTGAGAGATACATGCTCACATAGGCAAGACCACGTAAGGACACAATGAGAAGATAGCCATCTGCAAGCCTGGAGAGAAGCCCCAGGAGAAAACGAACCGGCCACTATCTTGATTTTGGACTTCCAACCTCCAGGACTGCGAAACTGAATTTCTATTATTTAAGCCACCCACTTTCCTCAACACTGAGCAGAGAGACTGCTTGGGATTCTCTCTCAATCTCCCCTGGCCCACTCTCCTCTATTTGGGCTCGCTCTCTCTCTCTCTCTCTCTCTCTCTCTCTCTCTATCAAATAAAAAAAGAAAGAAAGAAAGAAAAAGAAAAAAAATGTAAGCCACCCAGTTTCTTTGTTATGGCAGTCCTAGCAAACTAATACAATGGCCAGGAAAATTGAAGCACTTTAGAGCAGGGTAATGTGAGGTGGAAGAGTTTTAGAAGAAAAAGTAGTTTCCTGATGCAGTGAAATTCATGCTCCGTAGTGGAAAAGCAAAGGACAGGGGAAGGAAATATATAAAAGCCCTTTCTATGACCTTCCTTTCTTGTCTGGAAGTCTGAGTAGCAGTAAGTTACTAGGTTCCTAATGGTGTGAGGTATTAAGGATGGAAAGGAGACTCGAGGTTTGGTGGGAGAGAAAAAAAGCCTGTTAATATTCTCAATTCTGATTGAAAGCACTGAAAAGTATACACATCAACATGTTAACGGAAATAGAGCCTCGGATTTAAGAAAGTTCTATCAAATAAATTTCAAGATTTATACTTCAAGTGACAATGACTTGAAATAGAGCAATCAAACATTAGAACTGGAGAAAACAATTATGTTTTGCTCTAAAGGAAAACCAAGTGCCCGTCATCCTTGTAAACACTCTACTTTTAGCTTCTTACGGGAAGAGGGTGACTGGATTAGATCTGCCAGATTGCGAAACGTAATCTTCTGTCACAGTTTTGGAATGTGAAACTTCCAACAGAACTAAAGGTAACTCTTGAGCTTGTCCAGTCACCCACCCTCACATTTTTTTTTTCATTTTCCTTTCTTTCAGTCAAGGTGGTAACTATAATCTTACTTTTAAGAAACTTTCTCCTCCTCTCTCATGGCAACTGATTCCCTGGGCCCTCTGTGACTAGCTCAGTATTAAAAGGTGAAAAACTCTCCAACCTTAATCTGTACCTCTGTCTGTGCTTCCCTCCCTTGTCTCAGTCCTTTTTCTGGAGATGGTAAAAGACATTCGATTTGCCTATTTGCTCAACACAGTATTGAAAATAAGGACTTCCTGGATGTTGGAGTGTCATAGACAAAGGAAGTCTCATGGCTAATTTTCATCTGAGGTCAGAGAAACAATGAAGCCTTCTGCAATCTCTAGCCCAGGTCCCTATAGTTCTGCTGAGGTTCAAAGATACAACAAAATAGGGGCACCTGGCTGGGTCAGTCGGTAGAGCGTAAGACTGTTGATCTCGGGGTCGTGAGTTCAAGTCCCACATTGTGGTGTAGAGCTTACCTAAAAACAACAACAAAAAGATATATACAAAATATTGCCCTACCTGCCATTGACCCTGCTCTTTGTTGTCTCCAGATATACTTTTTTCTTAAAGATTTTGCTTGGAGAATTCCTCCAGTCAAAATACTATCTGAAATATTTAAATCACTCTCAAATAAAGCTGACAAAAATGTTTAAAAAGAAATATTCAGTTCCTTGAGCTCCCCTTCTCTTTCACCACCTTGACATTTGGAAGAGTACTGGTCAATTATGTTGTAGGATGTTCTCAATACTGGTATGTCTTATGTTTTTCTCATAATCAGAACATGCTGGCAGGAATACCAAAGAAATTATGTCATGTACTTCTTTTTTTCTGTCATGTACTTCTTAGTGCATCATAGGGATTACATGAAGTTGACATCTCTTTTTGTGGGTGATCAAGGTGATGTTTACCTTGATCTCTTGATTAAGGCAGTGTCTAGAAGGTTATTTCACTATAAAATTGTAATTTTTCCTTTCATAGTTATCAAATATCATGGACAGGCACGTTGAAACCACACAGTGATCCTGGCTGTCTTCAAATTATCACCCACTAATATTAGCACCCTTTAGATGATTTTGTCTACAACAACTGTTTGCCTAATGATGACTTCCTATTTCTCTCTTCCTTCTACATTTATTAGTTGGAATTCTTAAGTAAGAAAGAGCTATTCCTTCTTTCCCACTTATTTATTTATCCCACTGTTTATTTACATCAGTGTATTTACTTGATTTTATGGGTCAAAATCTAATGTTATCATTATTTATTTTGTTTCTCAAATTGTCCCATCTTGGCTTATTAGGAACTCCTTCAGGTTACTTCTTGTGTCATTTTGATGACCCCTCACACTCTTCTGAGCAACTCCTTAATTTCTTGCACCAAAAGACTTTCCAGACTCCTCTTACACTTTCTCTGCCCTCATCCTGGATTCAACCAATCCTTGATTCCCCAAGGAGCCCTGGTTGTTTTTATTAAAGAATTACGTTTAGTAACTGAGATGTGAGCATTAAAGTGTGCTAAGTGCTACTGAGCTGTCATTGCTTCGAGGCTCTCTAAGTAAACAGAGCTAGGAATTATATGTGTGTGTGTCCACAGACCCATAGACATACACATCTATATTTCTGAATCTATCTTTGCATAAATGTGTATTAAATGTCATGAGTTTATACTGATTCCAATCTTATCCACAGGAACTGCCACCGATTGGAGGAGGCTTAGGAGAAATAACAACTAAATGCGATGCAGGATCTTGGAAAAGATCCTGGAACAGAAAAGGGATATTAATGGTAAAACTGGTGAAATTCAAATAAGGCCAATAATTTAGTCACTTGTATCATACCAATGTTAATTGGTCATTTGGAAAACTGCACTATGATCATGTAAGATGTAAATATTAAGGGAAGTTAATATGGGAAGGGTATGTAGGAACTCTGGACTATTTTTGCAATTTTCTGTAAGTCTAAATTTAGCTAAAATAAAAAGATTTTTTAAAGCCATTAAAATTTTAATATGTAATCCAGCATTTCCCAATCTTATTTGAGCACCTAATTTTATTTTTCAGGAAAATTACTAACATCCATCCAAAAGCATTATTAATTGTGCCTTGGAACACAAATTTGGCAATTCTATGAAATAACAAAACCACTATTTATATGCCACACACAGAAATTAATTTCACTGCATATTGGCTTAATGTGTTTCTGCTGTGGTTGAAGATTTCCCAAAACTATTAAGCAATCTCTGGTGAAATAGTTACTTGAGAAATCCTAAATTTCACTTAAGTTTAAATGAACACAATTATAATGCTCATGATAGAAAACTGAATAAGACTATTTTTCTATAATTTTACAAACACGTTGCATGTGGTTAGAGGTATGATAAAATTTTGCAAGCTAAGGAAATAACCACAAATGAAGGTGTTCTATTTTTAAAGAGACCAATTACGTTGAAAACAGACAAAATTTAATAGTGTTTAGCTTTCATTTTACAAAAAGCATTGCAATAATAACCCAAATATGCAGTTTCCAGATCCCATTGATGGATAGAACACACTCACCCGGTACCTTAATGAAGGGCTTCTTATGAAATAACCCTGCCGGGGAACACATTTATGAAATTGCAACTTTTTAAAAATTGATTTTACTAAACTATAAAAGCAATTTTGCTTTTCCCTTATTTCTACTATGTATTTATGGAACGTATCATTGGAATTCTTGTATCTTTTCATTTATTCAAAATACTTAACATATATATCATATACCAATTGATTTGTATATTGATTCTTTTTTGTGGCCATGTAAATCAAAATAAAATTATTGTAACACTTTGTAATGATGTATTATTATTACCTGAATCTGCCAGCAACTGTTATCTGTTTATAGCCATATAATTTAACCATTTTCTCTGGTATCTGATTTTTTCAATCTTTTTCTCTTCTGCTAACTTTTAAAATAATTTTACTGAGTTTAACAATTTTCTTATTTATTTTTATAATGCATTTCTTCCAAACAAACTTTGAAAAGGTCACTAAAACCCTATATATTTTTAGAAGAAAAATACTTTTATACCTCCTACAATTCTATTTGGCTTTCTTCTATAAAATTATTCCATGACTGAATAATATAATATATTGCTTGAGAGTAAAATGCCTCACACTGTACACATTTGAGTCATCTTTTTCAAAATATATGTAGTCCTAATCTCTGCAATACGTAAGACAGTGATTCAGAGTCCAGAAAGCTAACCATTACACCAAGGAACCCCGTGTCTTAAGACAGTGATTCAAAAGATTGGCCATGGTAAATTATATACCTTCACTGTTTATTGCTTGGAAGGACTGTGATATATAGTGTTCATTCATGTCATTCTTCGTTCAAAAAAATAAGCAAACAAAGTTTTGAACATGTTCTAATTTACATATAAAATACATGTGTGCATGGCCTGAGTCTTTTTCTTCCCCATCACAAATATGTATAAGGTTCTAGGTTTCCAGCTTTGTCTTTAAAGCAACTCTCCTGCCACCCTCAAGCTGTCTCCGACCAAATTTTAAAAATTTTTTTCAACGTTTATTTATTTTTGGAACAGAGAGAGACAGAGCATGAACGGGGGAGGGGCAGAGAGAGAGGGAGACACAGAATCGGAAACAGGCTCCAGGCTCTGAGCCATCAGCCCAGAGCCTGACGCGGGGCTCGAACTGACGGACCACGAGATCGTGACCTGGCTGAAGTCGGACGCTTAACCGACTGCGCCACCCAGGCGCCCCCGACCAAATTTTAAAAAATAGTTTTGATGCACATAAAATCTGACTCCCTTGACACAGGTGAATACAGCCAGTGAGGGAACCAAAGAGTCCCCACCTACTATGGTCTGGCATGGCTATAAGTAATCCTCAAAATAATCCTGTGAAGGGACTTCATCCAGTTTCATGGTTTTAAAGTGTCTGTATGCTGATGAAACCAAATTTTTATCATCCATGTAGAATTGTCCCTAAGCTCCACACTGTATACTGGACACAATTCAGGGAGTCTAACAAGTATCTTAAACCGATCATGTCTACAATAAAAATCCTGATCTTCCACGGTCCCCTTAATTGCGGTAAATCACAATTATACTCTTCTCAGTCCAAAACTCTGCATTCACGCTAGACTCTTCTCCTTCTGCCCCAACTCTAATCAAAAACTGTTGACAACAATGCCTTCAAAATACATCTAGAATCTCAGCACTTCTCATCACATGCTTGTGCCCTTGCCAAAACAAGGTTTAACTTCTCTGGCTTAGATTATCCGCATAATCTCTTGATTGCTTTGCTCAACCAAGAAGCCAATGAGTTTGTTCCTCTTATTATTCAGTTCCTACCACTCTTTTGCTCAGACTCTTTCAATGATTTTTTCATTTTAAAATGATAGCCACCACCCTTATAATGACCTAGAAGGCCCTTGTTTCCCTGTCAGATCTCAGCATTTACTACCTTTCTCATCCCTTGGTTATAGCTACACTGGCCTACTTGCTGTTTCCAAGAGAGGTTATATATTTAACTTATTTATTTTTGTTTACTACGTGTCTCCTCAAGTAGAATAAAAGCTTCGTGACAGCTGGAATTTTTTTGTTGGTTTCCTTGTGGAAACCACAACACCTGGAATGGTTCTGTCACACAGTAAGTAGTCAATAAATAACTGTCAAATAAATGAATAAAGTAATGGATGGGAAAATTATTAGCTCAAATTTTCCATAGAAAATGATTGAGAATTAAATGGAGTATGTAATCAGTTCCATGTTAGTTAACTCTCCCGGTTAGTGAGTCAACTGTTTCAAGCTGCCAGAACCGGGGATCTTTTATCTCTGTCACATTTCCTCCCTGAATTTATGAGCCCCATTTGCAGCATAAACACTACCAAACAGAGGGAATATTAGTTGTGACTAGGATATGCAGTTCCCAGAAAGTCCAGTTTTAGTTGTCACTTTAATGAGAAGTTTCTGATCCACGTATTTTATGATAATAATAATAACACGCTTGGGTTTGGCCCACTGATAGTTAATACGTTAAAATTCAGGTAAAAGGCCAACTATCAAGAAGTAATAATAATTAGCAACTATACTATGGATATACTTAACAATATTTTTTAATAGGGCCAAGTTTGCGTCACCACATTTTAGCTCCCCCTCTAATAGGATGCAATGACCTTCACTGTATTTCACATATAAAACTTAGGCTTTCACAACTATTTGTATTAATCAATATACCCTCAGATAAGATCCTTTGATTTATCTTTTGTTCTTGTGATATGTAACCTAATTATTTTAAAAAAGTAAACATACAAATGTAAGTAAATATGTGTGTATATATGTCTATGTACACAAAGCATATATATATATATATACACACATTTTTTTATTTAAAATTATTTACATTGCTAATAGACATAAGTAGAATCAAACTCATATCCTAATATGCAAACTATAACTGTATCTTAAAAAGTGGAAAGGCAATGGTTGGACTTCATGGAAAGCTTTAATAAATAGTCTCAGTTGGCAATACTTTGCTCCTTTGTCATTCTCCTTCTTCCTACCTAGAAGAGAATAGCCTGAACCAAAGCAGACATTTTGTGATTACGATGAGAGAATCCTGAGGATTAAGTCTACTGGCTAAAATGTTGTAATTTAAAAAAAAAATGGAAAGAACTGGGTGCACTGTTGAGTCAGATAAGCTGCTCTAGATGCTGATCCCCAGATATTTCACTTATAAAATAAAATACCACCCTTAATTTTAGCTGTTATGTAGAGCAGAACATATTTTTAGCCAGTGTAATATTCTTTATTGTGCATAAATAAAATTACTGTAAGCTACCCCTTTCCTTACCATTCTTAAGGAAGAAACGATTCTTCTCCTTACTAAGTAGAGATATTCCAGACATTCTCCAGATCCCATCCCCTACCCTCTGGTTGTATTTTCAATCTCTGTCTCCTCACTGGTACTTACCCTACTAATTAAACTTTAAAAGCAAAAAGAAAATAAACAGATAAATACACATAGATGTGCATGAAACATATTTAGAAAAAGCTGTCCTTAACATTTCTGTTCAATAGAGCTTTCATTATTTTTCTTTCTCATCTTCATGGACAAACCTAATGAAGTGGTAGCCTTCAACCAGGCTTCGCTTTCTTATCATCTCTTTGTTTGTTCATCTTTTATCAAAATGAGAAAGTCTCCACTGTCCAGAATTGTTTTGTCAGAAGTCCCCACAGACCAGTGACCTACTAAGCCCATTTGCTCAGCATCCATCCATCTTAAATCATCTATATGTTTACCATCCGGTTTGTTTTAGAAATCCTTACTCCTATTTACTCCACTGCACTATACTGTATTTGCTCCCCTTTTCTTCCACCTGTTACCTAACAGGAAAAGTTTAAGTTGTCACTTCTCCCAAATCCCCACTATTTCTACTTTTACCTGACCCCTATTTCATGGACCTGAAATAGCACTGACCCCACCTCAGGAACCAAGAGAAGCAGTAATTACCACCACTAAGTATATCTGTTTAGGAGGCAAATATATTCATATTAAACTCCTTTTTCTTCTATCAAACCACATGTTTTATAGTTCTCTACCATCTAGACACACGTCTAGAGATTTTTCTTTTCCTTTCCCTTTTCCTACATTCATATCTATTCAGTAGCCAAGTTCTGTAAATTCTAACTTTGCAGTATTTTTCTTAGCGATTCTCTCTTTCTTTCCCATTGATTATCACTGAGGCCAAAAACTCAACCTCTTCAACGGAATAATGAAATATTATTTGAATGAAAATAAATTGAAAAGAAAAGAAAAATTTCAATTTGACAAGGATGAAATATGGGTCAGATCTATCAACTGGCCTGATATCAGTGTTTCCTTGCTTAAAATCATCATGGTCGATGTCCAACAGCCTACAGTAATTTCTGTCCAAAGAATAAACTTACATTCATCTTCCTGGTAAGACTGCTGAACAAATAAAAATGTTAACTTAATCAAGAATAAGGAATACCACTGCCAACTGCACTGAACACTCAAATGCAAATGAACTGAGGGGGGAAAATAGTGAAGTGCCAAAATACAGAGGAAACTCTCAATGAATAAAACGAAACCACTTACTTGAAGTCATCTACAAGTTACTTTATGACTTATACATCAACTAGAACTGGAATGAATATATTAATATACAAGAAGAAAGAACATAAGATCGTTAAGAGTGCTAATAGCCATGGGAGCTATATTAGTCAGGGTATTGGCTAAGTTGCTGTAGAGACTCCAAAATATAAGATAGAATTTTTTTTTAATTAATATTCCTTTTCTATAAAAGTCCAGAGGTAAGCAATTCATCCTTAATATGTGACTTCCATCTTTGTCCCCATTTCCACTGGCTAGAAGAGAACTAAGAAGAAGACAAAGGTGTTTGAGTGGGTGAGTCTATCTCTAGAGCTGAATTAGGAACTCCATTATCACTGTGAACTAAGGCAGGTCTGTCATGAAAGAGCTGATCTTTGATCTCAACTCTTGATTTATCTCATTAGTTTCAGAATTCATATTTATTATTTTCTCTCAATACTATAATCTATATAACACTTTATTTAAAGATATATTTTTAAATTAGACCATTTCATGTTTTATATTTACTTCTCAGCTTGTTGGATCCTAAAGTATAAATTTCTCTTTTCACTTCTTACCAACTAATATAGTACACAACAGCTTGTGAATATCAACTATTTGTAGTCAAAATCACCATTTATTATAAAATGAAGTTTTAATAGCATAATCTCTCCTTTTTAAAGTGGAGAAATTGAGCATTAATTGTAAGCTTTGTTTTCAATTAAGGGTTTGATAATCCTTGCATAAAACATTTCTTAGACTATTCAACATTTTCCCCATTATACTACTTAATTCACCTCCCAAGTCTGTTCTCTTATTATGAATTCAGTATATTTGAACTCTCTAATTTCTGCTGATGCTTAAGGGCAAAATTTCAAACATGTTCTGTTAATAGGTGAATCTTGACTATATCTTCAGTTAATGCATAATACAAAAGACAATACAAATACTTGGTCAAACAATACATTTAATAAAATATATTAGATATGTTAAACTGAGTGATTTGTTTGGATGATTATATATGTTCAAGTGATGGTATATATCTGATTTAGGTACTTGAATTTAGAAAATACAAAAGCTCTTACTACCCAATAATCAAAGACAAATAACCCAATTTTTAAAAATTGGCAAAGGTCCTAAGTAGGCTTTTCTTCAAAGAAGATATACAAATGTCCAATAAACAGATGAAATAATGTTCAAGGTTATTAGCCATGAATGAAATTCAAATCAAAACCATAGTGAGACACTATTTTGCATCCACTAGGATGGTTATAATCAAAAATTGGACCATAACAAGTGTTGCTGAGATTGTGAAAAAAAAAAAAATTGGACCCCTGCTACCTCGCTGGTGGGAATGCAAAATGTTAAAGTCTCCTGGGAAAACATTCTGGCAGTTCCTAAACAGAGTTACCATGTAACTCTGCAGTATAAACAAAAGCAGTGAAAGTATATGTCCACATAAAAATCTTTTCATGCATGTTAAAAGCATTTTTATTTACAATGCTGGAAATAGCCCAAATATCCATCAGCTGATGAATAAAAAATAAATATGATATATCCAAATAATGAAATATTATTCAGTTGTACAAAGGAATGAAGTACTGATGCATATTACAACACAGATGAACCTTAAAAACATTATGTCAAGTGAAAGAAGCCAGTCCAAAAACACAACACAAAACAAAACAAGCAAAAAAAAACAAAGCACATATTGTATGATTCCATTTATATGCAATATGCAATGTCCACAATAGGAAAACCTATGGTGACAGGGTAGACTAATGATTGTGTGGGGATGAAAGGGTTGTGGGAAAATGTGAGTGACTACTAAAAGATAGAACATGTCTTTATGGGGTGATGAAAAGATTCAGGAGTTAGATAGCAGTGACGTTTGCAAAATTCTGTGAATACACTAAGACATTAAATCGTACATTGTAGACAGTTGAATTCTATGACGTGTGAATTATGTCTCAATAAAGTTGCTATGAAGAAAATTATGCTGGTGGACTATCGCATTTATTGTGACATAATTTTGCTGGTCAATTTTATTCATGGACAATCCTTAATTATGTGGTAACAAGGTCTTCAACAACATTCTTTTTTAATAAGACAAAATTAATTAAAGTATATTGGGAAAAGTCCTATTTTAAGGGTCATTAAAATTCTTTTTTAGCTTATATCAAGTGCATGTGTTCACTAGGGCAATAGTGTATGTGCCAATAAATAGTATTTACTGTGACTTGAACAGCGTAATTCAACCAGTCTATGAGTAATGATGTATGTTAGTGTTGATGGGCACATTTTATCCTTTCTACAACGATAAAGTGAGACTAGATATTCAGTTCTAAAGTTGTATGATTCTATGACAAAAAGGGTATGGCAAAATAATGAGCCCATGTGATGAGTTCTGTGAATGTTCCATTCATTGGTGTTAAAATAGTTTTCAGTGTTTAATTTCATCAAAATGCTGCATACTTTCTTCAAGGAAAAACAATTCATTCATGACCCTGTTGCATCTTTTCCACTGCACAAATTAAAGGCTTACAAATGCACAGAATAGAAATATTTTCATTTCGAACTTTAAGAAAATTAATCCTTGGACAATCTTACTATCTCAGTAGAGCAGAGACATAATTAGAGGTAAGAGAGTAAAATCTACCTGGACATATTGCAGGGCATTTGCTATTTCCAATTAGCAACTTACTCCACCTGGTATTAAATCCCAAAAAAGAATTTTCCTTTTTTCTTGATTTATTTGACTTGGCACTTCACTTAAATATCAATTAACTTACTAAATTTAAATAATCACAATCACAAGCACCACAGTAAAATTTTCCTATAAAATCAACATTTTGTCTAAAATACCAAATAAAGAATAGGAAAAGGTATGAAATGCAATGCAACGTTGTCTCTTCAAATAAGAGTGGGACTGTACTCACTGATTATACTTTCCTTGATCATCTGAGTCAAATACAAACTCTATCATAGAACAAATTGGTCTGATGATAATGACTCTCCATCATCTACCTCAAAATGCATATAAAAAGTGATTTCTTTTATACTACATTTGTTAGTTTTATCAAATACTTTGTTATTCTGTAATAATTATAAAAATTTAATTTTGATGTCAATTATGTACATATAGCTTTGAAATAAGAACTTACCTTAGGAATAGAAGACAAAATAGCTTTCAGATCTCATACTAATGATTCTCATCATCTCATTTCTAAAAATTTTATTTCCTAAGTATCTCAAAAATAGAAACAGTGCCCTAATCCTAGACTTAACAAATGATGTAGACACTTAGAATTTAAGATGAAACAAATTATCTCAAGATTCATTAGAAAAAAAACAGCAAATCTCTGTCAATTTTCTATGTCTTGGTCTTCCCCTTCACAGGTCTGTATTTGTCTGTCTATCCATCTATGTATCTATCCATCTGTCATATGAAGATAATTCATACAAATACAAGTGTTAGTACATATCTAGCTGTATATCTTGGCTTACTATACCTCTAAATCACATAACTACACTTATATTATTTTTTTTTTTAATTTAAAATGCATTATCTTAAAGAAAAAATATACTTACTGCCCTCTAGAGGTATGAACCAGAAGTGTAATAAGTGTAGATGTTGCTGGGCAAATACAGTTTAAAGCTAACATGGCGTATTTAAACTCTTCTTCACAAACAACATGATCTGTTTGAAATAAAATAGGTAAATAAGAATAATTTACCTTGGGATAGTAGTATTTTTAAATAATATTAAAATAAAACAATAAATAAAATTACAAAAGTTTCAACACAAAGACACTTGTCTTAGAGATGCTTTTACGTGTGCAATTTTCCCCAGGAAAAAATGTTTCAAAAGAGAGAGTACTAGATTATGAGTTAAGTGATCAAGCGGGAAGGGGATACTAACCCCAGTTCTGTCATTAGTGAAATAGGCAGCCTTTGGCAAAATGCTTACTTTTCTTATGCCTCTTCTGGACAAGCAGATGAGAGGCAGATAGATTTGAGGTACAGTCTGGAAAATAAATCTGGGACTGTATAAAGTTTCCTTTAATTCTGATAAAAATTCTATGGTAAAAATGTATTAGTATTGATTTAAAGCATTATCAATTTATCAAATTCATAGTCACACAGCACACAGAATTACTAAATGACATGGTAGATAACATATACATAACATAGGAATAGATTTTGTACAATCCAAACAACTATAATATCAAGCAATAGAGATTAATGCTAAAATAAATTTAAGTTTAATTGTACTTTGACCTCAAGAC
Source organism: Lynx canadensis (assembly GCF_007474595.2). Classification (NCBI taxonomy): domain Eukaryota; kingdom Metazoa; phylum Chordata; class Mammalia; order Carnivora; family Felidae; genus Lynx; species Lynx canadensis. Next base: position 44,950,497 of record NC_044319.2, on the reverse strand, counting down.
CTACGGTCATAAACTCAAAAGATGATAGGGTACAATCAGGAAACATAAAAAACAACAATTGAAGTTCAGTTACATAAAAACAATAGAGTGCCAAATATGGTGGTACATGAAAGGGTACAGGCCACATTAAGGGGGGGGGGGTACTCAGCCCACGTCCCTTACTTTCATAGAGCGAGGAAGGCTCAGATGCCAGATATGCAATTTTCCACAGAAGTCATATTTGACAGAAGTGAACAAGGTATTGTTTACTTTGGGGAAAAAACCTTCCCTTCCCAAGTAAACAATTAGAGCTGGCATTAGAAGTAAAGACAATGTGTAAAGTTCTAAGATAATAAATATTCTTAGAAAATAGTTTTAGCTAAATTAAGAAACAGAAGGTTGAATTGTAGATGAGTCAGATATCTATACAATGAACACATACCCAACACCATTGATGAAGAAACATAAAAAATTACTTGGGAAATGGTGCAGCAAATGCCCTGGACAGATAAATAATAAACTTACTCCTGGTTTCATGAGTTACCATATGAAAGAGCCCATTATTTTTTTCTTTTTCCTTCATTTCCTTATTTATTTACTTTTTCTTTTACATTTTATGGAAGAAATTGCTACAGTTACATCTCAGGATTTACTCAACATCAAAAAAAAAGAAAAATCAAGCATCTGCTAACAATGTTTCTGCCTTCTCTTTTTTCTTTACTGCTTTTACAGTGTCTATTACCCCATCAGCAAAGCGCACATTACTGGAGATAACTTTGCACATAAATACAGAGTATGTTTGGAACTGTTTCAGTAGACATAGATCTTGAACAATACAGGTTTGAATTGCACAGGTCCACTTACACAAATTTTTTTCAGTAAATATTGTACAATACTATAAATGTATTTTCTCTTACCTATGACTTTCTTAACATTTTCTTTTCACTAGCTTACTTTATTGTAATTATATAGTACATAATGCACATAACATACAAAATATGCATTAATCAACTATTTATGTTATTGGTAAGGCTTCTGGCCAATGGTAGGCTATTAAAGTTTTGGAGGAATCAAAAGTTGACTGTACAGGGCAGGGCCAGGCATGTGGCGGGGGAGGGGAGAGGGCAGTAAGGGGTTGCTGCAACAACACCCATGTTGTTCAAGGGGCAAAACTGTATACTAAATTATCTAGGAACACAAATACTGTGTAAATTAGGAGAAAATATATTTTATTCTGTTTGGCATTGTATGTCATTTATACAAATTTAAGATGTTTAATTACTAATATTAGCAATGTCAGTAGCTGGCACATACTTAATGGTGCAAGTATCTCTCCTTTCCATTGTGCTTTCTTGAGTATTCATACCTGCACATTTACGTATTGAAATACATTATTATTCCCCTTTGTTTCTCCTTCAAATTATGATTAATATATTTATTATTTTAAATGTGTTTACATAGATACTTATATTTACTCTGAATTTCATTCCAGGGTAGTAAAGAAAGTGTTACAAAATATTTACTGTATAAAGGAGGCACTGGTTGAAATGCCATTGGTTGAAAACCACTTAGACAAATGAGTTAATATATAATTATCATGGGATTCCTTGTTAGATAAAAATAAAAAGTCAGTATTCTTTTCATAAAACAGAAATTGATTTAGTCAATATGGCTGATCAACACAGGGAAATATGATAGAATATTCAACTAGGTATATTCTTTTGCATAAATTACAGAAAACTGAAGCCCACTCTGTAAAACAGAAGTGAATATATCTTTAGACCTCTCCTCTTAAGTTCAAATATATGACTCCTTCTGAGACATTTTTAAAATACTAATCACTGTCCCCTAACCTGAACTGAGAAACTGATTCTTTCCTGCTACTTTGACCCTCATTTCCCAATGTCATACGACAGCCAAGGTTTACTGATATCACTAAAGCCGTCTCTATCCATTCCATTCTCCTGACTTGCTACAGGCTTCCAATCCTTATCCATAATTCTTAAGGGCCAGATATCCACTCTTAGAATTATTTTTTTTATTTTATTATTATTTTTTAGATTTTAGAAAGGCAATGTGCCTCATCTACCTTACCTAATGTAATACATCTAGGAAGCAACCTATGCTTTAAAATATTATTTCTGCAGTTAAATGTGTCAACACCTATACTAGTGGAAAAAATAAAATTCAGTGTTGGAATTGCCACCATATAATTTCAGGTCAGGTCAGATCTCACTAACAACAGAAATGCTTTTTTTCCCCCTGATATTTTCTGGATTTTAGAACTACACTAAGGGATCCTGAATCATTATTTAAACACTGATTATCTTTCACCTAGACAAATGCAACAATAACTTCTTAATTGCTCTTCTTGTCTTCCAACACTTCAGCATTCTACCTATTACCCTTGTAAAACTGTGCTGTCCAATGAGAATTGCCACTGCCACATATGGGTATGTAAATTTAAATAAATTAGAACAAAATACAAACAGAAGTTCAGTTTCTCCATCTTACTAGCCATATTTCAATAGCAATAACTTGCTCAATAACATCTATGGCTACTTCCTACAGTATCAGACATTGCAAATACAGAACATTTCCATTATCACCAATGACTGGATAGGGCTGTTTGATTAGCCAATGGTTTAATGACCATTCTTGAATCCTAACACTTATAGGATATATTTCAAATTCTTTAAAATGACATCATAGAGTGCCAGAATTTGGGTAATCTTACTAACATACTATACCATCTTTTTATGACCCTTCTCTGTCTCATTGTTGCTAAAACTGGTCATCTATAATAACAGGAAAGAAGGAAGGTCATATGTGTGTACATACAGGTAAGTAGGTAGATGTGTAGGTGGAAGTTTACGAAAATTTTGTTTTTCTTCTTACGTTTCTATTTTCTTGGTGGAATAGGTGGAAATGATGATTCAGTAAGAGGATAGAAGTGAAAGAAGAAAATACAGCATAGTTGTTTAAGAAATCAGGGATGATCAATGTAAAGTGGGAATAGTCTGCAGATTGTCTTTCGTTTATTTTGTTTCCTCTGGCCACATTCAAATGTGTGGAAGTAAACACCGTCTTCTGTCAAAAAGAATTCACCACCGTTAACTTCTGACAAACAAGTCTAACTTATGTACAGAAGTTCAATGAACAGAGAATGAATTATAATAATGGATTATAATGGTGTGCTATGGAATTCATACAGGTTAAGAACAGAAGGCAGGATCTGCAGTTGTAACTAATAGTAAACATTTGGTAGAAACAATGAATGTCATTCCCATTGTAGTGAAGAGTTAGCTGGAGTTCCCGATTAGAGGATGTGAACTGGAATGATAAGTGGCAGCGGTCAAAGAAGAGAGATGGGGGGGGGGGCATCACATTAACAGGTAATAACATGATCTGTAGAGTGTGTTTCTGGATGTGGATGCTGAGTTAGGATGGTGAACAAGAACATATATAATAGGGAAATTATAGGTACACAAGTCTAGGGCATTGAGAGAATCACTTTCATGGCTACCAGTATCATTGAATATTATGACCAAGCAGTTTGGAAAAGAATGAGAGTGAACATGGAGAATGAGCGTTTTTGAGCTCAATTGTTTTATCAGCTACTAGTATTTCCTTTTTGGGATATTTCAAGTCACAAACTGCCAGTTTTTATCAAATAATTTTATAATTACAAATGTAAGACAAAGTTATATAAAATGTAAGTACTATTGAAATGTATAAGGTAGAATTATGCCTGTAACAGAAGTGCTACTTTTCCTTATTATCCATTTTCCACTCTATCTGCAGAAACAACATATCTATGGAAACATGTCTAGAAACATGTTTGGAAAGGATAAGAACACTAATGAGTGGTGGTAGCACTTTGCTGACTTTAGTCACATATAGAAAGATGACCTCAGGTAAGAACTGATCACTTTGCAAGCAGAGAGAAAAAGGAATAAAGCTCTCTTAAGTAGGGCACTGTTTGCTTAAAGCCAGAAAGCCAAATCAAGAGTCCAAGAATCTGGACAGTTGCAGAACCAAAAAGTGAATTGCACCCTAAATAGCAAATGATACTCTTCCAGCATCTTCATCAGAGGCCTTCCATTAACATTTCTCCCAAACCAATAAAACCAGACCTGTGGCAAGAATCAGATTAAAGTGCAGCCTTCTCACTCAAACTTATTGTTTCAAGTGATGCCAAAGTAGCTGCCATTATAATCAGAAAGGAGACATGAACAGGACAACAAAAGCCAGTATAAGTCAGGTTTAAGAGAGTTCTTGGAGAAGAACTTTGAAAACAATTACTGACACAGGGAAAGGAATGAAAGAAATCTGCTCCAATTTGAACTTCCTCTAAGGCCACAGAGAATAGAACAGTGCACAAGGAGACATGGTTATGAATAGACAAAAGAGTTATTCTCTAAGAGCAGAATGAGTATCTGATAAGGAATTTACTGCAAGGTCTCTGCCATTCATGTCCCACAGGATTTCATCATTGCTATGGGCCAATAACTGTTGTGTGTCTCTGGTTCTTTTTTCCAAACACGAATATTTTATTACAATTATCTTGTTTCACTATTTTATATTCATATGGGATTGGGGTGGAGGCAGCTAACTAATTTATTCGTGTGCGTGTTAATGGATGAGTATCTTAATGTAAAGGGAAATATCGTACACAAATGCTTAGATGAATAACGATTTGAACTGTGGCTGCAACTGCTGTCACCCATATTCATTCTCTCCTTCTTCCTTTCAGTAATAGAAGTTGTTATTTCCTCTCACTCATCCCCAAATTTTAGCTGGGTGCATGGCTGCCCAGGTAAAAATTACATTGTCCAGCTTCCCATTCGTTAGATATGGTCACATGACTAAGTTTGTCCAAATTCTGTATTGTTTTTTTGTGGGCAAAACCACTTTTCCTAAACTCCTTCCTTCTTGTTGGTGAGACCACATATATGGCAAAAGCCCAGTTTTGATTATGTAGACAGAGATAACTCCTTAGCAATGATAAAATCTGTCCATTTTTCTTTATGGCTTCTCGTTTCCCTCCCTTGCTGAAGAAAGCATTTCCTCTTTCAAAATTACGTGCATCTCATATATTCTCAACCTTTTGAAGTTTCTGTGTATTTACTTTAGACCTTTCTTGTCCGTGGCTTGCTGTTAAAGCATAAGCACATGAGATCAAGTGGTGTCACCACCACTAAGTGGGCCAAGCCATGGGCAAACACTGATCCCTCTGAGCCTAATCTGCTTTATTTTTAAATGTGAATAATAATGGAATATGCCTCATAGAATTGTTTTTAAGTTCATTTATTTATTTTGAGAGAGAAAGAGAGAGAGAGAGAGAGAGAGCACAGGCAGGATGGAGAGAGAGGTAAAGAGGGAGAATCCCAAGCAGATTGAGCACTGCCAGCGCAGAGCCTGACATGGGGCTCGAACCCACAAACTGCGAAATCATGACCTGAGCTGAAAACAAGAATTGGACACTTAACTGAATGAACCACTCAGGCACCCCTCATATTTTCTGAGAAGAAAAGTAAACAATGACTATGAAATGCTGATCTAAATTCTAAACAAGTACTATGTATCATTGCAATCATGCATATTAAAAACAAAGATTTCAATAAACTGTCTTGAAATAATGCCAATAATATATTTAAAAAATTTAAGTAGCCAAACAATATAACATAAATTTATTGTTATAGAATTAAAACATGATCCTAGTCTTATAAAAATGCTGACTTCTGCATGTATGTTCATATGTTCACATATATGTCTGAATAAACACAAAAAATTGTAAGAACAGGAACCAAACTGTTAATACTAACTACCTCAAGGAGTGGGAAAGTTTTCAAGGACTATCATTTTTAAAATAAGATTATGTGAAATGTTTGGTTTCTTTTTTATTGTGATGTTTATTATTTTAAAAAATTCAAAGGCTTTTAGATAAGCCATTATAATTAAATATACAAATTAATAGATACATATGAAGCAAATCTATTTTCAAGTCCCTTTTACTTTATGGCAAATAAAATTGTTAATTACATTTTAACAAGTCAGAATCTTTTTTTAAAAGTCTGCCTCAGTATTTTCTGAGCTCTTGTATGATTTAAAATACTAGAAGCTTCTTCCATGCAGTTGCTAGGTAACAGGTCTTTGGAAAGCAGTAACAACAGTGGAAAGTGCACTAAACCAAGGCAGGGTTGTGATTTACAGAAATCAAATATCCTTTGGAAAAGAGCTTTAAAACAGAAACACAAAACAGGATAAACTTGAAAAATTGAATGTTATTTGCTTTTATTTTAAGGGGAAAAGTTTATTGCATGGACTGAACAAATTGTGTTATAAAAAACTCTCACATATCCTTTGCTTATTATACTGTTTATAAGCATGAGTGGGTCGATTGCTATGAAAATTGCTTTTTCTTCTTAGAAGAGAATGGATAATCTCTAACAATTGAGCTTTATTTTGATTTTGTCACTTTAATCAATAAAATAACCAATTGATGAATGTGTGTGTGTGTGCACATATATATGTACACACATGCATGAGCACACATCAGAGACTTTTGCCAATTCCAGGATTGTGAGCCATGCAACCACTAACTGGCTAAGAATAGATTTAAGTAAACCTTTAAAAGTCATTTAGTTTTACAAGATCTAAATATAAGAATGCATATTAAATATATAGGATTCAACTCCATCTGAGATTGGCAATATTCTATAAAACAGATTTATTTCACCTCAATAATAAAGAGTATAAAAAGCTTGCCTGATTTTCTTATTGCTTGAATCCCTGCATTATTTCAATGCTGCAATTTTAAAGTATCATACTAATTAAATGCTCAAAAGGAGAATCAAGTTTCCTGTACTCTAGTGCAAAAGTTTAATTCTATTAACCTCTCTTTCTTTTACACATGTCAGAAAACAGAAGTTAATCGTTTTTGAAAAATTATTGTCCTCAGAATCCTTATTTCTTTATGTTCTAGCCAAAAGTATTCTTTCCTCACTAGCTCATGATAGTTATTGATGTCATGAGGGTTAATGATATAGTCATTTAATCATCTTAATAGTAATAACAATACCAACCAGCATTTCAGTTTTTATGTACATATGTATGTGTTTATATATGTGTGTATGTGTATATATTTTACTAAACCTCACAAAAGCTCTATAATGTATATTGTGTTAAACCATTTTCAGATAAAGAATCAGATGTTCAGAGGTAAAATAACTTGCCTAAACTCATTATTAATTTAAATTCAAACTACCTATGAAAACTCCACAAAAATTATACAACTCTAAAATTCATTTACCGAACACATTAAAATAAGTGATATATTCAAGTGGTTTTTCCTTCTCCTGAACTCACATTAAAGATTGCTGCTTGCTATCAGAGGGACAAATGGCTCAAACAGCCACTAAATTAAACTGATGACTGAAAAAAATACAACCACCATGTTCCTCGAAACCCACCATTTCATGAAGGAGTTTGGAAGGAATGAAGTCAAATTTGACCTTGAAAACAATTTCACCACTTCGTAATTACACACACTAAAATCACAGCTGGACTAAAATGATTTGAGTCACTGATACAAAGGGATTTTGAAAGATCTCTATATTCATTAGTAGCAAATATACCTTTATACTGTGATAACTGTTACAATAAATGAATGAATGAATGAATGAATGAATGCAGGTGCTATAAAGGGATACAAAAGGACACCTTTCCTGCCCTGGGGCAAATCAACAAAAGCATCCCCAAGGAAGTGATGTTTAAACTAAGATTTTGGGGCATCCAACTCTTGCTTTCAGCTCAGGTCATGATCTCACCGTTTGTGAGTTCAAGCCCCACCATCGGGCTTTGCACTGATAGAGTGCGGTCTACTTCAGATTCTCTCTCTTTCCCTCTCTCCCCTCCTCTCCCCTGCTGACTCTCTCTCAAAAATAACAAATAAATAAACTTTAAAGAATTTAAAAAATAAACTAAGATTTTAAGGGTAAATTAAGAATAAATTAGTTGAATGGTGAAGAAAGTGGACAGAGGTAATTTTCTCAAAAATAAAATCAGAGGTAGGAGAATAAACTTTTATGGAAACTAAATTAACAAAAAATGAGAAAGGTCTAAGGATTAAGGAGAGAAAATATTACAAGGTTGCTGACAGACTATGAGACAATGAGATCCAGCATACAGATTAAAGGGAAGTGTATTGTAATAGAAGGAAAGCAGGGAGTAATAAGTGAAAATGAAGTAACATTTGGAAGATATGGTAGCAAAAACTTCAGGAAATTTCCACTTATTGTTTTCAGAAAACTAGGAAAAATGAGATAAAGTTGAAATTGTAACTGCAAGAGCAAAAGAGTGTTTTGATAAGAAAAAATTCCACTCTGTTAAGATGGCTTCTGAGCTGCCCAAATGAGTTTACGAGGACATGAATCTGACCCTCTAAGTGATTTTTTTTTCCCCAGCGGTGCTCAGCCAAGGAGCAGGAAAAAAAGGATCCACCTATGTAGGATCTTGTTGTGTGTATGCTTTCTTTTCAAAAATAAAGGAAATTACTATAGTGATATGAGTTTGGTTGAAATGACAGCCCACAGAGCTCAGGTTGTTTAAAGAGGGCAGAAGAGAAGAAAGGAAAGAGAGGCCCATGAAGAATCCAGATTGATGATGCATTAGAACAATGCTCCTCAGCTATTTGTGATGAAGAACCAGTATTTTTTTTCTTCTTCATTTCCAACCCATTGCAGACACCATCCATGTCTATTGTGCATGGCTGATATAGAACTCATGCCATGTGTCACTCACCTATGATTCTGATGTGAGTCTATTCACTTTCCAAAGAGATAACACATTGATTATGCCCTTGGATGTCACAGTGATGTCAAATTGCTATCAAAGTTTCTAAATGCTTACTCTCAATTGATGTACTTGTAGCCCAGCAAAAGTCTGTAGACTAAAACTTGTCATTGGACTACACTTTGAATAGCACTGCACTAAAAGTCATAATGAGGCAGAAGGAGTGTGTTTAGATAGTAATGGATGGTTGAATAAGCAAAATTGAAACACAGAAGATTGAGGCTGGGTATTGTGAGATTTGAATTGTGTAAATAAGACTGGAAGTATTTGCGATGATGTCAAGTCCAGGTAAATACTCCATTACATACCTCTTTCACTCTAACTCTCAAGGAATTCTTGCCAATTAAACGGAAAATGGATCTTCTGAATCAAGATTAAATTCTATGAAGATTAAATATAATATCTTAGCACTTGTAAAAGTGCATGATAAAGTAGAAAAATGTTACAAATGTTGTCCTGTACTCTATTTAAAGATCATTAGATTTGGAGTCACAAAATACAAGTCTGAATCCCATGCCTTTAAGCATGTAGTCTTTAGGCAACTATGCTTAGTAACATATTAGACAAATAGGTATAGTTATTTACATCTACCTTATAAAAATATAAATTTCAGATTGAACTAACATAGGACACCATGCAGTAAATTATAAATTTCTATACCAAGTAAATATTTTTGTTTTAGAAAAATGGAGAATAAATAGAAATATGAGCTTATATGAGTGTACACCTTTCCTTTAACAATACAAGAAGATGCTATGATTTATCTGATCCTCCCAGGCAAATGACAACCCATAGCCATATTTATAGTTGTCATGTGTAATCTGTGACAGCTGTTTTTGCTAGTGTCATTACTCTGGACAAAATTTCAGAAGAAGCTCTCACTTCATCACTTATATTAGGCATTTAATACATACTTATTGGCTATTGCCCGCCTTTTGGCAGTCTCCCATAATAACCAAATCTTTCCCTTTTCCTCCAAAATGTTTGTATCAAATGACAAATGATAGATAGGTAGATGATATATAGAAGATAGATAGATGATAGATAGGAGATAGATAGATAGATAGATAGATAGATGGATGATAGGTGATAGATTAGATAGAGAGATAGATGATAGATATGAGGGGGGAGAGATGACGATAGATGATGCTAGATCGATCGCTAGTCGTCTAGCTATAGCTCGATCGCTCCGCTCGATCGCTCGCTGATAGGGGCTCGCTTCCTCGAGCGCTCGCGCGCTCTGGGGGGGCGCGCTGCTGCTCGATGACGCTGCTAGATATACGTATACTCGCTCGCTAGATAGATAGATAGATCGAAGATAGATAGTTGCTACTGTCAACTAGATGGTCATCTACATCTCACAAAGTAAAGCAAAGGACAAAGATTGAAATTTGAGTTTTACTGGGGGCATATGTAACTTAAAAGGAATTCCTCAATGCAAAAGTGAGGTTGATTTCATGGGTAATTGAGCCAAATGTTTTGTCTAGCTGAGTCCTTCCCTACTTGGCCTCAATATCACCAAAATTCCACCAAACAGCCCCACAATTCTTCAATATAATATTCAAATCAACGGATTCCAAGAAATAAAGTAAATTGGACATTTTAGTCATTCACTCTCCACACACTCTTTTTGACCTTAAGGGACAATTCTAGAGGCTGCTACAAATTCTGTCTAAAAGGAAGTAACTTCTGGAAAGTACACTGATTTGAACTATTAAATGATGAATCTATGGACAATCTAGAGGCAAAAATCACAAAAGTGCCAAAAAGAGATAAAACTTTTGTTAGTTAAAAGCACCATAAACATAATCCAAAGACAACTTGAAAACTGAAAAAAACAATGCAATTTTTAAAAAATCAAAGTGTTCATAACTTAAGAGTATGAAAAACCTCTATAATTCACTAAGAAAAATAGTCACCTCTATAGAAAGTAAGAGTTCGGGGCTATATTTTACACATGAATGAACACACAAATTAAATGGACAATAGATACATGTGAATGAACAGCTCTGTCAGTAATCAATAATTGAAAATTAAAATGAACTATTAACAGCAATCACATATCTCTCAATAGCACACATTTTGGAGACAGAGAACATGGATTAAAGGCTTAGTTCCACCACTTAGTATAATGGCTTCATCAGCACTTTACTTAATATCTTTGTGTCTCAATTTCCTCATCTGTAAAACAAGAATACTACTGTTCCTTTAACAACATGAGGGTTAGGTGCACCAACCTCTGCATAAATGGAAAATCCACGTGTAATATCTGACTACCCTAAAACTTAACTACCAATAGTCTACCATTGACTAGAAGCTTTACCAATAGCATCCAGTGGATTAACACAGAAATTGTATAATATACGTATTATATACTGTATTCGTATAATAAAGTAAGCTAGAGAAAAGAAAATGTTATTGAGAAAATGATAAGGAAAATATAATTATAGTACTGTCCTATATTTATTGGACAAAAAAATACACATATAAGTGGACCCATGCAGCTCAAATTCGTGTTGTTCGAGAGTGAACTATACCAATAAAATCTACTTATGGTAGCAAGCCTCCTGGACAGCCACTAGTGGTTCTCCCATCCTGGTATTCACAGAATAGGGCTGATCTGTGTAACCAATAGGATATCGTGGAAATAACAGTGTGGGATAGCCAGAGCTATGTCATAAAAGATATTGTGGCTTCTGCCTTGCTGCCTTTAGGTCAATGTTTTCTGGGAGAAGTCAGCTGCCACAATCGTAAGGACACTCAAGTAGCCCCAAGAAAAAGTCCAAGAAGTAAAGAACTGAGGCCTCCTGCAACAGCCAGCACTAACTTCCCAGTAAGTGAGTACTGGCACTTGTGAGTAAAGAGTGAACCACACCGGAAACAGATCTCCCAGTGCAGGTCCAGCCTTCAGTAACTGTAGTTCCAACTGACATCTTCATTGCAACATCATAAATACCCTGATTATTACTTCTCTCAAATTCTTGACCCACAGAAACTGTGAAATAATAAATGTTTATTGTTTATACCACAGAATTTTGTGCTTGTTACACAGCAATAGATAACTAACATATTACTTTATAATATAAGGTTGTGATGAAAACTAATTGACTTCATCTACAAAAAGTGTTTTAGAACAGTAGTCCTTGCACATAATAAGCATTATATAAATGTTGGCTGCCAATATTAGTGTAACTATAATAATAATAAGATAACTCTTAATATTATTTTTCCTTTGCCCAAGGGCCAAGAGTTAAAAGGAATATTGCTTACTTTTGCAAAAGTAAGTTATACATTTCTGAAGAGCAAATTGGCACTGCATATTAACAATCATAAAAGGACACATACTATTCACCTTAGAAATTACACTAGATAATCATCTTAAGCTTATCGCCCACGTCCAGGAAAACTTCTCTTATGGTAACTGAGGATGTATTATTTTATTTATTTACTTATTATTTTAGTTCTTGACAAAAGTGAGTCTTAGTATGCTGAAAAACAAAGAATATTGAATACACACTCCAAGGAGGAGCTAATTCATCAAAATTACTAATCTACAATTTCAACAGACCACACATTTCTTTTCTTATTTTCAAACACATAAACTTCCAAAAATTGTTGGAAATAACTTATCTAAGCTCATGACATTCACCTTGGTGATTTTTAAAAACAGCTATCACTTTTAATTTTGCTTATTTTTCATCCTTCATTGGAAGCTAAGTTAACATTCTCAATAAGGAAGTAGGTACTGACTGATCATCAGTTTTGTCTCTATGAATATACGGCTACAGAATAGCTTGATGGCTTAAATGAGAACTTGGCACCAATGAAAGTTATTATTATATTAAAATATTACATGGCATTTGTCATGGGTTATAAAATATAACAATATGCTGATTTCACAGATTCATAAATTTATATACATTATCTTTTACCTACCTAATAATGATATTTTAGTTCACATTAACAAATTATTATAGTCTATACAAACATAATTTTTATAGCTGTAATTAAGTGAATAACATGTTCCCTGCTTAGATATAACGATTTATAAATTTTTCATGGCATTAATTATACTTAATAATTTGGACCTTGTGTGAAAAAAATGTAAAATATAAAATCTATAAACAAATTAAAAAACAACATTATCAGCAAAATCACCTTCTAGCTAATAATATGTTTCTATATAAAATGAAATAAAATTCATTATACATGAATTATATTAATAAAATTGTTACCTTACTTTAAGTAATTCCATATCTTACTTATTTCATTTGTATTGCCTCTCATTTTAATATAATCTAATAATGACTTTTGGTTGGAAAATACATATACACACACATCCATGTATCTTGTGTATCTATTCTCATATGGCTAGACATTGTTGTTTCCTTCTACATTTATCCTTATAATAAAATTTAATAAATGTCCTTCTACTTAAATGTTGTATGCAACTCATTCTACTT